>NW_027526407.1:90873021-91473021 GCF_048455015.1 Haemaphysalis longicornis
TGCTGTTATTAAAGGTGTCGGCTCTACGACGTCTACTACAGGCCCAGAAAGTGCTATGCTTGCTAGAGAGTCGGCAGTCTCGTGTAATGGGATCCCTGCATCACCAGGAACCCAAAGAAGGTTAATTTCAGTGAAGTGAGGTGGCAGTAGTGACCGAAACGTCCCCAGAAGGGGAGTGTATTTAAGGGAAGAAAAGGCTAAGCATCCAGAAAAAGAATCGTAAATTATTATTGGAGATGTAATTGAAACATCCAGCTTCTGCATGCTTCTTCTTCGTCGTCATACCAAAAAAGATGGAGTAAATGTCATTCCGGCAGCGAAGCAGAAGCCAAGGGGGTGCGGCCGAGGACCTAAACCGTCTTCATGGACGGGAAGGTCGCATACTGCTTTGCTACCTGCTGTTTTACGCGTTATTGTGAGCTTCCTTTATTTTTGTAGTAGCTTTATTTACAAATCTTCTCGTTCATTATCAGCCGAGTGTAGAGCAACACGCGCGCCGGATGTACAATTAGGCATAACCTTCACTAAGCACGCGTTTAAGTTGTACAATTCGACCTCAATATTGTGTACGGGGGGATTAAAAAGGAATGCGAACAATGGAGCACAACAAAAAAAAAAACTTACTCGTCACGGTGGCTCAGTGGCAACCGAGTTACGCTGCTGAGCCCGAGGCCGGGGGTTAGGTTACCGGCCACGGCTACAGCTTTTCTGATAAAGGCAAAAAGAAAAAACACCCGTGTTTACGAGATTTTGGCGCACGTAAAGATGCCCAAGAGGTCAAAATTATTCCAGAGCCTTCCACTACTGCGCGCCTCATCGCCTACGTTGCATCGGCGCGTTAAACCCTACGTTCTCTTATCAGCCTGCGATGCATGCCGCATAGTCTGGCTGCACTGTCAGTAAACTGCGCGCATGCGTATATAGTTCTTTCAGAGCGTTTGAGAGTGTGGCCTACAGTTACTTGGAAATGCCTGATGAAGAAGCGACGCCGGACATTTATATTTGAGGTATCTTTTTATGCTCTGTCATCACTGACGCTCAGGTTATATACTAGAATCGGGAGCCAAGCCCGCAGCAGGGTGCTCACAGCGAACATGATGCCGATGATGCCCTTCAACGAACATCCCGCTCAGTGGCGACGCAGCGTTAAAATGCGCCTTTAAATAAACGACCGACGTCGATTCTTGATTACTAATTTCCTGTAAATGTAAGCCACACTTTCAAACGCCCTCGAAGAAGTGCGCAGTTTAGTGGCAGTATAGCTAGATGGTGCGGCATGCGTCGGAGGCTGTGTGATACGTTGTTTGCATTTCTTTTAACCACCCTGTACCCTCTATGGGTTTTTTGTTGCCCGTACCCGACCAGATGCGTGTCCAGACTGTGAAACCCGCGGTGACCGGGATACATTGGACAAGGGGTGAATTGGGCAGGGTTAAACAACGGCTGGGTTTTGTAGTGTTATTTCTCAAGCGCGATAAGGGGACCTTGAACCCACAATGAGCCGATAATTATGAGGAATATATTGGTGTTAAGGGAGATGACGTGCGAAGGACTGCCGACACTCAAGTTTTACCAATTTTAAAATCTTTTCACCCAAATCAAGCTGCAACAAGCCGTATTTGACAAGACATAATTATCTTATAATACAGTGCCTCCCATTGATTGTTTGAACAACATTTTGCTGGTTCAGGGCAGTGGCAGGGTTGATACGTGCTATGATGTGTTTTTAACCTGCGCTATGCAATGAGTAAATGTTAAATGATTGAAAAGCAAAACCTTGCGTGTGTAGGAGATTCCGGCGCACGTTAAACATTCCCAGGTGGTCAAACGTAATCCGGAGCCCTCTACTATAGTCCGCCTGGTCGCCTGCGTAGCGTGGGCGCGTTAAACCCTAGAGTCCATCAAATGCAACATGATCACCCTATTCTATTTTGACTCCCAAAAGCACTTACGTCGGCAAGCCAGCTCCTTGGTTACGCAAGTGCTTTCAGAAGTGCTTGTCTAATATATCGGGGAGTCAAGCGCGCAATACGCTCATTGCAGCTTACACGAACCACTTGAATCACCTGCCTGTTCAGTGTAATCAGAGCGCAAAAAGGCGCCTAGAAATAAATGACTGCCGTCGCTTGTTTATCAAGCATTTCCCCTAACAATCAACCACACTCTCAAACCTTTTATAAGAAGTCAGTGTGCGCACAGTATAAAGATTAAGCAGCCATACGGTGCAGCATTCATACGAGGCTGTGCGTTCCGTTGTTCCTACTTCTTGCAACCCCCATGTACAGGTCCGCGCAAAAGTAAAGGGAGCACGGGAGCGGTGGCCGAACTGCATCGCTGCGCCGCGTATGGGCGCCGACGGGAACCATGGAGCGCCGGTCAAAGAGTGTGTTCGCACTGCCCCCGCCGCCCTATCTGATATGTTTAATCGCCGCTCTGCTGGCGTGTCATACTTGACGAGACGGCCTTCAAAAGGCAGCGCTGGGCTATAGAGGGGCGCCGGTTGCATTGCCGATCGCAGGCATCAGCGGCGACTGAATCCGCTGCTCATGAGCTGGACGAAGCTGCGGGCGCCGGGAAACAAACGTGCCTTGTTGCGCGCTGTAAAGGGCGGCATAAAATTGTAGGCCGCTGTGGTTTGGCATAGCATGTCATTCCGATATATTTAATTGTAAGCCGGCAACAAAATTGCCATATACAATATAGAAAGCACATTCATAGACATTTTCGTTGTTCTGAAAAAAATCTCGCTTACGAGATCTCTTTAATTTTGGGATTGTCCCAAGCTATTCCTGCCGGTCAGTCCAGGTCTGCTCTGAAGAAAGGGAAATAAAAAATGTCCAGGCGGTGGAAATTCTGTATTAGAGAACACCATAAAAAATAGGTACAATCGTTTCCTGCTAATACAGCGGGCCTCATAGGGCGCATATTTTGTTGTCGCATTAAAGCCGACGTTGTTATTTTTAACGAGCACCTTATATTAGTTAAGAAAGTCTTGCAGATTTAAATTAAACTCCGTATTGAATTGAAAGATGGCTTCACCTCATGACTTCAAAGTCTCGCAGAAAAGCGCCGTCAAGGCCCCAAAATGACCGATGACGAGTCGTCATAACCGATGGAGACCCTCTTAATCGGTTAATTTTGTACAAAATCTAATGGCGGCTATCCTCGTCAACGGGAGAGAAAGGGGTAATGAAACAACAAAATATACGCCCTATGAGGCGCGCTGTAATAGCAGGCAACGATTGTACCTATTCTTTACGGTGTTCTCTAATACAGAATTTCCACCGCATGGACATTTTTTATTTCCCTTTCTTCAGAGCAGACCTGGACTGACCGGCAGGAATAGCTTGGACAAACCCAAAATTAAAGAAATCTCGTAAGTGAGATTTTTTCCCGAACAACGAAAATGTTTGTGCATGTGCTTGTTATATTGTACATGTCAATTTTGTTGCCATCTTACAATTAATTATATCGCAATGACATGCTATGCCAAACCACAGCGGCCTACAATTTTATGCCGCCCTTTACAGCGCGCAATAAGGCACGTTTCCGGGCGCCCGCAGCTTCGTCCAGCTCATGAGCAGCGGATTCGGTCGCCGTTGATGCCTGCGAGCGGCAATGCAACCAGCACCCCTCTATAGCCCAGTGCGGCCTTTTGAAGACCGTCTCCCCGAGCATGCCACGCCAGCAGAGCGGCGATTAAACTTATCAGATAGGGTGGCGGGGGCAGTGCGAACACACTCTTTGAACGGCGCTCCATGGTTCCCGTCGGCGCCCACACGCGGCGCAGCGATGCAGTTCGGCCACCGCTCCTCTGCTCCGTTTATTTCTGCGCGGACCTGTACAGTTGTCAGCACGTGTATCTAGAGCGCCCCAAACAGCCAGCTTTTGGATGCACGCACGACGCCTACTGATAGCTCCTGGTTCGAGATAGGCTGCAACAGAGCCTGCGGCGCCACATTGTTTGCACTTCAGTCGTTTTTATCGCTACGAAAACGATTGCCAGTGTAGGCGCTGCAGGCCGTGGAACCAAGCCGTGGTTACCATTCTCGGCGCGCTGTAGGAAAATGATTATATTCAGTAGATTTGACGCGCAGTTTCCTTGCTTTTTGGAGATGGCGCACGGCGACGATAATACCAGACCAGAACCCCGTGATCGATCACTACTGGAAAAAATGCAGTTCTCCGCACGTGCGAGAACTAGCAGTGCCTTTATATGCCATGTCCGGTTTCGTAAATGCCGCACGTGGACTTCAACGATGGCTCCGCGATTGACGCGTCAAAAAAGAATGCGGTCACCCTAATGGGAAAAAGGATGTCTCAAGGAGCTAATTGTGCAGCCACGGGATATCCGATGGCGACAGTTAACAAAGTCTTCCAGGCTTATTACACGGAAGGTCGTCTGGCTGACGCCGTCGGAAATGATTCTCCGAGAAGTACCACAGCTGAAGAAGATCAATGGATTGGTGCAGCTGCAGTGTCGGACCCGTTTCTTAGTGTCTGAGAAATTCGGGATGAACTTCAGCTGCGGCATGTTTCCACGGACACCATTCGACGCAGGCTTCATGAGGCGGCTTTTCAAAGCAGAGTCGCTGCGCAGAAGATTTCGTTTCCCATAAAAAACATCGAGTTTGTTTGAGTTGTCTTGGAATGGAAGCCTGAAAACTGCAGGGCTGTAGTTTTTAGTGACGAGGCAACTTTCTACACCCGTTGCGACCAGCAGAAACGGGTGTGGCCTCGAAAGATATGCCGGTAAGATAAATCGTTGTAACACATTTGGTATTGAAATTGGTCTTGATGCATTGTTAAATGCGTCAAGAATGTAAGAATGCATCATATAGTAAGAATGATAAAACAAAAATATAGATAAGTGGAATTTGCGTAAGTTTTAAACCGGCGCACTTAATGCTCTAACCCTCCTTAGCGTAAAGGACTTTGAACTAACCGGTTTTGTCCACTACCTTGCAGGTACAAGGAGAACTACGTGTGGAATGTGCGGTCCAGTGGCCGAACGTCAGTGGGCGTCTGGGGAGCAATAAGCTATGATGGACTTGGGCCACTGCATAGAATCTAGGGAAGGATGACTGCTACTTTCTTCGTGGATATCATACAGACGGTCCTCATCCCCCCATCCTGGATGGGCCGTTCCCGCATGGACTGTTCCATTTTCAGCAGAATGGCGCTTCTGTCCACACTGCACATATTGTTAAAGACTGCTTCGAAAGCCTCAGCATTATTACTTTACATTGGCCGGCAAGGTGCCCAGATTTAAATATTTGGGGATAATATGTGGATAAATTACGTGGGGGATAAGGAAAACTAATCTTTCGCGACAATGCGGCCTCACCACTGCGAACTCGGAGGAAAGGTGGGAGGCTATTCAAGGCGAGTGGGAACGTCTACGGGAGATCCCGCGATTGCAGGAGCACTTTACGACTCACTCCCGAAAATGATCTGGAATCTGAAGCCATCCGTAGGAGCCGCGATTAGCTGCTACCAACCACAGACTTTCGTTTTCGCCTTCACAGGCTTTAACCTTTACTCTGTAAGGAAAGTTCCTTGCGTCATGCTTTATTCGCATTTGGTTCTTGCCGTGCTTCCCGAACACCGGTGTATGATTTGAATAAAGCTATTTAAATAACTACATGTTCTGCGAAGTTGTGTCTGTGAACGCGAATGTTGATTGACTACTCCCCCTAGCCAATTTTTTAAATTGTTGGGCTTATTAAACCATTTTTCTCCACGAGACAACGGGCGATAAGAATCAATATCCAGCCACCGGCGACAAATCGCCAACAGTTGTGGTAAAAGTGAACACACCGGTCATGACCAACAACGATAAAAATGCTGGCATATCAGAAGAAAAGTGCGCGTCAAAGTTCCTTAGCGCCATCGTTTTGCGGCGGCGCGCGCCGAGACCTGGACTTGCGGCCACGGCCTGCAGCGCTTTCAACGGCGATCGTTTGCGATCGCAGCTGCAGACCGGCGTGGGTATAATACGGCTAGGTCAGCTGGTATACCCCCAAGTAATTGATAATTGCGCCACTAGCCCCAATTTGTCTCCTGGTGCTTGGTAGGCCAAACTGTCAAACCAAAAAAACAACAAAAAAATCACTGATGATGCTTTCGCAACCCTTTTTATCGTCTGCTATGGGCTGAATGAGCGCGGCTGTGTTCGTGTGCCGCAAGCGTGAAGAAACACCACTTGCATTTGCTTTTCAGATTGTGTTGCTGCTGCACATCTTGTTTTCGACAGCTTTCAGTTGCTAAGTTGCTTGTACTCGGAGCACGTGCACAAAAGATTTGTTTGGACATCTTAGTTGAATACACGCGAGCCAGCACGAACTGAAGCCGTGACAATTTTGTTTTGGGGCAGAAAAAGTAGTAGGCGGGAAATGGGATGTATTTACTGATTTTATGAGCAACGTATCGCAAGCGAAGTTCAATAAATGCCACAATAGTACCGAGGTGTGTATCTCGTATAGTAAGTACAAATTTCCGAATTCTGTGTCGGTTACACACACATAAGAGACATCTTCGTACAATTCATCACATACAGAATATTGCTGCAGAGGTCACCACGTTCATTTGCTGTACACAACACAATTCTAAAGAAACGATGTTTCATGAAAGCACGCCTTTGTCAATAGTAAAATGATTATGAATTGGGATGAGTACCTCCTTTTGCCACCACTAACTACCGCTCCATATTCTCATTCTTGTAAAATTGCCAGCCTAAAAAACATTTTATAGCTAGTGAATTTTCCGCCTAATTTTGCCATACGTTACACCTAGTAAATGGAAGAAATACCACCATGGATACCAATAAACAACACGTTAAAGCGAAACGATTTTGAGAGTGCAAACAAGGTACTAAACATGCGTCCTAGCACGGGCTGAAAAGCGAAGCGCAGCTTGGCCGTCGTGCAGTTAACTCGCACTTCTCGTAACGTGAAATGCAAGCGCTCAGCTGCCACGTAAATAATTTTGGGGCCTTCTTTCGTGTTATTAACATTCAAAGGTTTTAATGTCACTATAAGAAACTAATCGTCGGAACGCTCTAAAGCCAAACTAGTACGTTAAAGGAGCATTTAGGCATATTCGGCGAACATATTTTCCAACCTTTTCTCTGTTGGAATGTAAAATCAAGAGCAACCGCTCACAAAACCGATACCGAAGCGGAATTTTCATCTGCGTGTCCGCTGGCATCAATCGGCTCATAAGAAACTGTCGACAAGTAGCTTCACATGCTTACAACATTATTGACAAGTGCCTTGTACCAAACAAAAATAAATTCGCTATAAAGCAACAGCAGAAGATTTTGTAGTTCGCCCTGCAGCTTTTTGGATAAGGATAGCGCTTGCTTCTCCTTAACTTTGAATAAAATTGTGCTGATCTGCGGACCACAGCGAAGCGGGAAAATTTTGCTGTGGTATTACTTCCTGAGTTGTCGCACAGCAGAGCATCGAAGCACACGTTGTGTTCTTTTCTCACTTTCGCTGACATTTTGAGCCCATTCGTACTCGCAGAAACCAAATTTTTTTCCTTCAAGGCATACTACAAAGCTTCTACACGTGCACACGGTGAAAGCGGCTGGAGCAGACGGACAGGATGGCAGCAGAACAGATTGATTGTGGGGTTTAACGCGCCAACGCAACACAGGCGACGAGTCGCGGCGTAGTGGAGGGCTCCGGAATAATTTTCATCACCTGGGGATCTTTAACGTGCGCCGAAATCTCGTACACACGGGCGTTTTCGCTTTTCGCCTCCATCAGAAAAGCAGCTGCCACGGTCGGGAATACAACCCGCGATCTCGTGCTCAGCACCGCAATGCCTTAGCCACAGAGCCACCGCGGAGGGTGGCAGCAGAAGAGATAAAAGCTAAAGCGCCGCCCGTCGGCGCAACGATGAAGCGACTGAATATATAAATCGGGGGCCCTGTTCTCGACTGCACAAATTGCCGGCAATGCAGGCAATTTGCCGGAAGTATTTTCTGATTGGCTTTCAATTTTGGTCACCTGCTTCCGGTTGACAAAGCGGTTGTGTGTGCTGTCGTCATTTTGACGTTTTATGTCGTTTACGGACACCAGTTCGAAAGTTTGCCTTATTTCTCACTACTAAAGGCGCACAATTCTTGGCTGGCAATGAAAAACCAGACTAAATGCAGCGGACATGACAGCGTAAGCCTGTCTTTGCTATTCAACAACAATACTGCTTGTAATACACACCCCCTCTGTGATTGGCTGAGAAGGCGTGACGTAATTTAAACAGTTGACGGGAACGATTACGTCATGCATTGGCAACTTCAGCCTGCGTAAAAGTGACGTAATGCTACGTAACAGCTTGGAAATGGCGGCTGTTTTTGTCCCAAAATACAAGCAAAATAGGGTAAAAAATCGCCCTGGCTTACGGCGCCGCGAAATGTGCGGAAATTTGCAGCAGGCGCAGTTTCCAATGCGCGCTGTTTAAAGCATGTTTTCTACCGAAACAAATTATAGTTTGAACTGCTTCCAAGTCAGCAATCATGGAGCATCCAAATAACGTGCAGTATTTTGCTTTTATGTTTGGCAATAAAATAAAAATTATTTGTTTGGCGTAACCGCAACATAAGAGGGCAGTACAAGCCTCTCCATGACGAAGAGAACCCAATGCATGGCATTTGTCCAAACTCGTCCTAGTAAGCTTTTGGGTCGCATGATCGAACTCAAAAGAAAAATAACAAAAAAAGTGACTATTTGGTTCGTTACAGCGCTGATTGAAATCGAGCTTCACGAATGAGTGAATCGGGGACATAGGTGCGCTCCGCGGTTATGAGGCGTAGCGCTTCGCTCCTCTTATGTGTCATACAAGCGATGGTACCGGCCGTCTTTTTCTCTGATCACACCATAAACTTGTAACATAGCAGTAGACGATGGCGTGGCGGCGGTGGCGGCAGGGAAGGTGATAACGCTACAAAGCTTGTATTGAAGCAGAGAGCCGAGCTATGTTACTAAAAGCGATTGAAAGAAATAAATAGATACGGTAAAAAAATTGTGCAATGTCCTTGAGCTCGACATCCGCCTTTCGCCCGCTTTTGGATCAATGTTACTCGATCGCCTCGAGGTGTTGACGCCAATTTTGACCTCCAGAAATGTGTTTTTCTTGTCAACCTCAGCTACCGTCTTAATTTTTATAATACATGCCAAGTGTTTTTATATCTTTCTTACACAATATTTGATACCTTGGTAGCGATCTTTATGAGTGACTCGTCAAATTACACTGCATGTCGTCATAACTATAGGTGCAGCACGTCACTGATTGCTTACGCCGTGCTTACGCAAAAAAACATGGGCGAGTTGCCGGGAATTTGTGCAGTCGAGATTAGGGCCCAGGGTGTCAAAAAGGAACCAGCCAAAAACCCATTTTATTTCTGCACATGACGGAATTACTTTACTTTATTGCTGCGTATCATAAAAACATAAAGGCACATATGCAAAAGCTGCTGAATTTTCACTTAGCTACCAGCGTCATGGCAGCACTTTATTTTGCGATACCCAAACTAGCCGAAGTATCTGTCCCCTGATAAAACGAAGGACAGTGTCACCAGTGTGGCGGCGCATGCAGGCTATCTCGAACCAGGCATTATCGGTAGGCGTCGTGCGTGCAGCCAACAACTGGCTGTTCGAGCGTTCTAGACAGCCCTGCCGACAACGTACCGGCGCGAAAAGGAACAATATGTAACCTTCGGATATTGAAAGGGACATCCTGCAAAGTGAGCAACTTGAGCTGGTGGTGTTTCGGTACTATCGCGTCAACAGCACGTAAATTTTCAGCGTGAAAGAAATGACGGGATTCGTTACATCGTGAACAAAATTGCCCGATTTTTTTCTTCTTGGGTGAAAACTTCTACACCCCTAACGTTCATGCCACGACATTTTTTATGGGGCCACTTGGCTATATGACTTTCAGATTACATGGCAAAAAACGCTGCGTAAAAAATACTATCATGAACACTTTTGTAACAATACACCAAATTTGGGTTACTATTGTACTCTGGTGGAAGTTAGTTTCAAGATCAATCTTTTTGTTATAAATATTTGGAACACAAATAACAAGCTTGTCATATATCTAAACGGAAAGCCTAATCGAACAGAGCGAACTGTGGCGTTCCTGGAGTGATGCCGGCATAATTTGAGCATTACATGAACGATGGGCAAGTTCGGAAAGCTGTCAGCGTTCGCTAACTTGCAACGATCTACAAATTGCTCCGACGTTTTTTCCCCAGAGAACTTATCCTTCGGTATACATGTGATCAACTCCTATGGTTGCAGCATATACCTGTCTATTTCCACAAAATAGTAATATTTATAAATCAACCGTTATATGCTGCCCCTCTTCGTTTCTGCTGCGCGTTGTCAAACATACAGGAAACCAGCAATCACGATGATAACGTGACCCCCCGGAGCACGAATAGAAATATGGCCCTTTATATGGCATTTGTTAGCATGCTTATTTCATTGCACAAACTGCGGTGGGGTAGTCGGTCGCTGCTGTATAAACCGGCATTGTAACGAGCCGCACTGCAGATAATATCCCTATATTTGAGGAGGTAATGAAAAGGGGGTGATGTCCTGAATCTCCAATTGAGAGATCAGGGCCGCGGTAGCTGAGGGCTGCAGAATAATATGAACAGACCAGGTTGGAAGCTTTACATGCACCAAAACCTTGATAGTGCTTCGGAACGCTGTCTTTTGGAACGCGAGCACGAAACAGCTCAACAGTTTAAATTAGTCACATCGGACGTAGTGAACTGTTCATCCCCGACGCATTGTTTGCATCGGCGATCTCAGATGGCACAGATAGCATTTCTGTCGCTGTGTCTGCCCTATGCCTAGTTCTAACGTGAGGAGTACGAAATTGTTAGTTTATACCGTCATATTGAGCCACACAAAAAAATAACTTTTAAATTTTCTGGGGGAGAAAATGTTGTTACTGCAATCGTTGTTATTTTCATTACCGACTTTTACGGAATTCGCTACTTCTGATCACAACTCCGGATCACGGCCACAATTTTTTACATCGCAAATCATAATGTAAGAAATGAGACCATGCAGAAAAACAAAGGTTTTGCTCTAAATACCCACTTCGAAGAAACGCGTGCGATTGCTCGGGCGGATTTTTTCTTTGTTATGTTTGACAAATGCACTTGCGATGGGCCTTTCAGCCATATACCCATTTTGCAATACCCAGCGAAACCAGGACCAGCTTCAGGTTTGAGATACAGACGCCTGCTGCGGACCCCCAATACTCTGGAAAGGTTTTGGAATGAAGAGTTTAAAAACTCCAAACATGGCAACTAAATGGTTACCGGTACTAAGAAGGACCATCAAAACGACGTAACAAGGAAGGTTTGCGTAATAAGACTTACTGTCAAGGCAGGTCAGCCCTGTTGTTTGTTTCGCGAAACTGCTCGACTACCTCGACAACACCACAAGCCACAAAGGTAACCAAACTCGAGCTGACTTTCGAATACACCCGCTCGACGATAAGGATTTGATGCAACGCGACACAGTGAAAATTGGTGTAGTTCAAAATGAGGGCTAACGACAAGGGTGGTGAATCAGCGCAGCCCAGCGTGAAGTTTCAGATAAGCGGGAAACAGAAACTTCGTCCCTTCGCCTGCGGCGGCAGCTATATGACACTGTCACCATCTACGGTCGTCCTCGACAACCATAAAGCAATTTCTGTTGCAAGCACGTCGGCACGTATATCTGCAGAATCACAGCGATGGCATCACCGCCAAAAAGGAAATGGCACAAGAAAGCACCCAGTAAAAATACGATTCCTTCAGACGAAACCCTACTAGGAACAATGTTAAGAGTTGATGTACACAGAGATAAGAAAATTTTTTTAGCGTTTTTTTCCCGTCGTTCCGATCTGAATAGTAAATGCGGAATGCTCACCTCGCTTCGTGGTCTGTGGAAAGCTCAATGGTGCTGAAACCTTCAACGACGATAAGATATTATTGACATTCACGCCCGATGTAGCTTTCGCCGCACGAATGCACTGTCTACTATGGGCTGTCAATAGCGCGAAAAGGAACTATTCTGATATTCTAGGCCAGGAGCACCCTATCGGCTTTCGTTTCCAGGGCGACAGATAAGACGCCGTCACTCCGCGAGCCCCGGCTTGCCGTTTGCGTCGGAGAGCGCAAAGGGCGGATCTCTTGCTGCCACCTTAAAAGACGGCTGCTTCAGCTGAAATATTCTGGCCGGCCTTTACGTCACGCTCTCTCTCCTTCAATTAAGGCGTTCGGCGAAAAAAAGATAATTCGACAGAGAGAGTCTTAAATTGTTAAACAGTTCCCTCACATCCTTCTTACTTTTAAATGCAGAGCATTTCAGTAACTCACGATGTCCCCCGCATTGACATCCGTAGTCCGCACTGCACCCCACCCCACTATATAAAAAAAATACTATCCGGCGCCCGGTTTCGATCCCTCGACCCTGCGGGCGGAACGCAATGTACATGGTGCTCTACCCACCGCGCCACAGAGCAGACACAGAATGGGACGCTATGAACGCGCCTTATATCGTTGACTCATTCAAATTTCTGCTGACCAGCGCTCTCTTGCAGCAGTTGCCACAAGTGCAACAACATTAACGTAACGCAAACTACTTAACGTCGTGCGCCCCCGGAAATGCTGTGCATTTGATCGTGCCCCTTGCGAGGGGGATGTTTCACTGCGTCTTCTCTCGGTCGCAGGACCCGTGGCGCCATCTGGCGGAGGCACGGCACAACTCGTAGCACTTTCTTTTGAAAAAGCGCCTCGAAAGCGCGGCAAATATGAAATAGGGATGACGCGCTTTCGAGGCGATCCGCCGACGCGGCTGCTTTGTGTACACACTCGGCGGCGAGCGTCCCTGGATTCTGGTTTCACCGTCCTACGTGTCATCTCGCATCGATCATGCGCACAAAGTTGGTATACCGGTATGCCAAACAAGAATTTCACAGTGCATCCCGATTCCTGTCCACAATGTTGTTTTTATTGTCACGAAGCCAAAGATGACGCAGTTGTCTTGAAGGAGAAACAAATTTATTCCGCACTGATGGGAAAAATAAAACATTGTTCGCACAGCTAAACCTGGATGACAAAAGTTCGCAATTTTGCGTACATCCAGTTTTTTTTTACACACAGGTTTCGAGATAAGGCTTGCGGGAATGAAGCAGAAATGGAGCCCAAATGCTAGAAACCAGTGAATGTGAAGACACCCTTCGTGGATTTATTCTACAACAACAAACTTGTTGCGCCTCCCGCTTTCGAACGAGATTAGGCCATACACGATGCTCCGAAGAAGCTACGTGACTTACCACCCTATCAGCAAACAGATCTTAAATATCACTTTTGCCTTTTGACACTTTTCGGTGCTATAACGGATTGCAAGAATCAAACTTACGCTGAAAGGGTGCTTTTTCGCGAACTTGATGCTCTTTACCGCACACAAGATTATTGAGCTGGGATACTATACAAGGAGTCAACATTCTTCTTTCTAGCCAGCGGAGTCGGCAGTTAAAATTGTGCGAATTTATCGTAAAGACACCGCTTGCCGTTTCATGGCAGCAGCACTCATCCCCGACGAATGGATACCACATATACAAGTGGGGACGCGCGACTACACGCCGACAACACGGCCTAGCACCTCTTTAAAGGGGCCATGAAGACAAAACACAAGTTTGGTTTATTCCAAAGATTGCCTCGTTACAATAATACTGACACCACTTTTAACACGCACTTCGATCAAATAAGGTACACTGAAACTGCTGATACGTCCCTCGGACCAACGACGATTCGCTTCTTACGACAGGTCACCGCTGTCCCGGCAGACTCCCCGTACAAACAATGCATTAAATACCCCAATGATACGACGCTCTGGTGAACGCGGTCTGCTTGATACGATGGACCCTGGCGCGAATAAACCGGCCTTTTTCTCAAATTGTACCCCGCTACACCGCCTCCTGCCGACCTTCTGTATTCTTAACTCCGTTGAATGCTGCTTGATAAGCAAATGTCCGCAGGCGGGCCAGACAGCTTGCTGAACAGACCCAGCAAGCATGTGCGTGCTCGTGAGCGGCAGTTGACCTGCGACGGTCCCACGCGGCAGCAGTACGCCAACGCGCCAACTGCGAGAAGCCGAAGGTCAGGTGGCCGGCGCACTGTGAATTTGAAGCTCCCGTTAAGCCGCCGACGAACCCGAGAACACATACGACGCAACCGCACGGCGATAACCGATCAGCCGCTTTCCCCGCCTGCTCGATCCAAGTTCCATTATTTCACGACTCCCTCTCTCTCTCCCATTATCACTGCTCACCGCTTATCGGTGTCTTTCAAAGCCCCCTTGTCACTCTGCTGCTTTCTTTCATAAAATACCTCAATTTACGCGCGTAAAACAGGGGAGACACGTATAAGTTGCACCACCATTTTGCATCACTCTCTGGACGCTGCAGCAACTCCCTGTAGCAAGACAGCGCTATAATTTTCCCGGAAACATGGTTTGCTCGTGAGGTTTAAATCATATTATCTATTTCGCGTTGCAGGGTCTTGTGGAAAACAAAAACAGCGATGTTTTGAATACTTTGACCCAATAGCGACGGCCCGGGACCGTTCAAAGGGTGCCGCCACCAAGAGGCAATGTCGTGTTTTTTTTTTCATATCCGCCTTGCACTATCGTTCGTTTCGCTTGGCTTTGGCAGTTTCACACTCGTCTGTTTTCCTCTCAATTTTCTCGACTAGGTCGGCCTTACCTAGCGCGCGCAAGGCGCAGGGCTGGCGTGGTATAAATAGCGTCGGACGGCACGAGTGTTGCATAGCGCGTGGTGCTTGGCTGGCGGGCTCACCGGACGTCATGAAGGGGAAGGGGCCACAACATATGAGTATCTTTTTTTAAACTTGGGATTTTAGCTAGAGGTTTACAAATAACGTGAGAACGCGCTATTTATAGTACTTTAAATAAGTTTTCGGTTGCGTGAGACTGTCTACTAGGCCAGCATTTACCCTCGCCCCGGTCGTACGACACCTCGCTCATACGACGCTTTCTCAGAGTCCCTTGAAAGTCGTATGATCCGGGTTCCACTGTATATAATTAGGAAAAAAGGGGAAGGGCCATGCGACCCACTGGCTCATTTCCCGCAGCAGATCCAATTATTTACCAGCCAGCCTACGATTAGTCGAGGCCGGCGAAAGCAAACGCAAATTAGTCAGAGCTGATAAGCTTTGCAAACGAGCTATTTGCGCTTAAATTTAGGGCACATTCTTTTCATAGCAGTAAGAATAGGGGAATAAACAAAAGCGCACGCAAACGGAAATACCGATGCGTACTGTTTCTGGTGCTGGCGCACTATGCTTGTTTTAGCTGCACAGCAGTCCGCCGCTTTCGAGTTGTCTTGCACGCACTGGCCGATTGACGCAAGCGACGTTGCCTTACGTGACCCTGTTTGTCGAGGACATTTCATTTTCACGAAACGACTACTTTCCACCGCAACAAAAAACAAGCCAGGTGGAAATACTGTCCAAAAACAAAGCAACTGCAGACACAGTCTGTGCATGAGTACGGTAGCGCCCTATGGGAAGACTGACGGCAAGCAGCGCTGCAGCCGTCTCACGCAGTGCTAGTTTCTTAACGCGGCGCTTTTGATTGCATTGCTGAAGTCCCGAATACGCACGATTTGGCGGAAGAATGAAACTTTTAACCCAAATTGAATTATTTCACCGTAAATATGGCATCATTTGCGGCCGCACAAGCGCTAGGAGCTCTATAAAATACTAAATCTTTCGAATAAAACAAACTTGTATTTTTCCTCATGGCCCCTTCAAGTTTGGCGCCGGAATAGCATTCACACGTGAAAACGCAAGGTAGTTTGCGGAGCGTACGCAAACAAAAAAGGATAAGGGTAGTTACTCTTGCTAGATGGGGCCCTAGTCTCGACTGCACGAATTTCCAGGCAATTCGCCATGTCTTTTTTTCGTAAGCACGATGTAAGCACTCAGTGACATGATGCACCTATAGCAATTACGACATGCAGTGTAATTTGACGCTCAACTCATAAAGATCGCAACCAAGGTAATAAATATTGCGCATAAAAGATATAAAAAACTTGGCACGTACTATAAAAATTAAGTCAGTAGCTGAGTCTGGCAACAGACACATTTCTGCAGGTCAAAATTAGCGTAAACACAACAAAGCAATCAAGTAACGCTGGGCTTTTTAGATCAGCGTTACTCGATCAGCGACCGAAAGGCGGATATTGAGCTAAAAAACATCAAACAATTTTTTTACCGTATCTATTTATTTCTTTCAATCGCTTGTAGCCACATAGTAAAGCGAACCATGCATTGGTTTTGTTTGCGTTTTGGTTTTACCGCCCGGCTGCGCCGGTCTGTGTTATCTCTGTGCCAAGGGAAGCGCGTGTTCCATTCTTTCTTTCTGTGCCGCATGTGTTATCTGTTCTGATAGGGAGAGCATTCCAATCTAACGTGAACAGCCCGGAATAATCTTCTTGGATTTACAATGTTCTCGATGCGAATCGACGGTTCGAGAACCACGCGTGCCGAAAGATAAAAAGCCGGCAGAGCAGACTCCGGGGTATTCGATTCTGCGACGTTCGCCGACGCACGTCACTTTGTTGACCGCTGTTTCGCCGCCTCTGTATTCCTTTGAGTTGTTAGGGGAGCGCATGTTCGCTCCAATAAACTTGTTTCTTTTCCAAAACAACTACGTCTTCCCTGGCTTCGTGACAATAGTTGGGCTCCCTGCTTCAATGAAAGCTTTGTTGCGTTACACTTTACGGCACGTTATCGTCTGCTGCTATAAGTTTATGGCGTGGTCACAGAAAAAATACCGCCACGACCTTCGCTTCTATGACATATAAGAGCAGCGAAGCGCTACGCCTGATAACCGCGGAGCGTACCGATGTCGCTGATTCACTCATTCGTCAAGCTTGACATCAATCAGCGCTGTAATAAACAAATAAGTCACTTTTCATTTTTATTTTTCTCTTGAGTTTGGTCATGTGACCCAGCAGCTTACTAGGAGGAGTGTGGACAAGTGCCGTGCATTGGGTTCTCTTTGTCATTGCAACGCCGCCTGTATAAACAGTGCCTAACGCGTGAGCGAAAAATGGCCAAACAGCCACTCTCCTGTTGCTCTCTCCTACCCTTCCCCGCTCTGTAGCCTTCCAGCGTGCTTTCGTGTCCGCCAGCCAGCGCCGCTACTCGGAAACTATGAAAAATAGTGGAAAGTTTGTTTAGCGTTTCCGAGGCGGCGCTCCTACGCCTTCTTGTTTTTCACCATGCCTGTCTGTCTTGGTCTGCCACTGATAAAACTTCCTTTGTCACGAAGCAAAATCCCTTGCGCTGCCGCAGGCTGATGCGGGCTTATCTACTCGGATCACAGGCCCTGAAATTTTCTGAGTGGGGCATCCCACCTCTACCCCCTCCGCATTTAGGTATTATTTTGACCCTGCTGTTCGCACTCCGCATCGGTACGCACTTCTAAAATTGAGGACTGTACTGTAGAAGCACCTGGACAGTGTGGCGGGATCCCAGCTGCTTATTTTTTTGTTTCCTATACTTTTCTGAAGTTTACAAGCACGTGATATTATTGGAAAGTAATCGTAGAAGTGAGCGCCTGAACAAAAAAAGTGCACGCAATTTTTTCTTCTCTAAATACTCCAGAAAGAAAAATATCAGTAAAATAATGGCTGCCCCATCCGAAAATATCGTTTTTCTGTTAGCTATATGTCTACCCGACAATCAGTATGTTCTTACACTATTTCAGTCCGCCTCCGTCTTTATCTTTGGAAAAATGCAGCAAGTATGAAGCGAGCGACACGCTGAACGAGATCCCCATTGCTCCACAGAACTAGCGCCCCGTCGCGGCTAAGATGTAAGCGAAACGGTCCTTGAAGCCCAACAGGCAAGCTGACAGACACACGTCGTAGAAGTGGGTGCAGCGTTCGCGACTCGCGAGCAGTGACGTAAGGCGAGATGTCCGCTGGCACGCGCAACATAGCGGATCACTGCCTGAACTAAGCGTTCCTGCCCTTCCCATTGAAAAGCGCGCGACGCGTCAGGCAATGTTAATACAGGCGGCGTTGGTCATGGAGAGGCTTGTACAGCCCTGCAGTACAATTTTTTTATTTTCAAACCTAAAAGCAAAATACCGCATTTCATTTGTATGCTGCGTGATTGTTCACTTGGAAACAGTCGGAACTATTATTTCTTCCGGTATAAAACCGCGCGTCCTGCGAAACTTCGCCTTCTGCAAATTCCCGGATATTTCGCGGCTCCGAAGGTTGGCGAAAATTTTTGTCCTATTTTGCGGCAAAAGCACCTGCCATTTTCAAGCGGTTAAGTAACAATACGTCACTTTTACACCGGCTGAAGTTGACAATGTGTGACGTGATCGTTCCCGCCAACTGTTTAAATTACGTCACGCCTTCTAAGCCAATCACATAGAGGGCGTTTATTACAAGCAGTATTGTTGTTGAATAGCAAAGACAGGCATACGTTGTCAAGTCCGGTGCATTTAGTCTATGTAGTTTTTCATTGCTGGCTAAGAATTATGCGCTATTAGTAAAGCGAAAAAAGGCACACTTTAGAACTGTTGACAGTAAACGTCATGAAATGCCAAACTGACGAAACCCCACACAACCACTTTGTCAACCGGAAGCACGTGACCAAAATTAAAAGCCAATGACAAAAGGCTTCCGCAAAATTCCCCAGTGTTCTGGACATTGGTGCAGTCGAGAATAGGGCCCCTGGTGTAATGTCACGCTACACCTGCACGACCAGAAGTGACTGCTGCGTTGGCCACGGGATAAAGCTTGCCCTCCACCCACCACCACCACCATCATCATCATTATGTATTTCGTGTTTTTTTTTTGTTTTTTTACGCATGTACGCCCTTTGGCATAAACTAGATGTAGTCCAGCAGTCCCGTCTCCACAATGAAATCGAGGAGGGGCCGGTATTGGGGACCGTGCGTCCAGCGGCGAAGGTCAGGTGATCGTCCTGGGTGGTACCCAAGGGCCCTCATGTGACGAACTCGTGCTGCCTGGAGGCCCGAGCATGCACCAAGGAGGTGGTCCAGGGTCGCTTCAGTGGCAGGGGTTTTACACAAGGGGCATGTTTCTGGGGGAAGTTGAGTCCTCTATGAGGCCTTTATCGCCGGCGTCAAAGCTGCGCCCACGCTGATTCTCCGAAGCGCCACCTCCTCGCGGCGGGTTAAACCGCCTGGAAGGTCCGACCCACGCGAGGGAAGAAGGGCACGCGTGGAGCGCCGGAGAGACTCCTTGTGAATGATGAGGGTGTCACTCTGCGACAACTGGAGCAGGGGTAGCGGTGCTTAAGCGATTCCATACGTTCTGATTGCCGCTGGCTTCTCACGGTAGGGCTAGTATTCGCTAAATTAGCTGATTTCTCCGGCCGACTATTGAGTAAAACTGTAAGAAGCAATGACTCAGATCGCTGACATTGTTACATCAAGGGTAAACGCCGCCACGTTTCGTTACATAGAGGTCGCAAACACATGGGCTTCAAAGGGGTGACATTGCAGAATTGAAAAGCTTTGTTAAATCTAGAATTCGTTCATTATAGGTTTACTCGATCCAGGTTTATGCGTATTTCAGCCACACATCCAGTACATAACTGTCGGTAAGATGTGTCACAATAATTAATAATAGATATGCACTTGATACGTTCCATAGAAGAGGAAAAATCCCTTAGAAAAAAATCTTTTGACCAAACAAAAAATCAAAAAGCTCGGGTTTGAGCCTTGACTTCTTTGCGGCACCGCAAAGAAGTCAAGTTGAACAGTAAGAAATTGTTGTAATAGATGCTGCGCAAGCATTGGAATGCGTACAAGTTGTCTTGAGAATCGTTCACCGCATTTTTCGCGGGAGGAGTGAGAGACGAGGGGCATAAGAGGTTTGTAGAGAAGAGAAGAAGGGTATATATGCGGCTGCGGAGGCAGAAGACTAACGCCTTCAGAGGAAATTTGCAGGGATGTAGTCAGATAGACGGGAATTTTTTTTTCTGGCGCGATTTCTGAGTTTAAATAATTTGCTCTCTCAAAGACGAAAAACCCAATTTTGTGAGTTCAATTGTGAAACACGTTTTGTAAATACATTGCACTTGATCTCTCTTCATACTTTGACTTACAGTAGCATTTAAAATGTCTTACAAACACACTGGAGCGTTTCCAAAGACGAACGCACAGCTTGGCGCCGCGTAAAATGTGTCTCACTGGGGTAATATCGTCTTTGAATTTTGTCTTAGTGTACAGTCATTACCATTTATGCTCATGGTATACACTTTCCCTAATTTCAATTTAGAACTTCTTATGCAAGCGCCTTACGGAACGATATCTAGCAGAAGCAGTGGCTTTAAGTGGGAGAAAGGAAAATTGTTTGCAGATGTCTACGCTCTGTCAGACGCATACGTTTGTTCAAAGCGAAGTGCAGTAGCAAGGTTTTTCTATGTTGTGCACAATGCGACTCTTTGTGCTGCCAATACATAGCTTTGTTGAATATGTGAAAAGCAGACCATGGCCGCACATACTTAGGTGGGGCCGTTAAAAAACCCGGGTATAACTGTTATCTAAATTAGAACAGCAGGCTTGCATTGAATGTAGGGCAACAAAGCGTAGGTGCAACTGTGTTCGGGCTTGCTACCAAAGAATGAACACGCGTTTATTACCACTGTATTCATTCGCCATAAAACCGTCGAACGAACAGTCGCTCTCACGGTCAAACAAAATGTCGACCACCTTCTCACGCACGGAGTTCGACGTGGTTGGCAGAGCAGGAGAAGGAGGGATCTCCGAAGGGAGCCGCTAATGAAGCTCTCCGTCTTCTGATCCATCGAGGGCTGTTGATATACCGCACCGTTTGAAAGAGCGGGCGAAACATCCTCGCTCACGGCCGCCCAAGCATTGGAAACAAAGTTCACAGCATCTTGTCGAGGTGGCTTTTTGAGGTTGCCCTTGGGCGTCACTCCCCCAGCTCGCATGAAGCTTTCCCAGGTCTCCCGAAGGCTGTCTTTGAATGGTTTCATCCAGCTGACGTCAGCTGGCTGCACTATCGATGTGCAGCCACCCGGTGCAAACACTACGCCGGTGTCCTTTGACGCGAGGGTCTCGCGGTTGGCGGTGGTCTTGTGGTTTGGGGCTTGGTCCAGGACGAGCAGGCGCTGGTCGTCTGCTCGGTTCGGAACCCAAATCCATCGCACCCACCCCAGGAGCATTTAGAGAATGACGGTCGCACGTTGACTGAAATATAACAAATTGGAGAGCAGATAACATACAAGCGCGAGAACACATGTGACACGGCGGGACGAAGAGCCAAGCGGGCAAGTATGCGGCTAGGCCTAACCGCCTACCGATACGCCGAAAAGCTTGGAACGAAAACGAAAACAAAGTGGAAATACCGCGCAAAACAAACACAGTAAAAGTAATAGTGAGCGAGCTAAACATTTTATCAGTAAGAAAAATAATAAGTATTTTTTGTATGAATGGTTTTGCAATTAAAAAAATAAATCATAACTGGAACACTGAGGGCGAATACCAACTTCCGAGGGATCCGGCCGGTCGGCTCTTTTAGAATTATAAATGGCGGGAGCTTAGTCCCTGCCGCGGTCGCACACAACGCCACCGTAAACCCACGACGGAAGCATAGAGTGTTCGCAATGCGGATGCTTGCTTCCCCGGCGACATTGATTGTTCGCGATGCGGGTTGGTCCATTTGCACCATCGTCTGGTCCGTATTGGCAATGGAAAAGTCACTGTAGTCATGCTGGAGGTGCAGCGTGCCTACAGTCCTTCGGAAGGCCGATACCACCACCGAATGGTCAATCGGGAGCTTCTAGCTGTCGTTGGTCGCGGCGCGAAGTGACATATTGAATCTTTTTCCATCGGGACATGTATTAGCTCGATGCGATGAAGTTGCCCAGCTTGGCTTCCGATGCAAGCTTTCTGGCTTGCTCCTGGAGTAGGCGGTTACTAACCGCCCTGCCCGACGCCCTCACTCTTTGTAGAAATTCAAAAACTCCGTCGTCTATCTCCTCGGAAAATACAGGTCGACCGCTGTTCAAAGACCGCTTAAGCTTTCCTTTGCCCTGGCACTCCTGCAGGAGAGTTTCGTACGTAGAGTTCCACTGTCTTACTTGCTTACGATCCAGCCCAAATTGGCGTGCGGTCTTACTCACGTTGTTGCCGGCCTTTCGGTGCCATCCGACAACCTCCACTTTCTTCGCCACGGTGAAGCTTTGCCGAATCCTTCCGTTCTTGCTTCGCGACGAAAGACGAATGACCGGAATGTTCAAGGATGCCTGGTGGTCGCGTTTCGGGTTCGGGATTTCGCTACGGTTCTACATGTGTGCGGGCTGCATTGCCAACCTAAACGTGCGCATGTTATTTTTAGATCCTCTGACCTGTTATCGCAGCCGGGTTTCAGGTTCCTGTAACCCGTTGTCGTACCCTACACACGCTAGCTAACTTCGTTTCCGCGGGCGTCATCCCCGGATGGGATGATGCTACTGTCAGGGGTGGGTTATCTTTCGGTGTCTTTGAAAAAAATAAAAAAATCGTTCCAAAACCAGGGGTGGGTTATCTTTCGGGAGTGAGGCATCTCTTGGGAGTTTACGGTATATCACAGCTGAGAGAATATCTTCGTTGTTCATTATAAGCCTTTTTACAAACGGTTACCGGAAGCCGAGCAATAGCCAAGAAATGAGAATGGTGACTTTCTATTCAAATGTAAAAGCAGTATAACGTATGCGCTACAACAAATAGTGACCAAAGAAGAACACCCAACTTATGCGATTTAGCATTTAATCATAAAAGCGCCATGCTCGACGAACGCATAACGCCTTTGGTACCCCCTAGGTCGAAAATACGTTCCCTAAAGTGGACATTTCATGATTATTCCACACAACTTTATTTATCGTTACCTTCCTCGTTGAAAACAAGTTCTTGCAACAGTAGACGTTTAAGGCACTCAGCATGCATACCACTAGAACACTCGTTACTTCCAATTTTATTGCATTAAAGATTTTAAACAGCCAGAAAATTCAACTCATAGTCGCTTGACACTCGCGCTTTTCTGTACCGGACGACAATGTCATTTCAAGCCTGCGATGCTCTGAAACAGTTGCTCAAGTGGCTTTTGAAAGACCCCGTTCGTTTCTTCTAATTTTGCCAGCCTTCTTTCCAGCTCAGGTTCCTTCTTTGGAGCCGCAGCCTTGTCCCGCAGATCCTGTGCACACACCAAAAAAGCGTTTGTTTAGAATCATACGTGCAAAGACAAGCATTCCTATAGCTATAGGCTGCAGTGTTCAGATATTATGACCCATTCGCCCCGGCTATTGTATAAAACGCTACGCAACTTTTACAACAGCGCAGAACAGCAACTGAACACGAAAACCCCAGCGCTGCTTAGACTGCCACCTTCCGATTTCCCACAGCGTGCTTTATAAATAAGTAATACTTTGTCACTCCACAGGAAAGGGTCTTGACACGATTTCCAGCGTGGAGGACAAGTGTGGTCGGTCACTTCTTGGCTGTTTTGAATTTTTAATATTTACTTCTAAAAAAAACTATTTTGCTCTAAATTTATCGCATGAAGCACTGTAAAAGGTTGAGGCTATGTAATTCATCATAAGCAGCTGTAAGAGGAAACGCACTACTCGGCTTTTTTAACATGCATTACACAATGCACGAGGAACCAGCCATATTTGAGGAGATGTAACGGGCAATCTGAACATATATCTTTACCATTTTGTTTGAATAAATGCCGAATTCTTTTCTCAAGTTAAATTTCGTACGTCAGATCTGTACGCAAGCGTTGATGCACTCAAACCACCCTGGGGAAACTTCTACTTCAAAGGCGAACGTCTTGCTTGCACGACATTGATTACAAGTTAAGCATCGCGTTCGTAAAAATGAGCAGGAAAATGCATTGAAAACGAAATATCATGGCCAGTAAGAGGCTACCGCATTGTCAATAGCATAGTAATGAGAATAGTTTGCGTTTTTGCCATTGATAAGCTGTTAAATGCTAAAACTGCATTATTTGGTACACAATGCGTACATCAGCGCCTAAGTGGTCGTCGTTACAGAAATAAACTAAGACAGTATTAATGAAAATTAGTTGATCATTACCGCTACAGTCCTCAATTCCAAAATTTTTTTAGAAAACCTAAATGTAAATTTACTGTGAATGCAAGCTTGAGTTACCGAAAACCATACAAAGATTCTTTTCGGCATCACTACAACTAAGTACAGTTTGAGGATACTGTCAGGAAGATTAATTCCGAATATGCAATGGAAATATGCAATGGAAATATATCGTTCCCTAATACATGTACTACCACCACAAGCAGGTCAGGTTAGTTTAGCAAAGCACTTCATATCTCCACGTGGACAGCTGCCTATGCTCCCATTTATATAGTGGTTTGACTTGAATTAGCCCCATGTGATTTATTATGCGCCTTCCATCGCATACTGATGCAAGTCATAGATACCCCCGACAACTCTAACAGTGGAGCCGTTCTAGATCTGGCCCTAACGCGAGCATCTCCTGGCATCCCGTCAATCTCTCTGGCAAGTAAATATCCTAGGGCCTCCATACGTTGATGCAATTCCGCCTATACTGCCACGAAAAAATATCTTCTCAGCAATGCACTTGTGCTTAGATGAGAAACGTGCTTTAACGAGATCGGTGTAAGCGGGGCCTTTTTAGGATTGCTTTCTCACCTTTTATGTTGTACAATAATGCATAGGCCTCGACAGAGGTAGTGTAATTACAGAAAACGGCTCTTATTATAGATTTACTGAGAGTATCAAAACAGAAATTATAAGAAAATTACCTCCTAAGACGACTCTACCATCACGCGGAGTTTCAGTTAGAGTCATACTTGGTTATTTTAGAGTAAAGTGGTAGACGTCAGAGACTTACTGTCTGCTGTAAATATATAGCCATCGACGGACAGAGTATGGTTACAGAAAACGTCTGAAAGTTTTGCTTTACATGAACTATCCCAAAACACATTGTACGACAACTAGCCCCTAAGAAGGCTAACGTTAAGCACAACAGCTTCTCTGGTCATTTTCCTTGAAATAGTGGAAGAGAATTGAATTGTTTTGCATTATTGAGATAACAATATAACAAAAACATATGCACCTGCTAACCCGATTCTATATAAAACAAAACTAGTTGTTTAGTATTTTGAGCCTAATTTTTTTCGTCATTACTGATTGATTGTGAGGTTTAATGCGCCGACACTGCACAGTCGATGAGGCGGGCCGTTGTAGAGGTCTTCGAATTAATTTTGTCCCTCTGGGGATCTTTAACGTCCTCCGAAACCATGAACACAATGGCATTTTCACTTTTCCCCTCCGTCATTTTCATCATTCTTACACTTTTTTCCCTGGGATATTGGAGAGCGATAAGCCTGAACTGATGGCGGTACTGCTTTATTGGTTAGTTTTAACAAGACAGAATCGTAATGTAGACGGAAACGAAAAATGCTTCCGTTGTTAAGAAACACGATCGTGTGGAGTGATTCTTACAACCCAACCATGAAGATAAAGCAAGTGGTCACCGGTATTCGCCATACAGCGCCAAACCAGGCGGTATTATGTCCCAGTTGTAATGACGTTACGCTGATTAGTGACTGTGGATTTGAGTCTACAAGGTAGACCATCATAACGGAGGGAAGAATCCGTGGTTTGACGTGTATTGAGTGAAACCCCGTTGGCACGCTTGAGCGAGGCGTTGGCCTTTCTTGTAAACGTGATGACGTGCAAAGGAACTCGCTGTTTATATAGCCAAACGTTTGTCGGCATACCATCTGATCGGAAAGGATGCTTTAAGTAGATTACTGGTCACGAAGGATAATAAAAATATACAAATGCCGTTAGTGGCGCCTGTCAAATATACGTACTTTTATCTCTTCGCCGAGGTCTCTGGTTCTGCCTTCCACGTTGAGCAGCACCAAATCATGCTCATTCTGCAATGTAAACCAGACACTCGATATACAAGGATGCAACATTGAAGAACAGAAATATTCTACACAAGGAGGTTAACACCTTGGTGTACGGGAAGGAACATAAAACAGCCACCTCCTGTGTGTGTTCGGAAGCCATGGGCCTATGTTTACAGCCTATATCTGCGGTGCAAAATGTATTTCTGACATTTTATTTACCTTCAACATGACTGTAACGCCAACTGTTGCAAAATACGGCCATTGTGCGTCTAAAGTGGCGTAGCAAGATCTTTTTTCTGAGCTAAGTGTGGGTTACCAGGCGCAATTTTTGTCATACCGGCGGAGGATAATTGCGAGTTTCAAGCCGTGCGCGCGGTGGAGACGTGTACGTGGTCGACCTCTTTCTTTACCTCCTAGCAGCCACGTCCGTAAAGGCAGCTCGGAACTATTGATTACAATCCACAGCTACTGGGGATGTCGTATTGTTTGGGACCGAACGAAAAATAAAGACTTTCCACTCAACATGAAAGCTGACGGAAGTGCAGAGAAAGTAATTCGCCATATTAGGCTGTCGCGCCATTACAGCTCACTGCTACCACCCAATTCAATTCAAATTTCCCGCCTTCGCAGTGCTCGCGCGCCCAGTGACAGAACCTTCCCCAGCGGGAGTTCTACTTGTGCTTGGTTTCCCTCCCGCACATTGCACTGCCGCTTTCTTCCGCTTACTATCGTAAAAACCAACCCAACGAGTGTTACTAACTAAATTAACGCTGGCGCTTCAGGTTAATTACGTATATTTTGCCTCAAATGTAGCTGCAGTTTAGTTTGCGCTAAACAACGGGCAGATGTATGACAAGCGCCAGTGGTTCACGAGTTTCGAATGCTTATGGCTATGTGAACCGCTTGGCTTTCGAAGGCTCTGGGGTATGCCGCGACGACAGCCGCTACGACGAATCGCCGTGTGGCTCTACAAAGATACAGCGAGCGAGCTACTACGACATGGCGAATACCTGAAGTTCTATGCACTTAAAACGCCCTTACTACGGCTCCTGGGGCCGCATACCTTGGGCGCCTTCACGCGTCTCGTTGATGTTGTGTATTATGCTCGGAAGGAGCAACGCCCTTATGGCCACACAGCTCTCTCCGGGCGTTGAATAGGCCACCCCAGCGTGTTTCGTTTCTTTTTTGACCACTGAATTTGGGAGACGAGGTAATCGTGCAAAGTGCGGTGAGGCTGCGTTTCCGTTACATTGGTTAGAAAATCTAAACGGACGAATAAATCGGCGGCGCTACACACAGTGGACGATGGGTGTTAAATTATCGCGCATGAAGTTTAGTGTGCTGTAGTTACACAATAGAACAGCGAGTCTTCGCGTAACCCAAACGTATTATCTATGTTGTTTATGGCGTAATTACGTACGAGTCGATCACCGAGGTTGCTCACTTAGGCAGTAACTGAGTCTATCGCTGCGACAGTATAATTCATCATTTGTAAATACTGTTCTGTATGTTATTATCCCGTCATCGTCGTCTTCTCGTCGGGTCTTCTTCATCGACATCACTACCACGTTCCGTAGCTAAGGATTGCCTCGCTGATAAAACGAACCCCCAACAATCAACAACGTTTGAATTCTGTTTCACTTGCGAATCATGTATGTTTTGCCTTTTTTTTCGCCGCAGATCGTTCACCACACACGCCGCAATTTTTTTTCCCACAATGAGGTGATTCTTTGTTAGATTTGCAAGGTGACTGCAAGCTTACAAATATTTGGCGTTTCCACCAATAGCTTCGCCGATACACACGTCTGTACACAGAAATTCAATTTGAAGTTTCTCCTGCACAAAAAAATACTACGTCTAAGAGAACCCAACTTCTACTTAAAACCGAATTTTTTCCAGCTGGCTGGAAGATATGCCATTAGGCAGCTGAGATGACGTTTCAGATATATGTGAATAGCCATATGTGAATCACCTAGCATAAATGAAGAACCAGGGTACCCCATTATCTAACGATGTTCCGGACTGCGTAAGATTCTCACTCTGCGTTTATATATGAACCGTTTTGTTCATTACTTCTCCAAAGCCAGGCGGTGCATGTCACTTGCCGAGGTAAATAATTTGCTATTCCAGTGCAAGACTTTTCGTTTAAAAGGGCTGGCATATTCTTTATCTTTTTTTCAACAGTAAGTTAACCAATGTTGTCGGGCTTTGGTTCAAGTGTTGTTCGCTGCGTTTATGGTATAGTGCAGGTGAAACGAAATTCGACATGCTTGCGATACCTAGAAGGCGAATAATTTCAATTGCCAGGTTTGGTAATTAAATGAAACCGATGTCTCTCGATAACAATAACACCAACTGTTACTATAATAAACAGCGGTGCAGCGGCAATAGCATTGAAAGCAGTGGCGGATCACGGACCTCTTCCTGCCAAGCCGTGATAAGCCTCGCAACTTATTTCTGGGATCGGCGGACGCTAACTGAATATGTCGTCAAGAAATGAGCCAGCGAAATTGAAGCGATTCCTCTACATTCTCGTTTGATTGCGCCACCGATCTGCTAACGAGCCTTTCAAACACTGATCACATTTTCAGCATTCTACCCGTTACTTCACTCCCGACATCTTGTTGCACGAAATCAGATAGTTGTGTCATTTTCGGCTGAAAACACCTTTGGGAGCTGCAAGAACTTTTATTGAGTTAAGCAAAGCTAGCGTTTTCTAAAAAGGCATTATTTTAGTTTGCGTTATGGCTCCTGTAACCGCGTCTTCAGGCCCATACAGAAACCCCAGCTACCACTCTTTCAACCAATTTTACTTGTGTGTCCGCACATCTCATACTACCCAACGTGAAACTAATTGTTCACTCACAACAAGATACAACTTGACCCCAAAATATTATTAGCATTTTGATTGATGGAATAACTGATTTATTTATTTATTTTTTATTTATTTATTTATGTATTATTCATTCTCATTTTTTATTTATTTAATTTCATTTAATTATTTATTGTTATTTTATTTATTTACCTATTTACTTACTTATTTAGTTACTGACTTACTTATTTACTTACTTACTTACTTGCTTACTTACTTACTTACTTACTCATTTACTCACCTACTTATTTATTTATTTGTTTATTTATTTATTTATTTATTTATTGTGAGGCCTTACGCGCCGACGCTACGCAGGGGATAAGGCGCACTGTAGTGTAGAGCTCCGGATTATTTTGACAACCTGTGGATCTTTAACATGCGCCGAAATCTCGAACACACGGGCGTTTTTGCTTTTCGCCTCCATCAGAAGAGCGGCCGCCGAGGCCGGGAACCCAACCCAGTAAAGGGTTTTTACTAGACTCGTATGTTTCCCCAGTCGTTGCCCACCTGCTTGTCCTCTATGCTCTGCAACCTCCTCTGCAGCCTCGTGTCTTCAGTCAGTCCATTAGCCACCTTCTGCTCCACGCACTGAAGCCTGTCCTCCAGCCTCCTCTTCTCCTCATTGAGCCGCTTGAAATACAAAAAAAGAGGGGATAAAAGAAGTGCTCTTGTGTTAAGACCACCAGCTTTACTTCTGTAATCACGAACAAAGTGTTTGGATGCCAGTAACGGTCAAGCGACATTTTTGTACGTGCGCCATCTGGCTAAGCTAATACATGAACCCTAGACCGTACGAGAAGAGTTCCTGTACGTGCTTCGCAGAGTTGGCCACCTGATTTTTAGCCGGTTCCACCATGAGTGGGCAGCCCACTTTCATTGCTGAACAATGGATTCCTTTTCCAGTTGTGCGCAGGTCAGTGGATGCGGCTCCCCCGCGCAGACGCCGGCGCAGTTTGCAATACAAGCACGCGTCGGCTGCGCTCTTACTTGCATGACGGGTGGCTTTCGCGCATGATTTGGCACTCAATGTGGCGAATGAACGAGGAACTCTATGAACCTAGTGGAAGTATATACAAAAAACCCTAGACTGTACTTTTGTCGGCAGCATGCGGATAGGCTAGAGAGCGGTTAAGGGCCGGAATGAACAACAGGGAAGTGTCTGTATCGTCATTATCAGCCGATGTGATTGGTACTGTTACACAGGTGGCGTTCTCTCGTATACCTTCGCCACCTTCAACGCCGCTCCTTTATAGCGAGCAACTTGCGGATCGTGACCCGCGGCCACAAAGAGCGGAAGCTAGCTATACTCACCTGCGAGTTAATAACGACGAAAGTTCAAGTAGTGCATGACTCCACCGAAGATACGGACCGGCATGTCAATGCGGCCGCACGTTTTGAAATAAATTAGGCTTAAGACATCGTAAGCTTTTTATACCCAGCCTGTCTTCGCTGGAGTAGTTTATGACAACATTAAGCGCGAAAAATTACTCAAACGACACGTGTCACGTCCAAAGCAATCGCAGTAACGCTCTCTCTGTGCGTCGCAGAGGAACCGCCTCTGCATGCGGTCGCAAGGCGCAGAGACAACTTCCGTGGTAGTTCTTAAAGGATCCATGAAGGCGAAATACATGTTTGTTGGAAAAATCAGAAAGGAAGAAGAGGTGGCCATTAGCAGCTGCCTCCAAATAGTGCTATCACCATCATTGTGAAGTCCCATCCGCCATTAAAAAGAATCACCCACGTCCCTCGGTCCCTCGCCTCGGTTCGTCAACAAAATGGTGCCGTGACCAGGATCAAGGGATAATACAGTTGAAGACCTGAGTGCGCACCGCCCCACAACGATGACGTGAGTGACCACAACGATGGGACTAGATTGTGGCCGCTGACTATGGACCGCAGGCCGACGTGACTACCCAAGGATCAATTGAGGCCTCGCCAAACGACCAACGATCAGACTGCCTCAACAACGCTACGGACTCTTAACGGACGCCTGCCGGGACTAACGAAAGAAACGGGTTAGGTTTCTCGCCTACCATGACTCATCTCGGCGACCAACAGATATTAACGACGCCGAGCATCGACATGGATGCCCTTCGCGAACGAAGAAACCTAATCCGCAACGACGCCACTACCCTGATCAAGGACATAAAATCACGGATGAATGCCGAGACACCATCAATCGGTGAGCTTCTTTCGCTCAAGAAAAGCCTAATGACCAAACATAGGATATTAAAAAAGCTGGACAGCAAGATTGAAGTACTTCTCAACTTGCATGATTTAGACAAAGAATATAAAGCCGCCTATGAATTCGAACATCTTATCCTATTGACGAAATTTAGAATGGAGCGATTGTTCCCGGAATTGGAAAAGTATTCTACCGATGAAATTGTTACAATAGCCCTGAAAAAGCAGGATAGTACCCTAAACGTCAACAAATCGGCTTTGGAAAAAAATCACCTTATGAACGAAAACAGCAATTTGACGACGCCTCTGAAAGAACATCATCAGACAGAAGTCAGGGAACAAGCTGTTTGCTTCAAACAAGGGACTAGTTCAAGGAATAACCAAGTGGAGGCACCTGTTCTTGTTGCTCGCTTAGATGACTGCAACCCCAACGACGGAAGTTTTCGATTACCGGCAACAAGAATGACGGATACTCATACTAATGATAACGCTGTGCAAGAACCTGCAGAGCCAACTTGTTTGCAAGGTTTTACTGGGAAGAAAACACGATCAATGCGCAAGAAACGACGTAATGAAGGCCCACAAAAACCACAGATTAATGAAGCTCAGCACAGTTATCGGAACCACTCACCCATGGATACGCCGGAGAGAGGGCGCCTTTGCTGCAGCAAAGGTTTGAAAAGAATTTTACTGGCCCAGGTGAAACGTACAAATGTAAAGACGCCGACGTTCAAACGAAGGCCACAAAAACGGCGAAACGCAGGGGCCGCACTATGCGCACACGCAACTACCAGAAATAATAAGGTTGCCCCAAAGCACCTGACCAACTGGCGTCTGAGTGAAAAAACGAAAAAGGAAAGGGGTGCGATGAACATCCGGACAAAAGTACCCAACCGGCACACTAATTCTTCAACACGACAGGCTATCCGATGCGCATTCAGCAATATGCTTCCACGGGAATCGCTACGTGGTTATCGAGGACGACCGACGCTCCAGACGCACCGCTTACGACGGTCTGATTCTACAGAGCGGATGTGCCACCGACGCTGGAAACATAGGTGGAAACAGAAGTATGGACTGCTCCGGTGCAGCTACCGCGGACATTACATCGATATAAATCATGAACTTTAATGAACTTTGCTGTTCGGTGCAACGAAGGGAGCGACGCTAAATGACTGCTGAAAACTGCAATCGCTTACGTCATTCCAATTATCCTCCGCCATTTATCGCGTGGCCGGGAGGATGTTGGACAAATCAGAAAGGAAAAAGAGGTGGCCATTAGCAGCTGCCTCTAAATAGTGCTATCACCATCATTGTAAAGTCCCATCCGCCATTAAAAAGAATCACCCATGTCTCTCGGTCCCTCGCCTCGGTTCTTCAACAATGTTTGTTTTATTCGAATGACTTCGTGTTTTATAGTGCCCACAGCGCTTGTCCGGATACAAACGATGCTTTATTCAATTGGAAATTATTAAATTTCAGTTAAGATTTTGGTTTCCCGCTAAATAACGTGTTTTCGTGGTCTGCAATGACATCACAGGAACCGACCACTCTGCTGCCTAGCGTGCCCAGATCCATGGCTCCGCCGTACAGGGTGGAGACACGTATACGCTGGCGCCGCCTGTTTGTGTAACTCGCTCGCCGCAGAAGCAAGTCATTTTATCAACACTGCGGGAAAATAATCGACGCAACGTGGTTTACTGGCGAAGTTTGAATTAACCTATATGTTTCGCGTTGCTGGGTCTCGTGGGAAACGATAAGAACAACACGTTAAGCACGTTGACCCAAGTGCAGCGGCACGGGACCGCTGAAAGGGTGTCTCCACACTGAACGGCGGCGCTGGCTTTGAGGTGCCCTGCGGCGGCCTCCGCGCGTTTGTTTAGGTTACTGAACCTAGATGATGCCACCATACCGCGGCAAGCCAATGTCTGCCTTGCTTTTGTTTTTGGAGAAAATAATCGTTTCTTGAAACAGAGTGCTCGCTCGACAAGTATGTTCACGTAAGACACCGTCGTCTGCGGCCACCGGCCAGGGTCGTCTGAGACAACCCCACAGCCACGCAGTGCTATGCAGCTAAACCAAACATAGTGCGCACAATACCAACAGCAGTACGCAACAGTACTTCTATGTTTACATGTGCTTTCGTAACTTACACTGTTTGTCACACCATTCTTATTGCTTTAAAAAGAATGTGCCCTAACGTTAGGCACGATAGCTCGTTCGGCAAGCTTATAAGCTCAGCGTATTTGCGTTTGCTTTTTCCGGCCTCCGCCAATCGCAGAGCAGGCTGGTATGACATCATAGGTTCTTTTGCTGGAAATGAGCGAGTGGGTCGCGTGGTTATTCCCTTTTTTTCCTGAATATATAGCTTATTTGAGCGTAGTTTACGCCAAATCTGGTATAAATATGATTCTAACGAGGCCATCTTTCGAATGAACCAAACTTGTGTTTTGTCTTCATGGCTCCTTTAAGTTGTACCTTAGCATAGCGTTGTCAGGTGCGAGAGAAAGAACGAGGCGTACAACGCCATACGACAGCAGCCGTAGCAGCCCCTTCAAGACCTGGCTGACGAGCCAAAGAATGACTCGGTTTAAAATTGAAACAACTGCGTACAAGGATGAGGGGTATTTCTAAGCATACTACGTTCACGGGCAGTGGCATACGCATGCTCCTACAGCGCTTTCGACACAAGCTTAAGCGAGCGTCAACAGGCTGAAGCATTTCTCGAAGCCGAGGTTTCTCCACAGTGTCGTTGAAAACTCTCGCCTGCCATCAACGCACGAGTCGTTGGGGTAGCAGGAGCGGCTAAGCTTCGTTTGCAATATTGCGGGGCCCTTGCAAACGTTTCCACGTCCGGCAACCGTACGTGCTCGTGCGACAATTTAGTCATTCAAGCCACGCTAATCTTTACACATAGATCGAGGACAAGAAATGTTTGTTCTAGGAGCCGACACAGAGGCGACGGCTCACGTCAAGGGTAGTGTTCCCCACCACAGAAGATGAAAACTAAGTTGAAAATCGAGCCTGCTGTCACGAAGCTCACGTTTACCTTGGAGTAGCTCACAGCTCGTCGGTGCTTTTTTAAAAAAACAGTAAGAGGTGCGGCGAATATCAGTACAACCTCGCTGTCCTTAATGTGTGCCTCGCAGTGCTCGCGAGCTATCGTGCAGTATTTAGCTCGTACCAAATACACGCGTTAAAACCATTTCACAACCCTGTTTTTTGCAACCTAATGGCGTTCTTCCGTCCACCATTAATTAAATACTTGTAAGGGAGACTCTAGCACCTCGTCGACGCAATGACTAGTACCTGCACGAAAGACGTTCACCATTCACGCTACCCTAAATCACCCAGTTCACTTTTCGGCTAGTCCATAAAGCCTTCCAAAAGTAGTACCGAAAAAAACAATGGACAGACAGCGTAAAAGGTAATAGCGGGTTTTGCGAATGCGTGGTTTCAGGGTTGTGTGCTGTGTTGCCGTTTTGGTGTCCCCATTTTTGTGCGCTCTCACCGCTTTTTAAATTCCTGTCGGTGACTGAAGGGGGCTCGGTCGCAACTGGAGTTTTTTTAACACGGTAAGGCATTTAGCTCGTACGCAATAAAGCGCAGTATTTGTTAGTTGGAGTGCATATTTACCTTGTTTTCCTCTTTCAGGCGACACAATTCTTGAACAAGTAGCTCGGTGTGCTTGGCATTGGCTTCATGAATGGTGACCTCATTACGTGTTGCCTACGAATAAGGTTTTTCGAAAAATGCATCATTTGAAGCACGCCAACATGAATTCATCAAAAACCAAATCACGAAAACCAAAACGACCCTTTCGTGTTGTATCAAGGAAGGTACTCCAGCGAAATGCGGATAATTACGCGAATGTAACGTTACGCTCAGTGTCTGCTGAAACCAATGCAACCTAAAATGCTATTCTGCATTCTTGGTGTGACATGATAAATGATATTGCCAACGTGTGCTTATTTTTCAGAACTGGATGGTAAACGCTAACCCTCCTTGGTAAACAAATTTCTCCATTCATACTCCAGAAGAGTCGTAGCCCAGTTGTATGAAGAAAGAAATGTGAATAAGGGTGGTGTGGGTCCGTTCGCCATCTTAGAAAGTGCGCTAATTTATTTATTTGGCTTCAAAGCAGTACAGAAAAGGAGTACGGAATTCTTATTGATTGTAGGAACGCGTTGTACTGGAGTAGTCCGAGTGCTGTTTCTTGCTCCTTACAGAGCTATGTATTTCTAAACTGCGGCGTTATACGTTTCAGTCAGCCCTGTTAGGTGGTCCCTCGATACGTTGTCAAGTCTGAAAGCTCTGTCATTTACTACGTGGCTTAACCTACGACGCTTAGGTGACGAAATTCTCCACTCAATAGGAAGGAAGGGACCGGTCACCACACAAGTTTAACGAACCCATTAGGTTTTGCAGAGAAGCTGCCTATTGCAGGGTGAAATCCCCCAGTGTGCAACGAAGCAGAAAACGCTGCGAATCATTAAGTGCGCAAGAAAGAAAGAAGCCGAATGTAAGTGGTGTCAATCTACAACGGAGAAGGAAACGTCAGGGTCTTTCACGGCGAACCGCACCATGGCCACGTATTAGTAACTTAGTTAGCGAGCCACAAGGAAACAGAGCGGTCTCCTAAAGGACCGTGCGTCGTACGAGGAAGAATGTCGCGAGAAGTGTCTGAAATGTGACCGTGCCGCCGCGTCTTTGATGCGAAGGTCAGAGAACGATGATGATGATGATGGTGTGATGTTTAAGGCGCACAGCCAACTGCGACAAAGAGCGCCAGAACAATGGTTATATACGAGAGGTGAAAACATAAACATTAAGATCAGTCAGCAAGAACAAAAGTAAAGTCAGAAAACGGCAATCAGGATGGCTGGTGTATAAGGCCAGGGAGAGATCATGCATGAAATGAAAGTGGGTTTAAAAAGTTAATTTCTGCTAAATATTTGAAAACGTGCTTGACAGGAAATATGGGATAATCAGACAGGAAAAACGCTAGGTGGAGTGGGATGTGTAGTTTGTTTAGTTGTGGGAAGTGTTTGTGTCGCGCTGTGTTAAGTGCCTTGCCCAAGTTGCATTGAATGAGTATGTGAACTACGGATAGGGCCTCTCCACACCTGCAACATAGAGGTCAGAGAACGAGAGGGAAGCTGCGCCGAGCCACCATCACCGTCGGGTCGAACCACAAGTCTGGAAAGCCAAACGCGGCCCCAGGGCAAATCGCAAGCACCAAGATCGCGCCGGTCCAGCAGCGCGACATTGCCAAATGCGTGGGTTCTCCCCTTGATAGCCCACAAGTACACACTCTCTTAAAGCAAGACGCAACCATGAACCGCTCTAGTAACAATGAACGCGCACGTCACAGAGGGTGCCACTCTGCCACAATCCACAGATGAAGAGTCATATCTGGCTGTGGCAATATTCTCACAAATATGCGAATTTATCCGTATAATGGATTTCTAGGAAGGGTGCAAAAACTTCATGTAGGCCTGGGTACCTCGAATGACTACCCGCATGGTGAAGGAAAATTCCGGCCATTCCAGTCTGTGAAGGTGGTTGAGCAGCGAAGCCGGTGTGGCAATTTGACGGTAAAATAGTACATTTAAATCAAATTTCAGATACATGTTTTGGCACAGAAATGACAGTGTCTTGCGCTCGACGTCTCTGCAGTCAGGAAAATGTTCTAAAGTTAGATGCAAAAATGTGCTGTAGCACCGTAAAATTGGCAATACACCTTCGCTTCTCAGCCACCTTTTTAGCATATTGGCCGCAAAACATTTTACTTGTTACTATGCGGGTAACCACCCGAGCTGCCCAGGTCTACTTGAGGTTCTTTTACCCTTTCGAGAAATCTCTTACAATAATTAAGGCATATTTTTGTGGAAATACTGGCACAGCCACTTGCGACTCTTGAGTTTTGGCTTGTGACTCAGTGGCATCAACTGCGAGGTGTACGTTCCCTGTTACCACGATTATTCGTTGTCTTTACATGCTGTAGAAGTTTGTGTCCGCTTACGCTACTACAACTAGAATTCTTGCACCTTGCATAGTGCTTGGGTTTGTTGCTATACTATCTCAGTGAATATTGATTTGGGCAGATTTGCCTCTATAAATCATCAAAATACGTTTTGTGGGTTGGATGTAGAGCGTAGGTAGGGAATTCAAAAGCAACATTTAGTGCCTGTTATCGTTAGTACCTACTTATCTAAAGTGGTAAGATGATTGGGATGCACCTGGAGAGGTTCATATATTACTCTTGTTTTCTTAAGCCCGTTAAAAAGTTTCTAATTGGATATTCCCTTCCATACGACAAACACAGCAAGTCACATGGTACTTACGTAAAATTCGCAGCCAAGTGCCTGGAAGGTACAGTGTATTGGAACTTGCGGGCACAGTTCGTAGTGCTCATCCTCAAACTGGAAAAATAAGTGAGATGGATTAAACAGCGCGAATCCTTGTTTCGAATGCATTCTGTTTAAAGCATTTCATGCCGCCGAGAGCTTTATGCAGGGGGTAGATCGAGGCTGCTATTACACCTGAGATGGCCAAAACTACTACTATGTATATTTTATTGGCGCAAGGGCGCCTGAGGCCAAAGCGCGCCAAGACAATGTTTGTTTTGTCACATTTGTTAAAATTCTGTGGCGATGATTGTGATGTACTTGATAAAAATAGTGTATATATGGGTGTAAAGGGCCCTTACTCTAAGAGGCGAAGATGAATAAGATGAGAGGTAACAGTGACGATGTTTATGTGTGTGCTGGGAGCGCCATAACATAACAGGGATGGCGGTGACGTCTCTGGCACGTTATGAAAATGCTCAGAACCGCCCTCACTATTTGCATTGGGTGGCCCTGATGTCACACAGGGTATGAGATGAGTGCTAAAAATCCAATGTCAGCAAGATAGGCTAAAAGGCGTTCACTTCTAATCGGGGGTAGATCAGATAAAAACAAGGATGGGTGTAAGGGTATCGTGCAGGTGTATAGTTCTGGGAAGTGTCGTTTCCTTGCGTCATGGTATGCCACGCATTCAATAAATACATGGAGGACTGTAAGTCTTCGTCCGCATTTCTCACAAGATGGTTGTGGGGTTCCGTTTAAAAGGTATGAGTGTGTAGCGTGTGTGTGACCTATTCTTAATCTGCATATTGATATTTCTGTGAACCTGTTCCGTTTCTCCGTGTTTTATTTCCCTATGTGTGGTTTTATAATGTGCAGTTTGATTTCGATTTGTGTGTTTCACTATACCTGCCAGCGCCTCCGAAGCATACTCCGAACTAATGGTTTCATGTCTAGGTAGGGCACATGTGGGATATCTACAACACTGCGGAGAGCCGCCACAGCAGCATGCTTGTCAGCGATTTCATTGCCCGAAATTCCACTGTGCCCAGGTGCCCAGCACACTGCTACAGTAAATTTTAGAGCGTAAGAAGACAATATGAATTTGATAAGACGGTTTAAAATAATATTTCTCGTTGGTTTTGCTGAATGGAGAGCTAATACTACACTCAGGAAGTCTGTAAAAATAATGGAACTGTGTATTCTGGTTTCTGTAATGTGTTCCACAGTGGTTAAAATGCCGTGTGCCTCAGCTGTAAAAGTACTGGTATTTTTGTTCATTGTCTTTGTGATAGCAAAGTTTGGGTCATGTGCAGCGCATGACACAGAATGGGCGGACTTGGAGACCTCGGTGTAAAACGTTGTGTAGGGATATTTGTGTCGTAGATGTAGGAACTGCTGCAAGATGAGTTCTCTTGGTGCAGTTATTTTGTTAATGGCTCTGAAAGATAAATCACAAGAAATCGGGGACATTTCCCAGGGGGCAACAAGGTCTGTGATCGAAGTTTTGTAAGTCTCGCTCAAAGAAACCCCAAGCTCTTCAGCGTGCACTTTCACTCTCAACAAAAAAGGCATAGATATAGAGGGCCGACTGAGAAACGAGTGCATGGCAGAGGTGTCATTGACAATAAATGAAGAGTGATTTTTTATGGATGTTGCCTTCATGGCATACAATAGATCTGTGTATAAGCGCTGGTCTTCCAGGCACCACTGGTCACATTCCACATATAGGCTTTGTGCAGGACTCTTTCGGAAGGCTCCTGATGACAGGCGGAGCCCAAGACAAGAACAGGGTCAAGCATTTGTAAAGCGGTTTTCGAAGCTGACCCCTATACTACGCTCCCTTAGTCCAGTCGCGACTTCACTAAACTGTTGTAGAGACGCAGCAGGCACATCTTATCTGCACCGTAGGAGTGGTGGGATAGGACTTTTAGGATATTCATCGCCTTTATACATTTTATTTTGAGTAGTTTTATATGTGGAATAAATGACAGCTTTTCATCTAGCACAATCCCTAAAAACTTGTGTTCCTTCTTCACAGGCACAGCCACTCCACTTAGCTGGACGGTGGGCCCAGGGTGAATACCACGCCTCTTGGAAAATAAGACACATGTGCTCTTTTGAGGACTTAGCTTAAAGCCATTTTTGTCGGGCCATTTTACAAGCCTGTTTGTGGCAAGTTGTAACTGCCGTTCACAGATAGACAGGTTACAGGACCGGAAACTGATATGAACATCATCCACGTAAATGGAGCAAAAAATGGTACGGGGCAAAGCCTTTCCAAGTGTGTTCATCTTAGCTATAAAAAGTGTGCAACTAAGTACTCCACCCTGAGGAACGCCATTTTCTAGCATATACAGCGCGGATACTGCAGCCCCGACCCTCACTCTGAATGTTCGTTCAGACAAATAGCTTTCAAGGGCATTAAGCATATTCCCACAAATTCCAAAAGATTTCAGGTCTCGCAGGATGCCGTTGCGCCAGGCAGTGTCATATGCGTTTTCTAGATAAAAAAATATGGATATACAAGACTGTTTGTTAACAAAGGCATTTTTCACATAGGATTCAAAAGCGACAAGTTGGTCTGCTGTTGATCTGCCCGACCGAAAACCTGCTGGCAGCTGTCCAGAATACCATTGTATTCCAAGAAGTATAGTAACCTTCTGTTGATCATTTTTTTCGAACAGCTTGCACAAGCAGCTGGTCAGGGCAATTGGACGATAACTTGAAACACAGGATGCATCCTTTCCCTTTTTCAGCAGTGGCACAACAATAGCCTGTTTCCATGCCTTAGGAAAGTGCCCAGCACGCCATATTCTGTTAAATAAAAACAGGAGAGTATTGATTGTGTCTGAATGAAGGTGTTTGATCATGCCGTACGTAATGTTATCTGCACCTGGTGCCGAAGGCTTGCAACCAGCCAACGCAGTCATGAGCTCGTGAACGGAGAATGGAGAGTTATAGAGTCGTTTGATTGCTTGTGGTCTGGTATGGACTTCCGCTCAGCTGACTTTTTGTAGTGTATAAATGTGCTTGTGTAATGTGAAGAGCTTGAGACGTGTTCGAAGTGTTGTGCCAACGCGTGTGCCTGGTCCTCCAGGGTACCACCAGTGGTGTCAACAAGGGGTAAGCCATGTGTGCTTTGTCCATGTAGTTTTCTTATCCTGTTAAAAACGTTTCTTGTATCGGTGAAAGAATTTATTGAAGTTAAGAAGGACCTCCAGCTATTGTTTTTGGCCTGACGGCGAATGCGCCTTCCCATGGCTTTGGTGCGCTTGAACGCTACAAGTATATCCGCAGTGGGGTACCTGCGAAGAATGCCCCACGCCTTGTTCTGTGCCTGGCGTGCTTGTCGACACTCTTCATTCCACCAGGGCCGCCTTAGGTTACTTGTGTTACCAGAAGTCTGGGGAATGAAGTTCTCTGCAGCGTCAAGGATATGTGCCGTGACAAGGCTACAAGCTTCATCAATACCCAAGTGTTCTATTGAACTGTATGTGAGTTGAGATTTCTGCTTAAATTTCTCCGAGTCTGCAGCGGTTTCTTGAAACCTTTTAGTTGAGGTGGGAGTGTAAGGGTCTCTGTCTAGGCATCTCAGGAATACTAGGAAATGGTCACTTCCAAGCGGGTTTTTCTCCACGTGCCACTCAACGAGTGGAAAAAGAACAGCAGAACCGATTGCCAAGTCTATGTGTGAGTACGTGTTGTGTGTAATGGTATAGAATGCGGGCTGTTTTTTGTTGAACAAACACGCACCAGATGATACAAGGAAATGTTCAATCAAGCGGCCGCGAGCGTCAGTTCGCCCAGAACCCCAGAGTTTGTTGTGTGCATTATGTCTCCAACTAAGATAAATGGTTCAGGAAGCTCATTTACCAACGACTCAAATTCTGAGGTAGACAATTGATGATCCGGGGGAATGTATAAAGAACATATTGTAATCAGCCGACCAAAAATGATCACGTGGACAGCAACTGCCTCAAGGCTGGTGAGTAGTCTAATGGACTGGGATGGAATGGATTTTCGCGTCCCAATAGAAACCCCACCAGAGGAATGAGCAAAGGCATCTCTATCTTTCCTGAAGAAAGTGTATTGTTTAAGAAAGTTACTTTGCTTGGGATTCAGGTGTGTCTCTTGGAGGCAAACAATACTGGATTGATATTTATAAAGGAGTTCATATACATCATCCAAGTTTTTTATGAGACCCCTACAGTTCCATTCAACTATGTTTTCAACAGCTATTATGGATTAAAGATAATAAAGATGTAGTTGAGAAGTTGCCTATTTTGGTTCATGTCAGCGAGTCTTGTTTAGGGCCTGTTGTACGATGAGGTGGTTTTTTCCCACGGCCAAAAGTGCTGCGGCGCTCATTTTGCGCCTGCTGGGCAGGTTGAGATGCCGAGGTGTCCATGTCCTCGTCTGACAAATCAGGCGGCACCGACATGGTGTCCATCCGACATCCACCTCGCGGATTGGTTCCTGAGGTGGCCGCAGGCTTCTTGGTTGGAACCTGCGGTGCGGCAAGGAAGGAGTACGTGTGGGGCCACCTGAGTTTATGCTCTCAATGCCCTCGGGTGTCGTGCGGGCCAATGGAGCTTGACTGGAAGAGGCCGGACCAGTCCCAACAGCGCCCGTCACCACATTTTTCACGGGCTCCGCAGACGTAGTGGCGGGGTGCTCGGCTGTGGACGGCAGCCCAGCAGGAGGAGGAACCACCAGGGCCTCTGCTGTAGAGGCAGGAGCTGGTGGTTGCTCGGAGGGGGTTAACGACAGCGACACATCAGCTAAGCTGCATTGTGTCGCAGTACTAACCAAACGTCGCCCCAACCCCCGGCGGGCGGCGTCTGCATAGGACGCAGCCGAAAACATCTTGTGCTTTTGGCGTGCTTCGGAGAAACTGATATTTTCGGTTACTTTGATCTGAATGATCTCTTTTTCTTTCTTGAAAGATGGGCAAGATCGTGAGTATGCAGCGTGTGAACCACTGCAGTTCGGACATTTCATGATTGTGTTTTTGGAGTCATCAAAAGAGTGATTATTCTCGCCAAATTTCGCACAGATGAGCTTGCCACGGCAAGCTAGAGTTCCATGACCGTAGTGTTGACATTTAAAGCATCGCCTCGGGTTTGGAATGTAGGCGCGTACACGACAGTTAAGGAAAGCTGCCTTCACTGTCTCTAGCAGGGTAGAGCTAGCAAATGTTAGGATGATGTGTTGGGTCTTGATCTCTGATCCATCTCTTCTCATAATAATTCTACGGACGCCAACAACACCTTGGTCATGCTGTGCCTCAAGGATATCATCATCTGTCTCATGGAGGAGTTCTTCGTCAGAGATAACACCTTGGACAGTGTTTAGCGTGCGGTGTGGCGTAACTGTGACCGTCAAGTTGGCAATTTTTTCTTGCTTCAGGAGGTTCTCACTTTGGTTTTTTCGCATAACTTCAACAAGAAGGTCTCCAGAGGGCATCTTTTTGGCATTGTAGTCTGTTCCAACAATGTTTTCAATGCATTTGGCTATCAAGAAAACTGACAGGTCGCTGATAGGTTTTTCGTCGGTCGAGTGTACAACAAGGTATTTGCTGAAAGCTGCCTGAGGTGGTTGGGTGCGGAGTGCTTCGGTGCGACCCCTTTTAGGAGGTCGATCAGGGTGTTTAGCGGGGGCTGAGAAGATAGCCATAGAAAATGGAATTAATTCGGTGGCAAGGCCAGTCGCCCACCACCGAGCCCAACAAGGGAACGTGGCTTTGAAGTGCACGTTAATTGTACCTCGCCACTATAACCCTATGCTCGGGATCTAGGGTGAAGAATTCGCACAGTGTTAACCCTCGCCGCCTGGAGAAAAAACGGAGAAATAAGGAAGAGAGAAGATGACAGGACAGGGTTAGGAAAGACGATAGGAAAGCAAAAGAATGAAGAAGAGGACAGGAAAAGGCGACTGGCTGATTCCCCCCAGGTCGGGTTAGACTGGGGGCACCGTCTACGGGAAGCGGGGGCCGAAGTGGTGTGTTGCCTCTGCCAGGGGGCCATCAAGGTCCAAAACAACCCTGGCTTTGGCTCAACCGCCAGGATGCCCTTTTTCCCGGACACGGCAAAGCCACGCACAGCTGGGACGTGGGTGGGTCCAACCCACATGTGCTCGGGTCCGTGGTGTTGCAAGACACCAAGTGCCTACGACAGTAGGCACCCCTGCGGAGCTCGGGACCGTTGTGGCGCTACTCACCAAAACACCTTGAGTACACAAGGTGCCCCCTGCGGGGAGACGGCCAAAAGAAACCGCTAGCCGCAAAATTACTCGTAACAAAACACGCCGCTCTTTTCTCCACGCTAATCGTTTCTGTCTCTAAAGGCTACGGAACTGTAACAGCTGAGAATACGCTTTTCAGCAACAATGACCAGAGCTTATAAAAAAAATTCAACAATTGCTCCGACAGGAAAAACAGCGCTACAAACGAGGACTAACGGTCAAGATGGCACACAGACAAGCGCTGAAAAACACAGTGGTAGTGCAGAAGTAGATCAGTGGTACGAATAGCCAATAAGAAAATTGAATACACCCGCGTTGAGGCAACCGAAACACCTCATTAGGCTTAGCAGGCTAACTAGCACTAAAATTTCATAGATATTTTTCATGCCCGCCTAGTCGTCTTCGCCTTTCCGTGTTATAATATTCTTTATTTACCCCCCAGGACGTGTAACGCCATTATAATTAACAATAATTGTTTTTTTATAAGTTAAATTGGCGCACTGTAATCCGAGGGCACAATAATTGCGGCAACAACGCTGCTGACCAACAGTCACCTCAGCCACAGTTTGAAACTCCATTTCGCAGTGCTGGCACGTGGCGGGACGCTGGCGACAGCTGGATTCATGTTTCTGCAAGTAAAAAATAGCATTTTATTTACACCCTCTCCGTCAGACTTCTGGTGCATGAACAATATACCATCTGATTTTAGCGTGCACACGCCTCTGCCCGACATTGCCGTTCTTTGCGGTTGCGTAAGGGGGAACATTGTGGTGCGCTCAAATGGCAGATATCATCTGGGCACCCAGCTTCAATACGGAGGAAATGTATTTCCAAAGTTCGATGATCACTAGATTGGGCCAGAACAGCAAATTTCAGACAGTTTAAGATCCCTCCAATTCATAACCTCTATAAATTTCGACTCTCTCAAATTGTGTTCTCACAAATGCAAAGCGACCGAAGTTCATTCTTCTCAATGTATGTCGATTCTGAATGTCATTATAATTTAAGACAATAGTTTTAAAATACCGAGAATAAGAACTAAATAGGGTGAACAAATTTTAGCTTGGCTGATTCAAAATCTTCTCAACCAGCACCCGAATGTAATCGACGTTATAGATATATCCCCATCCATGCATGTACTTAGAAAACAATTAGATGGTATGTTTCTGCAGTGTATATGAAACATCCTCGTTACGTCACCACCAGTATCAATGTCTGCCATGTTATTTCACACTGTATGTGTGTACGAGTATATGAATCCTTCATTTGGGCAGTTTTCGCTTTCTGCTATTTTTAGGGCCTTCTTCCGCAGTCTTATTTTCTTTTTTTTGGTTCCTTTTCTTGTTTCCTTCAAAACATGTTTTAGAAATACCACAGTGCATTCCTTGATGCTGTTTTTACCATGACTCTCTTGTGCAGTGGATGGTAACCCTTTGTGGCTATCTGAATTCCTTTATTACTTATGTTTTTTGCATGAATTGGCCTGCAATTATCTTGCTGCGTGTCCGTTGAAGCGGCCCTACGGGCGTGGTCAGGCGATCACTTGTGTCGAATTTCCCCATGAGCTGCTCTATTGTGCTGTACTGTTGTTGTTGTTGAATAAACAATGCAATGTTTAGCACATAACTAAAGCCCAGTACAGAAAGCTGGAAGTGCATATTTAATGATGAATGAATTAGAGGGGCCCAAACAGGAGGCTGTATAGGAAAAACTTTTAGTTTGCTCCTACATCTTCCACCTACTCCCCAGGCAAGCAAAAGTCTGATCAACACAACATTAGCAGAGGAAGTGCGGCTATATTAGTGTTGGATGAGTGGGAATGATGGCGGCAGAGAAACACTTTTTTTTCAGATTGTCTCTCTAAATGTCGCGAACCAACATAATCTTCCGATGTAGAAATGTTTACTGCCAGCTTGCAGCTTAGAGGTGCTTTAAAAGTGTACCCCTTGTTTTAAAGCGCAGCTGCTGTGCAAGCAGTTGGTTAGCCGTTGCAGGAAAAACATACCACGAAAATGCCGTGGGCTGGTGTGCGCGTGTCTCGCTAGGACCGCCGAATCTCCGGCTCGTGCAGTGGATTTACCGAAAAATAAATCTCTAGGAATCGATAAAACACGAACGTAAACTGTGCAACGAAATTTGAAGCGAAAGGAGCATCACTTCTGGGCAAGCGTCTGTTTTGTGGGTGTGCTTGGCCAGTGGCGTCCTGGTGGGGGGTCGCTTCAGCAAAGGTGTGAACATGTTCTGCTCCGTGGCGTGTACGGTAGACGGTTGCGTTGCGACGAGCTCAGCTTGCAGAACGCGAGAGGAACGATTCGTTGTTTGGACCGTAATCGCGTAAGCAGGTTTCGCTTCCCGCTGGCGTGTGTCTCATCGCACAAAAGTAGTCACGAACGTGACATTAACCCGTCAGAGTCATTGCCTTTCAGCGGCGCCTAATGCAAGGTTTCCTTACAAGGGGGCCATCACACCCAAAGAAGCAAGCAGTGGAGGGCGCCTCAATTCACGCGTGTCCCCCGTGCTCGAAGGCGCTGGTAGCGAGGCGCCAACTGTCGGCGCTCATTAGCGTCATTATGCGCTACTTCGCTCCGCCTCTTCTAGACGGCAGCACCATCTGAATGAGTCATAGGGAAGGATAAAGGGCGCGTTCCTACAGCTGTTTACGCCTGAGTTCATAGCCAGTTGGCAGAGCGCCTCGTACCTCCCGTTACGGTGAGAGAGTTCGTGGGCTCGAATCCGGAAGCCGCCGCGTCAATGGTACATTTTCTAGCGACGTCATCTCTGTGACGAATATGACGTCAGTGAGATATTGGTGTAACCCGGCATAAAACACTTTCGTGTTAAAAAAGAAAAAAAATCTAGCGCTGCCGTCAAGTGAGACCGCGCAAGTAAAAAACAAAACTCCAGCGCTGATATTAAAGATTAAAAGACCTCCTGCTTGGGAAGCTTACCAGAGGGACACACTACACTTAAACATTGATTTACCGAAATCACCGGGACCAGCAGATTCTTTCGTTAAATCGAGAACTTTGTATATTCAAGAGAACGACCAATTTCGTTCTAGAGAACGACAAATGTATCGCGTCGAGATAAAGCTTGTGATTTTCGCCTGCGCGCTCTTTTGAGCAGCGTTAGCACGCAATTCTCTTAGCTGGACAGTGAAGTCAAAGCGCCCTCGACATCCTTGTGTGGCCAGGCAAACCACATCAGAAGGTTGACGGCGTCCATCACCTGGCTTAGTTGTGGGCTCGGGAGCTTCGAGAGTATCCGGATCATTCGCACCTCCAAACTCCTCTTGTACGCCGGAAAGAAGCTGCACGATCTCCTAGTCATCGAGAAGTTCTGTTGTGTCAGTTTGCGCGTCTGCGTCGGCGTTCACAAAGTCGTCAAAGTTCTGATCTGTGCTCACCTCGTCACACCGACAAAGCTCTTCCCAACAACTGCGCGATGCCTCTTCCTGCTCGTGTTGCGGGCTCCACAAGCCCGCAACACGAGCAAACAGCCCACTGCTAGGTCGTGTGCTCGCACTCCGCTGTCCGCACACTGCCAGGCGTTCTAGACGCCATAAATTTGGAAAACATGTTTTATATGCATAATTTTTGCGGAATTTGTCGTTAAAGCGGGTTTAATGGAGAAATTTGTGTTGTTATTTTGAGTTCATGAAAGCATTAGGGCTATGGGCAACTACGGGGGAAATCCGTATTTCTTTGTTAAATCGGGCAATTCGTAAAACTGGGTTGGCAATAGCGAGTTTCAACTGTATCTAGAAGGCATTTTTGATAATTAGAGACATGGCTACGAGTGGGCAAACCCTTTCCGGGAAGACTCGCAGATCCCGCTACGGCTGCCTCGAGTCGACAATGAAGAGCTGCTGTAAGTCTACAACGCTGGGGAGGGCTCATCCACCACACGCCCCGAAGAAGACGGCGACCTCTTCGACGCACAGCACAGCGATTACTGGCCCTGTCTCTATGCAAATAAACCATGATACTGAAAGTTAACTACCTGTGCGGCAATGATCCCCTGCAACAGCTTCACCATTCAAGTCTTGGGCGTGAGTGGAAACTTTGCTTTTTCAATACATCCCTTTCTAACACATGTGTACTAAACCTTAAAAGAAACTAAAGTTGAAGAAACCACCTCCATTATTCCAATAGCCGGAAACGTTAACTACAAGCAGTTTTTGAGATGTTTCTGCAGTTAAAAGATGCCTGGTAACCATTGCCGGGAATAATTTGGTGGTGCCTAATGGGAATATGTACGTACAAATCTACAAATGGGGTGCAATGTGCGCCTATGAGCCAGTTTGAAATGAACGACGCGTACTGAAATTACGGGCACTCAGACGTGAAAGGAAGTTTTTCCCCATACCGCTCTAGAAAAAAAAACTGTATTCAGATGCTCACCAGCTTATTGCACGCTTGAACGTCTTCCTGGCAGAAGCAGCATTTCAGAAATCTCCGCGGACACACATCGTTCATGTGATCAGCCAGCGTCCTGCGGTCTTGTGGTGAGTCACACAAAGGGCACAATACCTTTCCTTGCTGGCCACATGTCTTGTAATGGCGCTGCAAGGTATTTTACGTACACACATAAGTAAAAATTTACTTACACGGCATCTAGATGCACGTATTTCGTACTGAAGGCAAGGAACGTTTCTTAATATTTTTTAAGTCAGAATACCTGACAAAATATTGTCCGTAATACTTTCAGTACCTCGCTCCCATGGTCGATGATGACCAGGCTAGGCGCACTCATTTCGTCTTTACGAGTAATGGAAGAAATCAGCGCAGGACTAGTAACTAGCTGCGGGTACTCACGAAATAATTGACTGATTTTGGTGTTTAACGCGCCGACAGAATGCCGGCGATGAGGCACGCCGTAGTGGAGGGTTTCGGATTAATTTTGACCAGCTGGGGATCTTTAACGTGCGCCAAAATCTCGCTCACACGGCCGTACATACGAAATAGTATCTGTAAATGGTAATAAATTAAATAACAAGCACCTTGCCGTCAAATGTTCAGTAGCCGCAAGTCAAAATCACACGCAAGAAGAGGCGCTATTGCACCAGGTTTATGCTTTTTGCAATATAGGTTGGTGAATGCGTTGCTGTCCATTAAAAGCCAACTCAGCAGTTTACATTGCAGACATTAGAATTAGTTGAAGCGGCTCACAACTCTCATAAAAAACACTTCTACATATCGGATAGTGCTACCTGTGTCGCCTGAAATGAAATAAAACGAAATGAAGGAAATGTTACCAAAAGAAAACACGTCAAGAAAGCGTGAAGCCACTGACCACAGCTGGGAAATGGTAAGTTAAGAAATATGTGTCCAGTAGAATCGACAGTGGCAATCGTTGGCCCTTGTACTTCGTCAAACAGCGATTGTACACAAGGGCGCAAGAAAAGCACACACGACCACGCTACCAAGAGGTAGCGGCAGGATTTAGGTTCGGACACGAACACGATATGGAAGCATGCTGCAGCAAAATGGCGAGATGGGCAAGTTAATGAGTTTGCATGGCGGAACCTTAAAAAAGCCCTAAACTGAAAACGGGACACACCAGAAAGAACCACTAGACGAGCGCTCGTCCTGTGGTTCTTTCGTTTTTGTAGTTTTCAGTGTTAAGCTTCTTGAAGGTTTTGATGCACGAAATGGAAGGTTTCCTTGCTTTTTTGGATGTTTAGAAAAGCATGAAGCACGTACTTTAACACTCCAAGGAGGTGTATTCTGTAACATGAACCTTTTTTTTAGAACAGAAATCCCCACCCCTCAGACGACAAATTAACAGAGTAGAAGTTATCATCTTAGAGAAAGGCTGTGTGTTCTTACAGATGTCTAAAGCAAACGGCTACCAGTGCCTTCACTCACAACTATTTCTGTTATAACATAACTGCTACAGAACCATAGTAATGACCTACGATTCAGCACAAAAGACGAATTCTACCATCTACCCTAAACTTAGTGGTGAAATACAGTGACAATAATACCTGAACTGTGTGTCATCCGCAGGTACTCTGAGGCGAGATTGGTTACACGACTTTAGCCCGTGAGTCAAAAACGATAGTGTCTCAGCGTTACCACTGAGTGACACAGTTGTTGATGATATCTAATATCGGTTGCCAAAGTTACTTACCTTGTAGTGACCCACGGCCCATACGCAGGTAGGTCACATGATACAATGGTGAGTCAGCAACTGCTATTGACCCCAAGATTGGTACTAATATACTAGCTATGCACCCATCGGTCGTAAACCAGTAACCCATTACCAACAATCCGCACAAACCACTAAATTAGTTACCGAAGGGTCCAGTTGCCCTTTCGTAACCGATGCCAGTAACAATTTGTCTCCATGTTCGTAGTTACCAACCATGGGATAATCTAATTACGCTACAATGCGACCACAGACCCAAAAGTTCCAAGTACACAAGAGTGAGGGCACGTCGTTTACCATGGGATAACCTATGGGTGACTGCCACCTGACAATTGGTCGTCACCTGAAAATTAGTAGTTACTCGCAGGTCTTTTGTTTGCAATCTTTGCTAAGCTTCAATGACTTATCTTTATGCGGTCGCCAGTGACGGCCACCGGCGACCCAGTGATGACTCTCGCGTAAATTAAAAGTTGGGTTCTATTGCTGCCCGCAACAAGCCCCTTACAGAATTACAGGAGTCGCCACCCGATTTGAGGGCACATACCCCTTGCCCCAGCAACGACGAGGGCGGGAGTTCACCCGCACTGGTTAGTGGGGTAGAATGAATTCAGATTAAAAATGTTTATTATTTATTTTGTGGAATAAGAAGATTACAAGTAAACTTATGAATGCTAGGGTTGCATGCGATTTGTGTCCGAAAAGATATCAAATTGCGACATTGCTCTCAACAAAGCAATCACAGATTCTTCGCTGATTTCTATTTTACATGAAATGTACGAGAATGAGAAGCCAAAAAATTACCAGAACATCTCCCAGGGTTCCTTTAAATGGGCACTTGTCCTCATTTGGGCAAGCAGCCGTCATTTTCTCCAGAATATGCCATTCCTTTTCATTACTGGTCATCTGACAACATAAGAAAACACATTTTATCAAGACGGAACTGAACAGCGGGAACGAAGATTTGACAAATGAGTGATATTTACAAATGGCTACTGCAGAAGCTTAACTTGGACCTTCAATGCCATATCAGCAATACTTTGTTAAAACTTTCAACGTAATAAAATACAAACGGTAGCAGGTTAAATAGCACCTAAATGGAAGGTTCGCCTTAACATTCTTAGAAAGTTTTAAGGATCCCTTATACGTTTGGGGGGTTCGCGGCAATGGCAATGTGTTCTCATGACACTCTACGGCACTCGCATAATTTAGAAGCAGGTTTACGTACAAGACTAAGGCAGATAAAAGTAGGGTGTCTTGATCACTATAGGGTGCGTGCTACATGACACATTCAGTTATAAGCTCAGCGATTGTGCTAGAACTGTCCACAGCATATTTCTAAGCATAATGTTTCATCCATAGTTTTTTTTTTGACGATGAGGTGATGAATACCACTGACAGCCACTCATCTTAATGGTTGTCATGGGATATCTCAATTTTGAAGAAAATGACATGCAAGGATGGGAAGTAGTTAGGCGTAGCGGTATTGTAAGAAACTTGTGATAAACAGATCTAATAGTACAAAAACTTACCATTTAAGGCGATGCAAAAAATTAAAGAAACGCCATATGCTGCAGTGTCTATAGAAAGTAAGAAATAAAGTAATGATCCCCGTTTTCATGATATCTTTTATGCGCAATTGCGATGTTACCTGCACGCGTTCCGTGTCAGCGTGCTAGATCAACTGGTGCATGTGGCTCGGTCTAAGCTTCACCAGGAAACATCCATCGGTCGCAGTTTTGAAACGCAGATGGTTTGTGTGTCTGAATTCTCGACATATTTGTTGTTTGGAATATACTTTACATGTAGCCAGGAGAGTCGCTAGGATTATGTCATGAGGGGGCCCACTCAGGCACGATAATGTGACCATAGTCGTTAACTCCCACCCTATATTCTCAAGCAATCAATGCTTGTTTCTCGGTGTTCAACTGCACTGCTCCCTTAAATTCACTGCTAACATTCAGTATTTAAAAAAGAAGACGGCATGTGGTATTAGAGTTTTCCTAAAAGCGCGTCAATATTTTAGCTTATCAACGCTCATTTTCCTGTACTATGCATATGTTCATAGTCACATCAACTACTGTATACTGTCTTGGGGCCTTACTTATCATTCGCACCTCACCCTCCTTCAGCACATTCAAAACCAAGCGGTTCAACTGATACCATCCAGCCAGTACAACGCCAGCCAGTACAACGCGCATGTGCCCCCACTTTTTCGGAAAGTAAACCTTTTTACCCTTGAAAAACTCGTTCTGTATAACCTGGAAATATTTGCTTACCATTTAACCAAAAAGTCGGAATACTTATACATAATCAATAGAAAGCAACTTATCAATTTTAACCACACAGGGTTCTCACTTCAACACAACTATCTGCTTCCAAAAGTGCGCACAAACTATGGAAAACAAACGGTAGAATTCGCTGCTATAAAGAACTTGAACAGCCTCCCTCTTGAACTTAAAGATCTGTCGCCTATTTCTTCATTCAAACACTCACTCAGAACATTTTTATCTCTCGAATTCTTGTGGTCTGTTTTTTACTGTGATTACTTAGAAAATTCATTATTACGGCTATGTTCTTTATGACCAAGCTTTAAATCTGTTGCACTGTATAATTATGTATTGTGTCTTCGAAAACATTTCTGTCACACAAACGTATATTATTTTATTAACCTTGTTTGTCGTACTTTTCACCTTGTATACTGTACGAGCGACTGCATTTTATGTACCTTTTTATATCACTTCTCGCGTTTACTAACAGGAGCTCCCACCACAGTGTTTACTTTGGGACCTCTTTCTGTATATTGTGTTGTATGACATTTACGAGGATCTAATAAACCTTGCTTCAATTCAATTCAATTCCCTCGTTTCATTGCGGGGGAGTGGGCGGTGGGAAAGGCAATCGTGCTGGTTTATCTTGGGGGGGACGGGGGTAGGCAGTTGCGCCTTTCATCCCCGTGCTGACGCCCTTGCTAGTGGCGTAACCCCCAAGCTTTTTCAAATCATTTCTCAGTTCACAGTAATTGTTTCAGGAAATAAAGCAGACGGACAAATTTAGTGTGCTCATGCTGGCTTTGGCAGGCAAACAGCGCCGGCCGAGTTGTACACATCCCACAATGTACACATGTACACAATGTACACAGTTGTACACATCCCAAGACGCAACATTAAAGCACTGAGACATGGCATTAAAGCCTCCTAAAATTAATATTTAAGGCTCCTGTATTTGGTTCATTAGTGTTATCATTTTTTTGAAAGGAGATAATAATCAACTGAAAAGATCAGTTATCGGTGTCGCTTACCATTGTCGTATTCCATGAGGTTGGTATCATAAAACAAACATTGCGACATAGTCGAGTGAGCTTGACTGCATGAAAAATGTTTCGCTATTTCACATAGGGGACAGCGAATCTATTAAAGAAAAAAACTACTACTTACATCATCAATATTGCCTTGAAACCCGCACAAGCAGCATGTGAACTGGTTACAGCTGTCCGTTAGGACGCCGGCACAATCTCGGCAGAAGAGGTGTCCTTTGCCATCTTTCAGCCCATTCGGTGTCACAGCGTCACATGTACAACAGATTAGCTCTGGCTTGAGCCTCTTCTCAAACGACAACAAAACGCCTTGAGGAAGTCCCCCCACATCTTTGATGGGGTGTTTATCGGGAACTGCCATACGGCCGGTGTGGTCTTATGGCTGGTTTCTCCTCGTTTGTTTATGTCACTGTTGAGTGCACTGGAAAAGACCATTTAAAAATGGTAAATTTTGCTTACAACCCCTAGCCTTGCCACATTTGAATAACTTGAGAGCTGTAATACAATATCTCGTGCACCATAATTTTAGCCCGGGGGCTCGTAGGTTTGGCTCCAAAATGAACACTTCTTTTCCGGAAGACGACGAGGTCGACCTCATATTCATCACTAACCAGCAAGGGGGATAGTGTTGATAGGGGATAGGGGATAATGATGAAGCCCGCTACAGGCAGATCGCGAAATACAAGACTGGTACCCCTGTTACACAGACGTTTCAACAGCCGTTAACAAAAGCGATAATTACAATTCACACCCATGAGGCGGAGTTCCAGGGCCGCGCGAGCCACCGCCGCTCCGCGGCCGCTGTTGCACCGCTGTCTACGTGCGTTCCGTCGTTAGATAGGCAGGAGGGCAGCCCCACCTTTCCTCTGCCGAAACAACCTATGCCATCTGCCGCAAAAACGCTTCGTGTGAGCACCATCGCTGGTGCGCTCGCTTATTAACTTCGGGCAGGACAGCGGTGCTGGAGTCAGCACAAGCGTCGCCTGCTCCTGCATTTTTCAATGCCAAACTCATCAGCCCCGGGCAGTCAACTAAGCCCTTTCGTACTATTCCTGCTACTCTCCCCCAATTTATAGCCTTACCTGTGCTCTAGTCACGTGACCGGTTACTCTTGCGGTAACGCGTGGTGGAAAGCAGTAAACATAGGCAAAACTTGCTAAGCCGTGGTGCTTAATTTTTCTATCGCTAGCCAGAGCGCCGCTACTTCGGTGGTCTCCAGAATCGGTTGCCTTGGAAACCAGGCCCAAGCCGCTCTCGCATTGAGATACAATCGGGTATCCCGATTAAGCTTGCGGCCTTACCTTACTACGAGCGGTCGAAATCAGCATCCGAGTCACCCCCATTGTAAAGCGGGCGATGCATTTCGCATTGAAGAAATACAGAAAGCCATGGTGCAAGCGATGGATCGTGAAGTGAGACGCTTCATTACGTCGAAGAAAGAAACCACCATAAGCAGCCATTTGCAACACCATTGATGAGCTTAGATCAGCAAAATTAGGTTCCGGAGTGCCGTTACAGAAACATGTTGCGAATTAAGAATAAAACAAATACACTGTGCAGCATGCTGTGCTAAAATAAATTCAAGCAATTTCAAGATAAAATCTTAAGATTCACGGGATAAATCATTCAAACGGAACTGAACATCGCACGCTCCGTGTGAGCACGGCTACGACCGTTGATTTGCAGGGCCGTTACGGCCATTAGCAGCCGTTTCTGTTAACGCCCGTTAAGAGGGCCAGCAAAAAAGGGATTTGAGACACCTAACCTCGGATCGAGAGCTGGCTTGGATTACTTGTAACCTTCTTCCCTAAAAACAGAGGTCAGTATCATTCTGACTTTTAAATGACAGAACAACATGTACAAGAGAGAAAAAAAACGCATTTAAAAATGTAATGAACGTCACTCATTCGGCAGCGTGGGTGTGTGGGAAATAAGCAAAGCGAATAACAAACAAGTTAGAAGCATGCACTTCCCACGTAAACTATTAAAAAATGTTCTAACTAGACTACCCAAATAACTATAGTGTGGCAGTGATACAGTCGTTTTTAGCTGGACGAAAGGCTAGGAGAACTGGATGAACAAGATAAATATACTGTGTGCAAATAAAGCAGAACCCAGGTAAGCCGAAGTGGGAGGCTAATAAACCCTGATATGAGTCGATGGCACATAATAGTAATAAGATATAGAGCATTGCTACGGAACAGCTCGCCTTAGTGACGCCGCAGCATTGAAGCGGAATACGCGTGTAAGGTATGTTGCGAAACTTGGGACGGCAGTGGGTGCACCGCCCGGCGTAAACTGAAGAAGTTAGCTGCTGTGCCTGTGTGCCTTCTCGGCCAGTTTACGTACTGTAATTACAGCCTTCTAACAGTGCGTAGCTCATCTCAGTGTCATGAGTGAAAGTGAAGGCGCTAGCTTTCAATGTTAAGATTCTACACAACACCAGCACTGACAGGAAATAAATGAGACCTCTGAAGAGCAACTTCTGCCGATTTTAAGTTGATGAAGGCTTGTTTGCCGTTCTGTAACCAACCTTCTGGCAGTCTAAACAATGCGAAAAAATTTATATTAGCAAACAGGAGGGTTATGAATCTTTTAGGACGAATCAAACACTAAAAGTCCAACACTAATCCCCGTCAAACACCGTCAGCAAAGAATAAATACCGTCACTGTCAATAAACAGCGTCACAAAACACCATGAAACACCGTCGAACTCCGTCAAACACTAAAAGTTGGAGTCGTCGTTGTTACTACGAATGGTACCAATGTGGCCGCTGCTGCAAAGAGACTAAAAAAAATTAAACCAGCGGAGCAGCTGTGGTTCACTTGTGTTGGCTCGAACGTCAACGGGCACTCGCCCGAAAACGGCGACACCATCACCGCGCTAATTCTACAGTACACGCTAAAGCCCGTTCTACATGAAGCGAATTTCGCCTGCGAATCCGCTGGAACGAACATTCGCACTTGCGAAGTTCGCAATGCCTGGAATTGTCGTCTACATGGGGCCTGCGAACGCCGCGATTTTCGCGTTTCAGATGCGCCTTGTTTGCATACTGCATTAAGTTTGCCACCAGCAAAGGTTGTTGTGATTTTAACAAGGGTGGTTTTATTTTACTTTCTTGGCAAGTTGTTTCTGCTTGTTTGCGGTAAATATAAGTTTATTTGCAGTTTTATATAAGAATCGCCAATTCTTTATCAATATACGCACACACAGCAGAAAAGACAAACGTTTTGGTGTGCCCGCGCTTTTGTCTCGCTCATACAAGCAACGCCATCTGGTTTGCAAGCGTGCAAATGGTGCCGAGCTGTGCTCCTATTGGCCGCAGGTCCGGCCCCTCTACGCCGCACACGCCGAACGAGCGGCGTTTGCTCGACCGCTTCAAATGTTTGGCACTTTTCCGCAGCTAAGAAAAAAAGGTGGTTTTGCCGCACGAGCGGTGCCGCATCAGCGAATTCGCAGGCGAAATCGCTCCATGTAGTACGGGCTTAAGAACTCAAAAACGTCAGCGGCCGGAGGCTACCTCTAATCTCCCTCTCTTAGTGAGAGGGAGATGAACTACCTCGGCGAGAACACTGATTTCTTTGTTGGTGCGTGCGGGAACCGGCGGCACCTCCTGGGAACCGCCGGAAACGCCAACGAGGCGTTTCCGATGCCCACCAATAGGAGCAGCCGACTGGCTTGGGTACATAAAGTCACTTAAACTAGAAAAGTGTCGACATCAGAGGTCAACGCGTGGGCACCGTTGGGATTGTTGTTGCCAGAAGCGCTCCAGTGCTGGGGCTCTTCGCATAGTCGTCTGCTTCGCATAGAAATCACCGCACCGACGTGTGAACTTTTGTACAGCTGGTGTATTACCTTTTTTTGTGAGATTATGTGAGAAGTACGTGTAATGTTAGAACCAAATAAACAGTCAATAAAACGGTATTCGTTTTTATTTACGGTAACAATTTCACGCCAAGGACAAGTAACACGTTTTCCCGTACGCCGTAAAGTTGTCGCTACTTCCTGCGGCTCACAGCTCTGTCCTAATTGGTCCTCGAGGGCTTAAAATTTCAGGCACAGTTTAGGTGAACATCCTGCTTATAACAAGATTCTTGTTTTTAGCGAATGGTGGCAGATCCCACCACTTTTCTTGCGACAGTTTTAAAACATGCACTGGTGTATAGAAGGCATGCCAGCGAACATCTACTACACTGGATTTCATTCATATTTTTCGGGCGTATATCAGCAGACATTTTCGTTATATGTATGCGCCAGTGGCGCACAATGAATTTCTTTCGGGTTTTGGGGCGAAGAGGGAGGTCACCAAAATGGGAAAACAGAAGAAGAGCAAGTGTAATAATTTATATTTAAATCAATATAAACGTTCAGAACCTAAAACAAGTTATGCACATGGTAAGAAGCCTCAGTTTGGCTTAATTCAAAGCAAATAAAAGCCCATAATAAAATAATTATGGAGAGGCAGAGAAGAGGAAGGGGGCGGCGACTGCCGTTTCCATCCGCGTACGGAGGGTATGCACATCGTCCTACGAATTCACAGCCCCTTTCATCATGCTGTCCCTGAGGTCTGCCGTAGTGTTGTTTAAAAACAGCCAAATAAAGAAGTATGCACACCGCAACATCGTGCTTCTGCGTTATTTTTTGGCATATCCTGGAAGGTCCACAACAAAAAGGACAGTGGCCGAATAAAGTATATAAACACAACTAAAATAGGCGCAAAGTTATTTACAGCGTCTTGAACGAAACTGGTGCAAGCTGCGGAATTGATTCTGTAAACGTAATATTTTCTCGTTTGAACAATTCAACAGGTCCCGTTTCTTCACCAACTTTTATCTGGGTCCAACGCGATTTAAATACAAAATAAACAATTGTAACGCCCTCTGTAAAGCCCTCGCGAAGTCTTGTATCTCTTGTGGGGATAAATTTGTCCCGCCTGGCCCTGCGTATCCATATCGCTCGTCGTTTACCTTCCCCCGTGGATGTGAAAAAATGCCTTTCCAGCCTAGCTTTTGCTTCTGCAGATAAAAGCACAGCGTCCTGACATTCTGTTGTCAATTGTTGCGTTGTAGCACGTATGTATTAAATCAACATGCACGAAAGCGACGATGCAAGCCGATTTCTGCATGATCCCCGCCGCCGCTCACAGGGCAAACCGAGCAGCTGGAGCGAATGTGGCCCCCGCCTACCCAGTCACCAAAGCGCACCAATGAATAGCGAGAATTCCCGGTGGGCCGGCGGAGAGAAAAGAACGGCGGTACTTTCTAAGTTACAGTGACTTGATGGGAACCTCCTCGTAACTACTCTAGAAGTCCGACGTGCAGCAGACCGATGAAAAGCCTCGACCTACAAGAGCTCCACCGATAAAACAGGTCGGTTGGTGTGGCTATTGAACCCGGTTCTCAAAAAATGTAGCACACACGGGCGTCCCCCCTGTGCCAGCTCGAGGGGAATAAAAGTGACATGGCGCAGGCCTGATAAGTATGTGAAGGAACAGAATGAATAATCATGTGCAGCGTTCCCGCTCATGGCAGTCCGTTCAACAGCGATTAATCTGTACTTATTTGGCGTAATGTAAACTTCTTTCGCGCTGCTAATATTGGGGGTGAAAACTTGCTTGACGCATAGTTTAAAGTCTTGCACGTTTTGCGGCTAGGTTCCTGAGCCATGCAAACTATCCCATAGAAATGCATGGGGAGTAAAAGTTGATCGCGAATTGCACATAAACTATTCAGAATCCTGATAACTTCTTCTAGTGTTTCTATCTTCCCGTTGAAGTTTTGCTTTGTGCCAAATATCACTTTCCTGAAGTAATGTTCCTAGGTTCCTGCGAGGTTAGAATTTTGAGCGGGGAAGCTGGGTATGGTTGATTTGATGGATTTTAGGGTTTAACGCGCCGACGCAACGCAGGCGATGAGGCGCGCCGTAGTGGAAGGCTCCGGAATAATTTTGACCACCTGGGGATCTTAAACGTGCGCCGAAATCTCGAACACACGGGCGTTTTTGCTTTTCGCCTCCATCAGAACAGAATGAATAAGGACAGATGATTACAGATAATAAAAAGGTGACGCTAGAAATTGTCACCGATTTCTTAATTCGGTGCGCTGATAGAGGACGTGGGAGTCTACAGGACACAGGTCACAATGGGGTGGCCGTCTGATGTGCGGCTTTCGCCGATTAGAGCGGCAAGTATGACTCATAGCCTTGAACGAATCAACAACAGAAAGTCTTATAGTTGGACAGGCAAAACACGGTACAAGCACGAGGACATGTAACGTAAGCGAGAGGTAACTTAATGAATACAAATGCAATAAACAGTTCAAAATCAGACAAAATGATACAATCAGGAACGTTAACAAATAGATATTACGAAATACAGCAGTTAACTAAAAGAAAACGAATGGTACGATGCATATGAGAGGCAGAGTCTCACAATATACACCGACCGGGCCGGGCGATGCACCGCTGTCGGAGGCGATTCAGCTACCTGTGAAGCGTAGCTTCGTCGTAGGCCAGGCCGTCCGAGACGATGACGGTGATTCGAGGCCCGAGAGTACGTTGGAGTCCTCCAGGGTGCGGGTTCCCGATGGTGTGGTGTACAAACCGGCAGAAGCCGTTGTCACATCACGACGTCCAAACGTAGCTAATTTGCTTCGGCATGGATTCTTTCTTTATAACTGCGCCGGCGCGGAGAGAGAAAGTATAACACACAACGCGCCAGCCGCCGTCGAGCGCACAACTTCCCTCTTTCTCCCTTCTGGAATCATTGGCGCGCCTTAGCACTAGCAAAGCTACGCTCGCCCCCTCGAAAGAACTCGCAGCATCGGGGAAAGCTGAACGGCGGAACTTTTATTTTGGTATTTTCTTGCCGGCGAGACAGAGAGTGGTCGGGGTTACCGCCGCTTCGTCCGAGAGAGTTCCAGTGTTTTCTCTCGGCGAATAGAACCGAAACTGAATGAATCGGACGAGTGTAACAAGAATTAGGCGCTGTACACTAATATGAAAAAGCAATACGGTACTTTTGGACGTCGTATGCTCGAGTTTCTGACAATAATAGTAACAATTACAAAAGGTTGGACTAGGGTCGTATAGCGAGAATAGGATTGGAGTACTGAACATTATTGATTCACAGTAACGGTTGACATCGTCTAGTTAAGCTTGAGTAGGGTGGATTAGGGCAGATAAGGTTACGAATTAGGCTGGGTTTCAAGGAATTAAACTTGGCGAATATTGCGATTACGGTGGACGTAAGTGAATTTGGGAGAAGAATGAGCGGTAAAATAGCGTGCTGCGACAACAGGTGAACCTACGGGTATATAAATACACCCGTCACAGTTGTACTCTAGGCTTTCCCTTTTCAACACGTAGGCAGACTTCAGTATCCCAAGAAACCTTTTCCCGCTGGGAAACGAGAGCGTGACAGCAACCCGTGCTCTTCGCACGTGCTTTCCTACCACTGACAGCTTCTACTGGTACGTGGAAAGCAAAAGTATAACGCTTCCTTGCATTTTCTCAACTATTCCCTTAATATCCCTCAGTGATCAGCAGAAGCGACATTCCTTAGAACGCGCTTAAAGGACGGAAGACTACTTCACCCATCGTGCTTCTTCGGTACAATTGTGCTTATCGCACTCTACATTCTAAAACAGGTACCCGCATCTTGCCATCATTTTTTACGGTGTAATAAAGAGCCATTTCAATGTTGTGAAGGAAGAACGCTCCTCACCCGCACATGCCAGCGTTTTTTCTGACCATTTCTGCTGACACAAATACATGTGCGCTAAATAACGGACACCTATTTTGATTGTAATGAGAGAATTGCGAAATAGGTAGCACTTGACATAGTATATAATGACGCATCCCTAGTTACAATCAAGGTGTTCATTGTGTAATCTTAGTTTTTATTTTCTGCTTTTAATAAATAAACGTTTAGGGAATCTTTGGGCATTTTTCTACCTAGAGCTCCAGAAGTCCGCCCCGTCAAATAGGACCTAGAATTCTATGATGTGCCCCGAAGTGTCACGCCGTCTTAAATGTAGCTCATGCGACAATGTATTTAAACAATACAGAGAGCCAATACCTCTATGGTGTATCTTGCAGGTTGGCGGCACACTTACAAGGTCAAATAATGATTAGTTTCAACGTAATGTTAGACGCCCGTCATGATTATCTGATACGATGGTAAAATTACAAAAAAAATTGGCCGCGTATCTGCTCCTTTCGTTGCAAATGCCGACAAAAGACGATAGACTTTATCGACCTTTGCCATGTAAGTGCCTCCCTTCGCTTTCCTGCTCACCTCTCATTTTGTTCCTCTTACGTCGCGTTCCTCCCAAGGTAAAGACGCCAAAGTTTCGCTTAAATCAATTTAAAATTACCGCGTTCCACTGCTCTAGGCCGGGTGTCTCGATGCCAACGCTGCCGTACGGCGGAGACGCGCTTGAATCGAGGCGCCCTGTGCGTTCCAAGCAGAACGTTGAACCTATCTAGTGGAACCTTTCGTAACTGTTGGCGGTTGATTTCTAAAATGGCGCCAGAAGCTATAGTGGTGAGGGCGAGAGCATGCGACGGCGGAGTGATTTTTTTCTTGAGTTGATGAGCCATTTAATTTTCCAAAAATGAAGCATGTAAATTTTTTTATAAAGGAACACTGCAAATATCACTTCTGCATTATTTGCTGTCTTATACTTGCGCAATGTCTTGTTCTTCTTGAACAATGTTGACATGTTAGAACAGTACACCGGCCTTACACGGGTAGATTTACCTGTGGCTATATAATACTGTTGTGCAGGTCTTGTTTTATTTTGGCAGGGTAGCTGAATCCTGTCGCTGACAAAGCCTAGCCGGAGGCACGGCTGGTATGTTTATATCGGAGTGTATTGTCCCACGTGCAACATGTGGTTATTTTGTGTTGTACGTGTGTGTTGAAGACTGGTAATAAAGAAGAAAAAAAAGTCACAGACAGACAGACACACAGACCAAAATTTCTGGGTTTAAGTAGCACAAGAAAGACTACCATCTTTCAAAAATTCTGGCCCTTTCCTATGCTTTCGCGGTACCACTGTTGAAAAAAAAAATTGAAATGATCGTCGTCGGAAAACATCTGTCTTTGTTAGCGAAACCTTTTACAAAATACACCTTCAGTCATTAGGTATGTTCGGCTACTTATCTCACAAGCGTACGAAGTTTCGTGTGAAATATGGTAATTCTTGGTCAAAGATTGTCCGTAGTACATCAAGCGGCCATGAGTTCGAAGATTAAATTCATGTAACCACTTATCCTTTGTTTATTCATTGAAAAACGTTATTGGAGAAGTTAGGCAAACAAGCAGTGAAGAGCACCAAAGAAAGAATATTTTAAGGTATTTCACTTTTTACACAACTCTTCCTGTAGCGGGCAGTTGGCTGACACGTTAATTCAAAACACACCCATCGTCGCTCTGATAACAGCAGATGTCAGACCACACGCGTTGTGTCAAATCCAATAGATTTACCACAGCCATCTGTACTGAATAGTTCAATTTAAACTCCGTCTAAAACAACGAGCTCGCGGAGGCATTTTCCGTATCCCTAGACTGGCTAGACGCCACACCGTTGCTGCCATAATTTCATGATCCGCCACAGGTACACGTAAGAGCAATCAAACGGTGTGACCCACAAAGACAGGCGCTATTTTCGGAAGTCCTGCCCTCCTCTGTCACGTCCTTTGGTTGAAAATGTTAGCGCTCGGCAGTTGTGGATCATGAGATACCAACTAGCTCGGTCCCATACTTTTTAGCCCATTACGTCGTAATCAAAATAATACTTCTGCCTTATAGGGACGCAAAAAGAACAAAGTTTTTGTGTGAGCTGTAAAAACAATTGAGGTATTGCATTCTAGTGTACGTTTACAATTTGTATACCATTGCTTGAACCGCCAAAAAGGTGCGACGAACATCTCTGTTTAGGCCGTAAGGAATGAGAGAAGACAGTGCTATTTTGTCGAAGCGGCTGGTGTATGCACCATGAATGCCCTCAACACGCTGCTAGATATAAAAATGAGACAAGCCGCAGGAGTTTTCTTCGCACCCTCAACTGCAAAGGGACTGCTGTGAGAGTACCGCTTTTCGTTTCCAATCTCATCGCTAGAGCACGCCAGGGTTATATTAAACGAGTCAAGATTTCCTTACCAGCTGCGACGAAATTCCACCGCACCGTGCAAACGTCGTGAGATGCTGGTCCTAATGTGTCCATTTAGAAGATAAGCAAAGCAAACAAATATTATTATAGAGGCCATCAGCGCTTCCCTTTCCTTTGCATTTAACACATGATTGTCTTACTACAAAATGTACTGACATTTTGGGATCTTCATCGCTTACAGAAACGTTTATTTCTTTTTTGCCTTTGCTCTCACGCAGTTATTTTAACGCCGATTCTATTGTTGGGATCACTCGCTTGTTGCGTGAAAATACTGGTTGTTGATTACTCGAGCAAAACAGTAAGGGGACGTAAATTAAAATTATTGACAAGACACAGCTATAGGCATGCAGCTTTCCCGACAATTACCCGCCGTTCGGGTCCTTAAGAAGCAGTTGCATAGCAATTACACCTACCTATGTGGGATGAAATTTGTTACTTTACCTAGTGCAAGATACATGGACATGTGGTCCTTTTAGTTGACCGTGATAGGTTCCGTAACAATTTCGGCTACATTCTCGACCAACACCAAACCCATCCAACCGTAAAACAAATCTAGCATGACTAGAACGCCAAGAGGAGTATCTTGCATGCGACGAGCTGTAAAGAGACATGCATAGCCTGCCTCCGTTGGCGAGACGCTTTATATTCATGAAGAGAACCTCCAGTGCAACCAGGCGCTCCGCGACGGCAGTAAAATACTGTAGGTATTCGTTGATGATAAGGCATTATTATCCCTGTGTCGGTGACAGTAGGGACATTTTTTCTGTTATCATTATCTTGGCATATAAGTACGTCCTTTCCAGTTTACAACGTGGGCCAACACACTTGATCAGCTTTTTGTATTACCTGTGTAATTGCTTTTACCAGAATCAATCACTCACACCGCCTAGGTATGCACGCTATTGACGAAAAAATGGGCCCGTAAATTGAGCACTTGCTTCGTCACCGTTTTCAAGATTCCACTAGGGGAACTTGCGCCATTTACATGCGTTTTTGACTTCGCAAAGGTACTATTTAGCTCTCTCGGTTCTTGCACTGAGCGTTGTGCCGCGAACCGCAGTGACCATTCCAAGCCTGAGAAGACCAGTTTGGTACACTCGCTTTACAATTTTCTTCGCTTCTCATCAATATCCAGACCGCTTTTCAGCAGCCAGAACTATCCGTGCCCTACCTATAGCCCTGTTGCGGCAAGAATAAAACCGTTTGCTACGGGGGCAAGAGCTGTGTATTTGAATCTACGTTGCCGAAGCAGCGGCAGCTTATACGACCGCCGTGGTCACTTGGTGCTAAGGCATTTTGCTTCAGAGCACGTGGTCGCTGCTTCAATTCTTGACAACGGCGGCCGCTTTTCTGATGTAGGCGAAAAGCAAGAAGGCCCGTGTGTTCGAAATTTCGGCCCGCGTTAAAGATCCATAGACGGTCCAAACTTATCCGGAGCCCTCCACTACCGCGCGCCTCATCGCCTGAGTAGTGTCGGTGCGTTAGACCCCACAGTAAATCAAAAAGCACCTTATACGAGTGACAATTGTCGCATAACTTATGCAACAAAGGTATCTGTGCTTCGCATTGTTAGTGATGGTAGTCACGCCACTTCCCACTTCTACCGCTCCTGTCGTCGCGGTAGCTAGGGAAACAGTAATCTCTTCTTGGAAACGATTGTGCAGTACGCTTCGTGATTCGCAAGGTTATCAAGGGCGCTCAGGGCTTATCACAAATTATTTGGTTTGCAGGCCTGTTCTTTAATAAAGCAAATCGTGACCTGTGCGCTGTATGAAAGATTCCACAGAACGTGCACGCGCGTTCTTTGCGGCTCTCTTTTCTTGCTGGCACTCTGCAAAATATTTCGAAACAATTTAGGTACTTCCAGTATCGCTGCAATATTATACCTCAAACCAACATAACTTATAAAACCATCTGCTGCTCCGCCGGCAAACATTAGTACAATGTGCGTATACGGCACTACATACGAAAGCAATGAGTGATCGACATGAACAATGAGGAGGAGAGAGGGACACACGCTTCACTTCACAGCGCGCTTGCTTGCTGCAATCACGCTTTCTCCAACAGCACGAATCCCTACTGCCACACTCCAGTGGCCGCTGCGGCTCATTTCAACTTAAAGGGACCTTGTAACACTTGTTTCAATTTTTTTTTAATTTTGAATGTTGGCATAACGTAGTCAGCCAACAGATCTAGTATTTAGTCGCGAGTATTTCGCAAACCATTTCAGCCACAAAATTACTGCTCTATTCCCATCAGATGACTTAAAATATTCTCAAATATGTTTTCTGTTGTTCCGAGTATTGGCGTTCTTCGACCTCTAGGATTTTGGCATTACCGTGGTGTAAGTACATGTTATTGGCCGGCGTTCCTTCAATCGCAGCAATGAAGAATATCGATAGCTAGTTTAAAAAATTAAAGCCGTTCCACTCAAAGTGGACGAGGTCGAATGTGCAGTGCAGCAATGCATCATAATGAACTGTACTGCCGTTATTTGCTCATTGCTACCACCCCATGCATTTCAAATTTCCAGCTTTCGTAGTGTTCGCGCGCCCCCTGCCTGAAACTGCGCCAGCGGGAGTTCTGTTCTTTTTGAACGTGCTTTAATTTCGTATGCGGGAGCTGTTTTGCGTAATTTTTGTCTTGGGAGGCTTGAGCCTTTCTGCGTCACTTCCAATACGCCAGTGTTTTCTCCCGCGTCTGGAGCCTTTCTGGGTCATTTCGAACGCGACATTGTTTTCTTGCGTAGCCGCTTTTTTCGCTTACGATCATAAAAAACAACACAACGATCGTTCCTAACTAAATGAAGGCGGGTGCTGCCGGTAAATTAAGTATACTTTGCCTCGAATGTACCCATGGTTTCATTTGCGCTAAAAAACGGGTAGATGTAAGACAAGCAGCAGCGGTTCACGAGATTCGAACCCTTATGACACATAAACCGCTTGGCTTTCGAAGCCTCTGGGTTTCGCCGCGACGACAGCCGCTACGACGGAACGCCGTGTGGCTCTGCATGGATACAGCGAGTGAGCTAGGACGACAAGGTGAGCCCGCAAAGTGCTCTGCACTCAAAAGAAACCCACAAAAGCAAAGCAGAAACGGTAGGCCGATCTACTGCGACGAGCAAATCACGCAGTGCCGCTCCGTGCTGGCGAAAACTATGGTTTTCTCAGTACTTACAGACGCGAAGGAACGAGCGAAAGCGTTTATTGGAAGCGTTGAAGAGTCTGTGTAAAGAGGATACTTGTTTCTTACCGCTACAGCCATATGTTTTCTGTTTGCAGTTATGACGCCCTTTCGCGGATGCTTGTTTACCGCGGTTGCGAAGCAGGGCTCCAAATCACGGCCCATGCGGGCTCGTAGTTTCCCGATATTACGTGACAGGCCCATAACTGAAGTAGATGTGACAGCGTCTTTGTGTCCCACCATCCCGCTTTTCCACGCGCCCTTACGCACGCCTCCTAGCACTGCGCTCTGCTAATTACGCCGCGTCCACGGTACGACGCCTTTTTCTGGCCCTTCAGGCTGTCATAAAAGGAATAGGAATCAGGTGTCCAGATCTGAGGGTGTTGCAACTTCAAGCAACTGAAAGGTTTTTTTTAATTGTTTGAGCCGTTATTTCGACTTCAAGCAACTGAAAGGTTTTTTTTTTTGTTGTTGTTGTTTCAGCCGCGATTTCCACTCACCGGGCGCTTCCGAATGTACCAGTGTATACATTCTGGGTTCTTTGCACCTGCATATTGGGCGACAGTATAACGTCTGTTTTTTTTTTTAACTCCCAGATAGGTTCTGTATTGTCATTGCAGTAACTATGGAGAGTGGCTCTTACTGTGGCCATGAAGACAAAGTAAAACTTTTTTTTTAATTTTAAAGACCTAGCCTCTGTTGACTCGAACACAAACATTCCCGTAAGAACTAGCCTTTTTTAAACGAAGCGAAATTTAAGAAACAATATAAAAATTTCAAATTTTGCGATGCAGGGACGTAAAACCCGCAAGAGTGACACAGTTTGGCCCAGCACTCAACTAGAGTTTTCAGCGGGGTAACAACACGTTCGGCTTCAATAAATACGATCAAACAGAAGTAGAGGTCCCACTACAATAGCCAAGTTATGTACAGGCGGGGACGTAATATTCCGGACCACGCGAGCGTGTTGCAAAAGCCACCGATGTGCACTCTGGAGGCCTGGCGCCTGTTGTAGAGACCAGCGCGGCGCGCATGCGCGCCCTTTGCTCGCTGGCAAGCCGATGTACTCGCTTCCTGCAGCGTGTTGCGATGGTCACTGAAGCACCGCTGAGCGACGCCTTCGTAGCATTCCTTCCATCCCGATGATGCAATTGCCGCCTAATGTGAGTACTGCGCCGGCTTGGCCGCAAGTGCTCCTCGCGCCCTGATAAATACCCGTGCAGAATGTTTTGTGTAGTATTTTTCTGCTTTATCGTTTTTACACGCGGAGGCTAACGGCTTTCGAGTGGCGTCGCCTTATGAAGCGTGTCAGAAGCACACTCACAGGGTGTCCCGCTATCGACAACGAAATTCAAGCGAGATGAATAGCGATACTACTTGACCACTGAACTTATCTTTCAGCTCGCTTTGCGCTGCCGATAAAGGACGCGAGGAGCACTTGCGCCAATGCCGGCGCCGTAGTCACAATAGGCCGCAAATGCACCATCGGGATGAAAGGAATGCTACGAAAGCGTCGCTCGGCGGTGCTTCAGTGACCATCGCAACACCGCCGCAGGAAGCGAGAACATCGGCGTGCATGCGAGTAAAGAAGGACGCGCATGCGCGCCCCGCTGGTCTCGACAACGGGTGCCAGGCCTCGAGAGTGCGCATCGGTGGCTTTTCCCACGCGCTCGCGTGGTCCGGAATATTAAGTGCCCGCCTGTTCGTTGGCCTTGGCTTAGATATCGGCTGCCGCGAATGGCACAAACAATTGAGTCTGTAAAGTCAGAAAAATTGCTTTAAAGTGGCCGAAAATCACCCCTACGTGACATACTCGCTTGATATCTCGACAATTTTCGGAAATTTGGGTGACACTATGATTGTTATGGAGAAAAAGCAGGATTTCCAATAGATAAAACCACGGAGCAAGATATATGTTATTTCTATCACAAATAGGAATGCCTACAGCAATTTTTCACACTGCAAGTTGTGCGTTTAAAAAGAAACCATATGCTGAAGACATAGCTATTGTTGTGCGCCAGTGGTAAACACTTCTACTGCCGATAATGGTGTCTTTGTATCGGAGCGGTTGGCACTTGAATTGAAGAGAAGCGTGTTGACGCTGTCACGCCTTTGTTGAAAGCGGCAATAAGTAAGCCTGATGTGGTTGCATGTAACTGAAGCCTGCAGGTGCGCGCATTGATTGTAAAGATTTTAAGTATTGGGTTTAAGATTGATGACATGGCGATAAAATGGGTATTAATATGAATACGCAACGAGCCTTTAAATGTCGTCTCAAGAAGGTTTAGTTTCTTACTTCCAACAGTCAAAGCTTTCAACCGGCCCGATGTCTAAGCTAGCTGCCACCTAGATGTATTAAAATATTAAAATAGCAACATGATTGATATCATTTTAGTGTTTCAAGCGCAGGCTCTGCAGAGGCGATGGGGCGCGCCGTAATGCAGGCTCCGGAATATTTTCACCTGCCGGGAATATTTAACGTGCGCCTAAATCACGAACACATTAGAATTGCTACAGCGCGGAAAAAAACAAACACAGCAGAAAGCGACGGGTCGAGCCTAATCAACTTCTAACTCGCCCAACAGTACAGCCTTTTCAGCTGCACGTATTCTTTTTTCTTCTGGGTTATTGCATCCTAAGGCAACCACACTAGCACGACTAACATGAACGAAAAGAAACGTGACTCACGGGTGCGCGATCAGAACGCTAAGGCAATCGGCGAAAGCAGTCCTAGCGTAAATTGACGCCCTTGAAACGACGGCTATAGCGAGACGGTTGGCGCGTCGGCTCACCCGTTGGCGTTGTTCTAGATAGGCGTTAAGGAAAAACCTAGACTTTGCTCGACATACGGCAGCTATGAGCAAGTGTAGCCATCTATGTTCACCCTCGACAACCATACATCAATGGCGGTAAAATTGGATTTGTACTAACAATTCGCTGCAACAAATAGAACAAAGAAAAAAAAGCGATTCTTTCCGGTGTGGGTAAGCAGTAAGTGGGGCTAAAGGTATTTTTTTGGAAATTAATAATGCTAGAATACAACACCAGGTGTGAAATTCTATTAGAGGAGAAGAAACCAAAGAAACCATGAATGAATTGAGAAGTTGACGGATGCACTTAAAAGGAGCAAAACCTTCCCTCCTTTCCTTTTGGGAGCCTGCAGACGTGATCGAAAATGCCCACCTTGTTTCGTCGCCGGGTGGTCAGCTCACAGGGAAAGGCGTACTGAACCGTTCCACAATTAAATAAAAGGAGCGAGCTCGGTGCAGCTTTCGAAACTCGAACGGAATGAAGATCCATTATCAGACCCGTGCAGAGCAAACAGGAACTTCTGCCTGTGCTGCTCTAGCGGCGCCGTATCGGCTTGTTTCCATGGCCACCGATAACACGACGGCGCGCTGCGCGTAGGCTGCGTGCTCTTTTGCTACCCTTTGGTCGTGCGGCGGCTGCGGAGGTTGGATGCCCGGTTATCGTCTCCTAAGTGGGTGTGTTTTGCGTGCAATCACTGGACGTTAACTATTTCAGGTAAGGTGTTCAAATTATAACTACCGGTGTAATGCATACGGTTGAGAAAAAAAAATTAGGTGTGTGGGCAAAGTACGCGGCAACGGCTTGGCTAGTTTGGTTCGATGGACGCGGTTTCAATATACAGAAACTTACGAAAGCATATTAAATCACGGCTATGCTGGTTCGCGCGGGGTAAAAAAGTTGTATTACTCGTATTTATTTACGGTGCCAACATTGTCCGTGCAAAGGTTCATTTGTTGCTGCTTACGTTTTAACTGAACCCAGAAGCACATCCAGTGTGAACTGCGCAGTCCGTACTTCCATCTACAGCGGCAGTGTACAACTTCATGAAGAAGTAGAAGATGCCTGAGACGGCGCTGTGAAAACGTGGTTGGTGTGTTGGGTTGTTAATTAGTTTATCGGTAGTTGATTGGTCGGGTCGGAGAAGACCTCTTCGCGTTTGCGATGCAGTGGCGTTGTGCGTATTTAATGTACCGCGTTCGACTTCCTGCGGCGCAACCCCTCACTCATGCGGAAGCTAAAAGTGTGACTTTTGTCGTTAATAAATGATACCTCGCCTATGAAAAACGTCGCCCGGTTAAGAGTTAAGCGCTGGACACATGTACGATTTGTACACGCGATTCGCATGCGACTGATCGTCACGACTGTCACCACGACTAGTCGTACGCGTGAATTTGAGACACATGACCCGATGCGTGCATGCGATGCGTCGTCGGCGTCGCTCCGCCCACCGTTTTTGCTCCATGGTCAACTACGACTATCGCTGAGCTGAATTTGTAGATTCCGCGCGTTTAATCGCAAAAAATGGATAAAGCAGGCAATCGTGAAGCGTTTCCTGCCTTCGGAAACAGTTCGCGCACACGCCGGCCGCGCCTGCCAGCTCGGACACTCAGCGGCTCGAACCGGCGCAGACCACGGTAGCAACCGCTTGTCGCTGCTCTTCTGAATCAATCTGGTCGTTAAAATGAAGTTCCACATGCGAGAAAGTAGGTGTTAGTGTGGTGAAAAATTGTGCTTGGGATTGTTATCAGGGCTTATTTTAAAAGCGGCGATCAGATATCTGCCGCGATGCAAGCGTATACGCTGACCGGCCCCCGCGGCGCGCGGCGGGCGGTGCGCCGACCGGTCGAGAGATGGCAATACCTGCGCGGAAACATCGAAACAGGCTACGCAGATGTTCAACTACGACGATCGCTGAGCTGAATTTGTAGATTCCGCGCGTTTGTTCGCAAGAAATTGATAAAGCAGGCAATCGCGAAGTGTTTTCTGCCTTCGGAAACAGTCCGCGCACACGCTGGTCGCGCCTGCCAGCTCGGCACACTCAGCGGCTCGAACCGGCGCAGACCACGGTAGCAACCGCGCTTGTCGCTGCTCTTCTGAATCAATCTGATCGCTAAAACGTTCCACATGCGAGAAAGTAGGTGTTAGTGTGGTGAAAAATTGTGCTTGGGATTGTTATCAGGGCTTATTTTAAAAGCGGCGATCAGATATCTGCCGCGATGCAAGCGCGGCGGACGGTGCGCCGACCGGTCGAGAGATGGCAATACCTGCGCGGAAACATCGAAACAGGCTACGCAGATGTTCAACTACGACGATCGCTGAGCTGAATTTGTAGATTCCGCGCGTTTGTTCGCAAGAAATTGATAAAGCAGGCAATCGCGAAGTGTTTTCTGCCTTCGGAAACAGTCCGCGCACACGCCGGTCGCGCCTGCCAGCTCGGCACACTCAGCGGCTCGAACCGGCGCAGACCACGGTAGCAACCGCGCTTGTCGCTGCTCTTCTGTATCAATCTGATCGCTAAAAAGAAGTAGCTTATGCGAGAAAAGGGATGATAGTGTGGTGAAAAGTTGTGTTACGGATTGTCATTCGCAGTTACACAGATAGCGGCAATCAAATATCCGCCAGGATGCTAAGCCTAGAGTTTCCAACACCCGAGCCGACCAGAGCAACGCACGCCGGTTGCGGGGTGTTGGGGCTCAGCGGGCTCTCATTGGCTGTGGCCTCACGACGATTGCAACGATGGCACGACTGCATCTGGCTTGCCAGACGCACGTCGTGAGCCTCCTCCGACCAGCGATCGACGCCAAAACGGGTCCTAACGATCAATCGTAACGATCAGTCGCATGCGAATCGCGTGTACCAGTCGTACATGTGTCCAGCGCTTTAACGACACGTCCGGAGAGCGCGTTTTCAGGAAACGTTTCCACAGTGTATTAGTGTGAAAGGGCGGGGTTGCTTTTCTTGGACGGGAAGACGCCGGTCAAAGATGTGAAAGTTCAGTCGGCAAAATGCTTGTCTATAACGCGCCAGCGGCATTCTCCGGACTGCGCAGGAGACATCTAGTGATAACGCCTGGTTTAAGACCGACAGAATGTGGGCATGCGCCACCCGCATCAGGGCGATGGCTGTTTCCCTAGTCGCGGTCCAATCGCCTTGGATTCCGTACCCTCTTTCACCAAGAGAAGCGCTGCCGGGCGGGGAAGCAACAGCGGAGATTAGCGATTGTTGCTACAGCGTTTGCTGCGTTTAAAAACGTGCATCACTTAATTTTCGTAGGGCCCTACCCAATTTATACTGTTTTTTTTTCTGTACGCGAGAAAACGAACAACAATCGCCAAAAAATTCAGAGTGACTAGATATCGTTCCCTGATCGCTTGCACAGTGCATTAAGTGTTTGGACGGTAGCCCGTCAGCACTGACGTGCAAAACCGATCGCAGAAACCGGATAGTGATTCACGCGATACTCATGCAGCGTATTGACAGAACGATGACGCAATGAGCAGCTGCGCGCCAAAGCCAATGCAGACGACAAACGTGCACAGCGCGCGCTAAGGCGGGTAGTCTCCGCTTATGCTTCTCGGCCCGGCAGCTCAGTCATGCAGCGCTTATTACGCTCAAAGGCGCGGGAGCCAAGGCGACGGGCACAGCAAGGAGGAACACAACCATCGCGCTGTTACGGGCCGCGCGTGCTCGCATTCTGCCAATCTCAAACCAGGTGTAATCGCTAGGTGTCTCCCGCGCAGTCCGGAACACGTCGCTGGAACGTCATAGACAAGCCTTTTGCCGACTGTACTTGTGAGCGCAGCCCTGTTTTGATTCAAGATGGCTTCACCTTACGCTAGGGCTTGTATAAACAAACGAGTACAAATTTCTCGAACAGTTTTCGCGTACGGTGCAATAACTGCTGTACGAATGCTATCGCAATTCACCATGAATCCGGGCGTGGAGAGTACAGCCCTCAAAGGCGCATCGGTTTCTCCTTTGTGGTTAACGAAGGAATTACCCCCTACATTATGCACCAGTGATGCATAGTGCTTTTCGCCAGGTAACCAAAGGTCATCTTAGTACGTCCTCGTTATGGTGACAGTATAGAAATGTATTATTGTTGTGTGGTGCCTGCGTCATGACTCTTAATTGTTGTGGCTGTTGACGTGGCAGGCATGTTGCTGGTGATTTTGTCAGATGTTTTGCGTGGTTGTTTTATAGGAACGGACGTCGCGGAAAGTTTGCGTAATGAGGAAGAGATTACCAGCTGGGGATCTTTCTTGTCACAGAGTTACATTGAAGCGATAGCTACGGTTTAGCGCACTGAAAATATTCTGATTTCATGCCGCAAACATTTTTTGCCTGCGCCGCTTTTAGTTTAGTTATCGACGTTCCGAAAGTATTGTTCCTGTTTAGCGTCATCTGGAAAAGGAACAAAAATCATAATTTTAACAGCCAACCAACCACCCGTATGAGCGCGAGCCAAGGCAGGCGGCGTATCCGTCACAGCGGTAGTGTTTGATACGACCTGCCACAGCAGTGCAGTCAGGTACAGGTGATCCATATGTTAAAACAAGAACGAAAGCAGTAGCCGGGCATGGCAGAACAGCAATGCAGTGCGATCTATGAATAGATGTGCCGCAGATAGTCAAAGTGCGTGGGCGCATCCTGCTTGCCCAGCTCATGTTCTTATTTCTTACGGTCACCTTATCCCCGGCTAAAGCGAAGCCAGGCTACTGCCGTCCCTGCTGTACAGGGGCGCTTCCAATGCTTTATGGACGCATCTATCTGTCCGCATGCGAAAAAAAAACTAATCTTTAGCGGTGTGGTTGTTCCGTTCCATCAGGAACGCGCAACCAGTTTCTCCTTGTCCCCGCCGTGGTTCGCGATTATCGCGACGGAAATTTTGTGCCGTGAGGTTTAAACGCTCGGGAATATAATTCCATCAGCCGCTGGGGCCATACAATGCGTTGTTAAAGAAAACGTATCAATAAATGCGTAAAAACAAACGGTTAATATGTGTATCGGCTGCATTGCTTCCATGGTGATACTCGGATCTGAAAAGAATGTAGGTCGAAAGCTGAGTGGAGGCCATTTCTTAACACGAATACGCGTTATTATGCAAACTGCAGTAAATTATCTAGACGAAAAAAAAATTGGAGAATTGCGAGAAAGCTTTTGGAACTTTTTATTCGCTATTTAGTAGGACCAGTTGCTCCTTCCGCCATTTGTAATACCTCTTAAAACACAACCGCATTGGTATTCATCAATTTACAAAACACATTCTATTCGTAACAAGTAGTGGGCAAAAGGTAGCGTCTCTCTAACGGCAAGATGTCTGTAGCTAGTCTCTGCATTTTGTTTCCCCGCCCTGCTAACCAATCCTTAGCGTATCTTTGCCATATCACCACTTAATTCTGTAGGGTCCAGGTTACCAAGGAGATGGTGTCGAACAAGTTAATGAAACAGTGCGAAGGAATCCCGCAATTGATGCGAGGCTGCGCCAAAACAAGCCCAAAGCAACCGTCGTTGAAGCAGACGACAAAGTCGTACCGCCGACCCGTTCGCTGGTGTCCTCCGCGTGGGGAGCGCTGGCGAAATTCGCCGCGACATCTACAGTGTGCTGCGGGAGTAAACCCCTCCCTCGCCTCTTCCGCCGCGTTGGGAGCTTATTCTTCCGCGCGTCCCAAAAGAACCATTTGCTGGTAGAGGTAGCAAAGTTTTATTTGGTAGGTTATCCCAGCTTGCAACGTAAAGTTTAAAGCCGTCCTGCTGAGCAAGGATAGCCGCAGCCCTCCTTCGCTTGGGCCGGCCATCAGTCACGCGTGAGAGTATTGAGAAAGGCCAGCTGCGTATGACCATTCATTATCGCTATCTGCGGCGCATATATTCATTGATCACGCTCCCCGGCAGTGTAGCACCGTCCGGCCACCGCTCTCGTACTGTTTGGAAAACGTATACAGCCAAGCACGGTCAGCAATGCGAAATCAGCGGTTAACGAGAGGCGCGTGCACACAGAACCGTTTTGGTCTGTGTCCAAGTATTGGGGTGGGTTAGGCTCTCTTGCCGTCTCGTCTAACTAGAGCAGTAGTGCAAGCCTATAGCGGCGCGCAATGCGTACCCCGTCAACTACACAAAAAAAACGTCAATCCACACCAAAAAACCTCGAAGTGTGAAGGAATGTTGCGAGGAGGAAAGGAGCCCACGAGCAAATTCTGGGCGTGCCCGCATGAAAAAAAGAAATGTGGATAGGGAGGTCCCGGCATTCATAACCGGGACCTTTACGCCATGGAACCAGACACCTAACCACTGGGCCACCCCAAAAGGCCCGACCGGTGCGGGTTGGCAGCGGCGGGTAACAATAACATATGCACCCCATTGAAGACAAGAAAAAAAAAAACGCTTCTTGTGGCCGGAATCGAACCTGAATCTCTCGCGTTATCGGCGCCGGTCCGACTGAGCTATCATCGCATTCGGGGCGCATAGCATTTTCACTCGGTTTCTAGCGCGGACGTTGGCTTCGACTTCACGGCTGGTTCTAGCGCGTGCTAGCGCTGTGAACTTTGGTTTGATGTCAAAGACTGCTGAAGAAACGGTCGGAGCCTGGCAGTCATGGATAAGTTTGAGCGCCAATGTCGGAAATGCATGTGAGTTGCAACATTCGTGTCTCCGACGAAGGCAGGAAGACTGCCAGCTCTGTTGTTTCTCCAGCCTTGCACCAGTAGGGGAAGCTGCAACATGTGCCAATTTTGTTCTGCTCCTTCGTATGGACAGGCATGATGGGGGTCGATATGAGTGTCTGATTTAGAGCTTAGCGCTTGTGCGGGTTTTCGGGGTGGTTTGAAATGCAGGGCTACTGTAAATCGAAGGCCTGTTCAGCGGAGCGAGGCTTCGTAGTTTAGTTATTACGCATTTAGCACCGCTGCGACACCAAATAAAAGTAGATGAGCGGCATGAGCCACGCCGAGGGTATTTGTATTATTTACCAAAGTGTGATTTCTATTTGAGGCATGGCTGCTTCCATTACGGCTCTTTTGATAGCGATGATCCAGTACAACCTATCGCCGCAAAGGAAACGTACCGCACATACGACAGGTTTTGCCCTTAAGTGACTACGTGCGCACGCAGTTGAAAACTCAGCCGGGGCACGCGAGCGCATGGCCAAATGCACCGGTACGCCATCTGGCGTGGCACTTGTGCATGGTGTCCAGACTTCGCTGTGCACGTGCTTGTCCACGCTTCAAACGCACCATCTCCGCTGTCCTTGTCCTCACTTCAAGAAGCAAAGCTCATCACATGCACGGTTTCACACTGGGGGCATATTCAATTACACGTTGCTTTATTAGTTGCGTTGAGGGCCGGTATAAAGTTGGGAAGCGCCTTTCGTTGTTGTCATTTTGTGCCAAACCCATGACCGTGCCGATTTCTGCTCCCGTATTTGTCCTCTTGCAAACTTGTTTTTGTACACGTACAGGTGCCGTCATAAGCATTGAAGCACGCGAGCTGTGACCGAACCACGTAGTGACGGCACCTGTGCAATGGGAACGGGCATCGCGCGTTCTTCAATATAACTATTTCTTGGTCAGTTAATTTTTCGTTTTTGCGAGCTCTTTGCAGTGCACAGTTAACGGCATGTTTTAGGTAAGCATTTCATGGCCGCTATAAAATGTATGTGGCATAAGGTCGTCACTGAGACAGGCAAAACGTGTTATCTGCCTAATGAGGAAAGAGCGGGGCATGCAAATTTCACCCTCGCTATCGGCCGCCCAGCGTGTATCAGCCTGACGTCTTGATAACAAAATTGACTCCCAGCAGCAAACGGAATGTCTGAGCTGTGCTTTTCGAAGGGAATAAACCGACAGGGTAGTGAGCAAGCTTGGACGCGCAGGCACACATTAGAGAGTTTTTACTGACCATTTTCTAAGCTCCGCTCTAGTATCGGCGTCCCGCTCAGCGCAACAGGAGCCAATGCCGTTCGCGGCCAAGCGCGCCACGCATGCGCAATGGCGCTTCCGCTTACTATCGGAGCGGACTTTGAAAGACGGTCAGCTAAAACTCCCTACTGTCTCAGCACCAGACATGCAACGTGACAGGCGCGGCGATGGCGTGCCCAGGAGTGTTTTTCCGCCGTCAAGTACTACATACAATTTCGCAACTTTGTTGGGGGTATAATTGGTTCATGATTCTTAAAAATATGTTTAGCGCAAGAAACCAAAGGCAGTACACAAGACAGGAGACGGGACAAGCGCTAACTTTCAAATGAACGTTATTCACCGCCGCACCGGTAAATTGGAATATGTGCAGCATGCGCCACTGTAAGAGTATCACAAATACGCATAGGCGTCAATCACCGAAACCCTCGAACAAAAATTTTCGGAAAGAAAAGAAACGAAAGGAGATGGGACAAGCGCTTAGTTCAGTTGAAAGTCAGCGCTGGTCCCGTCTCCTTTAGTGCGCACTGTCTTTGGTTTATTGCTCTAAACAAATTTTTAAGAAATACTACATAAAGTTTCGCTTCACCCTGCTGCCGTTAGGTCTGAAGTCACGCCGTATTCCCGATGCGGCGATGAACAGCACATGCGCGTAGCTTTTGCACTTGGCAGCCAGACGACGCCATGTTAAATCGAAAGGTTTGAATTTCGTTGTGCATATTTCTTTCTATTACGCTCCACTCGCAGCTTCCGCGCCGCGCATGTAATATCGGTTCTCTTAGCGGAAGTCGCATTTGGTTTTTTCTGTTAGTCTCGCAGCGCATTATCGGTTTCGTTTCCAGGACAACCGATAAGGCGCGCCGCCGGAGCACTGGTCCCTCTTTTGTGGCTTCCTTTCGGCATTGCGACGGTGCGAACGGCGGCTGCTCGGTTATCGTCTCGTGAGGACGTTCCATCGTGTTGACGCACTGGACTTTAGGACTTCAGGTAAATCTCTTTTTTAATCCAAAGGCTAGAGGGCAGCTAAGCGTAGTTTTTGGAGAGAGTATGTTGCCGGTAGGCAGAGCTTAATCATGCTTGATTTAAAAGAAGATTGTTAAGTAGTATGCCAGCTCGAAAGCCTTTCAAATCAGCGACGCCAGGCTTACAAGCGGGGTAAAATCTTCCCTGCTGTTTGCGTGAGGTGGGAATTTTAACCGGGAAAATTCTACCATCTACGCCAAGCTAGGATTGTCCTCAAACTCAATTATACATCGTCTACGTTTGTGTAAAGCCGACACATCTGTCGCTGTCTAACAGTACGAACTGCCCGACACCCTAGAGAGAAAACGAGGTGAGTCTTTGGTCATTTGGTTCTGCACCATTCTATTTAAAAGAGATATAGTTGATGGCGTTACCTAGGAATAGTAATTTCACCCCTGCCATGTGTGCTAGAGTTGATTTCTTTACAAGGGGACACGCGTGATCACGGTCTTGTGTGGTGCCGCTGTAGTTCCATGACGGTAATCGAAACGAATACTGGGAATGCGCGGCCGCGGCTTTCATTGTTTCTCAAGCCAAAAAGACAATGAGCAATCCAGGTACCATTTATTTTATTCGAAAAATACGCGGTCGGAAGTCATTGTTAAAAGTTTGTGTTTTTTTTTTCAAGGCGACTAGTTAATGGCTTATACTTAAGCGGCCATATTTCTAGACGCCTTGTCGCGTGGCTTCAGGGTAGCGGAAACATCTCCGATGAAAGCTTATACAGGGAATTGTTTAATGCTGCTGCGGGACATTTCTATAGGCGCAAGGGTATCTAGGCCTAGCGGGAGGTACTCCTTACGTGATGGCAACGTCGCCGTTACAGATAACACCGCTGCAAAACGAAACTTTAATCAACGGGCGTCAGAGGAAGCGTGCGTTATCGACGTGACCTTTTGTCGCTATTGGAAGGTGTAGGACCAAGAGCTCAAGAGTAATGCTTGCTGAGACTTATCATGGGTTTACGAGATTCCACGCGCTTTGCAGGCAGCTGCGTTCTGGTCCCTCGTGTGTGCACTCTCCGTTCGTGTTAGAATCACAGCCGGGCGAAGTTAGCTTACGTGCGACATCGCCTGCACTGTTTTTGGCAGCTACAGGTCCTTGAACGTAATATCATACACCTACTTAAAAACACCCACTTTCTGAAAAGGTGTTTGGATCTCATGAGTATTCTGAAAAGTGCCCTATCACAGTTGCCTCAGAATTTGTTGTACCGTTTGCCGTCATTAGAAGTGTACTATTTTTCAAATGCTTACGCCGGGACATAAAACTTTTCTTGCTGTCAGACAGTATAAAGGGGCCATTCAGAAAAACAGCTTTGTTCAGTTTGGAGAACTAGTCTTTTGTATACCACTAAGCACAATGCGACCTACGCAAGACGTTTTTTACCCAAAACTAAATTCCAAAAATCTTGAGTTTCAAGTTTCTTGCTCCAGCAATGTAAATAGTGGTGAGGATGACATATTATGTGTAAGCAATAAAAGCAGTTATTAGTGAGTTAACGGCGCGTTTCTATTCCACTGATATATTCGTTCAGAACTAGCGGCTTCCCTACAATCGTCAGTCTTGTCTATTGGCTGTCGCTTAGGGCGGCGGCCTCAATCACACAAAGATTCTGTGACGTGGTGGATTACTCCCCTTGCATGGGCTAACGAGTCGCACTGGTTTTTTTTTAATTTTCACCCATGTTTGTTGTGTAAAGCTTTCGATAAAATTGTTAAAACTCTTGTGAGGAAGTAAGATTGTCAACAACCATGGTGATATTTTGTCCTGATAGCCATTTAATGACATTACGAAAAACTACTCGCATATAACGTGACGAAGGCGGACTTTGGTTTCGCGTTACACGTTTTCGCTTCCGAAGCGCTTCGCCGACAATTTTTTGGCTGATTTAGGATTTATTTTCGGCAGCCTAATGGGCATTGCATTTGGAAGCAAAACAAAGGTGGCGTACGTGACAAGAAATAAAAATTATATGGGTGTCTGGGTATGGTAGTTCGTTCCATGCAGTTTTGAAGGATCTTATTCTACGTTTTGAATGTAGCCGTATATACATCTTCCTGGGTGGCGTTAGTTACACCTATTTTTCGTAGTAATAATTACACAGGGTATTTATTGTGTGCAGCAAGTACTTTTATGATAGCGGGACTTCACAAGAGCAGCGTGGCAGGATTCAGTAACTTTCTACACGACTACAAAAGTTTTGCTTTCAAATGGGGTGCAATGCCTCACCACTGTAAAACTGGTAGAACGCACACGTCTCAGGTATGGTTCGCTAGTTATATTGGGATGCAATGCGTGCAGGAATAATATGTGTGTATGCTGTACACCCATCGCGGAAGCATGTACGTTCCTGTCGTGGTGGGGGTGGGGGGGGGGGGAGGGCGCTAAATAACAGGTAATAATATTAGCAGAAAATCTGCACAGTTACCCTTACAGAGTTTAGTGTGTCTTCAAAAACTGTCTTCCCGACATAGAAACAGTGCATCTTTATTGAGGTTCGCGTGTCTCAATGGTGCTTCGGGTGTTACGAACGAACATCTTACTATATATCGTCGTTGAAAAAAAAAACCAAGACAGAAAGTGCCTCGACAAACAAGCCTCCCACCCAGAGTCATTGTACACAAATAGGAGGAATTACATTGAAACCTTGAAACAATAAAGGAGATCAGATGCTTCAGCTTCTTAACTAATGCCAAATACTGGGTGATGTGAGCATCGCTATTGCCAACCTGCTATTCGACATCGTTTGTATAGCAATGCCCAGAAAGTGAAGTATATAATTCTAGGCGTTAAAGTATTTTGCATTTTTTCGGAAACAGATCTCCCTGTGCGGCGAGGAATCAAGAACGCCATCAGGTTAAGCTGTGGACACTCTAAATGAAGTAGAAGTCTGGGCAGTAGATAATTTAGGTTTTGGGAATACTGCACCAATCTTGCGCTATTGCAAGTTTCAGATCCTTTTTTCTGTAAAATTCGCTACGTGTATTAGGAAGACAACAGAGAAATAAGCATAGAGGAGATTGTATTTCGCAGACGTCCTGCTCATCAGATGTTATGTCTTTCTGTTTTAGAAAATTTCAATGAAAAACTAGGAACATGACGGTGGAAAAGGTTCTTGTCAAGGATTCGGAAGGAACATTCGAGGAGAAGCTGGTGTGCTTTCCCGGAAAAGTTCCAGATGAACTGCTGTGTGTCGTATGCAAGAACATCTCGTCGAAGCAGTTTGAGGACAGTCGGGGACACATCTACTGTGAGCCATGTGTATGCATGCTCGACGACGATGGAACAATTCAATGGGAAATTGGAGACACCAGGTTCACGACATACCGAAATCAGGTAACGAGGTTTCTCATTTTCATGATGCCTTTCAAACTCAATTTTAGACAGGTTTCTTTGAAAAAGTTCGCACTTTGTCTTTTAAAGCTGAGAGCAACGCCCGGGTTGGCGACCCTCAATCATGAATTTGAGCTTTTGTTTTTTTTTTTCAATCTTTCAGTGAACACTTTGTAGACATTAGAAACGAGTAGGATATCTCAGTGATATGTAAGGTAAATAAAAATTTTGCAAGTGAGGCCTTTGCAGTTTTGTAAATTTGTGATTTTGGCAATATCAGCCATGCAGATCTCCCACGACTTCATAAAAATATACTCTTCCAATTTCACGTGCCTAGGTCCTGCAGCTTGCTGGGCGATTATACCACCTGCTGCGGGACCTTTCTTTCTGTTTGAGGTTGTGTTTGCGAAATTGCATGCGCGGTCTCGGAGATACTTGTCCGAGAAATTTTTCTTCATTTATGAGGATAATATTTCTCAGCGAGAACAAATTTGACTCATCCAGAAACCAACCTATATTTATGAATGCACAAACAACATTAAAATTTTTCAAAATCTTGATCTGCCGAAGAGGGGCTGGATAGGGTGAAAATTTTGCTCCTTTTTGGAGGCTTGTCTCTGGGTTTCCTTTTTTCACAAAAATGTTCGAAATTTTGTGGGCTTTCTAGATAACGAGGAGTTAGCCAAAAGGGTGTTTATTCCGGCACACATTATCGGAGGGCAATTTTTAAACCTCCGGCATTGTTGATTCCGTATTCAATCATAGTAACGTGTACATGAAATGCAATGCCTCTAAGTCCTGCTGTTTAGCCTGGCCGTAATCAGTCGCTTGGTAGGTATGCCGGTTTGTACGGCATTTCACCTTACAGGGAGAACATTTGTACCTTGGAAACCAATGGCCGTTGTTCCAGAAATAACGCTTTGTCCAAGTTGCCTAGTATGCAACTAAAAAGAACCATGCACATGGCATTGAAGTACAAAAATGTCCAACCACGCAGATGGGAAACGAAAACCAATGTAGCGAGGTGCGCGCTTGACCTGGCAGCCGCCAGACACTTTGCACTGGCTGTGAAAAGCCTGGCGTCACTAATGCTGGTTGTTGCTTACCGATGAATTGCGTGCCCAACAATCTTGCATATTAAAAAAAGCGTAATACCAAAACTCGCTTTCTTACTGAAGGAAGACTACCTAAGAAACATAATTAACTCGTAGGCGCTTACAAAGCTTGAAAAACTGAGTATATGTAATAAAAAACAAGATTTTGAATCCTGAAAAATGTCTTGTTTTGGGATTCACCTTTTTTTCTTAGCCTTGTACCTTTGATTTAGCGTTCTAGTGCAAGGTTGACGGTTCATTTTCATACTTTATTCTCAGCATACCCAAATTTATTTTTCAGTCGTTAAAAGTATAGAGTGAAACCCTTTCAGCCAAGAATTTTTTCTTTCGATTGAATTACATTTTTTCGTGTTTTCTCTAATACTTCGACCTTATATGTTTACAAGCAAAAAATGAGGTTGTGATGAAAGCAAGTAGCAATTTACAAGGATGAAATCTATTTAGGTCATCAGGCAATTCAAATTTAAATTTTCAGCAGAATGTTTTTTGCTTGTTTTCAGAAAGTTTGGAAAGCCGTTTTGCGCGTTATTAAACTAGGTATTCTGTCTTTTGGGTCACCCTGACGTCATTTTGTTCTTCAGTGGATTGCCTTCCTCTTTGCAGCACTCAGCTTTAGTAAAAAACGAAAAAAGGTGATTTCTATTGAAAGAGGCATTCTAGAGCTATTTCCCAGAAAGCTAGCATATTTGGGTTTGTTCTCAAATTGCTGGAAGTCTTTCGGCTTTTGTTTTAACTATAGGACGCCAGGGATAGAAGGCCTAAGTTTTCGCTGATAATAAGTGTCTCAAATAAATACTTTTTATAAGCTCATTCCTCGGTGTAATACTCGACGCATCTGAAAATTTGCCTTCTGTATCCGGCAGTTGAAGGAATGCAGCAACGCCTACAGCCGAGCGCTCCAACTGACGGCCAGGTGTCCGAAAGACGGGTGCACATTTGAGGCAGCTCTCCGAGATCTTTTTGTAAGTACTTGGTTTAATGCTACACGTACGTTCAGAATTTCGGAGGTCTCGATTTCTGTGCTCTGGAAATACGATTGAGAAACAAGGGCTTTGCAGAAATTTTAGGAACCGCATTCTGCAGGTGGCAAAATTCAACATGATTAAAAAAGTATGGTTTCTTGGCAACACCAAAAAATAAATGTAGCTGATAAGGGTTAACATTCAGTATTGCTTGTTTATGCGGGAAATACTGAAGGAGGCTGTTATGTGGCCACATGCCATAACAAATCTTGACACAAAAATAATAATTGAAAAAAGGATTTGCATTTCACAGTGGCAGCACTGGTAAAAAATAGTAAAAAATAAGAGAAGCTGCACAAAGAAAGTAAGAATAGTAGTTCTCACCTCCATGTACAAAAATCTAAGCTATTTGGCTTCATTTTCCCCATTTTTCTCTATCATCAAATGTGCTGAAGCAGTTTGCACTGTATTTAGATTTGTTTTGCAGTGAAGCTGTTTATAGCTACCCTGCGGCATTGGTGGTTGTTAGTAAACTGTGTGTTCCACAAACCAAATAGCTTTTCGTCTAGAATGATTTGCGAATTATCTGTAACTTCGAATCTAATGAAGGTTAGTGGCGAAAAAATCATTCTTCAATTGGCCACTCAGCCGATTCTATCAGTACGGGACTTTCATTTAAAGGTCGTTAATTAGTTAGTTTTCACCAAAGTTCCAAACTTCACAGGATTCTAGTTTGCTATCAGCACATGCCTGCCTACCGAGAGGAGTAAATTGAAAAGGCCAACACTTATTGGTTTATCGAAATCATCATTAAAAAGGTTAAAAGCCTATCCGCCGCTGAGTCGACTCTTACATTAGGCCGAATTTCATATACCTCTCATGTGTACAGTTCACGTATAAGGTTTATTTATCCAGAAATTCCCGTCTACTGCCTATACATAGACTTTTACAATTTACAGGCGGGGATCATACAGCAGCTTATTGTCCGCTAGATTAAAGTTGAAGTGGCCTATGTTTCAGCGCGTTCACTGGAACGTACCCTCAACAGAAACTTACTATTTTGTTTAGCGCATCGCTTGGTTCGCACCTTGGACACTGATTATCGTTCGTCGAGTTTCATTGCTTGCCCTTTTTACCCGAATAAGGACTGATCAGTTTTAGCAGCAGAGCTGTTTAAGATTCCAGTTCCCCTATAAAGCGTTATGGGAAAATTCAGCTCACCCAAGCGCACGTCAACGTACTTCTCGTGAGTAGTGCCCTACGTCGTCTAGGCTTGCACCTCGAAGGAGCTAAAAAAAAAAAAAAAAGACGGAGCGCACACAACCGTGCGCCTCGTCAGGAGCAGCCGGCATCGGCCAGCTTCAGCTTCACCTTCAAGAACACCCTGGGCAGCGTTCGCGGTGTAATCTTAAGCTTGCTGTTCTCCTCGCCAGTTCCCATGCGTGCGCGCCGGAAGTAGGGCGCACACACGCGAAGTCCGCGCTACGGGTACCGATTTTGTGATGCCGGTTGCCGTGGGTCCTAGTGCGTGAAAACGTGGTCTACTTTGGGTGAGACATGAAAGCCTGGGGTCAAAACCATCCAAGCCCGCCAGTCATGAAAAACTCACAGCGGCAAGTTAGTAAATCCATGTGACCCTCCATGGTGTCTCAGTGGCTAAGGCGCTGTACTGGTGAAGCGAAGGATGCAGGTTCGGTTCCCGGACGCGGTGCCCCATTTCTTATGAAGGCGGAAATCGTAAACACGTGTGCTTGAGGTAATTCCAGAGCCCTCCACTACGGCGCGCCTCATTGCCTGTTTAGCGTTGGCACATATAAGTATACAATCAATCAATAGAGGAGTAAATCCGTGCGAAGCGGGACAGCCAGGCCTCCTCCGAAAGTAGAGGGGCGCCCAGTTTGAACGTTTCTCTAGCCTTGCAGCACTATAGTTCATTTTAGGAGCTGCATGCAACACTGTTGAGGGTACATTGTTGCCAGAAATCCGCCCACTGAGAACGCCTAATTCGCCGTGAAGGGTGATTTAAAGGATATTTCCTTCTCCCCACTCGGCTGGCTGAACTGCAAGGCCTTGGCGCGTCTTCTCGGTCTGTTTCACGGTGAGTTAGGCGCCCTCTGTGGTCGGACTGGTGGCAACACTGTAGCGTCCGAAGTGCGGCATCGACCATCTAAAATACACTGTGGTGCAAGCTTGGCCATTTTTTATCGTAGCTTAGATCCAGCGGGTCCACTTTTCTTGACCTTTTTGTTTGAAAATGGTCGTGTGACAAAATGTCCGTGCGTCTTGAGTTTTTTTTTCCCGCTTTATATTTGCGGTAGACTGAGGTATATTATAATTTTCAGGTTAGAGGTAGTATATAAGCGTTAAGCAAATATTGCCGTTTTTGCGAAACGTGAAAAAGATGAAATCCGCTTGTTCCCCTGATTTATACTTGAATGGCTCGTGGCGAAAGCAGCATAAGCTGATTCGCATGGAGAATAATTTGGTTATTCTTGACGTCTTTTCTGGAATGGTTTGGTGTGTTGAAGAGATCTTTTCTCACATCTAGAAGCAACTTGTTTTTAATAAGAATGCTATTAACTCCCATTTGGATGAACAAAGTAGCGCCCTAAATTCAGATATGTGAAACATCATGGTAAAGTATGTTTCCACCTAATCAATGCGAAAATCGGCTGCTGGTTAGCTCAGCTAACCTTCGATATGCAAAGCACAAGCTTGGCGTAGTCTGGTTGAGTCTTCGTTTCGCTTGGTTAACCTTTGATGCCCTGTACAGTCGACCACGGCTCAAAACCGTTCGGTCCCGTGCAACGCTCAGAGAAAGGCCTGGCCTCATTTTCTTTCCCTGCCAACACGGTGTTGCTCTTCATCTGGGGCAATACGAGTCAAGTAGGCCGAGAGGAACCAGCCGTTGATGCATGGGAGGCGGTGGGATTGATCGGCTTCCGATCAGTCGAGCGGCCGCGACCGCTGCCGCTCAGCTGATCAGTTGAGCATTCAGCAGTAAATGAAAACGGGGCCGTGTGCGCAGCGCTGAAACCAGGCCTGTTGAGTAACGTGATGCGGTGCTAGGGGTGTGTGTCGGAGAGGGTGCCTGCAGTCAAATGAAGGTAAACTTGCGCATCCGCGGCAAAGCAGCTGGACGAGTATCATAATGCTTTGCTTTAAAAACATTCGCTTAAAACGAATCACCTCACCCGTATTTCTTTAAGACAAACTTTCACAGTACCACTAAATCTGACCCTTGGCGCGGCATTCACGTTACCGAAAGGAAAGCAAAAAGAGAAATATAGTAGTGCGGAAACAGTGGAATGCCAGACTAAAACTACCTCACCATTGAGACAGAAAAAAAATAAAAATTGGAGCAAAACTGGAGCCTTGAAAGCTTTTGCGGCTCATTACTCGGAAGTCAAGTACAACTTCGTTCTGCATTTACTTCGCGGAACTCCTGATGTAACACTTTTTTCAGGATCACTATCGCCGATGCAACCTGGGCGGGATCTCCAACAAGGCATGCCCACTGTGCCAAACAGAAATGCACCCAAGGCTGCTACCAGACCACATATCTAAGCAGTGTGAGAACAGGGTTCTGTATTGTCCGTACTGCACCGACGAGTACACAGCGAACACTTTGGAGGTAAGGAGAAACGGGGAGAGGATGTCTTGAGATTTTGATTGCGAAGGCTGAAATACTAGACATAGGACAGCAGAAGCTGACGTTAGATTTCATCAAGCATTAAAACTAGTAGCGTGTGCTTTTATGACTTTTATTCTTATAGAAAACTGCTCAAAGTTCTTGGGAATCATGCATTCAATCGGCAATTTGCATTTCGTATGTAATGAATGAAGTTATCGGAACACATGGGGTGAGACAGGCAAACAAATAAGCATGTTCTTTATAACTTCTCTAGTGTGCGACAAAATGAGGAAATAGTTTAAAAAGACAGCTCATTATTCTGCAGAGATGTTGTTACTGCTATGATGCTGTGAAATAGCAACGGAATTTACATTTAAGAAGTCTCGTCTCACTACTAGATCGGACAGCAAGATTTACAATACCAACCATAGCAATAATTGGAAGTAGCAAATTTAAATACTTCTACAGAAATATTTTCAATTTGTATTAGTTATGCTGACATTAAAAGAGGTGGATCAAGAGCTAAAACACATATAGCTAATGAATGGACTTTTATTTTGTCTGATTGTGTTTTTTCACAAACTTCTTTTAAATCAGGGAGATTGAACAACGCGTAAGAAATTGTCTTCACACAGCCCCAAAAAATCAGCGATCCTAGGTATATATTTATGTAAGCCCAAACTCTAATGCAGTCAGGTGCCTGCCGCGGCCCTTGACAAGACAGATCTTTCAAGGATAAACTGTAACTCAAGTTCAAGTTAAGTTCAACTCAACTCAAGTGAAGTTCAAGTCAGTTTGATAGCTGTTAAGTGCAGTGCAGTAATTTCCTGAAGGGGCCGTAGCACCCACTTGACTAGTTTCAGTATCAGCCTGGTGTTGATACCTTAAGTAGTGTAAAGTGAGCGCCCAGCTCCTGAAAGGCATTAAGAGGAACTATTGAGTTTATAATAATTTGAAGTGACTGTGCGTTAATAATTTTTTCTTTATTTAATTTCCTTGTGAACTTTTTTGTGGCCTAGCGAAGGCAACCTCCATAAAACGGCACAGCACAAATAGCGCCATCTACACTTTGCTTATGAGTAACGAGCACCTGTGTGGCCCAATGAGATTGATATCGGCTTAGTAATGGAAGGGACCAAGCTTTGATCTCGACCAAAGGACACGGTGTCGTTGGGAACCCCTCTGTTTTAGTTCTTGACGCGGCGTAACAATGCGCACTAGATATCGCGACTCCAGAAGAACTATGGCGACAAGACAAGCCCCTAAAGTGCCCCTCACTTCAAAACAAACGCTGAAGCTTAGTTTCGACGAAGCACATTCTGATTAAATAATATTGCAGTACCATTCCAAATTTTCGGGTGATTGATTTTTCAGGAGCACCTCGACAACTGCGAGCATAGACCAGCCACTTGTGAGCATTGCGATGAAGACTTCGACACATTTTTGGAAGTAAGCTTTCACTTTCCTCCATCATAGATAAATTCTTACAAGCCGAAATTTTAAAGGTTTCAGCAAATGTACCATTTCCTGAGGAAGACAGGGGCATAAAAGAATGCTTAAGGCTTATCTGCGAAATAAAAAACTGTTTCCGCAATTATCATTTTTTGGCTTTGTAAAATTTGTTCTCAGTGTAGATATTTACGGAAATATTTTTTTACGCTATATTTGTTGTCTAGAAACGCAAATGTAGGCAGCTATATTGAGGCCATATCCTTGCTAGTGATGTATTCTTGGCACTACAACACAACCGGGGTGCCAACCATTTGCCTTATCCAGGCAAGGACAACCAATGAAATGGAAAAAAATGCCAGTGTGTACGAGATTTCGGTGACCCGCCGCGGTGGCTCAGTGGCTAAGGCGTTGCGCTGCTGAGGTCGCGGGTTCGATTCCCGGCCGCGGCAGCCGCTTTTCTGATGGAGGCGAAAAGGAAAAACGCCCGTGTGTACGAGATTTCGGCGCACATTAAAGATCCCCAGGCTGTCAAAATTAATCCGGAGCCCTCCACTACGGCACGCCTCATCGCCTGCGTTGCGTCGGCGCGTTAAACCCTACAATCAATCAATCAACGAGATTTCGGTGCACGTCAAAAATCCCCAGGTGGTCACAATTATTTTGGAGCCCTTGACTACGGTACGCCTAATCGCGTGCGTGGCGTCGGCGCGTCCAACCACACCTTCAGAATCAATTATCACAACGAATCAGTGCTTCAGAGGGTACATTTAGTGCAATGTTGGCAGCAGAACTGTTTTCCCAAAGCTTTTTCGGCCACTAATAATAACAGGGCTCATGCCGGGGATCAGTAAAGAGGCATATTAGACAGCTGCTATTGCCTAATCAAATATATTGCAGTGCAGTTCGCACTACAACCTAGAAATAGCCATTTTCGTAGAAATTTTCGTAATAGTTTTTTTAAGCTTATTTTTAGGACCATATGGAAAGTATGTATTAATCGCTGGTACAGGAGTAGATGCACTTCCTAACACAGAAAAGAGAGAGAAATCAGACAAGTATAATTGCGCCTAAAAACTTTATAATCCCTTCCTAAAGAAAGTTCACTGAAGCGCCAAACTTTCTGACATCATAACTGCGTTAAAATTCTTTCAAAAGCTTGGCTAAAATTTTGTTCACCGTTCGGTGAAACCGCGTTTTATCGATCGTCAAACCTTCAAAGACAAACCGCAAATGAAGAAGAAACCCATGCGAGGGCTTCGGGCACACAAAGTAAACACGTCTACGACGATTAAATGCATACCGAGGCCGGGTATATGATGTAAAGTTTACTATTGTAGTCCTCGTTCGCGATCGACGCCTGTAATGTCTTATCGGCAAAACCAATCCTTTTTCGCGATTTTTAAGTCACCATTTAGAAGGATTGAAAGCAAGCTTTCAAACACGCCCGTGTGTCCAGAAAAAATATCAGAGCTTTTTGTACAACCAACCGGTCTGTAGGGAAATGCATGTGTTGACAGGATGCCATCACTCCCAGTAAGAAAGCTTTCGCGTAATTAGTTGTGGCTACGTAAGGTTTGTGTGTGCACAAGAGGCAAAACTCTTTGAAGTATACGGCATTATTTTTGCATAGATAGGTTGCGAATTTCAGGTTTTGGAATTCCCAGTTTTTTTTTTCAATTTAGTAGAAACTGGGAAGGGTAGGTAATGATGTCCAGAGGTGATTGTGGGCTTTTATTCTATGGTTATTAATTTGTCTGCACAAGCAAATCTACTTCTTTGGATGTAGCATGCTATTTTAGGTGGAAACAAAATCACGGGGTACTGGCTCTAGTGAGGCCATTCTCAGATTCGCAGGCGTTACTTAGAACAGAAATATTAAAACAAACAATTTTTATTCTTATTCTCACCCTTTTAAGCTCAGAGACCAGCACCTGGATGTCTGCAGTCGAAGGCCGGAGAAATGCCCCTATGAAAAACTCGGCTGCAAGTTCCAGGTATTGTGTTATTCAAAATGGCGCCAGGGTGATGAAGCAAAAGTTTCTTTTACTGAAAACCTGCTTTGTCATGATAACACTGATATTAGTTTTAGCACAAATTTCAAAAAATACAGAAGAAAATAAAGCGTACATATCGAGCACTGGTGACGCCGATCCATATATCGGCGGTTTCTCTTGCGTCAGAGTCTTGTTTGTGTAAACAATGGCCACCGACCAAAGTTACTGACAAGACAGATATTTTTGAGGTTGAGATGAAATGTTTAGTTCTGGTGAAAATGTCACCAAAACGCAAACGCTTAATACACTGCTAGCTATGCAGTTAGCGCTAGAACATTGCCCAAATTCTTCGTAGTTGCCGGATTGCCTCACTTTGATGTATCTGAAAAAAATTTCCTGCTTTTTTGTGTAAACTAGTCATTTTTGGCCAGAATAGAGCTGCGTATTACGCTGTTCACTTTTTTAAATTGAACAATCATGGTGTTGGCTTTGCGGTCATTTTAATATTGCCAGAATGGGAAGGAAACAATGAAGATACACGTGATGTGTGACAATCTTCCTTTTGTACTTTTGTATGATTTTCATTCAAGGGTGTAGCAGTGGAAGTGCAGAAGCATGTTAGTTGTAGCGCTGATGCAAGACTCCTCATAGAGACAATAGCCACACTGTTGGAAAAAGTGGAGGTAAGAACACATTTTATGCATTTTTAAACAACCTATGAGGTTCTTATCCGGGTACCAAAGCATATTATATTCGTAATTTTTCGCGATTTATACAGACATTGTCCCAGGAAATGTGACCACACTATGTAAACCTTTTAAACTGTGCTCTAATTTAACTGAGTAATTTTACTTGGCCTTACTTAATAAGAAGCAATAAATGAATAATAAGGAGTAATTCATTTTTTAAAAAAATTGTCATGCACATGCTAACCTGTATTTTGCCTTCACGCGATAAAGCCCTGTATATAAAATACCTGCCATTCGAATGAGTGCTGAGAAACACTGCTTACGAACGTTACCATCACCATACAACAGAAAACGAATGTAATAAGAATAAAGGTGGGACTGTTGGTGTATGTTTGATAATAAACATTTTAAAGCACGTTAAAAAGCCCTAGGCGGCCATAATTAATCTTGAGCTCTCCAGTATGGCACGCCGCATCGCCTGGGCTGCATCGGCGCGTTAAAATGCCCAATCAAGCAATCAATTCTTGATAAACAAACACTGAAAAACCGCTACATGAAGAAACAAAGGCCCAAGGCAGCCGAGCACACCGAGACAGACGAGTCCAGTAACTTTCCTTGTGCTTTTTTTTCTCCTCATGTAGCATTTTTCAGTGGTTTGCTTATTAAACGAAAGCAGCTGTGAACTATACTATGACAGATGTGCTTCAATTTCATTATGCCGTCAAAGCATTTTCGGGGTTTCACGTGATTTATCAATCACACTGTTAAGAAATATTCGTAGATGAGATTGTAGGCTCGCAGATGTCTCTGTTAGAAGACGAGATTGAGTAAAAAGTATCAGAAAATGTTCCCTGGACGATTTAGTTGGTACTTTACTATTACTTTACAACAATAGGTTGGTACTTTACAACAATAGGTACTTTACTATTGGATTGGATTGGATTTGGAGGAGGGGTTTCAAACTTCAACAGTAACTGAAAAAAGCTCGTAATTCGAGAGCACTGCTTTCTTGATTATGGAACGAATAGTATGCATGTGTGTTATGTTTTTTGAACGTTCTATTAGGTCATTTTTAACTAGGTATTCGTTTTCATTGTGGTGTATATTGAAACATAGTGGAAACCAAAGACTGTCAGGCTGTTTTTCTAAAACAAAGATGCATGCGGGGAGCATTCTATGCAAAAGGAGGATTTTAACGGGTTTTTTACGGGCCACCATCTTGCATCTTTTCGCGCCCTGGGGCCTAGTAGCTAAGTGTAGTAGATACAAAACCATACGCGTATGCAGCTGCCAACGGTAAAATACAGTCGAGGAAGTAGCGTGTAAATTCGCATAAGTAACCATGGCTCACAGGCACTACAATTTTTCTTTACCTGTGAGCAAAGATTTTGCGTTACCCTACCTCATCTCCTTCGACAGTATCGTTTTTTGAAAGCAAGACCTTTCTGCATTAGGAAGCTTAAACAGGTCTGCGAGCCAGCCAGACCTGGCGATTGGCAGTTGGGGAAAGGGCTTTTAAAGACTTGACTGCAAGCTACCTGGAGTGATCTGCGCGCGGACAGAGTGCACAGTGCATTTCAGCGTTTTTTGGTGGTTAAATGCGTTCTTTACGCAAACAAAATTGGGGATCTGTTTTGGGTAGCATAGAATGGGGAACACGTTCTAGCACATCCATAAGCACCATGTTTAATATTAGAAACAATTTTCTTTCGTTTAACAGTTTTGCCCTAGCGGTGTCTATTGACCCCAGCACATAAAAGCTCCTATAACACATAGAGAACAAAGCCAAAACTGCTAGTTTGCTTTGGAATTGTTTAAGGATGCCTATTGCGAAAGGCATCATCGTTCTTGCAGTTTAGTGCTGCCGGGATCTTCAAGACCCCAGTGCAGCAAGTGCAGAGGGGCTCTATCCGTAGTTCACATACTCATTCGATGCAAGGCACGTGACACCACACGACACAAACATTCCAGAGAACTCTACAGACAACATATTCCACTACACCCATCGTTTTTTCTGGGTGACGATGCCATGGTTTCTGTGAAACGCGTTTTTATGTATATGTCAGACGTTAAGTTTGTAAACCTCATTTTCTATCAAGCATAATGAAATCTCTCCCTATACACCAGCCATCACTATTATCTCTAATTAATTTTACTATGTTCGATTTGCACGTTTTCAAACCTATTTTTTGTGGTAATTACTTCTCTTCATGAAATAAATTCTTATCTAGCGCTATTTGCCCTCGTTTGCTTTGCGCCATTACAATTATCATCATAGCGCTAGCTGGAGTCTGCAAAATTAAAGTTCCCGTGGAGATAAAACTGTCATTTGTGGTAATAAATTGAGGTTCTAGTTTTAGTGCGAATTATGTAAATCTACATATATGTGCACTACGAAGCTCAGGTTTTGTTTCAAGGCTCACGCAGATAGAAACTTAAAAAAAAACTTGCAAAAAGCCGTTTTCATTTCACACAACTTTTATTTGCCAGACGTCCTAAGTTTTTGCCTCATCAATAAGTAACATAACGTGTACTACCACGTCTTTTTGTGCTGATGGGGACACAAACTTTAACAAAACACTCAGAAAACATTCTTCTCAATAAAATCTGGGCTTAAAGGGATAGAAACTTCGAGAAATGCTAAGTGAAGCGCAGTGGCGAGAAAATATAATTTCTTTTCCTGCGAGAGATATGAAGGTGCGTTGCCTCACAAATACTAGACTAACCTAAAAACCAAGTAGTAGATGTTGATTTAAAATAAAATAACCCCGATGAGTTCCTACCATGTGGTAGTACTTGGTGCACCTGTGTGTTTTGAGGTCATTAGTGAAAGGGATTATACATGGTGGGTGTGATGGTGTTTCGTATTCGAATGTAGATAGCACTGAGTGATTAAAAATTTAGCTACAGTGCGTGGAAAATGTGAGGCTCATTGGCTGTTTGCTCACGTTCAACAGCATGCCTCCAATGAAAATATATGGCCAACTAAGTTACCGCTGTGTTGATAAAGCTGGTTTGTTAGGCTTTGAGCAAGCATTGCTTTAGGACCTCCCCTAATTTTGTCCCATTGTCCATTTGCTTTTTTCCCTCATAGCGCTGCATTACCGCTTGGCACGTAAAGCTTCAGAACACAACAGAAAGCATCGTAGTCTTATTATTAAGTGTGGTTGACTCAATGCATTTATACAAACGTGGCCTTAATTGATGTGGTGCATGGGTAGTATGCATGTGCATTTACATGTCATTTGAAGCCACCCTATAAGTTGCACTCCGCCAGAGCACATTCGTTGATGTGACAGCGACATAGCTTAGTTAGGCTGTGTGGTGCTGTACAACCCTGTGCCTGCGTTTCTCAGTTGTGGGTGCTTATTTTGAAAAGAGTTTTTTATGTGGAGTGGCGCCTTGGTTATAGAAATCAATGCTGGTTTGAAGTGCATGCTCAGGGATGACGTTTGAAGCTATGCAAATGCACAATCCACTATCCCAGAGTTCCCCATTGGGAGGGTCTATGATTTTGTGGGACAAATCTTTGAACTGGTAATTTAGCAATCACTTCTATTGTATATATCAGCAGTTGTACATGCTTACGTATTTGTACAAGAAAAGCACCGAATTGGGACACTGTGAAGCCTGTATTGGTTTGTGGGGTGCTAGACAAGCGTTTTAATGCAAGTTGCGTGATTCCACGAGAGAACAAATATGCGTGTACACGCGCACGTTTTTCCGTGTTTATTGAGTTATGAGCAAGCCAGTGAATAGCCTAAAACTGCAATCCATTTTCCTCTAGTGTGCGTACTTCGCGAGATAAACATTTGGAGAGGTGGGGCGGGTAACGCGCAATTTTCGGCGACGGTAGTTGTTTTTCGAAATTTGGGGCTTTTCTCTCGGCAAAGTTTGATAGTTCTCACAAAGTTTTCAAAACAACCTATACCAACATGACAAACTGGCGAAAACAAATTTTGCATTGTTGTGCGAAGAAATAAATTTAAAAAAATGTGAACTCACGTCAGACGCTTGATTATCGCAAATTTCGGTGCCCCGTATCTCCATATCTGTACATGCGAGCACATTGTAGTGCGCAACGTGGACCAGATATATGAAAACACATACGTAAAAAAGTATTCGTCTATAAAAAATGTACACAAGAAGATTGACGGCCATGCTTTTTCTAAAGGTGCGTCAATTTAAAAATCATAATAAAATGGCCGTGCCGATTTTTTAAAAGTTGCTTAAAAAAGAATCCTCAAGAGGGTCAACACTACTGTTGAAAAACGGAAAACGTGTGGATTCATTTTTGTGTATGGAAGTTATAACCGGCTGAAATCATGCGTTCGACAAGCGACTCCATGCCGTGTGCTTTTCTACGGCCTCTGGTTTTCTAGGTGCTTTATGGGTACTTTTAAACTTTTGACGTCCTTATAAAGAGAAACTTACGCATTTACCCTCATTGATTTGCGGTGTTTTACTGAATAAGCGCTCACACAGCTATGGATGCGGCGAAGACGCCCCAAAAAGTGCGCATTTGTGGGCGTAACGTTTTTTCGGCAAAAACAAAGCGCAGGATAATAAGAAAAAAGTTGTCTTGGTGTGTTGACTGCCACAACTAACCACGTGCCGGCCACTTGTTAAAAAGGAGCACTTGCTTAAAAATGGAGCACTTGTTTATATTAGAAAGAAAAAGGTCCAATTGACTTCGATGTCGGATGCACACCGATATTTGCCAGGACACGCCTGAAGCGGGGAAAAGCCCACTGTGCAATGTAGTTATAACAGTGTTCCGGTCACAGCACGAGAAAACTGACAGAAAAAGTCCTAGGCGTGAGCCTTTTGCTACGTTTAAAGTGACAAACCGCGAAAACGTGGTAATTTGCTGGATGACGTGGCTGAGATTTCAAATATTTTTTTCTTTTTAAGCCTCTCTTAAGCCGTGATCCTAACCATACAATTAAAGTACAATGCTTAAAATTTCCTTACTACTTTGATGTTCGCACATTTAAACGCTGCGGACAAAAATTCTCGAAAGGGCCATATGAAACGCCCTCCTTGCTGCTGTGCTATGTAACCGAAAAATAAACGGGGCTGCATCATAAAACTACAATTTTTTTAGGAAGCTCAACAAGTTGGGCCTTTTATTCATACCAACTCTTTAGCTAGCCTCACGATAATTTCACACGCTAGAGGCGTGTTCCTGGATGGCCGCGTCACAGCCGCTGCTGGCCACGTGGTTGTCCATGCGCAGGCTCATTGCTTATTGCAATTCTCGACATACCTGTACTCTCGGGGAAGAGAGATGATATTTCTTTATGTGAGGGCACCCAACTTGCCTCGCCTGCCAGAATTCACCCGTTGGGGAGGAACCGTGAGTTTTTCGCTCTACTTATAAATATGGAGATCAATACACCCTCTTTGTTGCACCCACCCACAAGTAAGTCAGTTACGGCAGTCGTCACACCAACAAAACTCCTTCATTTGGTTGCCCCGCTCTTTGTTTTTCCTAACAGAAATGTTAAGCACACAAAGGCGCGTTTACTCGCTCGTCTTCGCCACCAACATAGTAGTGCTAGCGCTCATTTAGTGACACATCGCAAATATTAAAGGTTAAAAACGGAAAACGTGGATTTCTCTTAACAAGGAACCAAAATTTTAAATGTACTTTTTGCGGCCGCAGGATGCGAACAGATACTTTTTTACCAAAGCGCGAAGTCAGGAAAGCAGCAGCAGTAGCGGACACACGGCATGAAGATGTCTCTCGAACGCGTGATTTCAGCCACTGATAACTTCAGTGCAAACAAAATTACGCAAAATGTATTTCAGCATTACTGTTGACCCTCTTGAGGAGTCTCGTTTTCGAACTTTGATGAATAAAATCGAGACCGTTTTTTTTAATTTACGCATATTGGTAATAAGCACAGTAGTCAATGTCAGTTGGTGTACATTTATATTTTTCTCCACAAGCGACGTGTTAGAGATATCTTTACAAATTTGTGCTCGGCATTATCTGTCGCTGACAAGTTGAGATACGTAGATAAGAGGCATCGAAGTTAGCGACAGTCTAGCGTCTGACACGATTTCACAATTTTCGATTTTTTCTTTACTGCAGAAAGCAACATTTGTAACCACCTGTTTGTAATTTTGGGGTAGTTTTTGTTTTAAAAGAAAGTTTAGTCAGACCAATTAAACCTCGCCGAGCGCAAATCCCCAAATTCGAAAAAGAAAACCGCAGTTGCCGAAAACAGCGCGCCAGCCACCCCACCTTTGCAAATGTTTCTCCTGCGAAGTACGCACACTGCACAAAAACGAATTGCTGTTTTAAGCTAATCTGTGGCTTGCGCATAACTCATATAATAAAGAAAAAAATATTTCGCATTTACACGCATGTTCGTTCTCTCGTGGAATCACCCAGTGCACCTTTTAGGTTTTACGTCAAATTTTGAACATGCCAGCAGTTCAGCCGTCTTTGCGTCGGGCAGTAGTAAAACATTGGTCTATTGAAGTGGGAATAATTATTGTTGAATTTCTTCTAGCAATTGACTGAAGACAAAAAACGGCTGGAGCAGAGGCTTCAGAGCCTGGAAGACAAGCAGGTACGTTAGGATACGACATTCTTCACAATTTGCAGAAACCTTATATCGCCAAATACAAACTACACTGTGGTCAAATAGTATGTCATTATCCCAGAGCAGTAATATTTGCTGTGTTGCCAAAAAAACGATGTTTCGTCTGTATATCCCCGGGTTTCTGAAATGGAAGGGGGTATCGGGTACGGGTATCAAAAGTAAGTGTATCGAATATATCGTTAGTTCTAACCGTTATAAAGTTTTGAAACGCAAAAGCGAAAATTCACAAGTGCCAGTTAACCCTCTTACACCTGTTCTCCCTTTAATAAAAGGCCTGTCACAATTGCTGAGAACACGGCTTTTGCAATTATCTTTTTTCGGAGAAAGCTCGCACAAACTGGTGAAATCGATTAGGCCCTTAGTGAGCCTGTACCGGTTTCTATCACGCTTGGCAAATATAAAAGCTTTGTTGTTGCCTTTGTTTCTTAGTATGTGCAACTGTTAATAGATACTCGTTGTTTGTGGGGTAGTTCCTGTAATAGCATGCATTTTTTTGAAACGCTCGCCTCAACCGCTGTCTGCCTGTATAAGGGAGTTTGTGGTTTGTGGCTTGAAATCCTTTTTTGGTTAGTTGAGTAAGCGTACCACCATCTTATTAAAAAGTTGTGAAATTATAACATTTTTATCTTTAACGAAAATATTTACTCTTCTATCTGTCTTAAAAAAAATAGGCAGTTCTGTGCAGTGGTCTGTAATAGAGTGCTGTGTATTCTTGATTGAAGGCAACCACAGAGCGCGTTACTCACATAATTTCTGGGAGAAAAAAAATTGACGCTCTCCGGCCCTGCGAAAGTGGATGTCCCGCTCAGCTGTTGTAAAGCACTACTCATGCTGGCGGGCGAGATTATGAAATGTTTCTCAATGTCTTGGGGGCTGGTTGGTTGGATTCGGCTTCTCTGGGTGCCATTGCTTGTTTATGACGTATGCGATCAGCGTCTTCAGGGGGAAGTGCTGGGTCCTGTCTAGCCTGATGCATGCGCTAGCCCTCGAACGAGTTTTTTTATTTTATTTCAAAAAAATGTAAACTGCCCTCTGGGGAGGGTATTACATATGGTAAAGGGGTTACTCTAGTGTGCGAGAAAGTACAACAATAACAAAATAAACATAACTAAAAAAGGTAAAAATAATTTACATCGCGAGAGAGGAAACAAATAGGAAAAAATCAGTAGAAACAATAAAAACAGTTATTGGTGCCGTCTCTAAAAGAAACTACGCTGAGTATTACTACACGGAATATAACCACACGTCATTTGACAGCGCAAGAACTGAGTTAAAGGATGCAGTGAGATGATAGAAATTACACATTGATAATTCTGCTCAGAGCATTAGTAATTTTCTTGGTATTCGGTAGAGTAACAATGTTTGACGGTAGATTATTCCAGTCTATTGTGCTACGAGGAACAAATGTTTTGGTGAACAATTCAACCCCCCCCCTTTTTGTGAGAAGATGGAAACCTAACCCTTAGGAGAATGTTTGGAAGGGGGGTTTCTATTGTTTGCCAGCGCCTTATCTATCTTTTAGTTTCGATGCATGTTTTCCAGTTTTTTATTTACACGAATAGTGACCTCGGTGCTGCATGCCTCATTAGCCTGACGCATGCGATCGGCATCTTAGGATAGATTTGCTGGGGCTGGCTCAATTTTTTTTGTTTAGGTCAAAAACTTTTCCAACCAACGACTGCTTAACAGCTTCGGTGTATGAAATTAAATTCATATGATGGTTGCATTGAGCAGATTTAAAGACTGTTGTGAGGGTATCGGTATAAACACTCCATGGGCTAACACTGCCGTACTTGTATTACGTTTTGTGTTACAGCCGTGAGGTTAAGGCCAGACATAAAAAAATGATTCTGCATCCACTTTTCATAGTGGAGTATTATGCACCTTAAAGTGGCTCTGGTAACGGTTGCCGCAATTGTTCTCTAGAAAGCTCTTTCCTACATATGCCTCTATCAGCCAGCTAAATCGTGCTATTCTAAAAAATTATTTGTGCGAATAATTTTGATGGGATTGTTTCAAATAATGTAATGTTCTTTGCAGAAAGAGGAAGCATTTTTACGACTCAATGCAGAGTCTACCACTGACGACCTCAGCGAAGAGATAAAGGTGTGTATAATAGAGAATCACCACTAAATACCTATGTGGTCTTGAACTAGATTTTTAATTCAGAAAAAACATTTGGGCAAGATTTTATAAGAGACGTTTTATTTGAATTTGCTGCCATAAGTAACCTTTCCATTCACTGTACACACATTTTTAACAGCGTCAAAACGTAATAATCAACAGTTACTGCAGTTTAGTTTGTGTTCCTATACGCGTATTGTTGGAAATACAAGATACTACCGTTTGACCTTGTACTCAATTCTGTTGAGAAAGTTAGTCGTTTTGCAGTGAAAGCATAGTTAAAAACTTCAGGCGCAAAATTGGCAATAATGGCATGCAAATTGACGGACCGATGGTTCACAAAATGGCCTAACGATAATGTGCAAACTGGCCAAGTGCTCAAGGAATGTACAAGAATGCACCGAATAGAACAATCACACAACCTTCTTCTGTGAGGCTCGCATAAACCAAGTATTTCATAATATAAAAAATATACGAAATGTCGCACCGGATGGGATACAAACCAGGATCTTCTGAAATGCAAGACGAGTCCGGAATGTAAAGACCGCCTTAGGTGGTAATTCTTGCTGAGTAAGGGCAAACCTAGTCAATGAATTGTGTACTTTCACGTGTTCGACATGTAATCAGTACTACAGGAGAAATTCGGCATTGTAATTATACTAGTAACATACACATTAATAGCGAAGCACTTTAACGCTAATCATAGGCAGTTATGGCTAGCAGCGACAATTGGTAAAGATGCTTTGCCTTGGTACCCACAAAACACTTCCTTTGGAATGAGTAGTTGTAATGAGATGACGCAGGCGCGCCATTAACACCCCACAGGCAGCCTGCAATCACCACACAAAGCAGGAACGTGCTCCCTTCCACGCTATACTTATTCTACAAATTCTATCAGTACAAAGCATCTGGTGATGGGCTGCGGACAATCCACGTCAAAGCAGCTCTTAAACGTGCAGTGAAGACGATGTGGCATTCCGGTCTCAGTTTGGTACAAGCCTCGCACTAGTTATGCAATGCGAAGTAGTATAGAGCGCCTTCAAATTGCCTTGATGAGATACCAGTTCAGTTTTATTTTGCTGAAAGAAGTTGCGAAATTGTGCTAAGGAAATTGTTCGCGATAAAAATATCTGCTTTTGAAAATACTGCCGTTGGGGCAGCTACACCATAGTTATTTGTTTTGAAAAACACCGTTGTATCCGCTAGCGTACTGCTGCAGGGCGGCGGGGCTCTTTCAGCAGTCGTATAAAGGGTGAGCAGTTTTGCAAGCGAAGCAGTAGCTACCACGGGGTGCGTACAAGCAATAAAGCACTTGTACCCGCAAGGGAACGAAATCTCGTGCAGAGATTTCCAGCATATACGTTCTGCACTTCAACACTATTGGTTTTCTAATAAATACAGAATAAGGAGTCATTAACCGTCCTCAAATATTTAGGTGCAATGGAGACATAACTCTCGTTCTTCAGCATAAGCATTTGTTGTGTCTGGTTAATCATTTATACCTAGCTTTCATAGGTCTGAAGTAGCAAACCAAACAATTTTTTTTCTCGTGGGCTTTGTGGAGTTGTACCCGCACCTTCACAAAGGAAAAAAGCCAGGGAATCACGTAGTTCTGCCCGATAAGAAATCGCACTTGTTTACAAGTCGGTGACATCGCGCCTGGCGGCTCGATGGGCTCGTGACAGTTAAGCGAATTTTTGCAATTTCGTTATATAAATTGATATCAATACCAACTTTGCATTAATAGTATTCCCCTAAACCATAAATCATGCTGATTGACTTTTTTATGTACAGTACATCATTTTCGGAGAGAAAACATTTTTTTAATAGATGTCTATTGGCCAGAAATTGGTTTTCTCAAAAGAAAAAAAAACGTTGGCAGTTTTGGTTCAGAAAATATGAGGTGGTCACCTCACGTGACCACCATGCATGAAGGGGTCTACCATTCGCTTTCGGAGGAAGGCCAAAAAACAGTTCTTGTTTCCCCATAGGCACAAGGGGAGTTTGCACGTTTCACAAATCAATGTTAGTCTTCAATGTTGGGGTATTGTACTGCACATACTGCCCATTTTCACTGGACGGTGGGCAAGGTGTCCAATACAAGTGACATCGCACTCTGTCTTATTTATTGTGCCACTTCATTTCCAGGTTGCTTAGTACGAGCTACTTATACACAGTATTATCCCATGCTAAGAACTTATCAAAAAGTACACTTTATAGAGAAAAATAATCAAATGTTGGTTACCTGGAGAATTAGCATGCTCGAAAGAGTTAAAGTAGCATTTTCGTTCTACCGATATAACGAGCATGAAGTGCCCAGTGTTTCTCACATTTAACACCTCAATTTGTCGGTACGAATGAGAAAAATTTACGTATGGCATCGTATTTGGGATGTGCGGAGCCCTTGTACATCTAAAATATTTTCGCGACCTTAATCAAGCAAATTACTTTTGTGCATCAAAGGGTTATGTAAACGAAGGTTGCACTTGAAAATTTGCCGCAAGAAAGCAATACAAGGACGAGAAAAATTTAAGTTCATAGTCATGTATAGACATCGAAAATGATATGTATTTTGTTGACAAATAGGATACACAGAAAAACATAACTAAGTAAATTTGAACGTTTGGTGCTAATGTAGTGTTTGTACAAGCAGTGCTAAAACCGTGAAACCAGTCATTTCTCTAACGATACAAAATATATTATGGGCCGTAACATTTCAGAAATCGGCAAGAACAAAAACAGCAAAATAGAAAGTTGTTATTATTTCATTTCTAATTATCGCGACGACAGAAGTGTGCAATTTTCAAGAAAATTGGGAAAGACCGTTTTCATGTTTATTACTAGAACTGTTCAAACTGCCAAAACCTAAGCAGTGCATTTGCTTAGGGCGACACCTAAATTTATCAATAAATCTAACAGTTAGGGGAACCCAAGGCGGTTTTTGAAATTTAGGGAGGTATTTTTATGAGTGCCGGTATCGCTGTTAATAAGAGCTGAGACGTTTAAATACTAGATGTTTGCCCAAATAGCATGTTTTTGTAATCTGTCACACGGGAGCGGCCAGCAGCACGGCTACTGCAAGAGTTGTATGTTTTTCAGCATCTCTGCTGCTGAGCAGGGGGGGGGGGGGGGGGTTATAAAATTGCCCCAGAATCTTAAGCATATTGTTTTCGCGTGTGGTGCAGTCTGTGGCTTTCAATTTATCGGTTGCATTTACCAACCCCAGAAATGTACGTCTGGCTACACTGACTTTATATCACCATGCCTTATAATATCTGACACACAAAGTGTTTAGTGGGACGCAAGACTACTAGAATAAATGAAGCACATTTCCTCAAAAATTGCTTTACTTTTGTCTTACACGTGAACGACTCCTTAAGTTTTACTTCTTGTTGAACGCTATTTTATTGTTTCGAAATTAGAGACTGGTTATTGTGCTTGTGTGTTTTTCAAACTCGGGGATAGTAAATAGGACTTCGAAAATCGATAAGATGTTTTACAACCTGCTTTTATTCCCTCTTCCCAGACTTTTTTCTCGCCAAGGCATCTGTCACATTCTCATCAATGACTGTTAATGAATTCTTAGTGTGACTGGTAAATACGTTAAAAGAGCTTTGGTGTCAAAATTATCATAGACGTGACGTCAGTCACCGCTGTAAGTAGGCAATGCAAAGCTCAATACCATAAAATGTATCATTCGCTTCAAATGTGGCATGATTAGGCTTTACACAAAGCTTACATGTAGTATTTCCTTTCGTGTTCACAGGATCTTAAGAAAAGATTTTTGGCTCCAAGGAAAGAACCAGAGCTGGAAAGAAGACTGGCAAAATTGGAAGAAGCGAATGGAGTGTTTCATGGGCCATTTGGACAACTTATGCAGAACATCGCAGATTTGAAGTGACGTTTTCTTTGTTTAACGTAATGCGCTCAACAGTCAAGCAACTTTGGGTGTAATGTTCAGGGTATTTAAAATCTTTGCAACCAGGTCGGCAGGTACAGCTGCTTCCTATTTTTCAAGCAAAGTACCCTTTTGTCTCTTCTGTTGATGATACATTTGTACAACTTGTGAAAAGCATCGCGCGCTTTGGTAAACTTTTTATTTTCTAGTAAAAATCCCCAAATCAAGCATATGCAAGCATAATTGTGTTGTCATCTAATAGTTTGGGAATAAAATTTGTGATAAAATGTCTCCTGTCGTTCGTGCAACGTTTTGCTAAGCTTGAGTAAAAATTGTTAGTCTTCAAGGGTAAAGGTGATTGATTCGGTAAAGAGTAATCACTCAACGTCACTATTAAGAGCTTGTTTTGAACGTAACATCACAAAAGAAACACACTACCGTTAAAAAGTATCGGTCTATCGAAATATCATTTGCTATGCAGCTGAGGCATCTATCAATGAAGTGGTTGGGTGGGCATCACATTTTGTTTTTGAAACACAAATGTAGCCCTTTACTTGTGCTGCCAGCCAAACATCAGCTGTGCGGAGTAAAGGAATTCTGCTTTAAGAGATGAGTTATGAAATATTGAGGTTCCAAGTTTGGTGGTTTAGCAACCAAGACCTCTATTAGGCAGTTTGCTTTCGTGTCTGGCGAAACGAAGTGCACCGGTAATTAAAAAGCCGCGCCATTGAAATGGAAGAAATGTTAGGAATGGTAACAATTTGTTACCAGCATTGTAATTTTATAACACCTGTTCTAAAAACTAGTGGTCAAGTAACTCTTCAGTCGATGCAGAATATGCTGCTTTGCGTGTTGGTGCTTCACTGCCTTGACAAGCAACTTTGGTTTTTTTGTCTCCCCACTGCTCAGCACAGTGTTCTGTGATACACAAGGAGGCATTTATCGCTTCTAGAATCGTCCCATTTATTTTATAGCTGCTGCCTATAATTCAGTATTCACTGGGCAGTACCATTCTGCAATGTACAATTGGCGCCTGCCGAAATGCATGTCGATTTTCTGGTGCCGTCGTTAGTGGGCACTTTTCCTCTTTGTAGGGCCAATTTTCTAGGAGCTCTTATCTTCACCATTGCCTTGTAATCATCATGTGTGCCCTTTTGATCAGAGCCACGCTAAATCTTTGAAGCATTGTTCATTATGCTTTTTCTGATGAATTTATTGATAATTCCAGCTATTTTCTCGGGTGTATATTTATCATATAAGTTATATGCCGTCCCATCGTCTTGCAATTTTATGTCTTTTAGATGATTGTTGAGTAAGTCTATTGTTCGCAACGTGGTACTTGTTTGTTCGGCTACAGCCTAATATATTCTGTGCTAACACGCGTGGAAAGAGTAGTGGCAGAGGGCGCACGCCTTGCACGACGGGGATGTCTCAGTGTGTATCGGGTCTCTTTGTCAAAACTAGCTGCCAGCATGCAGCTTATACAGGGTGTCCCAGCTATCATGCACCAAGATTTAAAAAAAGAGTAATGGTGTAACTCGAAGAAAACCTAGTGGATAATGTTTTCAGTACTGTGGAGAAGCGGGCAGCATTTTTTTCGTTAATGAGACTTAACTAATTAATTGTAATTAATTATCTAACTCGAGATGTACTGCCCTAATCACTAAAGTGTCAATGAGGCACTTGTAGGTTCCCACGAGGGGCATTGAACTGCGGTATTTTCAGCCACGAACTAATTGCGTACTCATTTATTTTGACTGATAAAGAAAACCCGCGAAATATGAAAAATACCACGTGACGGCGCCTTCGCGCGCTTTTGCGCGCCTCGTAAAGCAATGCCCTCAAACAGGCTGCCTCTGAGTTAGCCAGGATGAAATAAACAAAAGAAAGAAAGAAGAAATCGCGACCGACTTTGTGCCTTATCTGCACAGGCACCCAGCGAATCTTGCCGTTGCTGCTCCTTCCATGTATGCCTTTATCAAGGTGATGCGCTGTCTCTTGGGGCGTGTGACAGGCGAAGCAGTTGCTTTCAATCAGCTTGTTTGGGGACGCTGCTTTACAATGCGCGCGGAGGCGCCGTCACGTGGTATTTTTCATATTTCGCGGGTTTTCTTTATCAGTCAGAATAAATAAGTACGCAATTAGTTCGACGCTGAAAATACCGCAGATAGATTCCCCTCGTGGGTACCTACAAGTGCCTCATTGACACTTCAGTGATTAGGACTGTAATTCTCGAGTTAGATAATTAATTACAATTAATTAGTTACATATCATTAACGAAAAAAATACTGTCCGCTTCTCCACAGTACTGCAAACATTGCGCACTTGGTTTTCTTCGAGTAACGCCATTGCTCTTTTTTTAAATCTTGGTGCATGATAGCTGGGACACCCTGTATGACAAAAAAATACATTGTAAGAGTAAAAATAAATGTTACTGGCAATAGAAAACCATGTCTGCAGTAAGAGGGCAAAACGAAAAAAAAATCCTTCATTGAAGATCGCGCTCTCTGCACCAGGCATACAGCAATACTTTAAATTTTATGTTAAATAATTTTTGTATAGATTGTGCAAAAAACACACTTCAGTGATGCGACTACGAAACTACAACGCAATGTACGTGGTTCAAATATTAAAGTGCGACTGAAGTATAAAAAAATAAACAGGCAATGTTTTCATACCAACATTGAATGCAATATTTGTATTTATTACGGCGAAATGTGATGTTTTGCCACTCAGTGTAGGCATTCAGCGAAACAGGTGATACACACCTATTATACAAAAATTTAGATCTCATTCAAGAAGGCTTGATATATATCGGAGTATTTGTAGAAGTGGCTCCCGAGACTCCAAGCCGGAATCTGAGTGAGTTACCACAGCGCCATCTCAGCATCTTGTATCCTGCTGTGGAAGGGTTCGCCCAAGGCCTACCCCACTCTGTTTTCTTGTAACACACTCAAATGTAGGACTAAATGAATTTAGCTATGTCATAATTTATTAGCAAGAAACAAAGGGAAAGGAAGTGAGTAAAGAGGAATGAAAGAACCCACCTCGGTGGCTCAAAGGTTAAGGTGTTGCGCTGCTGAGCGCGAGGTCGCGGGTTCGATTTCAGGTCGCGGCAGCCGCTTTTCTGATAGATACGAGAAGCAAAGACGCCCGTGTGTACGAGATTTTGGCCCAAGTTAAATATACCAGGCAGTAAAAATTATTCTAGAGCCCTCCACTACGGAGTGCCTCATCACCTGCGTTGCGTCGGCACGTTAAACGCTACAATTAGCAAGAGGAATGAAATAGAAATTTGGTGCTTATCCACTCTGTTATACACGATAGGCGAAGCTGGTTGGTGTTCAAAGGTAGACGAAGCAAAACATGTTTGTGATTACCACTTGAATATACTATCTAGTTATTTTGCAGAATTATTCGAAATGTGAAATTGTGTGAAATATTTGGGGTTTTGTTTCTGCACAGAAATGCGGTGTGATCCCTCCATCTCCCTTAAATCGTCCTTCTATCTCAAAAACGAAGGGCGGTTTAGATGCGACGCTCAGAGCACGGCCTGCGCCATCGGCTTCCGGCGGCGCGCCGTTGCTACGGCCGTCCCAATCGCCCGGAGAGAGCGTAATTCAGAAGAGGCCGTTTAGCTGTTTTCCGCCGCAACGCGGCGCGTGGAGTCGATAGTTGAAACGAAAGGTGTCTATGCTGCAGCGCTCATCGAAATGGCGTTTCGTCAGCTTTCGCGCTTTGTATCGGAATAAAAACAAAGCATACCTGTTGTCCTGGATGCAAAGTGACTCATAGAACCTGATAAAGCATTTATTTTAGCTAGGATTTCAGCTAAGCGACTTCTTTAACATGTGCCGCATGACGCTCTCGACACACGGACAATATTCGGTGCTGCCAATAGAAAATTTCTGCCGCTTAAATAACGTTCAGTTCGCTTTATAACGTACTTAACGCATTATAACGTATAACGTACTTTATATAATCTGCATGGTCAATGCGGTTCATTAGAGCGTCATACCCGTGACGAATGACTGTGCTTTTATCTAGCCTTTGAATTAATGGCTGTTGGGTAGAAGGACCCATCCCATTTTTAGGATTACCACGTTTAAGGAGTGTTACCCTGAGCGATAGCCTTAAGGATGTGGCAATCTGTTTTACACATGCGCGTTAAGCAAGTTACGGTTTCAATTTCAGTCACAACCAATAAAACACTGGAAGTAAGGTGTACCCCGATTTCATTCTATTCTTAAACGTAATTCGGTGGCCACAGGCAAGCCCAATTGTGCCTATTTTGGAATGAATAGCCAAGGCATTTAAATTTTCAATTACTGATTTCGAAGCAAATGTGAATGTGTTAAGCAATAATGACAGCTTTCATGTTTGCTTTGGACAATATCCACTTATATGTACACACTAAAAGTTGGGAACCAAATCTGTACTTAACGGTCGTCCAAGAGCTGCTGCATAGTTTATTGAACATTGACAAGCAGTTACCTCTTAATCACTATGGACAGAGTGGTGGTAGCATATGTTCATCATCCCTTGCTGTGCACTTGAACAGAGGACAACGTTTTACATGAGGCAAAATCATTGCTTTCTACGCACAAGCAGCACGCGCTTTATCAGCATTTAGGATAAAAAGAAGCTGCAGCTGTTTTCAAAGAGGCCCGTTCTTCCTCCATGACAATATCGTAGACTTGTACGTATGGGAAAAAAAATTCTGGTGACAACAGTGTTTGCAAAATAATTTTAGTTTGACAGCACAACCTACATAAAACTCATCATAAGATTTTCTGTGTTGTGGCGACCGAATGCCTGTAAGGCTGCTTTCTTTGGACGGTGACAGTGCGCCTTTTATTTAGCGAAAACTGAATAAAGAATTATGAATCATACCATCGTAAACGGCGGCTAATTGTCTTAGCTGAATTGTATGTCGCAAGAAAATGAATATAAATTAAAATCTTGTAGTAAATTTAAAAAAGCATGAGCGCAAAAACATAATCAGTAGGCTGCTTAGCAGGTGTACCCTGAACGAGGTATCAAACAAAAATATAGAAATGGTCAATTTCTAAAAATAACTGGCAAAAATCAAACACGGCGTCAATAAAAAATGCAATGACTGCTCTCGATTGTTGTCCATAACCCACCCTGTGCGGAAAAAAAATATAACGGCTGTTCTAACAAGCAAGCACAGGATAAATCTGTCGCCGAAAAGTTTCCGCACCCAAATGTCCGCGCACCGGAATGTCCGCAAGGAAACATCCTGCTCCGAAATGTCCAGCACCGATCAAATCAAGCCCAACAAGCAACACGCGATTAACTTTTCACCGTACAGTGACATATCTTGGTTTCCATGCTATTCCTCGAAGCTTCTGAGGCAAGCGGACTTATGACCTGATCGTTTGGTTGGTCAGCTCAGCAAAAATAAAGCTTCAACACAGCTACGCGAATTCTGGCAGCGAAGACACGCAGCAACTCAGGCCCCGCAAAGCCGTGGAGAGGAGTGGGTGCAAGCTGCCGAACCATCGGCTAACACCGCCACCTCACGGCGCGTTGTGGAGTTAGCCAAATTACAGGTTTTTGCGGGGGGATGCGCCAAATGGGACGGCCGGAGCAATGGCGCGCCGCCGGCAGCCGATCACGGAGGCCATGCTCAGAGCATCTCTTGTCGGCGGCCCTGTCCTTCCTGCGTGGGTCCGTTGTCCGCGTGCGTCCGTTATTGTCCGCAACCACTCTCCCCCTCTCCTCTCCGATAGCGAACACTCTCTCGCGAGGGGCATTGGATTGGATTCGATTGGATTGGCTTGACTTGGCTTGGCTTGGATTGAATTGGATTGGATTGGATTTGGATTGGATTGGAATAAAGTGGATTGTGTTGGATTCTGTTGTGTCATAGCCGCGGCACTCTCTCCACGGTCTCCGCTCCTTCGGGCGCGCTGCGCATATAACCGGTGTTCTGCTCTCCGGCGGCCTTTCGGTCGACGGTTGCTCTCCCCGTGCGCTTGAACCTCCCTCAGTGTCGCATCACACCAGGGTTCCCGCGAGGGGAGGTACAAGTGGGGTACAAGAACGACATGGTCAGGAAAGAAGGCAGACTGTATGAGCCAGGTGTGCCTTTGGATGATGTGCTACTCTGTGAGAAAACCGCATATATTAAAAAAAACAAATTCAGAGGCATAATAAAATAAATGAAGGAAGCTTACACTGGTGTTCAACACTTCAAGATAGCGGAGTCGTACGCAACCGTCGCAACCATTACAACGGTTGCTTTCCACAATAGCAGCATATTTGATCCTTCTCCGCTCCCGGAAAATTTATTCCCTAACTGTTGCTAGAAGTTTCAGCTTCCTTCATTTTTCTGGAACTCATAATAATTGCACGTCACCTTGGAGGAGCGAAGGCTACTGTCGGTCTTTCTTGTTCCGAGCAAGTGTTGCCACAATTAGGATAAACTGGAGTTTTTCTCTCTCCTAGCAAGCGTTTCCGGGATAACGCCAAACACTCGAGGTTTTTTACGCATATTTCATTCAATCTCTCTAGGTTGGTCTACTTGGCTTGACAAACGTGCACCTGAGACGTTGGGTGGACATTGCTATGCAGGGACACACGAGTGCTCGGCATTTCTGTTTTTTTAACTGCTGGGTGGTGGCCGTGAAGCACGCACTTACTTGCGCTAGCTTGGCATTTTCTTGGTATTTGTACAGTGGCTAGAATAGAAAAGTGTAATTAGCGGCATGCAGCGTTTATGAGGCGCTTTAACACCGCCGATAGGGATCCGCAAGTGGGGCCGCGCAATCGTTTACAAGTTGCCTGGTGATGCGCGCGCGGATCGTCTGCAATGCGATTGCTGCTTTGACCAGAAAGAAGCACCGCTTGTTTCCTGGGCCGTAGCAGGTTTAACTGCCGCCAATGCAGAGCGAAAATTTTGTGCCGGGCCGCTCTACGGTGTACAAGTCCTGCGAAAAGAAACTGTCGTTGTTTGGCGTTCCGAAGAATGCGCGCCCATATTGGCACAGTGGCGACGAGCAATACCATGTACTGAGAAGCAGCTCAAGGAAAACACCGCTGTGTGCGAGCTACACTTCGACGTAAGGTACATCTCCCGGCACATTGAACATGCCGTGAACGGAGAAGTTGTCTCAATCTACGGGGGCACGCCTCCGTAGCCCCCAGAAGCTGTCTCGACGTAATTTCCCAATCTTCCGAAGTACCAGCCGAAACAACTTCCACGAGCAGGACGTGTCAAGCGATAAGCGCACCCGCGGCCCCACCGAGCAATAAAAACGCTAAGAATGGTGACTCCTCCGTGAGTGCAGAGTTTGAAGAACCCATGCTCCTTTTCTGTAAAGAACTTTACCTTCGGCAACATGGGGGAAACCACACGCTGGTCGAGTGTTTCGCCCTTCACAGTGGCTGACATTTACGGAACAACTGACATACTGAAGAAGTCTGCCACTCTCTTACTTCATTGTTATTAAATTCATTTTGGTCCTGTAACTGCACTTTTACACGAAGGCATTGAAAAAGGTGAAGGCATGTCTGTTCGATCGTAAAAGGAAGAAGCCCTGATAGCTGAATTGCCTCACGTAACAGCAAAATAGAAGGTCGAAAACGGTTTTCCGAAGACAATTCGAGAAAAAATGATTGAATTTGTTCACACACACACAAAAGAACTTGCAGCGAAAGGCAAGGCCCATTGACCAAAGAAAGTTGATGGCTTGGAGACATTGTAATTTTAAACGAATCATGAGAAATTCTTCAAAAGTGAGCAGTTTTTGTCTGTCTGTAACGAGCACGTGGAAAATAAAATGCGTATTTACCAGTTACCAGTCCACATTATCTGATTTCCGTTTCATAAGTGTTCGAGCCAGCCGGCGATATTCGGCTGTCAAAGCACGCCCTGTCGGCTGTAAACTTCGATTGTAGTATTTCTTTAAAAAACGACGTCCACTGCACCTCACTTTGCGCGAGCACGTTGAAAAGCTCTCAAAGAGGCTTTCTCGATGTGGTCTGCGTGCGGATACATTCGTTATCCATATTCCGCCGCCGTCGCAACGAACGTGTAAGCGTGTGACAGCGCCACCTGGAATTTCCTCCAAAAGTGGCACGCGGGAGTGGGCACGGTCGTCACACTTTCCTATTCTAGCCACTGTAGTATTTGTAATGGCGGACTAAAAAATTGCGGTTTGCTAAACAGACTCGCTCTCATAATGGGGGGCTCGCGTCACCCTAGTCTCTGCACTAGTTTCAAAAAGTTCGTTGAATCTCATGAACGGTAAGGGTCACGGAACTGGTCAGGCTCAGTAGGTTATATATGCCCGACGAAGCAGTCTGGTGTGCTGTCGTATAATGTGATGGTCTGAGGTAATAAACTCGGTTTTTTTATCTAAATATTTTGAGGACTTTTTTCATTTGAATAGATGATGATTGTGCCTAATGGCGCAGGGCATCTGGTGCAAAGAGCGCCAAATTAAGGGTGTGTTAATGTCACAGGATGGTTATATGCTGAATGCTTTCGTTAAAAGTTGGTTATGTAAAATTGGTGTATAGGGTGAATGAGTATCAGTAAAAAGGGAATACAACCAGTTGTTAGAGTATGAAAAGATTTGGGCTAAAGATCAGGGTGCCACAGGAAGTTTTCGCCTAGCAAAAAGAGGGCGAGGCTCCTGAAAGTCATGGAAAAGTACCTCAGCTTTGTCATCATTACTGACGGACAAACTGGGGTCATGTGCGATAAGAAATTTTCATTAAAAATCAACCTCGCTAAGTAGTCTAATACTTTTTTGAAACTGATTATTCCTTCATCCGAGAGAAAGGGCGAAGGGTGTAGTGGTATGTGTTGTGTATATATTCTAGGGAAGTGTCTTTGTCGGATTGGTTCGAGTGACTTACATTAAATTAGGATATGGAGTAAAGAAAGATCTCCTCCACGATTGTCACATTCGGTCGTGGTGTTCCCTTTAAGAGGCATCCACGTGTGTCATGTGTGTGCCCTATTCTTAACGAACCCAGAGCTACTTCTACAGACCTGTGTAATTTTTAGTTGTGTGTCTACCTGTGCGTGGTTTAATTGTATGGAGTTCGTTTTCTGTTTGCGTGTCCCAGTGTCTATGCCAGCGTTCATGGAGTTTTCTTTTGATGAGCGGTTTCAGGTCACAGGAAGGCACTGACAATATGGGCACATCTCTACGAAGAACAGCGGCAGCTGCCTCCCTATTAGCAGCCTCATTTCTTGCTATTCTACAACGGCCAGGAACCCAGCAGACAGTAATTTTGAGTCCCAACGAATAGGCTGTCATGGCAGCGTGTATGAGCGAATTGAAGACTGCGTTCTTATGCGGCTTCGCTATGGACAGGGCTGTCACCACACAGAGAGAATCAGTGTATATGGCCGAGCAAACTATTTTGTACTGTATTATGTGTTCTATACCCCGTGCAATGGCTTGGGCTTCGCCTGTAAAAATGCCACTGCGAGTATGAAGGATTTTTGAAGCGCAGATGTTCGGTCCAAGTACGGCACATGACACTGCAGAATTTGTTTTGGACGCGTCTGTATAGAAATCTGAGCATTGATATTCATGTTAAAGACCTAAAACTCGCTGTTGAAATAAGGCACTAGGTACTTTGTTTTTGTTTATGCTTGCAAAAGACATGCCGCATGCTACCGGCTATAGCTTTCATGGGGCTATAACATCAGCTAAGGAGGTTTTGTACGTGTCTTTGAAGGAAATGCCCAAGTTGGATGCTACAGTATTTAGTGTTATTGCATAGGGCTGCGGAAATGAGGGCCGCTTAACGAACAGAGATACAGTGGATGCGTCATGAATTAAGAGGTTGGATGGGTGCTTTATGACTGAGGTTGTTTTTACAGCATATAACAAGAAGGTGTAAGCTCGCTGGTGTTCCAATGACAACTTGTCAGATTCTACATACAAAGTTTCTTTCGGGCTCCCACGAAAAGCACCCGTCGCAAACCGCAGGCCTAAATGATAGACAGGGTCCATAAGTTTCAGAGCTGCTTTCGGGGCTAACTGGGACACTAGGCTACCATATTCAAGCTTCGATATTACCCAGCTGTTGAAAATTTTTAAAAAGCCTGCTCTGCATGTGCCATATGACTGACGTGACAGAATCTTCAAAATATTTACTGCTTTCGTGCATTTTATTCGTAATTGTTTTATGTTAGGAATAATGGATAATTTTTCATCCAGTCGGACTCCAGAAAAATTGTGCTCGTTTGTTATCGGGATGGGCTTTCCTTCTATAGTCACACATGGGTCTGCAGGCATGCCCCGTAGCTTAGTAAAAAGTACGCACCTGCTTTTGTCACAGTAAAATTTAAAACCGTTCGCATTTGCCCACTTTGAGAGGCTTTTCACTGAAAGTTGGAGTTGTCTCTCACAAATTGCCATATTGCAAAATTTAAAACTAATCTGCACCCCATCTACATATACAGCGTAAAAGAGAGAGCGGGATGGACTGTTCTTTAAAGAATTCATTTTGACGATGAAAAGTTAACTCAAGACACCTCCCGGAGGTAAACCGTTTCCTTGGATGAAAGCGGGTGATAAAACGTGGCCAATTCTCATTCGGAATGTCCTGTGCGTGAGATAGTCTTCTATGACGTTTACAATATTTCCGCAGATTCCGAATAAACAAAGATCGATTAGAATACCGTAACGCCACGTAGTATGTTAGGCCTTTTCTAGGTCAAAAATATAGACCTACAGTGTTGTTTATGCATGAAGGCGTCACACGCATATGCCTCAAATGCCACAAGGGCATCCATTGTACAGCTTTCCGAGCGAAAGTCCGCTTGGCACAATCCCGTTATGCTCTAAAAATAAACAAGGCGTCTGTTTATAATTTTCTCCAAAAGCTTGCATAAACAGCTTGTTAATGCAATCGGCCTGTAGCTTGCGGGTAAACAGGTATCCTTCTCTCCTTTTAGTATGGGAACTACAATGAATTATTTTCAAGATTTTGCAAGGCGTCCTACTTGGCATACTTTATCGAATAAAAAAAGAATTGCTTTTTGAGTGTCTTGATGAACATTTTTTAACATTTCATAAGTTATTTTGACATTCCTGGAGCAGTTTTTTTACAGGTCGAAAGTGCAACTGCAAACTCATGTTTGTAGAACGGGCAGTTGTAGCCCATGCAGTCTTGCTTTTTCCGCAGATGCTGCTGTTCCATTAACTTTTTGTGTTCCAAGAATAGTGCTTTGTGCTGCGAAAACTTGGAGACACTCTCAAAGTGCTGCCCAAGGGCCTTAGCTTGATCTTCAAGCGTGTGTCCAGCTGTGGTAACAAGGGATAGGGAGTTCGTGTTTCTTCCTTGTAGTGCACGAATTCTTTTCCAAACTTTGGGAGTGTGAGTGTAAGAGTTGCATGATGAAAGGAATGTTTTCAGATGTCAGTTTTTGCCGCTCGTCGAATTCGGCGGCCTTTTGCCTTTGCGCGTTTGAAGGCAACGAGATTTTCAGTAGTTGGACAACTTCTGAGGGCTGCCCAGGCTTTATTTTGTTGTTTGCGAGCTACCTTGAATGTCTTGGTCCACCAAGGCCTCCGTTTGTTGTTGTTTCTTCTAGGGGTTTGGGGAATTGAGAGATGTGGTGCCTTTATTATGCGTGCAGTAATTATATCTCTCGCTTCATCAATATCTAACTTTTATTGAGGCATACGACAGTTTGAATATCACCCTGAAGTTTTTCCTGTCATCATGAAATCGTGTGCGTGTGTTGAAATTTAGGGGCTATATATTGCGGGTTATGCCACAGGAAAATGGCCACTACTGTAGAGATTTTGTGTTACACTCCCCTCTACTAATGGAAAGAGAGTTGGGGAACCTATTGCGAGATCGATCGCGGAGTAATAGTTGTAGGTTATGTTGTATTAAGTCGGCTTTTTTTGTTACATAAGCAGTTGCCAGAAGAGAGCAAGAATTTTTCTATAAGTATTCCTCGTGTATCGGCAAATGCAGAACCCCAGAGTTGATGATGAGCATTAAAATCACCTATGAGTATTAGAGGCTGTGGGAGTTGGTATACTAAAGTTTCAAATTCATTAGCCTGGGGATGGTAATCTGGACGTATATAAAACAAAGAAACAGTTAGTAGCTTAATAAAGATAATCGCCCTCATAGATAATCGCCCGCCGCTCCCTCGACAGCTCTGGTGCCACCGGGGACGGCGTTACGTGCATTTCTTCAAAAGGCGCCCCATGAGCAGGTGATGGGTCAGGCTTTTTCGGGCGTGCTCCGGGAGGGATGGTGTCTTCGCTGGCCGGGTGCTCTGGAGGCGGAGAACGCGGCATGGCGAACGTAGAGGGTGGAGCTGCCCTCCACCTCCCGAGTCCATGTCCCCCAAACTCTCAGGACACTGAGGGTGGGTGCATCAGACACTGGAGTGGCCGCACCATCTCGACAAGTCTTTCTCACAATTGGTGCTGCAGTCACATGCTGCAGCGTGACGACTTTTTGGGCTGCCGAGGGCAGCACAGCGGTGGCCGAGGATTCACCACTGCTGAAATGTGTCGGCAACGACACCAGACGCGGCTCTGCCCCTCGGCGAGCCGCGTTAGCATACCTAGGAGAAAACATGGCATGTTGTCTCCGCACTTCCTGGTAGGAGATGTTTTGGGTTACTTTGATATTGATTATTTCTTTTTGTGCTTTGTACTTTTCAGATTTTCGGAAATATTCTGCGTACGGTTGTTCACAGTTGGGATATTTCAACTGATCAGATGTACAGTTTTCCGATGGGTGATCGTGCGCTGCACACTTAAGCCGCGTCAGACGTACGCGGCAAGAGGTTGTACTGTGCCCATACGGTCGGCACTTGAAGCATCGGCGTGGGTTGGGGATATATTGTCGAACTTCGCAATGCAAGAATCCTGCTGTGTCTGACTGAGGAAGAGTGCTCCGATCAAAAGATAAATCACATGCTTCGTGAGTACTTGATTTCCATCACGCCTTATCCTTATTATCCTGACTGCAGTAACCCCTAGGTCACGCATGCCATCTGAAATGTCAGAATCTGTCTATATCAAGAGGTCACATTCAGAAATTACACCTTGCAAACTGTTTAGGCTACGGGGTGGAGTGACAGCTACTTTGACATCATGAATCTCAGTAATACTCAAGAGTTTATTGAATTGTTCTTTGGCTTGCACTTCAACAAGAATGTCATCTGATGTTAGCTTCTTCGCCTTGCAGTTCGCGCTAACTACACTCTCTATGAACTTATCTACCGAAAAGACTGATTTACTGGTGATTGGTGCATCTTTCTCAACGGACTGTACTATGAAAAAACGAGGGAAATTGTCAGGTCTTGTAAAAAATTGAGCAGAAACTGGTGGGAAAGCAATTACTTCGGTGCGAGCCCTCTTCCGTACTTGATCGTTTGGTTAGTGAGTTTCGAATATACCATACGCTACAGTATACAGCAGAGAACGGGGGTACTTTCTTCTTGAGCCTTAACCTGTTACTTTGAGTGGTCCCGGAGAGGTCCCGGTAGACAGACAGGGAGCCCATCCGCTGGAGCTTGACCTGGGCTTCGACGGCCACCGTTTGAGGTTTCTACTATTCACCTTAAAACTCATTACCAAGGTCGGTCACAGCGTGAGTATAAGTGCTTGGGGTCCGTGGTGTCGCCAATACCGTCACCAAAATTGCGAAAGCTGCCACGTGTGGGCGTTCATTTGAATAGACTTCCGCATGTGGAATAGATTGTGGCCATGTTCTATATTACTTTTTTCGTATTTATTTTTACCCCTTCAGACATGCTTTCAGACTGTAGATCCTCAAGCATTGATTGGATGTTTTCTGCCGTCTCATTCAGCAAGACAATGTCGTCCGCAAAGCCCACATGGCTCAGGCATTCCCAGTTTATGCTTGATCCTATGTTTTGCAAGCCAAGTATTCTAAACACTCTCTTTAGACAAGCTGTGAAACGTTTTCGAGAGATGGTATTTTCCTGTCCTACTACCTTTTAAAACGGAAAGTTTTCGCTTTTCTTGTGGAGGATTATCCTGCCCGTGCATTCCTTATATATTTCTTCGCCGGAGTCTTATGTAGGCTTCCTCTATTACCTGTGCTTTTAGTGCTTACAAAACGACGGTGGGGAGGAGAAAATCAAACGCTTTCTCGTAATTCAAGTCATGTAAAGAGGTTAAGTGTACCTTGTGGATTTTATTTTGATACCGCTTGATATGCGACATGGATCTAATCAATGGTCCATTACCATTTCCTAAACCAAGCCTGCTCTCTGGGTTGTTGAGAATCCATGGAGTCACTTATGCTGCTGACTATAACTTTCGTATATACCCTGTAAGCAACTCAGTGTAGTCTGATGGGTCTGTTCTGGTTCAAGTTAAGGTCCTTGTAATGTTCTTTCCAATGAATAAAAAATGTTAGCTTTTTTTCTGGGCAATTGGCTCTTTTTGAGTCATCATGCCTTCCTTATATATAACAGCAAGTTTTTCCAGCACAATATCTCGTCCCTTCTTCAAACGATACACGGTAATGCCGTCGTTATCAGCACCTTTTCCTATTTTTATGGTTTTGATAGCCTTTTCAACTTCCGCTTTAGTTACTAGTGAGATATCACAAGTTGAGCTTGTACTCTCAGTGGTTTCCCCGTTTCTAACAAGGCCGGCATTCAGCCTGATGTAAAATAGTTCTGCAACGTTTATTATCTGGTGCATGTTGTGCGTACTTTAAATTGCTTATCTCATAAGTGCGAATCCTCTCTGCCGATGGCTAGCTTTCGCTTAGTAGCTTTCACGCTTCCTTTATTTGCATCGTTTACACAATCTGTGCATTTTTATATGCACGAAGGTTTTGTTTGTTTTATTTTGTTATTTCGTTTTCCACCCCGGGTAGTTCAGTAATATCCGCCGTACATGGCCTTTTTATTACCTTACGTTTGGCAAATATTCCCTTTATTTCCTTAGTTATTGTTCCAGTTTGTTCCGTACATCTTGCCTCTCCAGCAGCTGCTGCAGATTCACTGATTGCCGATGTTAGGTTGTCCTTTACCTTTTTCTGGTCGTTTAGAAGCGACAATTCATTTCGAAGATTCACTTCAACGCCTGCGATCATGCTTTGACTGACTCCATGTGGTGTTTTTAGTTTTCACGAGTTTCCTTCTTTCCTTTCTAACATTCAGCCTCACCTCATATGTTCTCATCCTCTGATCGCTGCTCTGAATCTCACCTAGCATATCTACATACTACACGATACTCGGGTTGTCACCTAAAATGAAGTCAATTTTGTTTTTGGCTGTGCGAATCAAATCTAGGGCCTCAGTCCCCTGCCACTGTAGAGCACCTACATATGCCTGCTTGGGGTTTCCAAAATATTTATTCGTTTTTTGTAAGGAAGGCGCACAATTTTCGAGTTACTGTGTTAAGAATTTTCTGCCATTCATACAGAAAAAATATTTTAGTATGGGTAGCACAACAAAAATACTCCTAAGTGAAAAAAACAGCACTGACTTCACTAAAGGCAGTTATGTGCAGTTGCGAAAACAATTAGAAGGTGCACAACTCATCTTAAACAAGAGCTTATTCGCTGACGGCCACACCACCTGGCATTATGCAGATATTCAAGCCACCACCACGCCTTTATAGAGAAATTGCCAGCACTCGATTTAATAAAATTCAAGAAGAATATTTTAGCAGGAGTACTGCCTAGAAGAGCAGGGCAGACTTTTATTCAAAATTCCCATGGGGCAACCTATGTATTTTGTACAATTATTATATGTTGGCAAACACTCTCCGTACTCTGGAACGGGCAACTCTTTCCCTGCGACGTACTTCACACGAAGAACACACCGACCTTTATACACTCCTGGAAGAGAAACGAAGAAAGCTTGAAAGTTTGGTTACTTTATAGCACTCGACGTTTGTTTGAACACGTCAAGCTTATAAACTATACAAATAAAAAAATGGCCGCCTAATATCTCTAAAATACGATTTCTGTAATTATGCGTTAATAGATATTGTCTATGAGTCTCCATTTTTTTCTCAACATTATAGGCAACCTGAAAATTAAGGCAGTTTCTTTTATCGATAGAATGCTATATAAATGTCTAAAGCAAAAATAGCCTTCAGTTCTCATTGTGCAAAGGTTCACAAGAAAACAACATTTCTCAAAAAGCAGAATGCTGCAAAAATAAGATGCAATAAAAGTTATTCTGCCCTATTTTTGTTTCCTTAGAGCAAAGTAAATTGTGTTCTTTGCTTAGCCCAAATACTTTGATACTTGACTTCCGGGGCTATTCCACGAACAGTGGGTTTAAATAGAAAGATTTATTTCAAAGAAAGGTTGAAATTGTCGTATGCGAAACGTGCAGTTTAGGCTACAACATTGGTCAGGAAAAGTGGGATTATTGTATGGACGACGAAGATTGGGGTTTGCAACATTTAATGTTATGTATTGAGCTATTGATTCTAAGTTTTGGCGTAACAATTTTTGTTTGTTTTTCTGGTAGAGTACACTATACTGAAAATAAAAATATGCAAAACTGGATTCTAAAATTAACAATATGTTTTAATGGGCTAATCGAAAACAATGACAGACCAAAGCTTCAAGACTGCTAATTTTTTTCGTGTGAAAACTATAACAGAAATGGAAGTGGCTGCACGAGGAATAGCATAGTAAAAATCAGTACAGCCGAACAAATAACAAAGCACTAGTCATTTTTTACGTAGAATACTGCAATACAAAGTTACTCGAAGGGTATTTTGCAACGAATAAACGCCGACCAAATAGATTAACGCACTTTCCACCAACGTGAAAGTTTTCCGAAGTGCAGAGTTATCCGCCACACGAGAGCCGTTAATCGCTATTTGCTACCACACCTCAAGTTCTCGCAGTCTTTGTTTTGCTCTTCTCTATATAAATTTACGAAAGATTTGTTCAATGCAATTCAATGCAATGCAATAGCGCGAACACCGTCACACAGTGTTCGCGCTACTTTTCTTTGGACAGTTGACATCCTTTTGTTACCTTTCGTTTTTTCTATGCTTAAACTGCATGAGCGGGAGTTCTGTTCCTTTGTGCACGATGTAATCAAGCACGTGCTGGATCTTTCCTGTGCCACTTTAAACGCGTCGTTTTTTCGTTCATCGACCAATTGTTTCTTCAGTGCTGAAGTATGAAGAACACTTGCAGCCTGCTGTGGCTCAATCCCTGTTTGACATAGTGCAAACTTCGCCAGTGGAGCCAGCGGAAGTCTAGCAAGGCTTATGATGACTTCCATCCACCACTCTCCGTAAACAAGGCGACGATATCATCGATGCATATGAGGACGATTACTAGCGTCGCAGCTATGCGAATAAACAATATTACGGAAGCTTAACTATGTGTCTGGCAATTCATAGCTACAACACCTCCGCTATTCAAGGCTTGCGCGTGAGTGAAAGCGTGCCCCAAATTTTGTTTTACTCACTATCGTAAAATCCAACCCATTTAGTATTCCTAACTACAGCGATGGGGGGACCGCGTGCCAGTTTCATATATATAGCCTCAGGTGTAACGGGAGTTTTTTCAGCGCAATAATTGGGACATGTATGATAAGTGCTAACGTGTCGAGGTGTTTCGGACGGTTCCGCCTGTACACACCTCTTGGGCAAGCATGCTAGAAAAGTTTGTCCTGAAGGCGGAATCGAGGGAGAAGCGTGTATCGCTCCGAAGCCGCTGTTAGGTGCGGAATGCGGCGGAGCTGTGGGCGGTTTTAAAATCCGTTTCGAGTAGTGCCTTCAAGTTTATACGATTGCGTTCGTTGACTATAGGATTTGGAAGCCAATTCCGAAACCTGGTCGTTATTAGAAGAAAAGATTTGTTAAAAGCATTTGTCCAAGCTTTTAAATTTTGAAGACTGCTACAATTGAAAAGAAAGCCCAAAGTTGAAATTTATTAAGAGAGAAACAGCTGTTTTTTGGAGAAGAAAGCGGAGTGTTACCGGAATCGTAATACCGACATGCTACTCGGCGCGTGAACGGGTAGGGCAGATTATAAAACGCTCTTTAGATAACAGGGCAGAAGAAAGAGAAGAGAAGTAGAGAATTCCGGCGATCCGCAATTATCACAGTATGCATTCGAGGTGGCGCCAGGTCAAAACAGGTAAGTTTTTGTCAGCGCTGCATTGAGGCGTCATCGGTGGTACAAAGTTCCTTGTCGGCCCAAAAGTCCCTCTGGCAGCTTAATCCTGAGCGCGGGGTCTATGTATTGCAAGAACGGATAATGGTGCTCTTGAAGACACCAGAGACGGTTCCGCTCCATTAAAACAAGTGCCTTCGTCATTGCAGGGCATCTTTCTTGGTGAAGAAGACCTTCCTCATATTACGCATTTGAATGCCCCTGCCAACTGCTTCATCGGCCTTTTTATTACCTGGAACACCAAAGTGGCCTGGAAGCCACTGAAATCTCACTTGGTGCCCAGTGTATCTGGCCTGGTGGTGCAAATAAATTATTTCACGAGAGGAGTGTTCGTGAATGCTAAAGCAGTCGTTGCGCAGTTGAATTTGGTTGGCTGCCTTGGAATCTGTGAAGGTGGCCCGTTGCCCCGGCGCTGCATAGAATGTACCGAATGGCTTCCTTCATGGCGTGAAGTTCGGCTGACATAGATGACGTTGCCCGCTCGAGACTATAAGAGAACGTCTGTATAGTGGACGAGATGAAGATCCCGGAGGAACTGTGATCAGGCGTACAAGATCCGTCTGGAAAAGACTGTTTTGCGCCTGAGTATAGCCAGCAAATGTGGCAGTGTCAACTGTAACAAGCCTTTTGATGCATATTCTTTTTAAAGTCGATTCCCGGGATGTTGCATCAAATATGCAGTGGCGAAAAGGTGCAGGGTGGGAAACAAGACGGCATTAAATATGGTGCCTGGGTGGGAATCGAAAGGCGCAACGACTTCAATGTTCAACCGAAACGTGAGTTCCCATTTTCTATCATTCATTTATTGTGTGGGTTTTCACGTGCATCTGACGTCGCAGGTGTACACCCACGGTTTCTCGGAGCCTAATCACGTCCAAGGGCAGACAGCCAGTTTCAGCGACAGTACACAGGCACCACGACCCTCTGGGAAGTCCGAGGCAGATACGGAGGCAATTGTTTCTTTCCGAGACTAGCTTTTTTCTGCTTGTGGGTGACAGATTTTGGAGGACAGGGAGACTGTATCCCTGTACGAAATCGACATAGGCTTTACAGAGTAGTATCATGGAGCGCCATTCACTGCCTCATCGACTTCCGGCAAGATACCTGACGATCTTTGACATCGCAGATATTCGTGTACAGAGCCTTTTAACCTCCGGAGCGTACGGATGATTGCGGTCTATTCAGATTCCGAGGAATCTTTGAGTACGTACGTACTGCAGGGTACGGCCTCCGAGGAATAATGGATACTGCTTCAGGTTCTCGCGAGTAAAACCATCGAAAGACTTTTCTCACAGTACAGATGCAGTACTATTGGTGAAAGGTTTTCTGATATTTTCGCAAGTGCTTTCTGCAGTCTGTTGTGTGGGGCGACGGGACCGCGCCGCACTCCAAATGCAGATGTCGTCCGCATAGAGTGTGACGTGTACGCCATTCGGTAAGACTCGCTTTAGGTGGATGAGTGTCAGGTTGAACAGGAGAGTGCTCAAAACGGCCCCTTGAGGCACTCCTTTTTGTATAGCGTAGGAGGACGTTGGGCCTTCCGGAGTGCAGATGAAGAGTTCTCGCCCTTGTAGGTAGCTTGATATTCACGCGTAAAGTTTTCCCACGAAGCCACGCGCAGCAAAGGGTGCTAGGATTGCATCATAGAAAACGGAATGGAATGCCAATTTTATGTCCAACAATATTGCAATGAGGATGTATCCGTTATGTAATTCGTCTTATAGAGATGAAACCAGCGAAATTACGTTGTCGATGGCTGCTCTAATCTCGCGAAAACCGTTCATCTGAGGTGGACAAAGTTTTTTGCTTTCAAGGAACCAGGTTTTTTTTCAAGGAACCAGGTATCATTTTTTTCTTAAGTTTGCAGACCCAGCTTAGCAAAGCTATCGGTCAAAAAGAATGTTACCTCGTGGGTGATTTTCCAGGCTTCAGGGTGGCCATGAGCTTTGCTAGTTTCCATTCTGAAGGTACGCTGCCAGTGAGGTAAAGTGAATTGTAGTATGCCAGGAGACGTAATCGAGAGTGGTGGGACAGGTGAGATATGGCCTCATAGGGGATTTTGTCTTGACCTTGCGAAGAGCGTTTTTTGGCACGGGAAATGGCTGCGTTGAGTTCTTGCACGGTAAACGGGAGGTCGATGGCGGGGCAAGCAGGTGGCGGTACTTCGGAGGAGTCACTTCTAGGGCATGTCGGAGGTACTTATTTTGTCGACAGGATTCTATAGTACTCTTCAGCCGCGTCTTTTGGAGAAATGCCAACGTGCAATGATAGCGCTCTGAATGGGTATAGCTGCTGAACATTGTTGCGCATGCCCTTAACAACAAGCCAAATGCGCCACAGGGGTTGTGGATGTCTAGCAGAAATCACGCCACCGCGGCGTTCTCAACTTTTCCAAGTTACGCTTCACCTGCCTCTGTGCTCTTCGAGCCTCTTCTTCTAATCTTCTAATGCCTTAGTGCGTCGTTCCTTTCGTTCTGCCCGCCTGCGAAAGGCTCGTAATCTTTCGTAGTCTTGGTCGGTCGTTACATTAAAACGTTTCGTCAGGGTTCGGGAGCATTCCTGAAGGCAGTTGGTTAAAGTTGGTATAAGGTCTTTGTCCGGAGCTGCTGCTGGGATTCTGAGGTCTGCAGACGCCCCGTAGCCTTCCCAATCTGTGCATTTCACCCTCAATTCACTTCGAAACATGCTGCACTGGGAGAGGGTATAAGAATGGGGTAGCGATCACTCCTTCTTGTTTCGAAGTCTGTGCACCAAGCAAATTTTCGGATGAAATGGCTTGAAACGAAACGAAGTAGGGGTCTTGTAAGTCAGCAAAATAAATATAGTGCGTATTTGGAAAAAACCATATAAATATAGTCTACACGCCATGGTATTTATACCAAGAACCTCCTTCTAAAACCTGCAGTATTGCCCAGTATTGACAAGTTGCCTATGAATAAGACACCCATGTCTCCATGCATCGAATCTCGTTGGGTTTGAATGCTAAATTGAAATATGCAATAACAAAATGATCATGGACTGGGGGTGGTGCTTTATATCTTTCACGCTAAAAATATATCCTGGCGAATACATTTATTTGGAAATTTTTTTTACTTTAGATTTTCTAATTCCAACACGCATCCAATGCAACACTACTATTTATTAGGGTATTCATGCGCCTAGTATATCACAGTTGCTGCGCGTCTTGGTAGTTGCAGTATATACAGGGGATACTCCAGTATTTAAGGCTGTGATCGGGTACGCCTGCTGATGTCTGTATTCTGTTGCATCAATATAGACGGCGTTCACCTTGCTGTAAATTTTGATATGGAGAGCTCTAGCTGTTTTTTTCGTTCGCTTCACGTAGAGTGTGGGGTGTACCTTCTGTGGCATTTCCATAATCAGGAGGTTTGGCTGCATGCAATGCGGTATTAGGAATTGGGCACTTTGTTCACCAGGTGAGTCGATTCTTTAGTTATGCAGGACGTGTACTCCGTCAGGGGTTTTGATATTAGTCTGTATATTCGTAACAAGTTGGTTTTCATCAGTTTGTCGGATGAATAATTCACTCCTCTACTCTTCAGTCTTGTAGTCGAGGGTGTGTGTATAGCGCATACATCTATTTTTTTTCTAATAAATGGTTCAGGTCGGTTCTAAAAAAGAGATCCCCAACAATGAAAGAAGCCAGACTACGTCTCACCAGTCCCCAAAAGTGTGAGCCCAAGCTAGAACCTCGGACGCAGACAGGAACAAAAATTGAACAAAAGATAAAATTTTAATGTTCAGAGGCCTCACTCAACTTCGACGCAGGTGTGTATTCTGAGAGCTAAACCGTGCCGTTAGCGGTAGTCGATCGTCACGCACACTTACTGAAGGCCGCATCTCTCGCCATGACGCGACCAACAGAAGGTGAGGACGGGGTCATCGCTATGACCATATCCAACACAAGAGCGGAAATATTCGTTAGCCACTCAAAAACGGCAGTCCAAACTTTTTCGAGTGGTAGGGTGTCCCCAAAAACCTCCAGCGTCCTCGTTAATGCAGAATGTGTAGCAAAAAACAAATAGCCTGAACACCAGCATATTCACGTCTTACAGGAAAAGGGAGCGTGTACGACGCCACCGCAGGGTTAAAAACCGGACAGGAGTCGATCTCACATCACCGCACCTTGTATGTTGGGGAAAAGACCGCCGGGAAGCTTACCGAGGTATCATTCATTATAAAAGATTGGCAATACGAAAAAGAAGCGCCTCGCACTGCAGCCTTACCAAAAGTCCTGGTGGTGTGGAGATAGTTACTGACCAAAACATGTCCATACCCGGTTGCGCTCTGTCGTTGCTACCCTCGACATGTACCCAGCAAATCGTAATCTATGCAGCAGGCGAGCGGACCTCTAGCACATATTATGGTCGTCAGTTGCAAGACAGAATCAAAATGGCACCGCAAACCCAAAAGTCAATTCTCCTAATGTATCAGTCTCCTAAAAAAAGAAGACTGCTTTGCTCAGCCGAAACGCGAAAGCACAATTTCGGGTCATCCGTATGGCCAAGCCATTGCCAGTTTCCAAAGACTTCTGGACGACGACGGAACAACATGACAGGAAGACGAGTAGAAGACATTACCTTCTTCTTCGTTGCTTTTCCTTTTTGATCTGATGACATGGACAGTAAATGGTTGTACTAATCCTGCTACCATTAATTCAGTTTGTTCATTTCTGTGGTTTTTAGGTTCAGATAAGGTAAGGAACTGCTATTCTGCTGACGACAAGTGCATGTTCTATCCTGATCATTTCCTATTCTTTAAACCTTTGCGTCTGTTTGACGAACGACGAATCACACCGATTTGTGGTTTATATGTATTTTTATTGTCTGGCGGAACATGGTTTAGGCCATGTTGTTCATTTCAAGGCCTAAAAATTTCATTGATGGCGCCTCTGGAATTCGATTGTCGTTTATGTGTCGTATAAGTTGGGGAAGGTACAGCTTTCTTTGATTGGTGCGGATTGGCTGCACAGCAGACTCGTTCGGTAAACTTGATAAGGCTGCCATCTCTGCTTCTACTCCCATCTGTAAAGTATTTTCTGACATTCTTTATAGTATTCGTTGCCACTCCTCTCATCCACACGGTGACATAGTTCACGTACAAAGTGAATTTCAGGTCAGGAAATAAACAGCTTCAGTGGCAAGTTCAGTAAAGCAACATTGAACAGAAGCACAGAGAGAACTGCGTGCTGCTGTGGGCTCTTTTTGAAAGTAAAATACTGTTCAAAGGGACGTTAGGTATGTTAGGTACTGCAGTTCTGCTGGCGAACGCTTCATGATGTAGTTTATGTGAGATTTCCTGGTTTTCTTGATTCTAGCCCTCCCATATTGCAGCGTGCGTGATGTTTTCAAAAGCGTTGGCTACATGTAGTCCCAATATTCCCGCAGTGTCTAGGCTGTCGCAAGGGGTTAACGTGGCATACCTTTACTGGAGCAGAATATCTTGCGCAGTTACACCAGCTTTCAAGCCCTGGCATAGAGCCCTCCAGCTGCTGTGTGTTAGATGTACTTTTTTAATTTTTCCAATATAATTTGGTCTATTAGCATTCTTCAACATGAGGTAAAAGACATTTATCTTAGGTTTTCGAGATTAGGTGCTTACCCACTTTGGAAATAAATCGAGCCTTTGCGTGTTTTATTGCCTAAGAGATGATGCTGCTTTCCAACAATTGTTGAAGAACTTCTTGATATTGGTAATACAAAGAGGTGTTAAACCGTTTACGTGCACAGGCCTTAGGTTTTTCGAACATTAACCGTATACGTCACATTTTATTACACTTGATTCAACAAAATACCTTCCTTCTCCAAAAAAGGGCTTTCCTTATTCGTTTTACGTGTCAATACCAAAAACCGCCGACGAGTACCAATGATATCGAGATACGGGGGCAAAGTATTGGCCCACCAAAAAATTGTGGACGTAAACGAGAAACAAGCTGTTCGCAGCAATTGATGAGGGAAGGAAAAAATCCAGAACAGATAGAGAGAAAGAAAGCGTCAGTAAGTTGCCCCATCGCTTCCCAGAGGGTGGGCGGCGGAGCATAGGAGGTACCGAATGACAGCGCCAGTCGGTAGGCGGTTAAAGATAAAAACAAGTGAAACATAAATGGCACATGCTTTTAACCTGAAGGAAACAAATATAACGCTCTAGATGGGCAACATGGCTACAAATAAAGTTCAGTCCCGAAAGGTTTCTAACCAAGTGCCACAGAGAGGGAGATAAGCACGCCCCTCCAACCCCAGAAACCATCGGTGAGTGCCACGGTGGCCTGGTATGTGCTCAACATGGTAAAAGTATTGCATGCATTTGCATGTCTATCCACGTCACTTCAGAACGTCGCCCAATGTTAGAGAATTGAGCACAATATAGGGGTCCACGTTCCTTAGTGTTGGTTGTTGGGTGTCATCTGCTTAGTGCAGTACAGGCTGAACCATTTTACAGGATTAAAATCAAGCTGGCAGGAAACAGGCATAAGGCCCGGGTTCAAACTAGGTTACGGCTGTCAGCGTGTACAGCTGTACAAGAGGCACGCACTGAAAAATATGGTCGCGTATCAGCTCGTTTTGTTGCAAATGTCAACAATGGACAATAGTCTCGTCAGCACTTGCCAATTCAATCCCTTCCTTCACTCCCCTCTCATGCTCCCGCTCAACTTTTATGCCGCTCCTCTCCTGACGTGCTCTTCGCAAATTTAGCGCTACAGGTTAGCTCAAGTTAATTCAAATTCACCAAGCCCATTGCTCCAACCCAATGCCTCGATGCCAGCGCTGCCGGACAGCGGCGACGCGTTGAATTAAGGCACCCTGCTTAACAACATTAGCATTTGTAGAACCAAGGTGCCTTCCTCTATGTGCGTTCCAAGGGCAATGTGGAATCTATCCAAAGGAACCTTTCGTAACTGTTTTCCTTTCATTTCTTAAAAAGCTATTAGAGGCTATTGTCGCGTGGGCGACAGCAGGAGATGAAGTGAATGGTTTGTATGCAGTATATGCAGTGTTTCATTTGAAGCAAGCGTTCAAATGTTTTGTTACAAAGGAGCACTGCAGATTTCACTTACGTATTGATTTTCTGCCGAACATTTGCATAATGTTTTTTTTTTCAACAATGTCGACAAGTACGAACATTGCAATCGAACTTAGACGTTCACATTTTTCTGAGGATATATAAACCTAATGTGCAGCTTATGATTCCCTTTGGCCGGGTGGTTGAATCGCTTTACAGACACACAGACAGACAGACAGACAGACAGACAGACAGACAGACAGACAGACAGACAGACAGACAGACAGACAGACAGATCAAGTTTTCTTATTGAAGAAGACCAACAAACATTACCGTCTTTAAAATTCAAAGAAAATCTTGAGCCTTGTAATTGTGGACTAAGCAGTGCGGTTGCACCAGATTTCGTTTTAGTAATTGTTAAATGTGCGATGACAGAGGGGGGTTGTTTCGATTCAAATTAACCCACCGAAGAAAAAAGCGATGCAAAGGGGTACTGTTTTATTGAGCCGACATGTTGGATGAGGGGCTACTGATTTTTGTGCACCCATTTCGTTACGAACCTTTCGATTCCCCTGATATCTTTTATTGGATATTTATCAGCATCACAGAAAGTGCCGGCGGCATCATCACTTTTGAGACATGTTTTAGTGGGGGGCGCAAGCCTAATCTTTTTATAGCCTTTACTTGTTAACTCTATACTAATGATAAAAATAACTGCCCATTAATGGGCATCTGTCGGGGAACAGCATTAGCAAGTGGTGCAGCCCACTTGCAAGTGGTGTTCTATTTTCACGCACTTCAAAGCACACAATGCGCCACCGCTTGCCTAGAAGCAGCTTTTATTTATTCAAAGTAATAATAAATCCTGCAAGTTCTCGCCAGACATATAGCCTTGAATTCAGGAGCCACATTCTTCAAAATGGGTGTCATTCTGAAGGTACGCGGTAGCGCCAAGCGAAAGCATGCAATTTTTGGCTGGGACTCAACTTTGAGGTGCTGCAGATGGACGAGGATGGCCCTGCAGTGCAGAACTTTTGTAAGAGCGCAAAGCAACGCGCAGTGCGCCCATGGTTTTGCTCGCCGAATTGCGCCCTTTTTGAAGTGTTCGGCTGCAGAGCCATTATTGTCCCTCCGCAACACCTCGAAACCACGTCCCCGGCCAAGATTCCAGGCTTTTATGTTGCGCAAGAGCGTCCCTTCAAAATGACACTCCTTTTTTGGAATATTCTGCCACAGGGTACTTGTCTGATGTAGCGCAATGGTAACAATCTATATTACAAATTTCTACTTGTGTTATATTACCACAACAACGTTGCGACAGACTGCCTCTTAGCATAAATTGCAGATTGGAAAAGCGCTCCAAAAAAATATCAGAGAACGACAAAATTTCCTGACCATGTACTCTGCGAAGAAGGAGGACCTCCGAAGGTGGTCACGGTACACATATAGCCTGAAACAAACATTTTTTTCTGTGTTTCGATAACTCATATTTTCGAGCTAATTTGCTGAATAATACTTTGAGGACACCAGCTTTTTTCTGTTGGAGAAACATCAGTCTGTCTGTTTTCCTTCTGTACCGTAAGCACTTTACTCTTTATAACACACCAATCAACCTAGTTTGAGTTTAACGGACGCCGGACAGGTCGTAGAATTTGGCCGTTCGACGTCCACATTTGAAACTCCCGCAAGGAAAACCACCCATGTCGTCAATAAATGCATGAACCAATTGCTGCGCGGGCACGCTCTTCCCTTCCTCCTCTTCCATCTGCGCATGCATGAACCAGAAAACGGTTATGTGCACATCCTTATTGCGAAAGAAACAGCGAAAATGTCCGCCAGAAAGTCCTTCGATCTGAACAAAAAATATTAGCTCTCGTCGGCCTTCCAAGCAGGCAATTTATTCACCCGGGAGGCATTTGAAGCTAGTCATCGAGCTAAAAGTTGTGACGGCAAGTGCGGTGGCCGCGTGCTGTTTTCCAGCCCGTTTCGCTTCCTGCTCTCTGACACTCGTGAAAATCCGGCAGTTTTCATTGAGCTAAAGAAATGCAACCTCCCACAACGAGTTATAAAGTGAAAGCACTCGAGATTTTTTGAGAGGACAGACATGTTTCTGTGTTTACCCCCGCGTCGTATACGTAATATACCGGCCAAAACCGAAACCACACGACAACAAAAGACAGCTGACAGGTCGCATCTTACTGTGAGACTTCCATGTCGGTATCTCCCGCCAGTACAACGAATGTGCCATCTGTACGGGCATCATGCCAAGCTTCCTGAGCAAACCCCCTGCCAAACCCAACCCGTGCACGCATGAATGGGCAACCCGTGATGGGCGTGTGCTTTGCTGCGAAGCACAGCGCAAGAAGTTCGCTTCGAAATAATTAAACCAGGACAATAGTTATGGAGTAAAGATTGGTTCGTAGTAGAGACGGAGTGGTGTCGTCGTGGCAGGGTGAGACATACCCGATGACGAGATGAGGGACACAGCCATGAAGAAGTGCCTATGTACAGAGTTTGAAAGTTTATACACGAGATATTATTGCACGATAAAATACAATACGATTACTGGGTTACACTATGCTCCAAAACTACGCGAGGGTATGGCACGATGATTTATGATGGGGCGACACAAGCAGAAAAACAGCCCAACAGCCACACCATTGCCAAAAACTACGTTCACATTTCTCTCCCAGAATCCTCAACGGGGTTAAGCCTTGTTTGTGATTACTTCCAGCCTCAGTTATGAACAAAATCCATGAATTTCGTTAATCCCTTCTTAAGCTTGTCTCTCTAAACCCGTCCTCCACCCAAAAGCAGTGCGGTAACTAGCTTAGAGCATTGACGTATACCCCCCCTCCGTCCTTCTGATGCTAAGAGGAGAAAAAAGGCGTTCCCCATTCCTTGCTCATGAATCAAAATACCTCCAGCGTAGGAGACCATTCCTCGTGATCTTGCCGATGGAGGGGACTCGGAACCGTAGACGCACGAGTAGAATAAGGGAGCTTATCTTAGCTTGATAAAGTACATATTGGCTTGCGTGGGCATTCCGACCGAACAAGTTGCTCTACATTCAGGCGTGATTCGCAGATGCTACACGATCGGGACTTTGATGCGGCAGCAGCTTTCTGTCGTTTTAACTCCAATGCCTGCTTGAGCCAATTCTCCAAAATAATCTGGTAACCGCGTTATCGCCTTTAACAGCAGATTGCGCCTTCTGTGAAATTATGAACTGGGGTGACGAGAAGATAGCATTTCTGGAGTGGGCAGCGGTGGCGAGACGGAGACACAAGCGGCGGCTAGTAAAGCGGCTGCACGAAATGAAAACTGGGGTGGGGGGACGAGAGGGTAGAGGCTGGTTGAAACATTGCAATAGAAACACAGTGCACTACGTTCTGTGTTTTGTCTTATCCATCATCATTATCATCATCCTACTCAGGTCCAGGGCAAGACAAAGACCTCTCCTATCGACATCCAACCGCTCCCGTTCTGCGTTGCTCGAGTACATGCTTTGATTTTGAGGTTTTTTATCTTGCCCACTCATTGGAATATTCTCGTCTCCCTTCTAGGCCTGTGTCTTAATATCCACTCAATTACCCTAATTGTCCACCGGTTGAGGGTTCGTCTCATCTACCATATCTTCGCTCAAGTTTGTTCTTAGATCCATGCTGCTACTTTCTGTCCCTGAGCGCTACGTATACCATTTTTCGTTCAATGGCTCGCTGAGCAAACGTACGTTTGCTGCCAAGCTTTTTGCTGTGGCGTCAAGCTTCATCTCCGTATATCATAAGCGACCGTATGCACTGGGTGCAGATATTTCGTTTGAGTGTCGCAAAATGCATACTTTTCATTTATTTGGAGGGCTTGCTGAATGCTCCCTAACGTATGGCTATTCTGCGCAGGATTTCTTTCGCGTGGTTGTTGTGACCTCCTACCACACATCCGAGGTAGTTATATTCCCTTACGTCTGGTAGCTGTTTGTTCCCTAAGCTGAAGTGGACGCACCTGGGTCTTATTCCTCTTTAAATAGAGTTATTTCTAGTTAATTCTAGCCCCAGCGCTGTGCGTTTTGATTGTAGTTATTCAAGAATTGTTTCACCGTGGTCTCAATTTGTACTCATCATGAATATGTCGTCCGCAACCCTCAAATGGCGCAGGTATTCCTCGTTTATCCTTAATAAATTGTTTACCCATTGAAGTTTTCTAAATATCTCTTCCAGACATGCCGTGAATAGCTTTAGCGAGCTGGGATCTCCCTCTCCAACTCTCCTTTAAAAGAGAACTCAGTGCTTTGCCTGTGGTTGCTGATGCTGCCATGCCGTGCCTTTGTCTTGAAATAGTTTTAGGTGTGTTTACATTATTGAACTGGTCTTTTTTTCTTCTATCGCGGCTGCAGTGAGTAGAGAATCAAACGCTTTCCATTAATTTGAAAATGCTTGCCAAAGGCGTTTTGTGTGTCTTCTGATTTTTGAATATACTGATTCACAACAAGGATGGACAACTATACGGGCCTGCACAAGCCGAGTTAGTGGCTTAGACAGGCCTTTTCCGTACACTAAAGACGGACAAAAAAATTATCCCTATTTTGTGACCCATAGTTGAGTACCCTTGCATCAACTCAGCCGCTCTCCGAGCTGTTGGAAATCCAGACTGTCACCTATGCGGCTAATTACAACTTTGTTAAAGAGCCTGTAAACAGGTGGGAGTAGGTTGATAGATACACAATTATAGAGGTACTGGTATCCTTCTTCTTATTAATTATTATAATGTTGGCGGTTTTTCAGGCTAGGACCACTTTTTTACCCTTGGAGCATTCTGAAAACAGTACTGCATGCTTTCAAGTGCGATATTTTGTCCCCTTCAAAAGATCCACTGTTGTGCCGTCGTCACAAGCATCGTTTCCTATTCTCGTACCTCTAAGAGCCTTTCCTTCTTCCTCCTTTGTTACTAGCGGGACATCGCTAGTTGAGTTTGTGTCCTCAGTAGTTTTCCCTGGTTTATTCTCGCTGGCATACAGCCTGGTGTAGAATGGACCTGCTACCTTTATTATGCCATCAAAGCTGTCCGTAATGGTGCCTTTCTTGTGTCTGAGTTCGTACATCCTGTATTTGCCAATAGCTAGCTTCCTCTAAGTTCCCTTCAAGCTTCCCCTATTAGCAGTGTTTATTCGATCACTACCACGTTTTAGGCATGAATGTCGTTCATTTTACTTCTGTTATTCAGTTTCGACAGCTCGGATAATTCAACCTGATCCGCCGTGTTGATGAAGTCGTGTTTGATTTTTGGTGTGAGAGAAAGATAGAGAGAAATGTTTATTTAAGATTGCTAAAGAGAGAGTGGTTCCTTAGGCCGGGAATCCACGAGGTGAGCAGAGAGCCTTCTGTCTGATAGCCAGGGGCTGCTGTACGTCCAGATGGTGGCTGCTCACCAGGTTCTCCCACAGCTCAGGGGTAGAAAGAGGGCATCGGAGAGATGGAAGCTTGGGATTGTACCCGCACTGTAATATATTATAAGGCAGAGTTCCGGGTTGTGAATAAAACTGGCCTTCAGCAGAGTATTAAGTTACAAACATACAATGTAGGCGAAGTGGGTGAGGAAAAGTATTGGTTTGTAGTCTGCGACCAACGATTCTTCTTCCTTGGAGTGTAGAGGGTGAGGAGAGGAAAGTGTTCTCTGTCGGACCGGTGATATTGCGTGATGTCTTGATATGTTACAAGCCGGACTGACGAAGTGGTCTTCTCGGGAGCCTGGAGAGATAGGGCGCAGGCTTGTTGAAGAGAAAAGCTGTTACCCGTAAGTGAGGAGCGGCGAGGAGTCTAGATGATACTATTTTCCGGTGGGGTTGATGTAGTAATAGTAACGTTAAAGAAGAGGGGGTCACCATCCAGTGTAAGAGCCTTCGACAGGGACCTTGGGAATTGTAGTAATGACTTGGTACATCGTATCTACGACGGCTAATGTGATAGCTAGCTTTTCAACACAAATTAATGATGTCTTGATTGATGCACAGGTAATAAGGGCGCTCTTTGTGGTGACTGTGGCTACTTTGTGTAAACCATTACATTAAGTACTACCATCCGTAGGAGTGTAGCGAAGGGCCAGTGCAGTGTGGTGGTCAATCCACTGAACCAGGTGGTTTAGCGCTTGCGGAACAGAAGGCGCCACCAGAAAAGAGGCCGCTTGGAAGATGACGAGGCAGAAGAAGGAGTTCGGAAGCGGACGACCAAGACTACAGCAGGATGGCGCCCCCGCGGTGTAGGCCCGAGGTCCGTCGCAGGCAGTGCCTTCAGAGTCGCCATCTGGCACAGTTTAGGCCCTACGGCAGGCCTGGAAGCCGCCGCGAGATGCTCGTGTTTGGCCCACGAGTGAGCGGTGTGCCGGTGACGCGGAGCGCGGGCATCAAGGCCTCGTTTCGGGCCTGAGCTATATCCTCCGTTGACTAGTCATCGGAACCACCACGTTCTTCGCCACGGGTCCATAACGCCGGGTTGAAGCTTCTCGTTGCACAGAGCTCAGCAGCCTCGCGGACGGACTGACCCCTTGCATCGACTCGCCTACGCCACCACCCTACTTCTCCGGGGTGCTACTGCACCATGCCCGAACAAGCGGACTAAAGTATGCCAGTTGTTGACTAGTACTCAAGCAGACTTGTAAATATCTTTTTCCCGCTTTACGTTTCTGACATCTGGATGCTCTTTTGAATAGAATGCGTGTGTTTGTGTAGAAGCAGTGGCATGGCTGGTGGCTCTCCACGCGATCCTGCCCATTTCTTCATAACAAAAAGTGGCGAGCCTCCCAGGATTCACGTGTACCACTAAGGAGGAGTCCGGTTTCCGTTAGCCCTACAACCACGCAAATATTCGATCATGTATTTAGCGGGCCTGGAAAAAATAATGAAGATGGGGCAAGCCTTTGGACTGACAGGTGCAGCCCTCCGCAACTACTTTGAGAGGGGAAGGTCAAGCTTAAACAGGAACTGGCCTTTAATAGGGAGGCGAGGCGACTTGGTTCAAATCGAAGTGTGATTCAAAATGCATCGGACACAGCAAATATGATTAGGGTACAGAAGAAAAAAGACGAGCACGAAAAAACGATGGCTGACCTAAATAAGCAAATCGCCACTTTAGAATCTCGCATACGCTGCTTCATCCTGTTGGCGTTTTTCTTACCCCGGTACATGTGACATGCTCCAAACCAGTTCGCATAATTATTAGTCCAATATTGTCTCCTAAAAGTTAACCTGAAAAGAGCACCTCACTTTCCGAAAGCCCCTATGTGGTCTACAGGAATGCAAACAGGAGAAAAAAGGCTTAGTCGTAGATAACGCGGAAAACTCTTAAAAGAGACGAGTCAGCTTGCTCTGAGTAGCTTTTGTAAAGCTGAAACTTCCGACTTTGCTCTACCAGGAGGTGTGAGTCACGATGATAGCGCGAATGGTCCTCAGAATGGTCCTCAGAAGGCACAGGGTTCGCTGGTTCCAGAAGAGAGTTTGAACAATGCCCTGGACGTCCGTTATGTAAGAGGGATCCGAGCTGGCAGTGAGTTTTCGGTACTCCAAAATGCTATCGGGGAAGCAAAAGAGCCCCTAAAAAGCTGCGGTGTATTCCGCAACGCAAACTTCTGTCAGTGCTCCGCAGTCTTGTATCCAAACAGCGAGAGCATCTTAGGTTTTTCAACCATTCCGCGGTGGATGTTCCGCTTAGTTGAGCCGAAGAAACAAATCACATGGGAGGCGTAAAGCTGGAAGATTTTTAACGGGGTCATCACTTCATGTTGGTGTAAAGTTGTGCAACCTTGATGCAGGACCAACCGCCGCTATCTGAATCACTCCACGAAGTGGTACGCAGCGTAACGCCACTTATTCCAAGTATTCACGCAATCTTGTTAAAAGCAGATGCCAACGAAGGTGAAAGCCACAAAGGCGCAAAAAACGTGACATGTTCACCGATTTTCCTTGATTGATTTGATTGTTTGATTGTAGGGTTTTAGGCGCCAACGCAACGCAGGCGATGAGGCGCGCCGTAGTGGAGGGCTCCGGAATAATTTTGACCACCTGGGTATCTTTAACGTGCGCCGAAATCTCGTACACACGGGCGTTTTTACTTTACGCCTCCACCAGAAAAGCGGCCGTTCCGACCGGGAATCAAATTTGTGACGTCGTGCTCAGCAGCGCAACGCCTTAGCCACTGAGCCACCGCAGTGGGTTCGCCGCATTTCAATCCTGCCTTTCTCCTACGGAATTTTCAGCTCAGACACCCTATTAAGAGGCGCAGGAAAGTGAACCACATTGTCCTTCAAAGCAGAGGTTCATGCGTCCCAAAGCGGAAGAGGCGCCGAGTTCTTTAGGCAACCGCAGGCTTTTGCTAATAGGCTCCCTTCGCTGCGCTGGGGGCACTACGAAAGCTACTTCTGGACAGAACTTCCGGATAGTACAAGGCTGCAGTGGTCTTATAGGACCCCGTGTTGACAGAAGCAAAATGGGCTCGATACTCCCGATTGTTTTGCGACGTCTCGTCCTGCCATCAACTTGGCATAAGGAAAAAAAGCTCTACAGCGCTTATTACGTTTACAGCGTCGGCCAAAGTGCTGGGAGGGTGACGGCGCCCTGCCACTCTCTGATTCACCGATTGATGGTCGTATGAAGTGAAATTTGCAGTCAAAACTTCTTGTTTATTCTAATACACTTAGTGACAAGGACTTTTCAACTCCAGCCGATTGAACAAGGAGAGTTGCTGGGAATCGCCTAGAAGAGGAAGAAGCAGCTGCTGGCACGTAGGGCATGGGAATCATCATCATTGTAAATTATTCAGTCATCGCCATCAAAGAGGTTTTCGAACAGGGCTTCCAAAACTTCGTTTCCTGGCGGGGCATCCGCAACAAGGCGGCCGATCCGCAACATTTGGTGCCAAACCTCCCAAAAAAACGACGTGGTCCCACCGACGTGGGCAACGAGCGACGGCGATGAGGAGTTTTACCGGAAAACGCCGCCACAGCACTTTGTCCTTCTCGGAATCGTACCCAGAAACACAACGCGTGGACCTGACTGCCTTCCAAGTGAGTAAGCTGCACATTTTTGCTTAACGATGGACCAGCTGAAGTCGAAACGCACTGCCGGGCGAGCCCAAGCGACACAAAGTTTGACCGATGCGACAGCACTCATCGAGAGCGGCTACTCTCACCGACTCGTGCTCCGAAAGGTGCTGTACAAGCTCATGGTTAGACACGAGTAGATTAGCCAGATCGACGACCAGGTCCAGGACGCCATTCCTGTCGAGGAGCTGGAAAGGAACTACGAGTTGGTGGCGCATTACAACGACCAGACGCTCGAGGCCCTGACTCGCCTTTCGTACCAGCTCGAGGAACTCAGCGTCAGCAGCATGGCGCATCCGGCCCCCTCGGCTGCAATTAGCACGCCACAGGCCCCAACGACGGTTCCATCCCTGATCTCTGCACCCCGCCTGCCCATGCCTACCATCAAGCCCTTTCATGGAGACGTCAGTAGCTGGACGTCGTTTTGGGAGCAATTGGATGGCGCAGTCCACACCAACCAGGCTCTCACCGCTGCCGACAAGTTTCATTACCTCCTAAACTACCTGTCAGGTGAAGCAGCAGCTGCCATCGCCGGACTGCTAACAACGGAGGCCTGTTAAGAAAGTGCCGTCCAGCTGCTGAAGGACAGGTTCAGCGACAAGAGCCGTAATATACAGCGGCATTTTTGAAACCTCCCCGATCTTCAGCACGTGCCATCTGCACCTGATAGGAGAGAGCTGCGCAGTTTATGTAACTCTGTTCAGCTTAACATCCGCTGCCTGAAGGTGTTGGACGTCCAAACGAGCAGCCTATTGGGGATGCTATACGACATCCTGCTCTAAGTTTTGCAAGAAGAGATCGTCGTAGCATTTCACCAACACATCCGCTTCCAGGAGAAATCAACGATCCCGGCATCAACTGATTCCGGGGACGAAGACGTAACCAGCTGCGGGTGGCAACTGGAGCAACTTTTGTAGTACTTGCAAATTGAGCTCGAGGCGACAGAGAGAAGTGCTCTAGTGGAAACTTCGGCAGACTCAAGCGAACCTCTACGTCGGTTCTGCACGCCTCTCAAGCATCGATGACTGAAAGGAACGACTGCATGTTTTGCGAATCTGCGAATCCCAGTACTGAAGCATGCTACGCTTCTTTGGGCATCGAAGACCAAAAGAACCGTCTTCCAAAGCAGAGGCGAGGCTATAGATGCACGGTGGTGGGCCATCAGTCAAAGAAGAGCCGGCGAAATGTAACATGCAGTATATGCAAGGAAAGGCACGCAACCGTCATGTGCGACCCTGGCTACAAGGCCAGACAAGACAAGGTCCGAAGTGAAACCACCTCCGATTTCACGGTGACTTCACAAGCATTACTTCATCCAGGTGCACGCGAGAGCACCTCGATGAAGTCATGCTCGTGGCTCTGTACCTTCGGTTTGTCCTTCGATGAGGAACAATTCGCTAGGCATACGGGCGATGACGACGGCTGTTTTATACGCTTGTTACTTCTACGCTTTAAATAAACGAACTTCTTTGGTCAAGCAGTAATGAGTGGTACTAGGTGAGCTGGCAATTTGCGAGGACTCACTTGACATTACCACCTAAACGTTAAGGCTTTTGGAATGCCATTTATTGCCACAAGAAGACTCTGCCACAGCAACAGGCGAGCTAAGGCTCGCCAGACATGGCGCTACTATGCCCGAAATGCTGGTGTCATCGACGCACCAGCTCGAGGCTACTCGCTCCCTCAAGAAATGGAGAGCAAACTATATATGGAAACGTTCTAGATGTCCGACCCAAGATGGCGGTGTTTTACTAAAAATAAATAGCCTAAAAGGGCGTCGAGCAAGCGGCCACCACGTCAGAGCTCAACCGGCGCAATGTCACGTATCAAAGAAAGGCAAGGCCGCGCAAGATCCCACGTTTCCAACCGATCTTGTGATAATAATACTGCGAAAAACAGTGTTGCATTTATACGTGTACTAAACATAGAAAAGGCTAAGCTCGTGCATTTGTCGGTATAACTTCGTGCCTTTAATTACCTTGTTTTGCTGATTTTACAACTGCCTGTTTAAAAGCAAGTGTTGTTTTAAAGTTGCGATAACAGCAGAGCCTTGCCAATCACGAAGCTTGGACGGCAATTTAGTTTCAGTGTTTGAAGGTGAGCTGAGCTACAATAGGGATATGACCCATTTAGTTAAACATAATGTCCTGCATCCTAGTCAACTCGTATTTCATCACGGTTTTCCTTGTTTAACGCACTTGTTGAGTTCACGAGAGATTTGGCTCTAGAAATAGATACCCTAAAGTATTTGAATAATTTCTTGTTCTTAAAAAAGAAAACATTCGACGTAGTTTCATATGACCTTCTCGTTAGTAACTTGCAAGGCTCTAAACTGAATGAATCAGTTATTGCATGGATAGCTACGTATCTCTCTCTAGGACAGCAGTCGGTCGACACAAGGGTTCTTTTTCCGCATATGTCCCCGTGAATTCTGGAATTCAATAGGGCTCAGTTGCGGGCCCTTTTTTGTTTTTGTTATATTTAAATGATAATACAATTGGCTTGAAGTCTTCCTTCAAAATGGTTGCGTCTGAGTGCGCAGTATCGAGGACTATAGAGAATGAACGGGGTTTAAAATACCTGCAGCATGATTTGAATGTAGTAGCATCTTGGTGTGCCGCTTCAGAAATGTCAGTGATGGTTAACGTTGTGTTAACGTCCCCTTTACATGAAAACGTTCATACCATACGCATACCAAATATCACGCTGCTTTAAAGAACGACCAGGAAACATGAATAGAAACTTATTTAACGACTGGTTTGAGGTTAACTGGGCACAATCACAACAGAAATGTTATGTCTGCACGTGTTTTGGGCTTTCTAGACAAAATTTTAGTAAACCTCCATCCAACTTAAAAGAAAAACCATATTTCACTCATGCGGGCTCAATGTTGGTGTGCCAATGTGCTTGCTGAGATCCGTACAACATAAAGCTGCTCGAAGACATAATGATGGGGCAGTGCGATTTGTTTTAGTTAATTAGGATCGTCAACTTGGCATGAGGAAAAGTAAGTTTAAACTTAAATGTTAAGATGTCGAAGATCACAGGCGAAACCTCAGGTTGAAATTTTTTCATAACATCTATCATTCGAAAACTGGAATGGCCGAGGAGACGTATGTCTACGTGCCATTGTACATGGACCACAAAGGTAAAGTAAATTGTTATCGTTGCTTTAAAAGTGACGCTATGCGCAATTCATGTTTTCCTAGATCATTACGAGAGTGGATTTATATTCCACCCATGATGGTATCCGTTGCTTATAATAACGATTTTGACCTGCGTTTGTATAATAAATTTGTTATTTGATCTCAAATTTGAAGCTTACTTTTATGTATCCCCCGGCTGTAACGCAGCAAAGGTGAAACAGGTATAAAAAAACAGAGACACTGTGAAAAGACCCTCTTTGTGCGTATCTTTTAGAAGATGAGAATTGCCGGACACAGAAGGTTTTTCCCGAGGTGTTTATTGCCTTAACCAAAAAGGACTATAACGCCGCCATCGACGCTGCTGAAAGTACAAAAACGTTCCCATCGTAACCGTGAGACTGCAAAGCACGTCTTTCGCTGCCTTTTTGGGCGTGCGAGAAATAAAATTTTGCACTCTAGAGCTGGAGAAAGGTGTGTATACATAGTGCAAAGCCGCAAGTTCACCTCAAATGGATTGAGAGCCTTGTGCATTCAAATTGGACCAATAAAATATTATTATGCTTTATTGTTATGGTTTGTTATTGGTTTGAAACAAAGTTATAAAACTCTAATCTTACGCCTTTCCTTGCGTGAACACAAAGCTGAATAACACTACAGCAAGCAGACGAAGGTAGTTATTCCGAACATGTCTACCATTATTTTAAAGAAGCACAACATTATAGAAAAATAAGTTCTTTTGGACTAATAAGTGCTGTGCGCGTAACTCCTAAAAACATAAAAATACATTGAAAATGAAGGTACTTGTTCGATGTCTCCTAGAATCAGCTCTGTAAAAGCTCACCAGAAAAGTTGATCTAGGAAACATTCCTGCAAAAAATGGTCAAAAATTGGACACACTTCTTTGTGAGCGCAAGTATATAGAATGTTCATGACTGGTTTGTGACACTTCGTAAATGCATGCATGCCGGTTTTATATAAAACTAAACTGGTCAGGCAACTGTGGTAAAAATAAGTAATTTAGTCAGAGCATGGAAGTGTTCACAAAGATTGTTCTAAAAGACATTGGTTAAAAGCAGTACTTTCATCTTTGTAAAATTCAATTCCACGAAAGTCAGCGCTCTCCGCCTCAGTTTCACAACCGGTATAATACAGCTAGGCCGCAATGAAGATATCAAGACGTGAACAATACAACTACTCTGACTATAGCGAAGAAATAAAAATTTTCTGCATCTTACAGTAAAAGAGGCATAGCAATTATAGGAACGACAACTTGTGAGCAGAGTTTAATAAATCAATTTTGCTGTAAACTAATGCTGATCAATAAGCAGGGCGGCGCTGAAGGCTGGACGGATGGTGGTGTCGTACTGGAGCACTTTGATGTGGGTGTAGTGAACCCGAAATGATGGGTTTGGGCTTCAGCCCACTGCGACTGCGTCATCTATTTGCGTTACACGCAGTCGTCCTTTATCGGCCTCAGTACTGTTAACGACCAGTGGCTGAACTGGAATGCCCGTTGCATGGCCAAACTTCCGGCGGCAGTAGTCCGGCTGGAGTCTGATGATCACACTTCGGCAGACCTCAGGTGACTGTACTTCGCCTGCAGACGGGTGGTTGTGGAGTGGCCGGAGCCATAAAGCTAGAGTCCGACCATATGAACCTAAGCCGGTCGACTGGCCGACGAAGGCTGGCCGTTGGATAGTCATGGCAGTATAGCTGTATACGGCCCAGTATTTGGACACAGGCTGAACACGTCTGCCAGAAAAAGGTCTGATAGAAAATCACCGCCCAAAGTAGATCGGCTGAAGTAAGGCCGAACAGTGCTGTGCTGATTTGGTATGATTGCGGCTACTGCGCTTGGTTTACATCTGGGTCTGAGGAGAGCTGCTGTTATGCGGCATTCAGTTCCTTTCACGCACCTTCCCGACGCAGTTCAAGGCTTTTCTAAGCCCTACGAACAGTTTAAAGGTTCCGCCTGTTGAATTACTTGCCTAATCTGCCATGTTACACTGGCCTTTGGGCCTACTGGGGCCACCGTGACTGGTTTGTTTATATTTGAGCTTTTGGTTGTAACTTTAAGAAACAATGTCCCTGCCGAGCTGATGTAACTTCCCAAACTATCACAACAGCCCCGCGATAACGCCAGTGTAGCCGTTCAGTGCCCACCGTCTCGGCCAAGTTAACTAGGTTTGCTTTGCTCGATTTTTCACCTAATTGTAGTTGTGACTCGGTGGAAAAAAAAATAATGATATCTGCTAAACTACTGGTCATAAGAGATTAAAATTCGGTATAAAGGTGCTCTAGAACATGTTCAAAAAGGATTGAGAAATGAGTATAACTTAAATGGCAAATTTCCTGACGAAGAAGGCGTGTTTTTCTGAGAAAAGAATAAGTAGTTTTTCAAAACCCCTGTTGTATTATAAACATTTTCCTTGAGAGAAAATCTTGCCACATTTTTTTATATAACAATAAATTTCTCTGCGGAATGCAACCGTCGTGGTGGCTGAGTGGTAAAGGCATTGAAAAAAGTCACAATCATTCATTGAAACTGGAGTGGCATAAGAAATAGGCAAAAAATAATACGGCAGGAAATGCTAACAACCGATTCATTTGGAGGAGACGAGGAAATCAAATACATAAACGTTGTTCAAGAGAATACATCACCCCGAGGCAAGCAAACAGCAACAGTAATCGGAGCCTTACAGGCCAACTTGATATCGCACTGGAGACTACCTGCTCGCATTCAGAACATCAATGAAAAAAAGAAACAACTGCAGCGACGAGAAGCTGACGGCAGCACCAAGACGGCAGCCGCAGATGCGATAGGACTAACAGTTGCCTCCGATTATTATTGGTAGTTTCGTACTGAATGAACATATCGACTTGAAAGTAGACTGATTGCACTCAAAACAACTTTTGGTGATGCAGTGAGGTCCTTCGGAGAAAACTATAATGAGACTAGTGCAAAAATAACCAGTGTTTATTCTGAAAGTTGAAGCAGCGGACACAGAACTTGAACACGTCCTACAGATGTTATTGAGCCTGAAATCAATTCGAACCACAAAACCCAGTTGCAAGTGAAGAAAGCGAAATCCTAGGAAAATGCGAGCTCTAGCTAAACAAGCGAAATTGTCGCTAAATAATCCGTTTGCCGAGGAAGGAGAGCGCTACTCTGGAGACCAACGAGGAAAACGCCATGAAATTACTATTAAAACTGACGAAAAGGTTAAAAAAAAACGAAGCCACCCTGCATCGATACGACCATGCGATCTCCGAATTGTGTCATTGGGAGTAGCGCAAGAGGTTCAAGTATCCTCGGAACTTCTCGTGGGGTTATATTACTACATGCGGCGTCACGCGGATATTCGCAATGACAGAGCCACGATAAAAGTTCGTGTAGTTCACGAAGCCTCTTCACACACTTAGAAGGGTATGTCGTCAAACGACAACCTGGAGGGCGGACCTAACTCCAATAAGAACATGCTGTCGTTGTTCATCAATTACTGCAAAGAAAAATTGTCCCTAGCGGGAGGTGTAGATAAGGCGTTCCTACAAATCTCTATACATAAAGAGGACTGGAATGCCATGAGATGTCTATTGTGGAAGCACGAAGCTGTCGGAAACCTGCTGAAGGAGATTCAAACCTGGCGCAGGACTAGAGTGACGTTTGGCACAACGCGAAGCGCGTTTCTTCTTGCAGCAACCATTAAGCACCACCTGAAAGAAGTGTCTCAAAGGCATCCAGAGACGACGAAACTCCTAAGTGGATGACGTAATCTTTGGGGTAGCAGGGTTTGAGAGTACGGTGAAGCTGTTCAAAGAGCCCAAACAACTGTTGAAGGATTTGGCGATGAATTTGCGAAACTTGGCGTCCATTAAATGAACACTCAACAAATTTATCCATGAAAACAAAACGCATGATGATCATGTAAAGGTACGCTCAAAAAGACACACGATATTTATCGGTATGATGTGCAAGCATGCAAATGACATGGTGTACTTTCCTACAAAGAAATGGGCTTCATTACCTGACGACACATGCTTGACCAAAAGAACATTTTTCCAAGCAGCAGCCAAGATATTCCGCCCACTTGCTGTGTTATCCCCGTTTAGGACCCCCGCATGGTATGCTTTCAGAGTATGAAAGACTGACGTCACGCGGGATGATCTACTCCCTAAACAAGAATACGACGGGTGGAGGAGACTGATTACGGAGGTGGAGGAAGAGAAACTGTGTAAAATTCCCTGATGCTACGCCAGCAAGGACAAATCAGTAGAATCACACAAGCTGCGTGTGTTTGCGGTGCGAGCCAAACAGCATTCGGAGCGACAGCATGCATAGTTGTGTTGCACAATGATGGAACGAGATAATCTACGCTACTGGCAGCAAAACGCCGCGTAGCTGCAATCAAAGAGTTGTGTTTGCCAAGACTTGAATTGAAGGCAGCAGTAGTAGTAACAAGGATGAAAAAAAGGACATATCTAGTCACTTCAGCGAAGCAGGGGAAGGTATAGCCTGTTGGTCTGATTTATTGATTGTTCTTTATTGATTAAGGGGACAAGCAAAGCGATTTTCTTGTCACCGACATTCTCAAAAATATCAGAGAACACATATCAAGAAGCAGGTCATTTGCTCAAGGTGAAGACAATCCAGCGGACCTGCTAACCCGTGGAAGGAGCGCAAAATCGTCGTTCGAATCGAACATCTGGTGGCACGGACCCAAATGGCTGACCTCAGATGAGCGGAAAAAAGAACCACTATAAGCACGAAAACGACGATGGATGACCCGCCCGAAGTACTGTGCAATAAATGCACAGGTGTGAAAGAAACCCAACGAATAATGGACATCGAACATTTTTGGTCATATGGCGGGCTTCCAGAAGTGACTGCGTCGGTATTCAGGTTCGTAAACAGCGCCACAAAACAATATCGTGAGGGGCATTTGTACAGCAGGGCGGACAACTGTGGCGAGATACTAGATACTGAACGCATGTACTTATCTGGAGACAAAGTGGCGGTAATGCCCCAAGTGGGAATACCTTTGAAATCAGTTGACAGGAAGTTTATTTGGACAATTAAGTTATAATCAGACTAACAGGACTCTTACAATACAGCCAAGTATCAACCGGAACATCATCATACTGCTAGTGGACGCCGTTTTGACGGAAATACAGATACGTCATTCATCCGCTCGGGTTACACGGTGGCGTTCAAGGGACAATCGCGAAGCTACGCATCAAGTTCCGGATTTTGCAAGGTCACCAGGCCGTGAAGTGACTCCTGAACAAATGCAAGGTCTGAAAGAACCACAACGGAAGGCTTAGCAGTCAGCCAGTACTTCCACTACCGGCGGACACGGGCAACGAATCGTGGTCGTTTCAAGTGACGGGACTTGATTTCGCAGTTACGGATTATGCAAAATACACAGTAGAGATTATAAAGCAATACGCGGTAGTTCTCAACGGCGCCGTAACGAGAGGAGTGCACTTGGAAGTCAATAACAACATGCCCATGAACAGGTTTTTGCAGGCATTCAGGCGGTTCATAGCCTGATGGGGTATTCATGCCGTCATCTGCTCGGACAACGCGAGAATCTTTAAAGGAACTGAGAAGTAGATCAACACAATTATCGAACGTATTAGGCAAAAACAAAACAAGGATTACTGTATTGTTCGAAACATACCGTGGAAAACATTAGCGTAGTCCGCCCAGTGGTGGGGAGGTTTTTATAAGCATCTAATTTTAAGCCTCAAGACGTCGATGAGAAAAACATCAATACGAGAGCTTCAGTGGAGTAGCTACGAACAATCGTAGCTGAATTTGAAGGAACTGTCCCAATCTCCCTTTGGCTTACGTGTATGGAGAGCCCAATGAGCCCACACCACTAACGCTTGTAGACATCATCGGCGGATGGCAACAGCTACACGACGGAGAAAGGAAGACACACAGCGTAGATGTGGAAGAGGTATAGAGAAATCGATGCCCAATCGTAAAAGCGCTGTGGAAGAGATGGAATCAAGAGTACATAAAGAAAATATGAGCAACTGCCAAAGCCATGACGCGGCAAGCTGAAACTGTGTCCTTAGGAGATGTGGTGCTCAATCAACACCAGGGCCAAATGACGTTTTCGGAAGGGTGCCGAACTGAGAAAAGCTACCCTGTATGCGACGGAATCACAAGCGCTTGCCTCCTTCGGACGGGAAAAAGCAACTTAATAGAGATCGGCGAATCGCATCTATCCCTTAGAGGGCTGCTTCAAATGACCCTCTAAAGCGCAAGGAGATGCCAGTTGGCAGTGTTGGAGCTTCCTAAATAACATCATCAAGCCGCTTGAAGACGAAGAGCAACTAGACTGCACCTTTACCCGAGCACCTGCTACTTCTACTTCTTCATTAAACGTTCTTTGTTTCAGGCCGCCACTGGTCTCGCTCCTGTAAACAGGTGCCATGCCGATCGTTGTAACACCAACACAGTACACCAAAACTGTACCACCACATACAGCATACAGCTTGTACCGTTTGCACAGTATGTACAGGCGGGGACAGAATAATCCGCGCCACGCGAGCGCGGGACAAAAGTCAGCAATGCGCCCTTCGGAGGCCCGGAGCCTGTTTTCGAGACCGGCGCCGCGCGCATGGGTGTCCTTTTTTACGCGCAGGCACGCTGATTTTCTCACTTCCTGCAGCGGTGCTGCTACGGTCACTGAAGCCCTGTAGAACGACGCCTTTATAGGATTGATTGATTGATTGTAGGGTTTAACGCGCCGACGCAATGCAGGTGATGAGGCGCGCCGTAGTGAAGGGCTCTTGTAGGATACCTATCATCCAGATGGGGTATTCGCATGAATGTGTGATTGTGCCGAACTTGGCATAGGTGCTGTCTGTCCACTGTGCTCATCGACTTTCTTCGAAATAGGTTCGCATCAAAGAACGCCGCGAGATTATTCGCTAGTTTTTGGCATGGAATTATTCGGTACGTAGTGCCTCCCGAATATTTTTGGTACTACAGAACGGGCCTTTATCTGCTGCAGCAACAATCCGCTTGTCCTCCTCTTCTTTTGTGAATCTCGTCCTTACTCTCCGCTGGACATGGGCAAGCCGGCCTTCTTCGTACGTGTAGATAGCTTAATTACTCTTCTAACGGCATCCCTCGACTTAAAAGTAAGCTGGCAAACTTCCCTTGGATGAAGGACTTCTGACAAATAGCGGATACTCTGATGGCGAATTTCGATAAGAACACATTTGGCGAATGTCGACTAGAAGAGCGGACAGACAATTTGTATGTCTTTTGATCATTTGAAGCAAGGAAGTACACAGGAAACGAACGACATAATTCTTTTGTGAACCTTGCAAATCGCCTACTTTTTTGTCCGCCCAAAACGAGCTGAAATAATAATATTATTCTGTTTATTATCAATCAGTACATACAGAAGCAAAAATGGGGGCGCCAAAGCCTACAGGTGGGCTTGTGCGGCGTCACCCGAAAGCAGTGGCCTTCACTTCTGTAAAAAACACTCATTGACAGTGGTAATTTCAGCGGAAAGTAGTATACAAAATAAACTGGAGGAACAAATTCCACGATTCATATTGATGGCATTTCCTTGTTGATAGCAGGGCAGCCTTTGATTTCTTTGCTGTGAACGCTTCATTCGCCCTTGCGCTAGCAAGCCGCTACTCTCATGCTGTAAAAACTTTCTGATGGAGGCGAAAAGCAAAAATGCCCGTGTGTACGAGATTTATGCGCGCGTTAAAGATCCCCAGGTGGTCAAAATTATTCCAGAACCCTCCACTACGGCGCGCCTCATCGCCTGCGTAGCGGCAGCGCGTTAAACCCTACAATCAATCAAATAAATCTTGCTGTACAACCGATGAATCAGAAAAATAGAAAACCAAACATTCCGCGCAAGTATTTATCAGTGCTAGACGAGTACTTGTGTCAAAGCCGGCGCAATCGTCTCATTAGGCAGAAAACACGCCATCTGGCTGAAAGTAATGATAAAATGGCGTCGGTGCTTCGGTGGATACAAAGGCGTCGGTGCTGCGGTACTTCAGTGACCATCTCAGCACCGCTTCATGACGCACAAAAATCAGATTTCATGCGAGTAAAAAAATACGCGCATGCGCGCCGCGCCGGTGTCGACAACAGGCGTCAGGTCCCCAGAGTGCGCTAGCGTGGTCCGGAATAATATGCCACCGCCTGTACATTATTATACAAAAACATCTGTTTTTTTTTGTTTCTGAACCCGTGACAATGATTCGTCATATAAATACAACTTTTAGGATCTTGGAACTTGTGTGCTGTTTCAAAACAGAGCAAAAAGGTATAAAAATTTCTTTCTTGCTTAGCGGTCTTTTGTTTGAAATAATAAAAGTGTTCTAAGTTCTCAGCTCAAGAATGGAAGACTACAGTTAACTTTCTTTTTTTTTTGAAATGTAAACGCTATTAGAAATTATAAGCCCAATGAAAACTGTTGATGTTTCAACTTTCAACTTTGAGAGTAATTTGAATCCATAAGCTCTTGAAACAAGAACCGATCTTTTATTAAATTTCTTGATTATCAGAGATATACCATTCTCGACCTAAATGTGCGCCCTAAGGAATCCCTGTAGGAGTGTTTCGACCTACTTCCGTGGAGTCATCAGGAGACGCAAACCAAGGGGCAAATTTGTAATGTGGGAGTAGAGCCTGCGGTTACATGAGAAATAGACTCGGCGCTAGGAGAACACCGCACGGAACTAAAGAGGTTTTCATTGACCAAAAGAAACAATAAATGCCCCCACCCCCTCAAAAACATAACTCCAGTGTCACTAGTAAGAATATAACATAAATTGCCCATTAAAACAATCGCAATTTTTTTTCAGCCGGTGTGTTAGCAAGGAGTACTGTTTGATCTGGGCACCACATATTGATGGTTTACAATGTTCTGATTTATTTCTTGCTGCGAATTTCAGTTTGTGTAATTGGACGCGCACTATTTATTCTGAATGGGCCTATCTTACAGCCTTGTTTTGTATGCAGAATTAGGGTATTTTGGCATGTGTAATTATTACAAATTAGTAACTAATTACATTGAGCAGCATTTGTTTAACAAAAATATCTGCACGATTGTTGCTTAGCAAGAGAAATTGCCTAATGTAAACAAGTGCTTCTAACCTTTGCTGCTTTCGCGATCGTCCACGTAGAAAACGCCGCAAACAGACGACGGGGACACGTACAACAGGTATTCTGCGAATCCCCATGGCTGTTCATTCGCTGAAAGAAAACAACCTTTCCGTTATTTTCATCTTTGAAGCGACGCTAAAGCGTGAATGAAACATTGTGTTAGGTAGGGATAGTAATACGTTGTGTAGGACTCTGAGCTTTTCTTCATTCAGGAGGGATGCGTTTTTACTGAGAAATAAGTAACTTTTCAATTTTCCGCTCCGGCTTTATTTTTATTTTTTCTGGACCTACACTTCGCGTGAATAAGTGTGAGCAAAACACCGGTGCGCTCAAGAGCGTAAATGGTTGCCGCTGGGCACTGTTAGGCTGGCAGGAACACCTTTTACGTCACCTAGCAATGGCGGACCCCCAAGAACGTTTTTATGAACGAAAAGGATGGCTTTTACATTTGTTATTTGTCACCTACGCAACCATGTATTTCTTTAATAAGCACTCCAGCGTCCGGTGTGCCCGCCTACACAGGACACCGACACGCCATCAAGCCGCGATTAGTGGCATTGCGAAGCTGGCACAAGCGGTGTTTTAAATGTGATAGCGCAGCTGTCTGGTTAGACGTTCCTCAGCGCGAGCCTTGATCTCACCTTGTCTGGCGATTACATCCATCGAATAGTCTCGTGTCACGCGCGTGGCCCTAACATGAGTAGTAGAAAAATCCTAAGCGCTCAACAACACAGATCGGCAAACCCACCGACTTCACCGAGAAAGCAGCGTAAGCGCGCTGCTATTCCTTACGCGTTCGGTGTAAGCGAAACGCTATCACGAATCTTCAGTAAATCCGACGTCCAAGTTTGCCACGTGTCTACAAGTAAGATCGGGCAGCAACATGTACACGCCAAAGGTGCGCTAGAACGTGAAAGATACCCCGGGGTGGTCTATAAGATCGCTTGCTAGACTTCCGACGCAGCGTATATTGGTGGAACCGGAAACTTCAAGAGGCGCCTAAAGGAGCACAAAAACGACGTTGCTAACGGCCGCACACAGCTAAACGCCTTGGCAGAACACCATAACGCAACCGGTCATGTCATCGCTTTGGACTCTGCCAGAATCATTGCCACCGAGAAAATATTATCAACGCGCCTACTCAGAGAATAGTTCCATATCCAATCAACCCCGCACGCGCTGAATCGGACACGTGGGCCCATGCCTACGACATACGCATGCGCTTTGCAACGTTCCACGCATGTATAATTACGTCCGAGCCGCTTTTTGTTTCATTGTGAACAAGGGGCCCGTACGGGCCCCGAAACGTCATTGTTTTTACCTATTGTTTTTACTTTTTGGCGAGTGTCAGTTTGTTCCCGGAAATGGTATTTCCTCGCCAGACGAGTTTTCGTCGAACTTTGGACTACATTTCTTACAGTTGCACCGCTTCAACACACACCCAATCAGCTAATCCGCCGCATAATATGCGTTTGAAACCGTCGATTTGGCTTGCAAGTGTCAGACACAGTGCGCATTCTCCAAGCCATACTCATAAGCCGAGTAGCTTACGGAACCCCTTATTTGGATCTGAAAACATCCGAAAAATCCAGGCTTAATGTCATAATTCGTCAAGCATATAAGACAGCCTTAAGACTGCACCAAAAAACATCCACGAAAAGATTATTGCATGTTGGACTAAATAACACATGGGAGGAAATACAGGAGGCGTATCATAGCTCTCAACAGGAATTCTTACGCCTAACACCAATGGGACGAGCAACACTGCGACGGCTGGGATATGCCGTACCGCCACTGCAACACCATAAGGAGCGGGTTCCACTCAACTCAGACAAGCCACCAGGGTAGCCCCCATCCCAAGAAACATGCACCCACTCCACAACAAAGCTCGACGCATAGCACGAGTACGAGCGATGAATAATAAATATGCCGACAATCCAACAACAAGGTATACGGACGCGTCTCCATACATAAACAAGCCAGCCCACGTCGTGTGTGTCGCCAATGTAGCATTGCAAGTAACAATCGCCCTCACCGTCCACACAACATCAACGGAAGCTGCTGAAGAAACCACTATTGTCCTGGCCATCACGACTGGAAAAGATGCAAGTACGATTTTGAGGGATTCGTAGGCGGCGTGCCCAGTTACCAACGAGGCCCCATCAGCAAAACGTCAGTTCAAATTCTTAAGAATACTGCCCACAAACCTGAAACGCGGCTCATCTGAATACCTGGACAAGAATCTCTCGAAGGTAATAAGGCGGCTCACGCCGCTGCCCGTGCGCGTATACACCGGGCCATTACCATAGAGGGACAAACACCGCTTGCGGCCCCCAAAACAGAACCGCTTGTCAGGTATGCTGACATTCTCGTTTATTACCGCCAATGACGAAGAACCTTCCCGACTCCGCACTCCCAATTAACAAGAGCAGAAGCCACCACCTTCGAAGAATACAGAAAACTACGTACCCCCACAGAACCCTACTCCATGCGATTTACCCTACCCAATACCCGTCTACGTGCAATTTCTGTCCAACTCCCGGTACACTGTACCACCAGATTTGGGAGCGCCAGAAACCCCCAGGCCTTGCCCAAATAACCTCCCCCTTCTACAAGCTGTGGGTGAACCGCCTGACGAGCCCGGACCTTTTGATCCATCGTGAACTGGTGAAGAGGGCCTGGACCGCCGGCCGAGCTAAGGGTATCCCGGAATAAGGACGCCCCTCACCGGGCGGGTGCCCTAATATCTTCACCAGCTTGACAAAGAAAGATTTATTCATCATCATCATCATTCGCGTTCATTCTAAAGAATTTTAGTTGTCACCTATTCATCGAAACACTTTCTTGGTGCTCTTTGCCCCCATTGACCTTGTGCCATTGCATTCAAACATCATCATCATCCTATTGAAAAACTTCTGGTTGCGAGTATGATGTAGTTATATACCTGGCACTGTAATCCATCGACAGAGGCCAACTCGTTTCCTCTATGTGTTGTCCCTTTATTGTTCCGGTCCCAGCAAAGCGGATTTCCTTAATTGTTCTATTATTTTTTTCATTCAAGCAAAGCTTTCGATATCTACCAGCCAATTTTTCTTTCGTGGCGTTTGGGACAACAAACTGCCAACACGGCGGAGGCGGCGGAGGTAGGGAGGGGAAGGAGCAGATGGCGTCAGTCACGGAGTACACTATAGATATCGCGACGAATTCGCCCAGCGTTCCCCACGTGGAAGTGCCTGGTCACAGGCGGCGGCATCGGCGGTATGGCTGTGCCGACTACTTTAGCGATGGTTGTTTGTGGCCAGTTTTGAGCATCTTCGCGTCCATTGTGCGCTGTTTTCGCACGGCTTGAATAACTCGTTCGACAGCACCTCCAGGGTAACCCGCACTAGACGCAATAATTTGGTCGTTCGGCAAAGACACGTTATGTACTGGTTTGCAGAACAGGAAAACAAAATGTACGAACCACATACAGACATCTGGCCGCCAGAGAAACACTACCTTTCAAAAACTGTTTGTCACAAATGGGACTCCGTTTTCTAAATTCATGAATACCAATGCGGTTGTGATTTAGGAGCTACTACAAAAGGTGGAAGGGGCAACTGGTCCTGATGAATAGCGATTTTAAATGAACTCTCCGCTTTCTCGCAATTTTCAAACTTACTAAACTAACTATTTTAAATCGGTATAAATTGGAATCATTAAGCTAACAAGCCGAATTGGTGCGGTGTCGATGATTGTGTCGCGTGGTGGTGAAGCCCCGAGCTAGCACATCAGGATTGCTACGTTCCGCTGACTCCCCCTTCGAAAGACGCTCCTCTCTGTTTTCTTTCTTCAGACGCACTGCCGGGCTACGGCGGCGGTGTCCATCCCTCTAGCTCGTGCATGGCCGACGCTGCAGCTGTGTTCGGGACGCTGCCCCCGCGAATTCCATGTAATGGCTGGCAGATCTGGCGTCACTCTTTGTCGAGCCATGTGTGATTCGCTCCAACTGTATGGGCCAATTATGTACGTCGAGCCAAGTGAGTATGTAGAGCCAAGTGACGTCGCATGGGCGATTCTGGTGGATTTCGTTTAAAGCTTTGCCTTCTAACCACCATCGCAGCGTGGATTGGAGCCAAATTTATATATTTCTTCAGAATAATATTGTGTTTGCGTTGTTAGACTATACAGAAACTGAGAATTTTTGAACAGTACTGGGTTGTCAATGCGCACTGGTGTCGGATAGATGAGGATAAAAAAGACGAAGGCTGGCATGTATTCGGTTCCCGACTATGCTTCTTGGCGTTTTTGCCCTCTCTCAAGCGTACTCCAGTAAAATTTACTCTGCTTTGTCAATGCGTAAAAGCGACTTGGAGGAGATGCTGAGTGCGTCAGCATACTGGCAGCCGCTGCGCACCGCTGCGGCATGTCCGTTACTTACAGATTACGTGGGCCGTTTCGGCCAGCACAAGTCGCTTCATGATCACAACTACACCATTTTCCAGCACCGTTTGTATAGCTCGAAATACTGAAAGGAAAGGAGCAGAGAGCAGCCATGTCGAGGCAAGTCGCCTATTTGCCCATATCCCCGCTACAGATCTCTCACCCGACGTGGCTCCGAGCACCTTCACCTATTCATATTGCCATAAAGACGTGCTATTCACCAAGTTCACCAACGTGGTCCTTGGAGGCAAACAATTATTCGGTGTATATTTTCACTGCAATGCCGATCCGCATGGGAATGCGCACTTTGTTTCGACATCGCCACGACCCACAAATGAGGACTACAGCGGATTGGCTGTCGCGTGGCCGGCGCGGCCTCAGTAACAGGGACCTTGTAAATATTGCAAATGTATCTCGGACAATGTGGTGGTTTCATCTGTGCTACCACCCAATAAATAGTCACGCGCTTATGCAACAAGCCACTAAAGTTCGAGCCAATTACGGACAAACTTGTTGATAATGATTGTTGGTTTTTAGCGCAAAAGCGACTGCTGTCAAATAGCAAAGAATTATTGATTGGGAGTCGTGCAAATGTGTGCGCTAAATTTTTTCAACAAGCAATGAAGTAACCATGATTATAAGGCAATAAAATTTTGGAACGATTATATGAAAATTAGCTCCTAAGAAGACTGTACATTTCGCCGACACTCATCTACTTCTCATCATTTTGTAGTTTACCTTAGACATCAATATTGTAGACGTCAATATAGTTTTATGGAACGGAAATGGCTTGCGCATGTTTGTCAGTTTGCACAAAACTCTAGTTCGCACAAGTTTACTAAAATAATTAAACATATTGTATTCTCAACCGAAAATTACGAACAGTGTGTTCTTTTGGTGCACTGGAACAGCTACCAGCTTTGTTCGTTAGTCTTCCTTAGGGAGCACACAAGGACTGAAGTTTTAAACTCAGAACAATAATGGCTTTATTGTTTTAGCCAGTGTGTGTTTTATAAACCGTATAAATAGACTACTCCCCTAAGCATTAGAACATATTCTGTGAAATGTATTGTTGTCCGTAAACATATACCGGTGAGTGCATTTGTGAGTAAGAGATAGTGTAAATTTTGTCGTATATCACAAATGGCTATAAACATTTCAGGTGTTAGCACATAACATCATTTCTCACCTAGACCAGTTTGTGTATACCCGGTACAAATATCCGCGTTTTCCTGAATGCAAGGTAGACAACTCTAGCATATTGCATTTCTGTAAGCAGTAAATTGCTTGCTCTTGTAACAGGATGACTCAAGATTACCAAGTTAACATTGTTTGGACGAAATGCGTAGCACATGCACAAGCTGCCAAAGTGGTTCTATCAACTACAGAAAAATGATTGTATGTAAAGTGGTCCTGAAATACCCGGCGCTTGCGCATCAATGTAAAAATAACCAAAAAAAATCAATTCATTAGCAATCATATACTGCAAGAATTTTCTTAAAGCGATGAGTATTAGTTGAGAATTCGTTCATAAAAACTGCCCATTGTCGCCGCGGCGTGTATTCTCTCACCATCCTCCTTGCCGTTGACCGCGCGCGAGGGTTCCCTCTCATGATGCTACGCTCTGCTCAGGTGGCGTCTGTAGTATTTCATTTTTGTGCCCGTTTCGGCACGTTCCGGTGGCTGGTATCGGCGGAACGTCAAAAGGGAAGTTTAAAACACTAGAGAACGCCTGACGACGAATGCACCGGTTAGGGATAATTGGCTTTATGAGCCGCGCACTGCGAGAATCATATGTGTCTTGTTTTCTTTCCCGACGCTCGCGCACTGTTTCTCCGAAAAGCGCCGTTTCGCATACCACACGACGGTTCCTGGGACTGTTATCCAGTGTTGCAACCAACAATTCCTGTCTACGTCATCTAAAAAGATAGTGGAAACCGGCAGAGAAACCCTGCTCAAATCTACCCGCAGATCTAACTAATTTATCAGTCGCGAAGAACGACCTTCCATGGAAGCACAGAATGAACCCGCGGCGCGCTCAAGCAGGGGGCACGCGTGTTGGTATTGTCTGCAACCATATCCTGTAACAAGAAACTTAGATATCCTACAAAAAAGGAAAATTTAAACCAACACGGGGACGTGTAAGCATGCAGCACAAAACATTCATTAGCCAAATTTGCCTTCAGTACCCGCATATGCTGATCTGAAACCGCTTCTCGTCACTGGAAGGGCGAGAAAAAGCCGTCCAATAGCAGTATGTCGGTTTTCAGACGCACAGTCAAGGACAGACGGCTATCATGCGTCTAGATTTTGGTCGGGAAAAATACGTAGGAACTGCTGGTAAATCCGTGAACAATTTTGCAACGAAATTGTGAGCTTCCCGCTGCAAGTAAAACGGTTTTACTTCGCACAGATAACGTTGACCACCGAACCTAACTACTGCGCTTGTTCATTTATTGTGCTCAAAACACTCTTCAGGTCAGTATTATTATATAACAGAGGTAAAAAAATAGGATAAAAAGCTACCTGCTATTCGGAATTACAAACGCCTACTATGAAACCTTTTACCTTTAAGAAAAATGTGTCCTCTCTGAGAGCTTTATGAGCAGATAAATGACCCTAATAGAGATGTCCATAACTCCTTCAAGTGTTAAATTTTACACATGTATTTTTGGATCTTTTGTGTTGTTAAATTTCGCGATGTTTTTTCTGTGGTCTGCTGTTCAACTTACAAAGTTATTACTGTTCGTGGCATAGGGGTAGGCACCTATTTTACACCGAATATAGCACCCAGGTGGCATAATATATTTTTCTTTATTCTACTATATGAAATATTCGCGAGATATGTGCCTGATGAACCGGGAATTGTTACACTCACCTGCTTTCAATTGGCGAGAACTTCTTTCTTCTATTGACCGGGTGCTATCTGGGGGACAAATATATGAAATGTAAAAAAGCACAATTTCACTTCTGTGTTGTTTAAAAGGGTTTTTACGTGTCATATTGTACAATATTTTGTGATCACCAAGTGCAGAAATTTGGTAAGAATAAAACACATTGGCTCCAAACCACGCTGTGAATGTGGTTGGGAAGCAAAGCTTTAAACTGCATTCACAACAATTGCCCCTGCAACGCCAATTGAATTCACATACGTGGCCCTAGAAAGAGTGAAACCAGGGATTCTGCCAGCCGTTACGAGGAATTCCTGGGGGCTTTATCTCGAAAGCAGGAGTGTGAGCAATGGGCGGGCTAGAGGCCGGATGCCGCGTCGGTAGCTCGGCTGTGCATCGTCGAGAATACAACAGAGACGAAAGTCTTTCGAAGGGTGAGACAGAGGAACCAAGCCATCCGCATGCGCTAGCTCGGGGCTACGCCACAGTGAGAGAGAAGCGCAGACAGCAAAACAATTTGGTTTGTGATCTTAGGGATTCTAATTTATACCGATTTAAAATTGTTCGCTAAGTTTGAGAATTGCGAGAAAGCTGACAGAACTTTCATAAACTCTGTTTATCAGAACCAGTTGCTACTTTCGCATTCTGTAATACCTGTTAAAGCACAACCAAATTGGCATTCATGGATGTAGAAAACAGAGGCCCACTTTTGGCAAACAGTCCGCAAAAGGTAGCGTTTATACAGCGGGCACATGTCTGTATGTGGTTTGTACATTTCTGTTTCCCGCCCTGCAAAACAATCCTTAACGTACCTTTGCCATACGGCCACTTAATTCTGTCGGTTGCGGGTTACCCTGGAGGTGATGTCGAACAAGTTAATCAACCCGTGCGAAGGCAGCCCGCACTGGAGCGAAGCCACTGCTAAACAGGCCCAAAAGAACCGTCGCTAAAGGAGACGTAAAAACCCTACCACCGTCGCCGGCGCCGGCGAATAGGCACTTCCGTGCGGGGAATAGTGGGTAAATTCGCCGCTCCATAAACAGTGTGCTTCGTGAGTGAAACATCCGCCCGCCGACTCCGTCCCCGCCACCGCCGCGTTGGGGGTTTGTTGTCCCGCACGCCAGGAAAGGACCGTTGGCTGGCAGAGGTAGGTAGCTTGCTTTAAACCTAGCTATTGTCGCCACGTTATGTATTCTTCTATCAACAACCTCATCGCTGTTGACCGCGGACGAGGGTTCTATCCCACGATGCTTCGCTCCACACAGTGGGCGAATGCAACCATTTCCTTGTTCTGCCTTCATGACTGCACGTTCCCGTGGCTGGTATGAGCGGCACGTCTGAACGATAGCAGAGGCCGGACACTTCGGCTAGTTTTCGTACTGATAAAAAGTGCACCCACGACGCTGGTAGGCAATCGAAAATTCCTTAAGTTTTGCATATCTGGCTTTGTCTGAAAACATGCAAGGATAAAGCAAAGTGACACAATAATGCATATAAATAGTACGTGTTCTTAGATACTTCACTAGTGCGACAGGGCAGGCTGTTATTTGGTCGCTTGCATTCGTTGTGGCGACGGGCGGTGTCTATATTTAATCCTTTCTGCTGCCATCCTGTTCGTCTGCTCCTGTCATGTTTACTGTGTGCACGTGTAGAAGCCTTGAAGTATGCCCTGAAGGTAAACCTTTTGGCGTCCGTTAGTGGGAACTAGCACAAAATTTCAGAGAAACTAAGATAATGACGCCATGTTTAATGGACTACTGCTTTGTGGTGCGACAACTCGATGAGGAATGGCCCATCGCACTTTTTTCGCTCCCCAGCCGACATCAGGTAAACCCCTTTTTATTCAGTGTAAGTATGAAAAGCCAAGAGCTATCCTTATCAAAAAAGCTGCAGGGTGATCTGAACAATCTTCCGCGGTATCTTTAGAGGGAATTTGTTTTTGCTTGGTAGAATGCGTTTTTCAGTAATGTTGTAATCATGTGAAGCTACTTCTCGGCAGAATCTCATAAGCTAATTGATGGCAGCGGAAACGCTGAGGGAAATTTCGCTTCGTTATTCGTTTGTTTAGCGGTTCCTCTTCTTTTATCTACGAATGGAAAGCCTGCAAATTGTGTTTGCGGAATGCGCCGAAATGCTCCTTTGATGAACTGGTTGGGCATTAGAGCGTTCGGCTGACCACTTTTATATAGGGGCTTTACCAACTTTAGGTCTGAATATAGACGAAAGCAGCCTCCAAAACTGTTTGCGTAGCAGTTGACCGCTTTTATTCTATGTAACAAGGAGTTGGAAGTACCTGGGCGGCGGCTGAGATGCACTACGTTTTTCAACCTGTGCTGGGACGCATTTTGTGTACGTTCTTAGCACTCTGTATATTTGTTTTGGTTTTACATGTATTGTTCATTATTATTCATGGTGGCATTTCTCCATTTCTTTCGTCTGGCGTATAGCTGAATTTCGCAGAAGATTCGCTAGCAACAAAATTCTTTGGGGGGCTACCATGTTTACAAGAATAATAAAAAAAAATCCCCGCGCCTCTCCGAGGGGGATTGTGAGGATGCAGAAATGCATTGGGTGCACCGATGACTGTGGTGCGATTAATGGCGAAGAGAGAGGCGAGAGTGTGAGCGTAATCATTTATTTTTTTCTTTTCCCACACCCGTCATTTCCGCTTCGTTATAGAGAAGCGACTTCGCGACCGCGTTGAACACAACCGCCAACTGCAGAGGATCGTTCACGTCAAAGTCGTCGGGAATCGTTTCCAACTCACCGTCAGCATCATCGTCTTCCTGCGGTTCCTCTCGTTCGCCGCCGTCATCGAAGTGATCGAGCCGACTCCAATCGACCCGAACGTTGATGGCGCGATACAGCGGGGTGTGTTCCAGGTGCTTGAGCCAAGCTAGGATGTTGCCGCGCTTCACCAACCCGCGCTTGTACGTTGCAGGACTCATCAGCCTCCGCTTGATGTGAACGTCGAACGCAACGTACTCGGGTACCATGCGAGGAAGGCACCACACAACCTTCAATACGTCGATGGGCACGTTCACCGCCTGTCCCTTGATTCCAAACTGCCCGTTGCCTCGAGTCAGCCGCCTGATGCTCATAAAGGGGAGTCGAGGCGCGATGAGCCGCTCTTCGACCGGGTTCAGATCGGGAAGATGCGCCGGCCGAGGAGGATAACGGTAGCCAAAACTTATGCATCCCTCCTCTTTGCAGCTTTGTCTTCTTCTCCTTCTTCTCTTCCGCGGTTCCCCTACGGGAAGATGACGATGGTGGTTGAACGCGAAGCTATCTCGTGATGAATTGTTTGGTTGGCCAATCCCTAGGAGCATCATGCCACAATAATCATCAGACGCGCTACGCACGCCGGCCAAGGGACGCACGACAACCCCCGACTATAATGCATTTCTGCATAAAAAATTACGCCCCCCTCCCCTCGCGGGAAGCCTGGTGTGATGCGACGCTGAGAGGGGTTCAAGCGCACCCGGAGAGCAACCGTCGACCGAAAGGCTGCCGGAGAGCGGAACCCCGTTTATATGCGCAGCGCCCGAAGGAGAGGAGACCGCGCAGAGAGAGAGTACTGCACATGAGCAGCACCGCGCGCAGCGCCGCCCACCGGCGAAGTGAGAGCGCGCTGGGCCGCACACCCGTAGATGTTGGGAGAGGGTGTTCGCTCTCACCTGGGCACGCGCAGGCGCCAGTGCGTCGGCCGTGGCTATGACGCACCACAACCCAACACAATCCACTTTAATCAAATCCAATTCAAATACAATCCAATCCAAGCGAATCCAAGCCAATCCAATCGAATCCAATGCAATGCACCTCGCGATAGAGTGTTCGCTATCGGAGAGGAGAGGGGGTTAGCCGAGGAGAGTGCGGACGACGACGCCGACGACGGACGCACGAAGGAAAGACAGGGCCGCCGACAAGAGATGCTCTCAGCGTCGCATCTACAAATAGTCTCAAATTCATCTTGTGAAGGTGAATGGAAAGCAAAGCTGTAAAGCATACGCACAACCATTGCCCATGCAACGTCACTTGAATTCACACCCGTGCCTCCGAAAAGAGTGGACTTCGAATTCGCGAGTGTGGCGTCCCGAACGCCGCAGCGTCTACCACGGCCGGGCTACAGCGCTGGACGCCGCCGCGATAGCCCGGCAGTCCGTCTGAAGAAAAATTACGCCCAGCTCCCGCCGCGGAACCCTGGTGTGATGCTACGCAGAGGTGGGTTCAAGCGCAAGCGGAGATCAACCGTCGACCGAAAGGCCGCCGGAGAGCGAAACAACAGTTATATGCACAGCGTGCCTGAAGGAGAGGAGACCGCGGAGAGAGAGAATACTGCACATGCGCAGCACCGCACGCAGCGCCGCCCACTGGCGGAGTGAGAGCGCGCTGGGCCGCACAACCGCAGATGTTGAGAGAGTGTTCGCTCTCAACTGGGCACGCGCCGGTGCGAGTGTGTCTGCCGCGGCTATGACGGAACACAGTCCAACACAATCCACTTTAATCCAATCCAATCCACATCCAATCCAATCCAATCCAAGCGACCCCAATTCAATACCCCTCGCGAGAGAGTGTTGGCTATCGGAGAGGAGAGGGGGTGAGCAGAGGAGAGTGCGGACGCCGCTGCCGACGACGACCACGGACGCACGCAGGAAGGACAGGACCGCCGACAAAAGATGCTCTCATCGTCGCATCTAAAAATTACTCCCTCCTCCCCTCGCGGGAACCCTGGTGTGATGAGACGCTGAGGGGGGTTCCAACGCAAGCGAAAGCAACCGTCGACCGAAAGGCCGCCGGACAGCGGAACACCGGTTATATGCGGAGCGCGCCCGAAGGATAGGAGACCGCGGGGAGAGAGAGCACTGCACATGCGCAGCACCGCGCGCAGCGCCGCCCACCGGCGGAGTGAGAGCGCGCTTAGCCGCACTAACGAAGATGTTGAGAGAGAGTGTTCGCTCTCACCTGGGCACGCGCCGGCGCCAGTGCGTCTGCCGCGGCTATGACGCAACACAATCCAACACAATCCACTTTAATCCAATCCAGTCCAAGCCAAGACATGCCACGCCAAGCGAAGCCAATCCAATCGAATCCAATCCTATGCCCCTCACGAGAGAGTGTCCGCTATGGGATAGGAGAGGGGATGAGCGGAGGAGAGTGCGGACGCCGACGACGACGGACGCACGCAGGACAAATAGGGCCGCCGACAAGATATGCTCTCAGCGTCGCATCTAAAAAAGCCTGGTGTGATGCGACGCTGAGGTGGGTTCAAGTGCAAGCGGAGAGAACCGTCGACCGAAAGGCCGCCGGTGAGCGGCACACCGGTTATATGCGCAGCGCGCCCGAAGGAGAGGAGACCGCGGAGAGAGAGAGTACTGCACATGCGCAGCACCGCGCGCAGCGGCGTCCACCGGCGGAGGGAGAGCGCGCTGGGCCGCACACCCGCCGATGTTGGGAGAGAGTGTTCGCTTTCACCTGGGCACGCGCAGGCGCCAGTGCGTCTGCCGTGCCTATGACGCAACACAATCCAGCACAATTCACTTTAATCCAATCCATACTAAATCCAATCCAATCCAAGCCAAGCCAAGCCAACCCAAGCCAATCCAATGCCCCTCGCGAGAGAGTGTTCGCTGTCGGAGAGGAGAGGGTGTGAGAGGAGAAGAGTGTGGACGACGACGCCGACGACGACGATGGACGCACGCAGGAAGGACAGGGCTGCCGACAAGAGATGCTCTCAGCGTTGCATCTAAAAACAGAGAGGAGCGCCTTTCGAAGGGAAGTCAGCGGAACCTAGCCATTCTGATGTGTTAAGCTCGGGGATATATCACCACGTGACACAATCACAGACAGCGCCACAATTCGGCTTAGTAGCTTAGTGATTCCCGCTTAAACCGATTTACACTGGTTAGTTTAGTAAGTTTGAAAATTGCGAGAAAGATGAGGGAACATTTAAAAATTTATCAGGACGAGTTGCCCCTTCCACATTTTGTAATAGCTCTTAAATCACAACCGAATTGGTATACATGAATTTAGAAAACGGAGTCCCATTTGTGGCAAGGTTTGCGCAAAAGGTAACGCTGCTCTTGGGGCCAGATGTCTGAATGTGGTCTCTACCCGCCGCGGTGGCTCAGTGGCTAAGGCGTTGCGCTGCTGAGCACGAGGTCGCGGGTTCGATTCCCGGCCGCGGCGGCCGCTTTTCTGATGGAGGGGAAAAGCAAAAACACCCGTGTGTACGAGATTTCGGCGCACGTTAAAGATCCCCAGGTGGTCAAAATTAATCCGGAGCACTCCACTATGGCGCGCCTCATCGCCTGCGTTGCGTCGGCGAGTTAAACCCTACAATCAATCAATCCATGAATGTGGTCTCTACATTTTGTTTTCCCGTCTTTTATAACCACTCCTTAACTTATCTTTGCCATACGTCCACTTATATTCGCGGGGTCCGGATTACTCCGGAAGTGCTGTCGAACAAGTTAATCAAGCCGCGCAAAGAAAGCGCGCTATTAACGCGAAGCAGCGCCAAAAGAGGCCCAAAACAAGCGTCTTTAATGCAGACGACAAAGCCGTACCGTGGCTGCCGGCGAGGAGGCAGCTTCGTGCGGGGAACATTGGATAAATTCGCCGTGCCATCTACCATGCGCGCCGTTAGAAAAAGACTGTGATCCCCCGCCGCCCCCACCCCTGCCACCTCCACTCGTTGGGGGTTTATTGTCCCGCACGCCGCGACACGCGACAGAACCATTCGCTTGTAGCGGTATGATGATTTGCTTTAAAAGGGCATCAAGTTGAAGGAGCTGCCGCCCCAGATAAGGGCTGCTGGGGAGATCGCTCTGGTGGTGTCATGTAGACGGCCCGTTCCGTTTCTTCGTTGCAAGGGTTAAGACCACATGCGGCGTGAGTGTAAAGTCCCTTGGTGTTCTATGTGCCGGTGTTTTCCACATGACAATGAGCAATTTGTCCCTTCGTACGCCTCGGTGACGGGGCCCGCGGACACCGAAGGAACGACCAAACTCCCTAAGGAGGTAACGCCTGGTGAGGAAGCAGCTATGTGAGGGCGTGATAGTGATCTCGTGGAAGCTACCCCCAGCACACCAAGGGAAGTAGGCCTCATCTAGGAGAGGGATAATGGATATGTCGCTCCAGCCGATGCAGCAACCACGACAGTGACCTTCACAAAAAGCGAGGAAAGATGCTGTGCAGCCGAGGCTGCGGGAGCTCCGTTGCAACGACCGACAGAAGCAATGGAAACCAACCGAACTGTGACTGCGACGGGGTCTGCCACACGCCCCCACGTCGATTCGAAAGAACGAAAAGATTATGAAGCTGGAGGCGCCACCATCGGAGAGCCACCAGTGAAAGCAACAAATATGTGGCGGTTGATGCCATGGACCCGGCCTAATATACCTCCAGATAGTCGCCCATGCGGAAACGCCATGCCGGACTCGGAACGAAGGGGTGGGGGGGGGCAGAGGGTGGCGGCTAGCCGGGCTCTAGACACGAAATGTAAACGCCACGCTCTAGTCCTCTATGTGATTTAACAGGTATGAGGATCCCGCGCAGAACGTAGCTGCACTCAACGTCAAGGGTTTGTCTGGGAAGATGAAACATAGCAAGTGCACTGACTGGTATTGGGGTATGACGTTCATGTGCCAGTAGTTCAGAAAAGTATAGTTCATGGAGAGGCAAAGAGTGAGAGCATGGTGTGGCGTTTCATGTCAAGGTGCTACGCGTGTGTGAGCCATAAAGTAGGTAGTTCGGTGGGGTGCGTGCTTTTTGTGCGAAAGGTGCCTGATTTGGTCGCCCACACGAAACGTCGTGTGTGTCAGGAAGATTTGTGGTTTGCCACTTTTCCTTTGGTTGCCTCCAGTGACTAGATGTGTGCCTTTATGATCCGAATTCAACAGACGAGCGTGTTAATTTTTTTGCCTATGTACGACGCCAGCTTTGCAATGATAGGCAGATAGTATTATCAGGAGACTCTAACTGCGTATTAGCCGCCAGACACAAAGCAAGCACCAGTCTTTTTAGGAATTCGAGCACTGCGTTATGTGGGCAGGTTGCGGAAGTCGGGCTAGAGGATGTAGTGAAATTCAAGGAGGGCACAATAAGTGTGCAACACACCTACTTGCAATGCACAAGCAACGCCCGATTGGTCAGAATATATTTATCGTCAAACATGGTGCCAAAATGCCGTAACTACATGGTTTTGCCAAAGTGGTTTACTGATCATTGTATTGTAGCATGCCGAAGAGGCCACAGAAACCGCGTAACACTTTTCAAGATAGCAGTGGAAGCTCAATGCAACAATTATTATGACGAATATTATGAGGGAATAAACACCAGAATGGCAAAATAGAAAAATGGAGCTACAATGCCTTTTCAGAAATATGACAACTCATTAAGCAAGCAAACAAAATCAAAGTTATTGAGCGGGTCAGTTGCATAAAGTATGAACAAAAAATTAAGGAAATTACGGTACAAGCAACATTGTACAAGCTCACCGAGCAAGAAAGCTAAGCGACAGTCATGTTCAAATACTTGGTTAGGGTAATAAACAAAAAACGGGTAGTTTTTCACGAGGCCCACTATCACGGAGAACTAGTACACGCTAGAGTTGGCCGAATGATAATCGCTGAAATGACTACTAAGAGGGCCTGGAGGATTGAAACAGCACTTGCTAGGCGTAATCATATAGCCGAAATAGAAGGAAACGTATAACATCTGGAGATAACAAGCACATCAAACGTGCTTTCTTCGATTATAAGTAAATGGTCTTTTTTTTCGGCCTGTCCATATCGAAACTTTTTAGACAGCGTTCTAGACAACATTCCGAGTCTCGACAATAAACCGGGGAGCTGTTGGAGCCGCCAATAACATCAAGAGAAGCAGACAATCTACACACAGGGAAGTCTCCTGGCCTAGATGGTTTATGTGCCGCATTCTTCAACGCTTTAAAAGTGAAATAACACCATCGTAGGGGCGGTTCCCAACGAGGTGTAGGTTGTGAACTCATTGCCAGTGTCCTGTGGATCAGTTCAGACAGTTTTTATTCCAAAAAATAGAAGGTATGGGAAAACGTAAGCAAGTCCCAACATGCCGACTTAACTTACATACCAATGTTTAATATAAAATATTGGTGAAGACTCTCGCAAAATGCTCCAAGGTGTAAAACATGAAATAGTAGGCCCTCGTCAAACATGTGGCATATGAGGAAAGTCCATATGCACTAATATTCATCAGGCTAGGTGCGTGCTTGACTGCAGCGACGTCATGCGAGTGCCCGTTGCTATGCGTCAGCTCGACCTGGAAAAGGCATTTGACTGCCTGTCACATAAATTGTTGTTCAATATTCTGGATCGTATTAAAATTGCATTAGTTATCAAGGAGGGGGTCGCAATGTCGTACCGGAATTGCAGTACGTGGCTGATTGTGTACAAGAAATGGGGGGCACCCATTAACGTCCAACGCTCTGTGCACCCGGGCTGCCCGGTGAGCCCACTATTGTGCATTTTTATTGAGACGTTGGGTTAGCGTGTTTTAAAAGATATTGATATACGACGGTTTCACCCTTCTCTGCGAACACAAGGTCAGTACAATGAGAGTGGTAAACATAACAAAACTATTCAGTGTAGTTACTGGGAGCTCGGTCAATCGGGGAAAGTGCCTGGGGTTTAGGGACGGGGAGTGGTCGTCAATATCCGACACTTTTTCCAACGTCAGCTGGGTGAGGACCCCAGTTCTATAGAGCAGTAAAACGCATTGCCTTGAACGAACTCAGGAGGTGCGCGCCAAGGCGGACAAAAGGATGGAGGTTTTTTTGTCTATCGTTCCGTAGGGCAGCGATGTGCAAGTAGTTTTTCGTTTAAAAATTGTGGTATGTAATTCAGGTGCTGCATTGCTCTCGTGAGAATGTGCAAACGCTGCATCGGGTGTTACCGGTTTTTTCATGGGATTAATCCTGCGGGAGATGCAGCCGCACCAACTTGTTACTAAAGTGCTACTTCCTTTTCTGCCATAGTGAAAATAGATTCATGTCGTTCTTCTTTGATGACGGCTATGAAATATCGCGATGAAATTGGCTCAACAATAGATGGTATTGTAGGTGCATTTGCTTTCAAAGGTGACCATAATTACTCTTTTTTGATACGTTGTTGGCGCAACACATTTCTGTCGAGGCAGATTTATATGTTTTTGTCTTGCTGGAACAGACTCGTTTTATAGGGAGCACAAAGTTTCTAATTTAGGGGAAAGCCCCCTACACTGTGTACACAGAACTTGCATGGGCGAAGCTCTCCTGATTGTACCCATGTTATTCAAAATTGAATACATTTTAAAGACCGCTATTGGCACCGCCTTAACAGGGTCTGGCGCTCATAGAGAAGGATAAGCGCGATTTAATGGCGTATTTTGCGCCACAGGTTGTAATCATATTTTTCGCCAAGGTCTGCTCGTCTCATACTTGCGGTCTGTAACAACCACTGGTCAGGTCATGTTACTGAAGAAGCGTATGGACACGACTAACTATGGTTTGACCATTCGTTACGTCCTGACAATGCGGTGCCAGGGCACTCTTGGGTTTCTCTGTAGAGCCATCTGGAGTGTTCCATAAGACCTATCGAAGAAAATCTCACTGTAACTATACCTTCTAACATATAAAAGTTATGCTACATTCGCACTTCCTTGCAAAGTTGAGTATCTGTATTTTACTGTGAACTACAAGAGCCATTTAGAGCATAAATACTTCGTTTTTTCTCATTTGGTTCAACTAAGGCCTTCAATTTCATGCGGCTCAGGAGGGTAGATTTTGGTTGGGTAGGCCTCGAGTAAAAGTTGGACTGCTTGCCTCTCACAACCCATCCATGAGTTGAATTTTTGAAATCACCGCAGGTCGGTACTTTCTACCACCGAATACCGTTCATGAAAATGATGTAAGATGATGCAAATACAAGTGCTACTCGAGCGTACTTCTGTTTCGAGCAGACCCACGCAATATAGCAGTAATGTTTCCCCGGGGAATATTGTACTTCTGTCGTCTTAAAGGCACCTAAGCCGTTTCAAATAGGCGGCGAAGCCCTGTTTTGGTGGGGGAGCCACAGAACTCTGCTAAATAATATATAGTTCAAACAAACCTTTTTTGCCTCAATTCGACTTCCTGGCAGTTTAAGTGTAGGAATCTTATTTAAACCAAAGAAGAAAACGCCGACTATGTCGTCTAGTAGAGTGACCTGTCTCCATATACACAGTAAGAACTCATAAAAAGTGTGGAAATAAGTATCAAAATTTTTAAGTAGATTACAAAACGAGGTATTTTGTAAACAGATTTAACTACATTTCAGCTCGTAAACCAGTCAAACAAGGATATGAAGACACAAAAAGCCGGTATTTTCCTACGGAAAAAGTAATAGCACAGTGCAGCAGCCATGCATCTCCACCAGTAGAATTATTTACGTGACCGCCCTTAAGCGGAAGATATACACCCCATCCACCAGCAGCTGTGATTCTGGCAAGCCGTTACGTGAGAGTTGGTGGTCTGGATGTTGAAGTAATAAGACGCAAAAACATGAAAATGAGAACTACCATCAGCAAAGTAGTATTTTCGAAGAAACGTAAAACCAAGAGAAGATATGTAGCACCTGCTTTGGAGCTCGTAACACTAGTAAGGTGGAGCGAGCAGTGTTTTCGGTTTTTATTCTAAGGGTGATCGTGTAACATCCTCATCAGCGAACAGCGAATTTTCTGTCTCGTGGGCCACGTAAATGCTTTGTAAAAATGTACATTTACAATGCAACAGCCGTCGTAATTATCGCCTAGGCTTTTGAAACAAAAACTTCACCCAAGTTTTGAGAGGCAGTACAAATTTTGCTTACCTTGCACGAGCATCAAAGTTGCATGGAGGCCTTTATTTTTTACTGCATGCGGCACTGGAGCAAGAAACGCTCCATTATGCCAAACAACCACGTCTCTGCAAGCAAAGCCACGAGCTAATCAGGTTTTCCGGACCCATAGCGTTGTTTAACAGAGTTAGGACACTCCTGTTTAACATTTTAATTAGTGTAACTGAGTATAAAACTAGAGACATCAATGATAGGACGGTTATCTCACTGTTGAGGTTCCTTGTTGGTCATGTTCCTTGTTATTTTGTAATCGTAGTTACTTTTGGGATTAAGAACCGTTGTAACTTCTTCCTTTTCACATGGCACCTCTTGACCTGACCTTACCGTAATTTTGTAGGTCACGGCTCTCACAAAAAATGTATTGTAAAACTGAAAACAGAAAGTTCGTAATGAAATTAAAATCCAATAAATGAAATATATTTGGAAAATGTAAGCCGATTTGTTGTCCTATATTGCATCATCAAAAATATAACATAAAATATTTTCACATCCATAGCTCATTTAAATTACAAAACGAAGTATAGCTTTACGTGATTACAGATATTTCGACTTTTCATTATGTATTCGATAACAAGCCAAAGCTCGACACATTGGAAAGCTTTTGAAACGAATATCAATATTCACTGGCAGTTGAAACGAATACATTTCAAAAATCCACACTAAAATATTAACACACGCTACAGAGATGAAAATTAATGCGCAGATTGTATAAACCTTGAAAATAACTTTTTTATGAGAGCACTGGCTCATCCGTAGTAGAAATAAAGGTGATGTTGATGTAAAGGGCATGGCGCCCAGCTTTAAAATTCAAAATATTTTTGGCAATATTGTTGCCCAGCGAGTGATAAAAGGGCACAGCAGCGGTACCAACTTTCTCGAAAGCCCTTTTTTGGGAATGGAGAAAAGACAACGTTTATATTATGGAGCGTACATCCACATGGATTGGTTTCCTAACAGAATATGCTTTGATACCTAGGGTAAGCATGATCACCCTTCAGCTGAAAGATCTGGCGAATAACTTTCCATACCTCCATGGCGACCATTCCACCCCTGTGAAACAACAAGTAATTTGCCGTTGCCAATGATTAATCAACACGTCACGCTATCACGGCTCTGTTTCCTAGCAACCAATCGCGTGGTCAATTGTTCCAGTGCGCACGTAATTATTCATCAATGGCGCCTCACTAGGTCTTGACCGACAAGGTGGGGAAATGTTTTGTCTAAAGTGAGTGCAAATATCCCTCGTTTCTGCGCTGCAAAAGATAGGTTTACTATTGACTATGCCCGCCACGGCGTCTCAATTGCTGAGGCGTTGCCTGCTGAGCGCGAGGTAGCGGGAGCGATTTCCTGCCATGGTGGCCGCATTTAGGATGAAGGGGAAATGCAAAAACGCCCATATTCACGAGATTTTGGCACACCTAAAGATACCCACGTGGTCAAACTTATTCTTGAGCCCTCTAGTACGGCGTGACTCATCCACTGCGTTGCGTTGGCGTGTAAACCCTACAATCGACTATTGACTATGATCCCTAAAGGAAATCTCTTAAGGACAGACTCGAGCTAAGGCGAATTATCATGGTTTCAAAGTTCGGCTCCACTGATCGGAGCATCATCGTTATTACGTTGACGTCTTGCCATTAGTCACCGTTGAATACAAATACTCTTGCCACGAATAATGCGGCTATTCATTATTATAGTTGTTATTTGGCAGGGAGCCTGTTTCGACATGCTGTACTCTCACCCTCTGTTACGCCGCTTTAAAATCCGTAATGCCTGTGATGCCATCACCCGCGTTAATCTCCTCTTCAGTTTATCCGAATAGGCTTTACGTCATCCCGGACCTGTATCAGGTATCTTTATGGCTCCGGTTTATCATACAATAACTTGTGCCCTACGTCGTTGCGGCTGCTATGGTCGCCGGTGCAATATCGCGTCAACAAGGCCTCTCTGCTGATGTACTATGTCACTTCACAGGACGTTGTAGTGAGTGGCGGCAAGCCCCCCAATTTACCATTTCAGCAACCTCGCATCGACATCACCTGCATAGCCAGACAGCAACATTTTTCCAGCGGGCCACCTTCAGATTTACTGCACCAAACGTTTCTGCAATTGAGCGCTGTTGATTAGCTGATATACCCGAGCATGACGGCGTTTAAAAGCTTCCTGTTCGTACTAATTGGTTACTGGTCGCTGAGGAGGCAACAATTGCGAATGCATCTAGAAGAAGGGGGTTGAGACAGCATTGCCGATATCCTAAGAAAGTGTGGACAGAAAAACCAGGGACAAAAGTTCTCCCGCAGGAGCGAGAACATGTTCATGCCGAGACAAAAAAACGTTGGAGTATACGGGGATTGCATCAAGGCAGGAGCTTGTTGATCCTGCTGATGTGCCGAGAGCAAAACTTTTGTCCACTATGTGCGCTTGTCCGGCACGAAGAGTCAGATATTTCTCAAATCCCGGTGGTGAAATGTTCGATGTTTGCTGAAAGTCGCAGTTTCGGAAGGGAGTGTTGATTTTGCCGATCAATGAAGAGTCCAAACGTGCGCGCACGCGCCCTCTTCGTGAACCAAAGCGTGGGGCAGCAGAGTATCTCTTTAAGCCTCTGCTCCTGAGCGCCCGTACATGTGGTTTCGCTGCATTTCTCGCCGTCACCCTTGTCGTAATTAAGAAAACTAGGAGTACACTTACTAGAGTAAGCACAAAAGAAGGGGAGGACAGTTTAACGACTGTGTGAACACGAAGGTTGTATTTCGGGGGCACCGAGCGAGACGTACTCCACGGCATCGAAACACTATGAGCAACCGCCAAATTTGCGGGTGCCGTCTGGTTATCCTATCACGCGATCACTTGCTCTGATACCGCAGCTAAAGGAGGCGCCCGAGGAGAGGCTCAGATCCGCTGACGCAGAATCCAGAGGTTCACGCCACCGAAGCAGCTGCTATGTGCCGTCACCGATAATACCACAGTTCGCGCTGTGCTGAAATTTAAAATTAAAAACTGTAGTTACCTTTAGCCAATTTTTGAAGGCCGGGTCAACCACAGCTTACATTTAAACGTCGGTTCGCTAGTTCTTATAGTCATCTTTCTAAGTTCACACTCCACAGTTGCTCCACATTTCCAGAGAAAATTTACCCACACGAGGCTCAAGGCCTCATTTCTTCAGTATAGTAACCAGGTTCTGAACGCTTTCCTCAAAACCAAAATGGTCACTGCAAGATCTTTACCCGAAACTATGGTTTCTCCCCCGGAAGGGGTACGTAAAATAGGCTGTCGTAGGATGGGTCAGAACTCTCGTTAAGAAAATGTGCTCGGAATATCATAATTTGCTATCATTCTGCCGTGAGAGTTTTTTCGAAAAGAGGATAAAATTCTTGAAGCGCAATTCAGGTATATTTTATTTGAGCACCTTTGGCACTGCAACAATTTGTCCTTGAAAGTTGCTGATTTTGCTTGCGATTCGGTCTCCGCGGGCTGGTGTGAATTGTCCGGTAAAACCAATGCAGTTGGAAAAACACTCCTTCATTCAAGAGTCTGTGTTTTAGGTTCTGCACATGCTCGCAGAAGGTCCGGGGGAGAGGACGGGATACTTAAGGATACTTAATAAACAGAGAAGCAATGAGCAAACAGTGAATGGTATGTGCAAACAACAAAGGTGGGTTATTAAAACTGTGAAAAAAAACAGGGAGGGTGGTTTACGTTGGCCGGTGAGAAAGAACATGACGGTATAGAAAAGCTACATAAGACAGCCACTTACATGCATTCGGCATGACACTGCGCTGGTAATAAATTGGAAGAGGTGTTAGAGTGGATGCGATAAATTTCACATTGAACACCTGGATAGCCCCTCAAATTATGATATTCATCAGAAAGTATATACATGCAAATATAACATTTCTGAAAACATAGATAAAAAGCGCAATCTCAAATCATCTAGGCCTGTAGAATAAATCCGTCTATTATACCCAACCCTCTACTCCACAACGTGTTTTTTTGTGATGAATTCTACTTGCGCCTTTTTCCTCGCGTTCATTTTTTTGTCTTCTTGCACGGAATACTTCGAATGGGTTCTTTTCTGCTATACCACGCTTCCGTGAGTCTCTTTTATTTTGTTTGTTCGTATTAGTGCGCACATTTTATCAACCAGCAGACTAAGACACACTGCTGCCTCCTTACAATCAGGATTCTGCGAGGGTGGTGTGCACCGGTACTACACCCGTGACATGATGTTCAGGCAACACGTAGCACGCGCCAGTCTACAACGTGTACTTTTCAAATTCAGGGTTACCAATTCTGCGAAGCGGGCCCGTTAGCTCCTCAAACCTCCCAATTGCGGACCGTTCACATAAGTGGCCATGTGCTAATAAGGAAGGAACAGCACCACCAACCACTTTTCAGATTTGTTTGCTGTATTTTCTTTTGATCTTCACCGCTCTTGTTCTACGAAGCATTCTACCGTGTTTTTTTATATCGTTCAGTAATGTCACTCGCCTTTTTCATTTCATTTCATTCACTTATACTGCAGCCGAAGATACTGGTCCATGCAGGAGCCGATGTAGGAGCCCGTGCATTTCATGGACCCTCTCTTTCTTCGTGCCCTTCCCAGCCTCTGTTACGCTCCCTCTGGCACAACGCGGTTACCTTGATTCTCAATGATCCCCTTTACTCGCTTTTTATGCTCGCCTTTCTGACATACTACAGGGACGCTGAAGAAAACGCGTTGAAATGTGCAGAAATCGCCTCTGGCAATAGACACACGCTGTTAACTTTATACATATACCTACACGTATAAGCTATCCTGCCAGTAAACTTTTCACAAGAAATGCGCGTCACGCCACGCTACAAGGGAAAGTGTCTGCCGCGCTGACTATAAACGAAACGCACAGTCATTCAACAACTCGTTTGAAACTGTTTTGCGAACAGACGATAAGCAAAGCCCAAGCTCCGGCTGCAGACGGATAGACGCGCGGTAGAACCTGCGGAAGCCGTGCCCGCATAACCACCTAAAAGAAGGGCGAGGTCAGAGAAACACGTCTCCAGCGATCATATTGCGCACACACCGGCTTTTGACTTCGGGCCGTCGATGCTCAGGTTGACACCAACGCTTTCTTGGAAGCTGCCCGTCGAATAAAACCGAAGAACTTAGAACACCTGGTCCACGATCGTGATAATTTAAAGCCACCTCTAAGTTGTCGCTAACGGGTGTCAGTTGCGAGATGACTGGGCAGCCAATGCACAGAACTTTTCGGGGATAAAAATGACTTCGAAATTACTTCTTCTAAAACACCTGTCGGAGTATACGCATGCCTGCTACAGCGACACGAAACATAAACCACGACACAGCAGTGGGCGCCATAACCGTCCCGGATTTAACTCGGCCCTGCAAAAACATACCTACTTTCCTCCGAGTTGTAATGTTAATCAAACACACCCAGCCCATTTGAGGGCTCGGCGTAACTACCGAAGCCACACCTGTTCGCTTATTGCGTCGTCTTTGTCGATGGCGTAGCGTCGTAGTTGCGAAGTCACTTGATGCCCGCCTGCAGCGACACGAAGTTAGCACCAAGCAAAAATGAATTCCCCAGGCCGCCGCTAGCAAATGGTGCCACAGTCGCGGGTGTGTTCGGTCCGAACGGTGAACACACAGTCCATGACAAATGACACTATTTCTACGTCTTAACGCACTCAACAATGATCCCTAAACGCTCTTGACTCGCTGAATTGGGACTATTACTGGTAAGCGCCAGCTGTGCACACTCAACCAAGCCGTAAACAAAATCTACATTGAATGGGCGGGCGCAGGTCGGATTCCGTTCACTGCAGTTAAACCCTCTGCTTACTTGGTTTGTGCTTGCGCTGAGCAATAGTGTGTCTACTCTCAAGCGACGTACCAAGCATAACTCAGTGGAAGAACAGAACACCGAGAAAACTGAACCGCCCCGCGCGGGCCGCGGCTATCAGCCTGGACGATGAATTGAAAGTAGTAGGGGGTTTTTTAGTTAATTCTAGGGACTGAGTGTTGCAGCTCACTTTGAGATCACGCTGTTTGCGGGTGAAAGCACACGGCATACTTTCTCAATGTAAGCGCCCCAGTAGGGCACGCTGATAATGACAGGGGTGCTGGGTGTGAGTTCCGTGATTTCGCTTCAAGTGTATCAGATGCTACACTATCGCTTCTTTCATAAGCAAACAGCTGGAAACTAGGGAGTAGGCGCAACTCGGCCCTTTTGGAAGAGCGCCCCAGAGGAGCCCACCTGTCTCTAGAAAATGGACACAGCATACACATTGTTCGGATTGCGAAATTGAGCGAATTTCCTAGGTAATAGCTTCATTTAAATTGCCCACAGTAGAACTTTACTTTATCCTACACACAATATGCTGTGTATTGACCCGGTGTATTGACAGCAATAGGAAGTCTCCAGTATTTATAACTGTAACAGAAACTCCATAGTTAAGACAAGTAGACAATACTCGGCCCAATGTAAGCGCTGACTTGGTGGCCTATATTCGCTTGTTAGTTTTTCGATTGTTTACTATAAAAAATAGCAAAACCATTATCTATAAGTATGCTGCCTCCTAAGACGCCGATACAACCACAGCTCCCGCAAATTATGCAACATCTCATACCCAGCTTTCTCGCTCAAAATTACAACCTCTCGGGAACCTAGCGAAACCACCGTAGGAAAACAATATTTGCCATAAAGCAAGACGCCAACGTGAAAAATAAAACGCTAAAAGAACATTTGAGGTTTCTGACTATTTGTTTGTGTAATTCGCTGTCAAATCAAACTCCCCATGCATTTTTATGGGATAGTTTTAATAAGCTCAGGAACACAGTCGCACAACGTCCGCGACTTGAAACTGTGCACAAAGCAAGTATTCACCCCCAATATTAGCTGTGCAAAAGTACTTCTCATTTCGCTAAAAAAATTGCAGAGTAATCACTGTTGAAAAGACTGCCATGAGCGGGAAAGCTGCACATGGAAAATTTCTCTTGGATATATTCAAGGCAAGAAAATGAATCTTGGCGTAATTTTAGTTAACCCAGCGGCCAGATTGAGTGTAATTTGTTTCATAATACCCATAATTTATTCCAAGATATAGAGGGCTCACAACATTTGGCTTTACCGCAAAGTTTATTTTGTTTATCGCCTACAGTACTTAGTTGTACGCTGCCTCTTCAACATGCAGATTTGGTCAAAACGTCGGCTATAATAGCTCAATGCTATCATTCAACCTGCATGCCGTATAGAGCCAAGCCTAAATGCTTAACATTTATTTAGACCTACAATTTATGAATTTGTTCGGAACCATGTGTTCTCTTTCTAGGATCAGTTTTTTTTAAAATGAGGTATTTTTTATCTTTGCGCTGAAAAGATGTGATTGCTACCATTTATAAAGAAATTATCACAGGAGATTCAAATAATGTAGGATCGAGCGTACCCAAAATGGAGGTATTGGTTTAATGCCGTCAGGAAGTGTGCGAGTATCATTGGCGATTTCCGCTTCCATCATACTTGGACTTGCACATATACCAAGCCATATTGCCAGATTGCTGTAGACGATTTTGATTTCTTCCATAGGTGAGTGTCACACCACTTTACCGGCTTTCCTTACACGCCCCGCATTCGAATACGAACTCTAAAACGTAAACAAAATGAAACCAGATGGTGTGAACGTTGTTTTCAAAAACATCAACACATTCCCATTGATAACGAACGCTTTTCGATTTGTGTTGAGAACTCGATTGATCGAAATACGACAAAGCAATTTCCGTTGCTTTTCCTATAAAAAGAATGATTTCAATTTTTCGAATTTGACCCAGAGAAACTTTTAATAAATGCATGGACTCCCTATGTTAGGCCTCTTATTGTGACTTGTGAACTCAATAGTTTATATAGAACGTTAAAGACGCTTTACAAAAATGAGTTTCTGTTCACACCAGAGAAGCGGAGCTCTAAAATTATTTTTGAGCCTTTGTAAATGCACCGAGAGTATACTCATCTACCATACTCATTGCAGTTTTCCTAATAAATTATTAGCAGGTAGTTCTGGCAAAAAACATCTGGCAGACTGGCAATGACTTTGAGTACTTATGAAGTTAGTTATTAATGCCTACCTAACCTACGACGTTAGTGTAGTTGTCTGCTGGGTAATGATCATCAATGCGCTTAGAATGCACAATAAGACATGACTGTAACACGACAATAAAAAGATTCCTAACACTTTTAACGACCTTTTGTGTTATAGCAAATATAAAAACGTTTGGTGAACTAGAAAGTTCCTAAAGGCCTCAACGTTTTGGCTAAACAAATACTTACACCCAATTCAATAAAGAAACATTGTTTTATGCGAAGGCTGACCCCGGAGAAAACAAAACGAACCAAAATGAAAACGCAATAAACGCAGAACGAAGACAAAAGCGCTTCTGCAAAAATAGAAGAGAACGACGGAAGTAAAAACGGACAAACGTCCTTCGACGTCAATGCAATACAATAAAAAACAATCGACGTCAATGCTGAGCTTTACCCTAAATTGTATTGTTAGTTGTTTGCTTATTGCCGCAAGGCTAACAACGGGCAAAAAGCACCAAACGATTCTATTTATTAGGATTAGTGGGATGGAATAAATGTAACATGGCTGGTGTATAGAGTTAGGATAAGAATATGGATGGTAGCGGACCAGTTGTAAAAATTTTGTATCTGGAAGCTTCTTCAAAACGCGTTTTAAGGAGAACATGGGGTCATCTGAAAAAAATAATGATGAATGGAGTGGAATTTGTCGTCTGTAGATTTCTGGGAAGTGTCTGGGTCGTGTTGTGTGGATTTCCCTACATGTAATTAGTATGTGAACCACGGATAGGCCCTCTCGACACCTGCTAAAAAGGGGCCTTGACGACCTAGTGAGCAGGTGTGAGTACGTGTAGCCATTCCGCAGCGTAGCTAAGAGAACTTCCGTGTGCCTGTTCTGTCTGTCGGGTATGCATTGGCCTAAAAGTGGCCTTACAGTGTGTAGCTTGTTGTCCGCTTGGGTATCTCATATTTTCTGCGTGATATATGTAGGATTCTTCAACCACTGAGGACAAGAGAGGCCTTCAGACAAGGAAGAGAGTGACCGAGCGGTCGGAAGGTTTAATGGCGATTTAAAAGAACACGTAGTGTGAGCGCACGCCGATCCTGCAATGACGACAGGCGTCGATGATGGTGATGTCGTCGGTGCAACGCTGATGATGATATATTCGACATCTTACCAGGCCAGGGATGTCAGGTTTTAGCCGGCTTCAAGAAATATAAGCGCTGCACCGGTCTTTTCGTCACTAGTCCATTTGGGAGCCGTAGTGTTCAAGCGCGAACTTTGTTGTAACGACATGGGTGAAGTTGCTCAATGCGGGCGAGAGTCCAAAACAACCTTGGTGTGTCGTTTTCTTCAACTGGGACAACTGTTCCGGGCTGCAGCTGCTCGGTTGAAGGTTGACGTCTCTTGCCTTAAGAGCGCAGTTCGTGCAGGTATTATTTTCTTCAACGCGTTTAAAATTCCTCTAGAGTGTGTTCTCTTTTCTGCCTCATCTGTTGGAGGTTTGTGGACGTCGATCCATGGGTCAGGTCCTCTGAATAAAAAGACGGGGCAACGCTGTCGAACTTCTACCGACGAGGAAGCAAGCTGAAGTTAGAGGGCTAGGTTCCGCTACGTAGTTGTATACAAACGACAGCGGGCGAGAGTTGATGATAGCCTTAACTTTCGTGAGAAGTGTAGACAGGTCGACAACATTCAATTGCTGTCGCCGAGCATCTTCTCTAGCATGTTCTTGACGGAGCGGTCTATCCTTTCATAAAATCTACCCCACCAAGGAGCCCTTACGACAATGAACTTCCAGGAAATTGCGGAAGCGGAAAAATAGACTTGCACGTCTTGGTGTTGAAGCGTCCTCCAAAGGTCGCCGAGGCCCCAGCAGGTTCTTTTGAATGCGCGCGCGTAGATGGTCACTGTGGATGCTCACTGATGGTAGATGGTCACTGTAGATAGTCTTGCACAATCCACATTGGGAGACAAAGCGATGCATCGCGCATATGAAACTCTCTGCAGTCATATTTTTCGCCAACTCGAGGTCAAGAGCTCTAGTTGAAGCGCATGAGAAAAGAGCGATGTAGCAGCGGTTGTCCTGGGATGTATCTATTGGTAACAGTGTTCCCGCGAACACTATACCAAAGACGAGAAAGGGGGACGTTGCTGTTACGCGGTCTTGAGGAAGTGGCGCTTCATCTTGAGCAAGTGGTCTTGAGTGGAACCGTTTGCAAAATACGCAGGTGTTCAGGGGCTTGTTTATCAATTGATGTCCTCGAACAGTTCACTAACGTTCACGAAGCTGGACAAGCGTGTCGCGAAGTCCGGCGTGTCCAAGCTTTGCGTGTGCGTTGAGAACAAGAAGCTTTGCGTATAAAGACTGGTTGGTTATCAAAATAGGGTGTCTCTAGTCGCAATTCTCAAAACTGGCCTGTAGTCTGCCTACAACCCGAAGGCAATTGTTCTCATCAAGACACAAACGAGTGGTCTTCAGCGATGAGGTCGTAGGTAAGGGGAGGTTTTCTGTTACGCAGTGTATTTCTTCTTTGAAGAAGTAGGCTTGTGTGTGTCGGATACAGTAGTTATGGGCGTTCTCAACTTCGTCGGCAGTCAATGGACCGGAAACTTTCTCTTGGTTTCGAAGATTGTTGCCATATCTGAGTACCAACGCCATCACCCTGTGATGGCGGAGAAGGGAGCTGAAGCGAGCGAAATCTGTTCCTTCCGAAGTCCAGTTCGGAAGCGTCAGTGACAACGGGTTCGTCTCCGCATCAGCATAGAAGGCCTGTACATTAGGTGTTTTCGGTTCGGTGGGCCAGATGGATTGGTGGGGTAGCCAAGAAACTCCTTGAAACTATGACGTCGACTGCAGAAGTTCCCGCGCTGTACTTCCTCGAGTCAGGAGGTCGGCGGGATTTCGCTACCTGGGCAGAATCGCCATTGATCGGGTGCCGTTATACTCCTTATCTCGTGGAGTCTGTTCTTCACGTAAGACTTCCACGTATCGGCTTGTTTGTGTAGCAAGAGAAGCCGATGTTAGTTCCAGTTTGGCTAACGTGACAGCCTTCAGGGGTGCGACTCTACTCTTGGCTAATAACAGGCACGCCGTCCTGTCTCCCTCTGTATCTTGGATACAGGCGTACGCAACAACGCCGTACGCTCCTGGACTAGCATCGGTGAAAATGTGAAAAATTGTCGTCGTTATGCGTCCCTGTAGTTTTTCACCCAAGAACCTTGGAACGAAAAGTGCGCTTAGAGCCTGGAGTCCCTCGCACCATTCCAACCACTTGTGCAATAAGTCATCGGGAAGTTCGTCGTCCCAGTTGAGGTTTTGCTTGCTTCCACAAATTCTCTAGGAGTATCTTCGCAGTAACCATGAAAAAACTCAGAAAACCAAGCGGGTCCTACACCCTTGCGATGGAGTGAAGAACAAGACTTTTTGTTACGGTATGCCCGGTTGAGGTTTTCGGTACAGACTCTAGTTTGAAGCCAAAAGTGTCAGTCATTATATTCCACCGCAAAGAATTCCGTGTAGAGGTAAGCGAAACTTGTTTGTTGTCGGCCACGGAATCAGAAAAGGCAGTAGCCACTTCCCGGTCGTTGGTAATCCACTTCCTTATGTTCATCGATGCACTTTTGAAGATCTTCCTTGTTTTTTGATACAGTTCGATTGCTTCTTGCGTTGAGTGAGCGCCAATAATTAGATTGTCCATGTACATTGACTTCATCAAACGCTGAACTGTGGTCGGATGTTCTTCTTGGAGGGATCGAAAATAGTGTCCTAAAGTTACCACCAGCAGGAACGGGCTGGAAGTTGCACCGAATGGCCCCCTTGACATTTTCCACACTTCTTGAAGAGGCAGTGGTTGACCTGGCTGTGGGCATGTTTGAAACCAGAGGAAGCGGAGGGCATCTCGGTCTTTTTCACGCAGACTAAATTGAAGGAATGCCTTTTCCACGTCTGCTGTCATGCCCACCTTGTATTCCCTAAATCTAAGCAGCAGGGCAACGATGTCTGAATTTAGGTTTGATCCAGCCTCCAGGTTGTCGTTGAGCGATTTAACTCTGCTGGCATGAGACGATGCATCAAAGACGATTCGAACTTTCGTCGTCTGTCGGTCCTCTAGAATTACGGCCCTGTGTGGGAGGTAGAAGATGTACCGTCCATCTGTTGGTTGCGGTCGGGGAGCTCGTTCAGCAGTTCCGTCTAAAATGTACTGACGAATCGCGTCATCGTATGCTTGCAGAGATGAAGCACTGGCAGACAGCTTTTTAAGCAACTGGTGAAGCCTCTTTTCAGCCACCGCGAAGTTGTCAGGAAGGTCTACGTCTGACGTCCAAGGTTAGCTCAGTTCGTACCGCCCTCCTTTAAGTCGAATGCTGTTCTTGAAATCGCTTTCGACGTGATCTTTCTGTGAAGCTTGTTCTGTTATACCGATCCTCTCTACCTCCCAGGACTGTCTCAAAGCGGCTGTAATTTCCGACGTATTTGCTTTGAGAACAACGATGTTGGAGCATTAGATGACTTCAGCGGATGCCTGCGTTGGTCCATGTAGTGTCCAGCCCAGCCACGTTTGGATGGCTCTCATTCTGTGGCGTACTGTCAATAGTGTTCCCGCCACAATTTCCCAGTAATAGTCTGACCCTATAAGTAGGCTGATTGAATCTTCAGCATTACTTTCGTTTGAGATGCTTTTAGTGTCGATGCCTCTACTTCGAAGTTCCCTTAGTATCTCTTCGTTTGGGTTGGGTATAGGCTGATTGCAGATAGACTCAATCTCCAGCGCTTCTATGGTAATTGTAGTCTGCTTCGATGACCAATGGATAAACAGGTGAACCCTTCTTAACGTCTTTTGCGTTTCCATTCCTCCGAACACTGCTATCCTTAGCGTTTCTTCCCCAAGGAGTTCGCAGCTTAGATACCTAGAGACGTCGCTTCGGATGAAACTTCGCTGACTGCCTGCATCGCACAACATTCTGCAGTTTTCTTCCGTGTGTTTTCTCGAAACCTTAGCTCTGAGTGTTTGAAGTAGTACCACTTGTCCTCGTTGTCGAGAGAGTAGGTGGACAGGTGCGGTTGTCACGTGACCGTTGAGTCGATTTACAACATCAGGATTACACATCGACAAAACGTGTCGTCTTGAACAGTGTCCGCAAACGACTGTTTTCTTGCACTGTCTCGACACATGCCCTGGAGTTAGGCATCGAAAACAACGGCCAGATTTTGTTAGTAGGACTCTATTTTGGTCAATCCTGATTTCTTTCGATGAGCAAGAAGCTGCATCGTGTGGAGCTGAACAGAACAAACATTTCCTCAGGTTATTAGTTCCTCCGTGTAGAGCTGCCGCAGATAGTAAGTGATCGGCGTTTGATGTGCGACGCACATCATGCTGTTTCGCGGCTCTCAGGGAGTACGATCCCTTCGATACTGCTTGCATTACCGCTTCGAGACATTCCAGCTTTTGGCCGAAAAAGGTAATTAGGTGTTCAAACTTCTTTTAGTGCTTGTCCGCTGGCTGCCACGAAGGTTCTGTGGTCCCCGCGTCGGCCGCATCCCGTTTTATCTTTGATTGCTGGTGATACCGCAGAACGACATCTGGAGGCAGCGACTAAAGCACGATTTCGTGGAGCATGGAGCAGTACGCCAGGGTATGCGTCCCATGCGCTTTCATGCTTCTACAGTGCACCTGTACTTCGTCGTACAGCTTGCGTAACTCTGCTGCGTCTGACGATGACGAGACAGGTTTCAGGTTAATCAAAGCGTGCAAGTGATCTTGTACGATGACTTCACTGTCTCCAAATCGTTTTATAAGACTTAATACGGATGTCTGCGTAGCTGGCATCCGTAATCGGTAACCATGACATAGCAGAAGCCGCCGCTCCTGTTAGCAGGTACGTCAGGTGGTGGAGTTTGTCTGTGTCTTTTAACTCAGGATTCGAATGAATAGATCTCTCAAACTGGCTCCAAAACGTGTGCCAGTTTCTACGATGACCGTCAAACTTCGTTAGCTCTATTCTCGGTAATTTTGTCCGTATCTGTACAGTCTCAGTAGCGTGGGGTCTAGTCGATGCATTTGAAGGATAAGATCACCTGCCCTATGGTTTTGGGAGCGGTAACGAAGCTCTGTTCCCGTGTTCTTGACGACGCTGTCGTTGAACATTGTCACGTCGGAGGCCTCTTCCGCGTCGAGTTCCCGTGAGGTTCGCGGTAGATGTCCTCATCCAGTTTTTGGATCGGCTTGAAAATGAATTCGATTCTTTCGAGGGAAATAGCAAAATCCATCGGTGTGGTCAAGCGTCCATCACGTAGGCCGTCTTCGATTTCCTTTAGGACGCCGTTCAGCTTGGCTCGCATTGTGATTCGGCGCCTCAGCATGCGCTCTAGGAAGGTCATCTGGGGTCATCAGTGGCTGGTTCGTGGAAATTCAAGCAGGCCCTGTCGTTGAGGGTGTTCAGGCCCTACCTGTTGTTGTCTATGTATCCCGGGTTTGCGGCACCAAATTGTGGGATTCTTTAGCCACTGAGGTCAAGAGAGGCCTTTAGACAAGGGAGAGAGCGACCGAATGGTCGGAAGGTTTAATGGCGACTTAAAAGAAGACGCAGTGCGAGCGCACGCCCATAGATAATAAAGACCTAATTAGCCGATTCAGAAGAATTTTTTGTTCGTTTGAACAATTATACGGTTGTAACTACACTTAAAATATCTATAAAGATGATGGAGTGTTGTGTTGTGGTTTGTATGATGTGCTGCACTGCAGTTAAAATGCCTTATGCTTCTGCTGTTATTTTACAGCTGTTTACCCTAATGTCCTTGCTCTGAAAAAAAATTCCCCGCATTTCCCCGAGGGGAAGAATGTGAAAGTGCGAATGCACGAGTTGAATTTGCGCGGTTCGGTAATGTTCGCGAAAGAGAGATCACACACACACACACACAAATACAAAGAAAAAAAGATGCATTTATTCACAGACACCTATTTGTGTTGTCGTTGTACTTGATTGCTAGAGCGGATCTCAGCTTTGAACTTTCGTGTCAGTACTCCTTTAGGCGGGTACATTAGCCCTTCTCACGCCCGATTCTTGGCCAATCCACCACGTGCGTATGTGCCATGTCAGCGGCCAGGCAGCGCGCGCCCATCTCCCCCCGTTGCCAAGGAAGACGAGGAGCGCGCGCACCCGCAGCTGTTGCTATGCGGACGGCGGCGGACGCTTTAGGCTCGCTTAAGAAGTGCATTCGCACTTAAAAAGCGGACCATGCGCAGCACATGACACATCTGAAGACATAGATGCAGCTGTGTAAAAGGTGGTGTAGGGGTATTTGTGTTTCAGTTGTAAAAAATGTTGCAATAATTATGTCTCGGCGCATATTGCTTTTGGATAGACTTAAAAGACACGTCACAAGATATTGATCGCCTGTCCAACGCGGGGAAAGTCAGCAATAGAGGACCTGATTCTCTCTGCAAATGATAGTCCTAGTTCCTCCTCATGTGCTCTCACTGTCGAGTATAGAGCAGGTGAAGACAGACATGTGCAGGCAAATGAGCATATTTAATGTCGTTAAGAATAAAATTAGAAGAGTTATTTTTATGGATGTCACCTTAATGGCATGAAGTGATAAAAAATCGCTGGTGCTCAAAGCTCCACTTGACTTATTATGATGTAGACTCCGTGGAGCTCGCTTGAAAAGCTCCGGATGCAAGCCGAAGTGCAGCACTGGGTGTATATTTTCAAAGCGGTTGAAAATATAATGACACTATGACACTGCCATAGTCTAACCGTAAGACAACAGCACAGGTGAAAACGAGGATAATTATTTTGTCTGCCTCGTAGGAGAAATGTGACAGGAACATATGTGCTTAAGTTGCTTGATAGAAGGAATGAATGTGAGTTTCTTGTCAAACAACACCTAAAAACGGGTGCTCATTATTCACAGGAATTCAAACGCCCTTAGGAATGATGTCTGGGCATGCGTGAAACCCATGTTTTCTGGCGAATGCAACACAAGAGCTGTTTGGTGGATTAAACTTAACACCGTTGTCATCTGTCCCGCCGGCAAGGTTTTTGACAGCAGGCTGGACTTGACTTTCACAGATGGACATATTGCATGATTGAAGAGATATCGTGACGTCATCTACATACATGGATTAGGATATTGAAGACGGCAGTGCCTTTCCAAGGGAGTTCATCTTGACTATGAAAGAGTGCAGCGTAACACTTTACCTTGTGGCACACCGTTTTTTGCATGTGAACCCTTGAAATTGCACTACCGAGGTGAACGCGAAATGTTTTTGCCCGACAGATAACTAGCAAGGGTGCCTAAGATGTGGCCCGAGTCACCGAATGAGTTCAGTTCACTGAGGATACCGTAACGCCTTTCACTGTCATACCCCTCCTCAAGGTCGAAAAATAACATTACGCAAAACTTTATAAATAAAAGCATCCTCCATGTATGTCTCAAGGGTGACGAGTCGGTCATTCGTGGATCCTCCCGCTGTGAAACGAGCCTGGCCGCTCTCGGAAAGACCATTGTGCTCAAGAAAGGACACAAGTCTACAGTTAATCATCTTCTCCAGAAGCTTGCACAGGCAGCTCCTCAGGGCAATGGAACTGTAACTTGAAGGGGACGATGGGTCCTTCCTTTATCGATAAAGCCGCGAGTACGCCCTCCCGTCAAGGCTTTGGAATGTTTCCCCAAAACCATAATTGTTCTATAGGTGGGGGAACGTTAAAAGAGCGTCTGCGTGTAGGTGTTGTATAATTGGGTACGTGATGTTATCTGGGCGTGGAGCTGAGGGCTTACACTTTCTCAGAGCAGCCTTCAGCTCATTTAGTGAAAATCCACTGTAATAAGTCTTTGATTTGTTGTCTTGTAGGAACTTCTTTTCAGAAGCGGTTTTATTTTTCAGGACGGTGTTTCTTTAATGTACAGAACTGGAGACGTGTCAGAAGTGTCATGCAGGTGTGTTGGCCTGACCTTCGAGTGTGCCCCCGGTTTTGCTAACCAGCGGCGGGCTATGTGTATGTTGCCTTTTGTGTTCACATACTCTTTTCTGTACCTTTCGTGTGTCTGTGTATGAGTCCATAAAAAAAGGAAGCCGCCCGAACTCTCCTTTTTAGCCTCTCGAAGCACACACTTTCCAAAAGCTATTGCGTGTTTAAACGAGATGAGGGCCTGCATGGGTTGCACGGGGCACTGGAGGCATGAGGAACTGACCATTGGGAGGCGTCGAGGATGTGTGTTGTAAAGAGTTTGGTGGCTTCTTCAACGTGTAAATGAGTTATGCAGGTGTGGTGTATTTTGAATGTTTCTGTAAATTTAGTCCAGTTCGCTGTAGAATGATTGAAACCCTCACGGAAAGGTGAACTGTTTGGGCCTTTGCCTATGTAGGTTAGTGTGGTTGGGAAGTGGTTCCTACACTGCGGGTTCGTGGCTATACATCCCACCCAACAGATGGAAAGAGTAATGCAGATCCAATAGCTAAGTCGAGGTGAATAAGTGTTGTGTGCGGTATTATGGTATGTAGGCTTGTTTTTATTGAATGGGCATTAGCCCAAAGATGATAGAATATTTTTTCATACGGCCACCTCGGGCATCCGTCTGAGAAGAACCCCAGCGTGCATCATGTGCGTTAACTAATGATGTAACCCGAGATTTCTGTGTTCTTTGGTCTTTTGTGGCGGCAAATACAGCGTCTTGCCTAGTCAGAGGGCTTCTCTCGAATTCTTGTGAGACAGCTGATGGGCATTTGTGGTGTTTTTTTGTATACAATGGGAAACTTTGAGAAAGAGGAGAGGCTACGCGCTTCGCTGTGTGCATCACTGCACTACCACCCTAGCGGCTTTGGCTAAGACCCGTCAGCGTCTCTACATCTTGGCATCACGTGGTAATAGAGTCCGGTGGCGCATGCCGGCATCATGCCCGCTGTGGTGAGAAATAGGCGATCATGGCGGCCGCCTACACTACATGCCACAGTACCACAGTACCACTGCACGAAGCTTGTCCACATCTAGAAGGATGTGGTTTTTGGACACAACATGGCCAAAATTGTTAGCTTGCGAGCAGCAAAGCGGCACTTCGGATTCAGTTGCAAGCCGGCTGGCGGGAGGCAGGTTAACACATACTTAAGCCGCTCAAGGTGCGTGCCAAAATCAGAGGAAAACACAACAATGTCATTCAGATAAAAAAGACATGTTTTCCACTTAAGGCCCCGTAAAACGTTTTCCATCATTCGTCCGAAAGTGGCTGGTGCATTACAAAGCCCCAACGGCATCACGTTAAATTCATAAAGACTGTCAGGCGTAATGAACACTGTTTTGTGCGATCGTCATCAGCCATGGGCACTTGCCTGCAACCAGACCCCAGGCCCAATGAGGAGACAAACTCCGTGCGCTGTAGGCAGTCAAGAGCGTCGTCGATGAGGGATAGCCGATCAACTTCCTTCCAAGTAATCCTATTCAGGAAGCGATAATTCACACAGAACCAGAAAGACCCATCTTTTTATGTGACCAGAACCACGGGAGAGGCCGACGGGCTGGAAGAAGGTCAGATGACTTTACGGGTATGCATAACGGACACCTGCTTGTCGATCAAGCGGCGCTCCGCAGTTGACACGCAGTATGTTCTCTGCCGCAGTGGTGCGTGGGAGCCGGTGTCTATTTCATGTGAAAGGGCAGACTTGCGTCCCAGGGTGGTTTGTACACCATCAAATGAGTCGCGAAAACACTGGAGCGGGGCGATGAGGTTGTAACGTTGCTCCGAGTTAAGGCCCTTGTCGACAGACTGATGGAACTTATCCGGGCTTGACGAACGCGCAGGACTAAGTGTGCTAACAGTGAGGAGCGATGCTTTGTCGGTCACATCGTTCATGTGAGAAGGATCAACAGCTTGCACTAACCCTAGAAATTTCCGGTGGGTGAAGGTAGTCGGGCAAGAAGAGGGGTACAGATGACGATTAAGCTGCAACTAGACTGGACGTCGATGACAGAAGAGGGTAAAAGGGAGATATTTGCGCGAGAGGAAGGACCTAGGAGGTGGGAAAATCACAGTAGTGTCGTCCAAATTCCACAAAACAGTCACTATGACGGAAGATCTTGGGGGAATGTCAGTATCTTCGGAAGCTGTTAACTTGGTCGACAGCTGGTTCGGCGGCGGCTCGTAGAATGGTGGAAGTTCAACTTGCGGACGTACGCAATTGATTATGGCATAATACTGTGATAGAAACTCCCATCCGAGTATGATGTTAGAACATGATGGGAGGACAATGAATTCGATGACGTATGTGACGTCTTGGATGATAACCCGAGTGCTACACATGGCCAACAGTTTAATCTCTTGCGCGCTAGTCGACCGAACGGTGAGGTCAGATAGAGGCGTTGTAACTTTACGCAATGAGCGACGTGGACGTTCACTCAACAATTACACAGCGGCGCCGATATCAATAAGCTCGAGGGCGGCGACACCTTCAGCAGTCACGCCTATATCTTTGGCGGGTGAAAGAGGAGGACTTCGGAATTTCGATGGAACTGCAGTTCGTGCATCGGGAACTTCAGCCGTTAGTTTCCCTATGTGGTCGAATTGTGCAGGGGCCGCATGGGGACGGCGAACTGCGACGCAGGGATGAGAAGCGACGTTTGGACAAGTACGGATGCTCGGCAGAGGACGAATTCGGTTAATGACCCAAGTCTCCTGGGGGGTAGTACGGTTACGGTCTATAAGCAGGCACTCTATGGACCTCGCTAGCAGGCCATGGCCGCCGATGGCGCAACCGAGCGACGTGTCTGGGAATACATCCTGCGTAACACATAGGGCAGTTGTCGGCTGGGAAATAGGGTTTAGCGGGTGAGAGGATAGACGAAGGCGAGGCTCCGCCCGCTCTTCTCTGACGTACTTGTACGCTTGGAAAGCACCGGGCTGCAGTTGCCGTACCACCCAAGCGTAACCAATGGGGAGCGCTCCAGGAATGGCGGGCGGCGCCGCAATTGTCCTTGGCCGAGCGATGGGGGCTGCCACCGGTGGAACGAGGGGCACTGTCACGAATGGGGGGGCCACTGGTGGTGCGACGGGTGCTACCACAGGGGCTGGCACACATGTTGGTTGGCGAACTGCAAGAGGCGCCTCGGCCACTTGATCCCGGATTACGCAGCGTGCAGTCGAAAGCAGCGAAGGCGAAGACACAGACTCATGAGCACGGGGAAGCCGAGCTAGCTGTCTAGCAAATTCTGCGCGCATGTAGTCCTCGATGTGCGGTAGAAGAGAAGCAATGCACATGAGGGATCGTGTGCGATGAAAGGTATCCCCGTGAGCACTCTTTATTGGGCGACGTGCACTGGCGGGTAACGACACGTTGTTTGCACAGTTCATTATAGCTCAGGCTCCATGTAATGATTTTTCAACTGTCATTGCGTTGTATAGAAGCATCTGAAAGGCGAACTCTTTTATCCCTTTGGGAACATGTCTGACCTTGTCTCCCTTCGGCATCCCATGGTCCACTCGCTTGCAAAGGTCTTCAATGTCATCGATTTAACTCGTCTAACTTTCATTGTGAAGTTGGGCTCGGACGCGCAGGCGTTCTTCGGCGCGAAGCTTGCGTAGAACGGGGCGACCAAACACTGCCAGGAACCTCGTCTCAAAGGCCGACCAAGTCTGCATCTTCGGTTCATTGTTATATAAAAAACTACACAGCTAATTTGTCGAGGGAGAAAAAGGCGTTTTTAAGATTGGCAACTTCATCCCAGCGGTTGTGGATGCTCACCCTTTTGTATGTTTAGAGCCGATCTTTCGCATCGATGTCGTCGCTGCCGGTGAAACTGCGGGGGAGGTGTTGCGTTCGAGCAGTGACCTAGAAAAGATGAGGGGCGCAGGCAGCGGCGAGGTCAGTTTGTGCTCGATTACTCGTCAGACAGGAGGGAGCACTCGCTTGCTTCGCAGTTCCAGGCCGGTTTGCGTGTAAAGACTACTGACTCGACCCAAATATAATAGGAGTTATTAGCAGGCGTCCAGAGCGTGGTAATAGGGTCTGGTTGCGCCAGGGGCCAAGCTTGATCTAGAGTCCACGCGCAGGCCTTGCAGCAAGAGCATTCTCGATGGGGCTGCTGCGATGTTCAGGGCCAGGGCAGGTCAGGTCAGGGCAAAAACAGAAGTACCTGAGTGAACTCTAGGCTGCCGGTCATGCGGCAAGCCGCGCTGTAAACTTTGTCCCCACATGAAGACTATTGTTGCCCAGGCCACCAGGTACACTTTTAAATATGAAATCAAAGACAACCTCAACTGTGACACCCCTAATGTAATCTACAAACTCCGCTGCCTTGTCTGTGAGGAGGAATATATCGGCCGAACAAAAACATCTTTCCGCAAAAGGTTTAACAATCACAAGTCACACGTGAAGGGCCTCCCCGACTTTCCCCTGTCCAGGCATGTGTGACTCCCGGGTCACTCGTTTGCAAAAATATAGGCCGTCTTAATTCAGTGCGGCTTCTGTAGCCCATACGAGCGGAAACAAAGAGAATCCTTCTTTATACACAAATTTTCGACGTTTGCCGAAGGAATAAATGAGACCACATGGAGATTGAGTTGCTTTCGAAACTGACATAACCACCCTGAGATGTTTTAAGGGAGGGCAAAAGGAATAATCGTGCCATAGTTTTTTTTCTTTTTTTCTTTTTTCATTTTTTTTCTCTCTTTTAAGTTCGCAGAACACATCGTTCTCCCCTGACGGGAATCGAGTTGTGCCGGCCTGTGTGAGACGATGGGGTCTGTGGGGGGAGCAGCATCGCGGTGCGGGACGGTCGGCGTCGCGACTGCTCCTCCGGCGGCGGTGAGATGATCAATCCTTCTCCACCTGCGGTTCTTTACAAGGCGTAAACCGTTTTCTAAGCAAACTTTCCGGACCATTTTACTAAGACGGACCCGTACGAGCCTTCGCGCATTGGGGACTCACTGATCCTTTTTTTCAATGCTGTCGACGAATGTTTCGTTTCCCGATCAGCTTCCTTCGGCCACCTGTGGCCATGTGGTACTTGTGTCTGTCTAACGACAGTCTCAAACCGCCATTACCAATTCCTCTTTTTCGTTCTTTTTTACCATTGATCCCCAGTAGGCAGAGGTTGGCATGCTTCACTGCCATCTTGAGCTTTTTCGTTCAGTCTTTCGAGCTTCGACTCTCCAAATGTTATGTATCTCTCTCTCTTTCCGCACCCAGATGCAGCACGCCGTTTTCTCTGTAAACGCACATTGTTTGAACTTTATGCGTCTGTTTTCTGTGTATCAATGCCGCAACTGTGCCTCCTTCCCATTTACAACATTCCTCTCTCCATTCCTCTTTTCTTGTTTTTCCCCACCTTCTGTAGTATAGTTACGACATGTTTTTCTTACTCTCCCGCTCTTTTACTCTCCCCGAGAGTTCTTCATTGACTTAGGGTGCGAAAAAAGGGAGGCCCTCGGAGGCAAAGTGTGTATAAGCGTTATTCTGTCTATTGTAAGATAACCCCCAAAAAAGAAAGGTTCTCCTTTCGAAACTTTAGGGAACAGTAAAACCCTTGTTCAGTCTTCTCCAAGTTTCTGCACCCAAGTTTTGTCCTATTGCTACGGTAGTCCGGACGTTCTTACCAGGTATATATATATATATATATATATATATATATATATATATATATATATATATATATATATATATATATATATATATATATATATATATATATATATATATATATATATATATTCTGTACAGAATATAGAAGAATATATAGAATATTAGGACCAGCTCCGGACAGTAGACGCTGGGACGTTATAGACAGGGTAGGCTTGGGTGTCACACGGGAGCACAGTCAATAGTTCGGAAATAGTCTCTCGCAGTTCGGAACGTTCGAGGAACGGCCGATGAGCAAGTCAGGTTGCGTTCCGTCGCGATGTGATACAAGCGGCTCAAACAGCAGGAGCGGCGGCGCCCGACAGCCGGAACGGAGCGTCAGCAATTGACGCAGAAGCGCCGTGATGACGGTGCCTAGATGCGCTCCCGAGCCTTGGCGGAGGGTAGCACCGGTACCGCTCAAGGTGGGCCAGGCGTCTCACGTGGTCGTTTCCCACAGATCGCGCCTTGTTCTGCCGCTTCCCTTGCAGCCGTCGTCATTCGAGCCCTCGCGATAACGACCCCGCGGCCCTCTTGCTTGTCATCGTCGCTGTCGTTCTGCTGACTTACTTTCGCAGCCAATCACGTTGCCATTCATCACATAACCCCCATCTTAAGAAAGTTGCTAGGGGAGCGAACAACTATTCTACTAGTCACGGCCCCGGGTCACGGTCGCAGCGCCCTCAAGCACAGCATGCAGTCAGAAATAGTCAGTTGCACGATGGCTTGTTACTGCTACTTCACACGCATGGAGTAAGGAAGCAGACGAAAGGTTTGTTCTCAAACTACCAGTCAGTAGCTTACATTAAACCCTGTCGTTGAGCATGTATACAGCGGCAACTTGTCCGTCGTTCTCTGGCTGCACATGTGGCATGAGCGCACAAAACGCTTAACATCATTTTGCAGATCCGGCCAGTAGAAGTTTTCTAAAATTCGCTGAGCAGTCTTGCGAATGCTGGCATGTCGAGGTGTGGCGTTCTAATTTGCCGCCAGGATGATGAACTCCTGGAAGATTTTCGGCACTACCATCTGCTTCACTGTCTTTCCCACTGCATTTTGGCACTCTCTATATAAAAGGCCTTCGCTTTCGAGGAAACTGTAGCGGTGACCTCGTGCGGACAGGGACTCCCTCCCAACTTTTCGGTAACAGGACCTCAAAGTGTAGTCTTTGCGCTGCTCTTGGGTTAGTTGATCTCGGTTGAAAGTAGTGCACGAAGGCGGTGGCACGTTGAACCGTGTGGTCTGTGGTCGTTCTGTCCTTAAAACGGCGGAAATCAGATAGCAAGGCTCCGAACGTAGTGTTCGTCCCAGGCTGCTCTTAGTTGTTTCCCTGTTGCCAGCAACTTCATACTCCCAGTCACGATCTGGCTGGTGAGGCTCCCTGATACCTGGAATATTACCGAGAATCAGGTCGCAGATGGGACGACTCATGCAGGCTGCGATGATCTCTCCAAACAAATACGGCGTGTGGACCCGAATTTTTGCTTCTGGGAGTTCCAGGACGGAGCCGTCAAGAAGAACAACTTGGCTTGTCATCCCAGTGAAGCAATCGTCGTCGACCATACCTCAGCGGACGATGGCTGTGTCACTTCCAGTGTCTCGGAGAACGCTGGCGAATTTTCCTAGCACTCGTCCAAGAACAACTGGAATTTCCTTGACGAGAAACGGTGAATTTCTATCGCTGGTGTTAATATAGTTTGAACCACTTCCAGTTATGCCCGACATCTGGTCCCTGTGGAACTTGGTTTTCGAGACTCTCATTGGAGGCTCGTAAATGGCACATGCGTTCCCCTTTGTCTTGGTCTCCTGACCCGCTTCGAGAATTGTCGGAACTGCCACCAGGGTGGCCATGCTTGGAGCAGTATTTATGTTCTTTGGTCACAGTGCGACAGACTTGCGCGCGTTGTCCAGGACGATCGCATTAGAAGACTTCTATGTTGCCTTTCCCCGGTGTGTTGGCTGCACCCTTCGTAATGTCCGGCGCGTCAGTTGGAAGCTTCTCTAAGTTCCCCAAGCTCTGCGGCTCCACGAAACGGTCCGTGACGTCTGCCAAGGCATCCAGGGTGGCACACTCGCGTTACTTCAAGAAGACGACGAGTCTCGGGTGGCCACAACATTAGGATTGCTCCTAGATTAAGAAATCGCGGAGACCTTCGTAGGTCTTTGAAATGTTGGCCATTTCCACCCAATGACCGAAGTAGCTGGAGAGCCTCGCCGCAAACTGCTTTCCCGTCTCGCCATCTTCAGCCCGGGCCTTCCGGAACTTCTCCTGGTACGTCGTTGCCATGAATAGGAACCGCTGGAGCAGCGCTTTTTCGACCTTGCTGTAGTCAAACAAATCATCTGCGGTCATGCTGCCAATAACGGTCAGCGCTTCACCAGACAAGTATATACTGAGGCACACGACCCATTTTTCCAGCGGCCTCCCTTGCCCAGTCGCCACGTGCTCGAAGCGCTGCAAGTACGCGTGGCAGTCATCGTGTCTCTCGTCGAACAGGGGCAGGAGCTTCTGCGGATTCCCGAGGCTACTTCTGGGTTTGTTGCGTTCCCGCAGTAACGGTGGTGGTGTTTTGTGATCCTTCTTGAAGACGAATCTTCAACTCCTGGATTCGCATTTCCCTTTCGACAGCTTCCTTGGCTATCTCGGCACGTTTTAGCCGTCCCTCTTTTTCGCGCTGTGCGGCTTCACCGAGTGCCTCTCTTTCAACTGCCCTCTCTGCACGCTGCTCCGCCCGCTGGGTGTCGATCCACTGGCGAAGTTCCAGTCCTGAAAGACCCAGCTGTATCTCGATCGCCACTAGCTTATCCACATCTATACTAGTCTTCATTGACGTGTTCTCACAGCACTCAACTTTCTGCAGATGTTATGGGTAGGATCCTGGCAGGCTCGGCACTTTTGGTATGTTTGGGCCAAAGACCACGCAGGCAGAGTCAAACACTGGTTATCACGCCGAAGACTATAATAAAGAGGACTAAGGACAAGCACAGGACAGTAGACGCCGGGACGTAAGAGACAGGACAGGCTTTGGTGTCACATGGGAGCACAGTCAACAGTTCGGAAATAGTCTCTCGCAGTTTGGAAGGTTCGAGAAAAGCCCGATGAGCAAGTCAGCATGCGTTCCGTCGCGATGTGATACAAGCGGCTCAAACAGCAGGAGCGGCAGCGCCCGACAGCCGGAACGGAGCGTCAGCAATTGGCGCAGAAGCGCCGCGAAGATGGTGCCTAGATGTGCTCCCGAGTGTTGTCGGAGGGTAGCGCCGGTACCGCTTAAGGTGGCCCAGGCGTCTCACGGGGTCGTTTCCCACAGACCGAGCCTTGTTCCGCAACTTGCCTTGCAGCCGTCGTCATTCCAGCCCTCACGAAAACGACCCCGCGGCACTTTTCCTCGTCATCGTCGCTGTCGTTCTGCTGGATAACTTTCGCGGACAATCACTCACGTAGCCATTAATCATATATATATATATATATATATATATATATATATATATATATATATATATATATATATATATATATATATATATATATATATATATATATGTATATATATATATATATATATATATATATGACAGAAATAAGAATGGGCAGTCAAGAAAATAGCGGAAAGCAAAGGGGAGGATGTAGTTGGTCAAGGTAAAGAATTTGGAAAATAAGAAAGTCGCGAAAAAATGCCCGCCAGGTGGCATCCGAACCCACGACCTCCAGAATACCGGTGTGGTGCGATAACCACTACGCTACCGGCGGGGCTACTTTAGCCTCCACTTTCTGGGGTATTTATGTTCAGGTTTTTTTGTTTCCTGCGCTTGGGGGTGGTAGCCAGCGCCACTCGGACTACTCGGGGTGAAGGGGACCTTCTTTTTAACCCCCGGGCCGTGACTCGAGTGTCTACGACATGTCGAGAGTGGTCGACAAGCGTTGAACCCTCTTAAGCTCCCTATGACGTCTATATATATAAATATATAAATAAATATATATATATATATATATATATATATATTTATATATATATATATTTATATATATATATATATACTTGCGGTAGTACCCAGTGGTGCGGGGGGGGGGCACTATAATAATGACACTAATGGGTATAACAACTGTTCATTTTTTCTTATTTATCATATTTGCGTAGTTCATCATGAAGTGAAGCGGTACACATGCATAAGCTCCTGCTTGCTGCAAATACATGGGCTCCAACTGCAGGCGCGTCGTAATAATGTGGGTGAGGGGTATTCTTGTCGCCAGGGTGAGGGGTATTCTTACTCATAGGAAGTGCTATCTCAGCAGATATGAACAATGCTCATCTGTACAGTTTTATGATAAGTAACAAGGGTTCCCTACCGGAGGCGCGGGTTTGCAGGAAGTCCCAACATATAGAAAGCTCTAACGTTTGCGCTTTTTACTGGTCCGTCTTCTTATTTATATTTATGATAAAACACAGGGCTTCAACGGGATGCGTGTGAATGAGATAATGGGAAAAAGAGATAATCACGAATTTAAGAACACATAATTCCCCTTTTCTCCAGGCTAGGAGTACAACTTCCAAAAGTGCCCCATAAGTGAGCTTCTACACCAGTCACCAATGTACTAGCGAAATTTAGTGTCTAGATGCAGCAATTATTGTTGGGCGTTCATGAGTCAGTCAGTCAGTTAGTCATTCGGGCACAGGATTTTATAGGTATAGATGAGAGGGCTCTTATGGCAGTCGCTTGGTTGCAGAAAGTGCCATCAGATGGCGAGCACTACGACAAGGCTTGAAAATTCAACCAAGTTAAACGTTCAGAATGGTGTATTTCAAAAATATCGCTTACGCGTTTTTCCGAATGTTAGGACCTAATCCTGAAATTGTTTTTTGGGCAATTGGGTGGGCAGCATTTGCATGCAAAAACGATTGGGATATATCAACTCGCTGTGTAGTTATTGACGAATGTATAAAACACCGATTTTACCCGAAATCATGCTTGCATCTATTGAGTGGGCTTTATAGAAAAATATTCTAAAACAGTTTTGAAATACCTGAGTAAGTTACCTATTTCAACAAAAACCAGTTCAATATCTCAAAATGCTTACGTTGAAAGAAGATTATCTGAAAAACTATTCTTCAGCTTTTCAGTCTAGCTATGGTAGATTTTTTAAATTTTGAGCAGTATTGACCTCCCACACCGTAATCACAATGTGCTCATGAATTGTGAAGCCGCTTGAAAGAGCAGTTTGGCTAGGTGTGGACATCACCTGTTAGGCCTTTTTGGCTCGTCAGCCGTATTATGTGGAGAAAAATAATTTGGCCCCTTTAGCGGCGTCGTAGGGCGAGATCCTTAACACTCGTTCTCAGCATGGGCAGTAACATGGGCTCCCTAGTGGAGGCGCGGGATTTCAGGAAGTCACAACAGATGGCAAGCGCAAACTTTGCGCTTTTTACCATTCCGTCTTCTCTTTTGCAAATATGATAAATGATAGAACTCTTACGGGAGGCGCGTGGTTGCAAAAAGTTCCAACAGATGGCGAGCACTATACAAAGGTGGAAGAATTCAACACAATTCCACGCTGAGAGGGGTGTAAATTAAGAAAAATTGCTTGCCTCATTATCCGCATGTTAGTACAAAATCCTGAAATTCATTTTTGGCCAATTGGATAGGCAACATTTTTGAGCAAAAGCTAATGGGATACATCAATTTTCTGTGTGGTTATTTACGAATGTGTAAAAACTGTGAAATCGGGCTTGCCTCTTTTGGGTGTTTCATAGACAGATGTTCTACAACAGGGTTTAGATAAATGAGTAAGTCTGAACAAAAACGAGTTCAGGATCTCAAATGCGTGCGATAAAAAAATTATTATCTGAAAAACTATTTTACCGCTCTTCACTCTCCCGATGGTGAAAGTTTTAAAATTTTCAACAATATTGATGTCAAACACCGCAATGAAAAGGTGCGCATGAAATATGAAACGGTTTAAAAGTTCGGTGTTTTTAGGCGTGGACATCACCTGTTAGGCTTTTGGCTCTTCATTTGCAAACAAAAATTGGCCCGTTTAGCGGCGCCGCAGTGCGAAATCCTTAAAAATGATACTGTGAATTTGTATGAGACACACATGCTAGCAAAAATCAGCTGGATCGATGAATCGTTGAAAGGTTCTTTTGAGAACCTTCAGTAACACCAATTTTCCTGAAGGCGGAATCACCTCGATAGAAATCCAAAAACTACTTTTAGATACTCTTAAGGGCTACATATATCAGCAAAAAGCGCTTCAGAATGTGAAGGGGGAAAAAGATAATCACGAATTTAAGAAAACAGAAGTTCTATTTTTCCCTCGGTTAGGACCACAATTTACAAAATTCCCCCATTAGTGAGCCTCTACGCCCTGTCGCCAATGGACTCCATAAATTTAAAGTCTCTAGATGTAGCAGATTTCCCTCCGCGTTGATGAGTCAGTCAGTATGTCAGTCCGTCAGTCGGGCACTTCATTTTATAGGTACGCATGACGGGCTCTTACGCGAGGCGCGTGGTTGCAGAAAGTGCCAGCAGATGGCGAGCACAATGGGAACGAGGGAAAATTCAAATGAATTAAACGCCCAGACGGGTGTAAATTAAAAGTCTCGCTTGCCTTTTTATGCGCATGTTAGGACAAAATTCGATACAGGAGTTTTGGGAAATTGGATTGGCAACATTTTCGAGAAAAAATGAGTGGGACATATCAATTGGCTGTGTGTTTATTAAAGAATGTGTAAAAAAAAGTGTTTTCCCAAAATTGTGCTTGCTTCTTTTGCATGGGTGTCAGAGAAAAATGTTCTACAACGGTGTTTAGATACCTATTTAGGTTATCTATCTCAACAAAAACCAATTCAATAACTAAAATGGCGTGCGATATTATTATCTGAAATAATATTATCTGAAATATTATATCTCAAAAACTATTTTACCGTTTCCGACTGTCCCCATGGTGAAAATTTTAAACTTTTTAGCAATATTGACCTGCAACACCATAACCACAACGTGCGCATAAAATATAAAGCCGTTTGAAAGGTCAATTTTGCTAAGCGTGGACATCACCTGTTAGGCCTTTTTCGTTCGTCAGCCATGTCATTTGTAAAAAAAGAATTTGGCCCGTTTAGCGGCGCCGCAAGGCGAAATACTTAAAAATGGTTCTCTGCATTTGTATGAGTACACATGCTAGCAAAAATCTCTTGAATGAATGGACCAGTGAACGATTTTTTGAGCACCTCTAAGACCAACAGTTTTTTTCTGAATGCGGAATCACCTCGACAGCGTTGGTTAGGGTAAAACCCAAAAACTATTTTTAAGATACTCTGAAAGAATACATATATCTTGCAAATAGCGCTTCAGACTCTGAACGGGGGAAAGAGATAGTCACGAATTTAGGAAAACAGAAGTTCAATTTTTCCTTCGTTTAGGACCAGAATCTCCAAAAGTCTCCCATTAGTGAGCCTTTGCGCCATGCCACCAATTTACTACCAAAATTGAAAGCCTCTAGTAGTAGCAGTTTTTGCTGGGAGTTGATGAGTCAGCCAGTCAGTCAGTCGGGCACTTCATTTTATAGGTATAGATTACAGGGCTCTCACGAGAGGCGCGTGGTTGCAGAAAGTACCAACAGATCACGAGCAATATACGAACACGGAAAAATTCAACTGAATACCATGTCCAGAGGGGTGTAAGTTAAAAACATCGCTTGCATTGTTATCCGCAGGTTACAACAAAATTCTGAAATTGAATTTTGGATAATTGGACGGGCAGCAGTTGCAAGCAAAAACGAGTGGGATATATCAACTGGCTGTACGGTTACTGACGAATAGGCAAAAACATAATTTACCCGACATCATGCTTGCCTCTATTGGGTGGGTGTAAGAAAAAAATGTTCTAGAACAGTATTTAGATACCTCAGTAAGTTATCGATCTCAACAAAAACCAGCCCAATATCTCAAAACACGTGCGATAAAAAATAATTTATGTCGCTTTTTACTCTCCCGATGGTGGAAATGTTAAAATGTTCAGCAATATTGACTACGAACACCGTAATCACAATGTGCTCATGAAATGTGAACCCGTTTGAAAGAGCAGTTTGGCTAGGCGTGGACATCGCCTCTTAGGCCATTTTGGCTTGTCAGCCGTGTCATCTTCGCTGATTCGCTGCATTCCGATTATTGCATATGGCCACATAACGTAGAATACCCACACGGGGCGTAGTGCTTCTTTCACAGTGACATATATATTTTAAATGCGCAAATCTTCCGCCGTAAAACTACCCACCTTGGAAAGAAAAAGCCACCTCAGCAACATAAAGCCAATATAAAACCATAGGCTTGTGCTAAGCTTTGCGACGGTCAACGGGCACAGTTTTGCGACTGCGAAAACGAAGGTCCGTGGAAAACGTTAGCGGCTCAACTACGTAATTCACTGTAGACGTACGCCCAATTACACGTTAATGACCATGACACTTGGCGAGTAACTTTCGAGCAAGTCTAGGAACAATTGAGAGAGAGTGAGATGGGTTTCGGCAGCCACACAAGGGTACACTCTTAGGCAAAAAGGACTAAAATAGGGACTAAAATACAGCCGTTAGTCTTCGCGGGCGACCGTTCATCTTCAAAGGGAGTATCTGCGGCAGAGTACGTGCCGTGTGCATAAATTCGGACTAACTGTTCGTCCCCGCCGATCTATAAGGAGTAACGGGAAGACGAAACGCATGCAGTTAGTCTCTTTGCTGCGTCGTTAATCCCCTAATGGCGTCGTCGTTGCCCTTTCGCGCATATGTCTGCGAACAGTTTTATATTTCCAAAATACAAGGCATTGCAGTCACTGGGTGCTTTAGATGGTGCCACGGGAGAAAATATTGATGTTAGTCATAAGAAAATCGCCTAGGGTTAGTAGAGCGGCGGGTAATGGCAAGGAGCGGCGAAGCGCGATTGTCATACGCTTCTCGGCGAGGTTATGTTGATACGCTGTGTTGCATTCGATTCGTGCGAGATAATAACGGCCAATGAAAGCTTTCAAGCGCCTTAACAGTAACTCAAAAATTAGTGACAGTAGCAAAAGTGGATTCCTGAGCGTAATGAATATGTATATGTTTAACAGACTAGAAAAAACGCATATTGCTGATGACAACTGCAAAACAAAAATGCTCGCTACAGGTAAGCGTCTCGAAGTTATCTTTTACACTCGGTACATAATTGCCTTGGGCACCAAAGCTATGACAATGCTGCAACTGCTGTAAAACCCGCTTGCATTTCGCGGTCGCAATCGTCTAGCGACGCGAATTTGGAGAATTCAGGCTAAGCAACACCAAATTCGCTTTCGCCGATGCAGGAAAATATGGCATGTTTCCTTATTCTGACACTCACACAGACGACACCTTTCACATACGTTACATAGAGCACTTAACATATGTATCGAACACTAAGAAAGCACTTAGCTTGCGCTAATTTGTGCGGAAACAAATGAGTCGTCCGATCGCCCAGCTACCTATCTCAACTAGGCGACGACGAGTTGATTGTTATTTACGAAAAAACTATGGTTGTGAGGCTCTACTTCGAATCGAACTGAGCAATAGTCCCTAAACCTAGCAAACCGCTAAGCGCAAGGCGCAAAACGCGGTCACGTTCGCTTGCACAGATAGAAATTCGGGCACCAGTTGCAATGGATCTGTTGCGTTATGCACAGAACTACACCCTGTACACTTAAATATTATCTGCCGCAGGAACCATCCGGCGGCGTGGTCTAGCGGATAGCGCGTCGGGCTCCTTGTGTAGAATTCCGGGCGTCGGGGGTTCGATCCCTGCCGGTGCTGGCGTTTTTTTCTTTTTTCTGCACTCTAAGCAGTTCGTCCTTGGGGAGTATCGGAACGGACCATCCGGGTGGGGGACTAACCGTTCGTCCCCTCGCAGTTAGTCCCCAAAGGGACTAATGATTGTGGCAGAGGCCGTTAGTCCCCGAAAGGACGAACTTTTAGTCCTTTTTGCCTAAGAGTGTACCGGCAGCGAACTCAGCGGATTGAGTTCCAGGCTCGTAACGATGCTCGTGGCGAGATCGCTGGCGAGATATAGGTGGGCAATACTCCACCACAGAATTATGAAAGACCAGCGACGACAAGTTAAAAGAATGTGCTAGCGGACTCTCCATTTTTTAACCGCCTTCTTTGATTTGCGGATCCCCTGATTGGGTATGTGCCAAATCTAACGGCGCAACAACAACAACAGCCCTCCGCTAGCTTCTCATCACTGCCAAGTGAATAATGTCAATAAATTGCTCACCTTCTTGATCACGAGAAGTGACCAGACGGTGGCGACAGCTCCCTGCCCGAGTCCCGAGCCCTTGACGAGCCGATTTAGAGCCCCCAAGACACGACGACAGTTCAGCAGACCATGACGACGTGTCTCTATCACTATGGTCGCACATGGTTTGTGGGGATCGATACTTTCACGCGAACCCCTTTATGGCTAGCTTCCCATCGCGGCCGACGTGCAAATCGCGTCTCGCTCACGCGACGGGAACCATATGGGATGGCGCCAGCGACCGGACGGTTTGTTGTCGCCCCGGTGGAGGCGTTGACCCTTTTCCCCTCTGCCTTACCCGAGAACCAGTTCTTCCTCGATACCAGTGCCAGCGTAAGGCGACGTCTGGTGGGTTGTCGCATGACGAGAGGACGGTCTCTTGTCTTGGGGATCCGGTAGCGTGCGGACGGTAGCGTGCGGTGACCTGGGGGACGCGCCCCAAAGGACGCGTCCGGACGAGCTGAAAGACTGCACCCACGTTCGCACGCGAGACGCCTCACTGCTCCGGTACTCTAGCGGTGAGTCGAACCATCTCGATCTCTAGCGTTGTTTATTGCCTCGCTCCCAGTGTTACCGTTATGGCCTGCGATATGTCTGTATGCAGTGTATTTGATTTGCACTTTGCAATAAATGATGCCATTGATGTTTTGCCATGGCCGCCTCCTGTCTTTGTCTTTCTCCGCAATCAACGCACCCGTCCGCAGCCGGCGCTCGCAAGGCGTGTTTGCTGAGCGCGGATGGCTGCGGGGTGGGAAATAACCAGTGTGTGAAATAATGAATCCCACAGGTTACAAACCCTCACCGAATCCGCGCTGCCTTCAGGGCATCGCAGGTACAGGCAGGGGTTCAAAAAACCCACCACGTTGATCCCTTTCAGCAAACGGTTCTTTCTTCGGTATTTTATCGCATTGCTCATCTGCATCACCCTCCTCATCATGCCGCAGCTTTGACCGGGACTGTCGCATTCAACCCGTGGTATTGTGACTGGACATGTAAATGGGCAATACCGCAATGCGCCATTCCAAAAGACCAGCGACAATGACGACGAAGGTGCTGGCGGACCCTGCACTGGCTATTTGATAACCACCATGTAAATAATGTACATAGATTGGTAATGTTGTTTATGGTTCATGTATAACCTGCTCTGACGCTAGGTTAATGTATATATATACCGATAGCGAATGAGAAGAGGAAATGAGAAACTCGTTGAAATAAGACAGAAATAAGGGTCGGCAGGCAAGAAAACCTCAGAAAGCAAACGGGAGACTGTGGTATTTAAACAGATAAAGAATTTAGAAAAAAAGAAAGTGGAGAAAGAATGCCCGCCTTGGGGGATCTGAAACCACAAACACAAACGCAGGTGGCGCTACAACCTGCGTTTGGGGGTGGTTGCTCCAGCCCCAAATGCAGGAAACAAAAGCACCTTAGCATAAATATCACAGAAAGTGCAGGAATGTTTTCTTTCTTTCGGTCTTTACAAATTAAAAATATTACAATTCACAAATAATACAAAATATTCTTTCTGGATCTTTACAATACATGCACCAACACAGGATACAGCCATGACGGTGGAATTAATCAAAAGTAATCCTAACACCTCAATCAACACAAAATGAAGGCGCAAGAAATACAGACTGATAGCAGTCAGCTCTACATTGGGAGAAATACTAAAAAAAATTATTAGAAAGACAATGCTACTTAACAAAAATAGCCCCGTAGAACAAAGCAATTTAGATTCAGCCGTATTATATCAGTGACCATAGCTTTAACCGAGTAAACAAAAGCAAGCAACCAAACAATATTTTGTATAGCAGTATGTATTCCCATCTGTTTAGGTATAAACAATGCATTCAGCTTCATCAAATTCTTAGTCATTGTAAACTGTCTAAAACACCAGGATGTCGAAGAAAGCTGATAATTTCGAAGATTATTGTTTCAATGAAAAAAGTTACCTACAACTCGCCGAAATCAAGAATCTAATAAGGTGTTAAGTCAGGTTCCCCGAAGGGGTAGTTAGGTCCATTTTTTTGGAACATGTAGTTTTAGATCTCCTTAACAGCGAAATTCTTAAAGGATGTATATATCTAGGCTTTATCCGACGACATAACTTTACACTAAGAGACAACTAAAGAGATGATATTCAGGAAAAGGCAACCGAAGCACCTAAACTAATAGAAAACTGGGAATTTGAAAAGGAAGTGAAATTTAACCCAACAAAATTAAAATAACCGTATTAGGTTACAAGTACATTTAAAGACCTCCCGTTATCAAACTTGAAAACAAAAGTCGTAAATTGGCGTCTATATGCAAAACAATTTTAGTTTTATACATCCTATTAATTATGTAATGTTAAAACTAAACCAAATAGCAAAGTGCCTTGGAATATATACAGCATACAACTTAGGGCTTACTAGCAAAAATTTAAAGAAAATTATTTGAGAGATATAGAAAGCATTTTTAGGCCATTCCAATTTGGTGTAAGAAACATGTCATTATGAGAAAAACTAAGAAGCATCCAAAACACAAGTTTTGTTAAAATTACCAAATCATTTAAAATAATATGCAATACGGCCTTCAACATCATACCCAATGTCTCACCAATTCATCTAACCATCAAAAAAGGAATTGAAACATATAACGTACTCGTTTCCGAAACCATGTTCTCACGCAAAAAGAGCGCTTTTACAAGAGACCAAATAGGCAATGAGGTTGATATATCACAGCTGCATCCAGCAGATCACTCCTCGCAGAAGTTGGCCCAGAGTGACGAGATTCAATAAAGCCATGCGCTACGCTGCTGCGACTACTTATGTCGCTCCCGCTGCGGGCGCTCCGGCGGGCCAGGGCTCCGGCGCCTGTCGTCGCAGGTTTTCTCTATACAAACCAGCGGTCGCTGGTTTGTATAGAGTTTAATATTAATATATACTAGAGAGAAATCTGGCGTAGCAGTCGCGGGCCGTCGTTGGCGCCGCGATTCAAGATAGCGACGTTCCTCGCCTACTTGGCTTAGCTACCAACATGACTTCTTTTTTGTCTCGAAGCCAAAGCCAACAAAAAGGCGTAATATTTTTTTCTTCACTTTCAATAACGCTTCCAAATAAGCGCCGACAAATAAATCTTTATAAAGCTTCATTTTTAAATAACAAAAGAAATTTGGATAATGTTTTACGGTAATAGTGTTGCCTTTTAGCTGCCCGATGCAACTTTCCAGCCTGTTCATGAGTCATGCCAAGGACAAGTGGAACGTGCCAGCCCAGAACATGATGGAACACTCGCTGAGGCGTGGCTCGCCTTGAAAGTGGCGCCAGATTTCTCTCTTTTCTATATTAGTAATTACTCTATGCTGGTCTTGGCATGCGATTACGTGGCCAGCGCAACAAGTTCGGCTGTAGCCTGCGAGGCTAGGGTTGGCCGTTGTAGTGGTGCCGCTTTATGTTGTGTCACATCGGGTAGCCAGTTTCTTGTGTCACCTCGTTCGTCCTCGGCGCTTCCTCAAGGACGCCCCATCCACTGTACCAGTTATAGCTAAGGAAGCGAAGCTAAGGAAGGGCGAAACTAAGTAAGCGCATAATTTGCTATAATCAGTCCAGAGGTGACTTTCTTGGTTCTGCCTGCGCAGTGTGGGGCGATATTCATTCATTCTATCACTGGCCCGCTAATACGACCTCCGCTCAATGGTGTGTTATTCTTCGAGTTCGAAGTAATGAGCTTTTACTGCATGGTGTATCAAAAACAGCTAGATATAAACGTGATTGACTGATTAATTGATTGACTAATTGATTGATTGATTTATTGATTGATTGAATGATTCATTGATTGATTGATTGAATGATTGATTGATTGATTGATTGATTGATTGATTGATTGATTGATTGATTGATTGATTGATTGATTGATTGATTGATTGATTGATTGATTGATTGGTTGATTGATTGATTGAATGAATGAATGAATGAATGAATGAATGAGTGATTGATTGATTGATTGATTGATAGATTGATTGACTGATTGAATAAATGATTGTAAGGTTCAAGGTGCCGACGCAACGGACGCGATGAGGCGCGCCATAGTGGAGGTCTCCGGATTAATTTTGACCACTTGGGGATCTTTAACGTGCGCCGAAATCTCGTACACACGGGTGTTTTTGCTTTTCGCCTCCATCAGAGATGCGGCCGCCGTAGCCAGGAATTGAATTCGCAATCTCGTGCTCAGCAGCGCAACGCCTTATCCACTAAGCCACCACGGCGGGTCGTTATTAACGTAACAAAAAGTTTAAATGTTCAGTGATGACAAGAAAGAAATGCAAGCTACTTATTTTATCGAAGTAGAAATATTCCCATAGTTCCGGCGCACTTTTCCACAAACCAATCCACGTCGCGGTTTATAACTGGATATGGTAGATGTCTATTTTGTTTTCACAAGTTTCCCACTAGATATAACAGGAAATGTGAATGCAACCTACCAGCACACAGCTTCAACCACTATTTATAAGACTGCCACATAACAATAACAAAACATACACAAAAAAACGTTTTACTGTCTACAGCAATACCGGTAGATGTTTCCTGATTTACGTAATGAACATTTTTATGGTAGGGGCATGGTGAACAGCGGAGCTGTTTAATATTGAGCTTGGCCTTGTGGCGTTAGCAAAAGTACCAAGAAAGAGAGTTGTTTCAAGTCCGCTCGGCTATCACTAGATATTTAGTTCTTATGGTTGCGATTTTTCTGAAATTATTATGCGTAGGAAGCCCGTCTTTCTTTATGATTGTGGGACCGCTTCGTGTGTTTTCCAAGACAAACAGCCCGCTGCGCGATATCTGCGGTAGGGTCCCTCGCCACTTGTTCACTTCAGCTAAATGCTCCAGCGCCTGCCCAGCGCTCACAGAAGACGCCCCGGCGTCTCTTTTATTCATAATCAACCTCCCAAGCTGGCGGCGTCACGCAATCAGGCGCGAGCCACCTAGGATGAATGCATGCGCCAAGCCGGAAGCAGCCGCCGCAGCGGCGAACGCGGATATTTTAGAGCAATAGCTACAGTACGCTACCTCGGGCAGTCTTCGCGGGGTGACCAGTTTCGACCTTGAGAGCTAGAGGTAAAAACGCGCCCCCATCCGCAAGCGCCCAGATTGTAGCAGCGGCCGATAGGGGGCAGAAATAGGCGAGGAGAGAACAGAGAAGCGCGCGAGACCCGTGCCGCCACCTGGCGGAGGAAGGCGAGGATGCCGCCGCCGCAGCGGTAAGGGAGCGCATTGCCATATGCGATGGAGTTCGAAGAACATCTATCTAGCTGTGGTCGCTCGTACAGCGGTGACGCTTAAATAAAGCCGTGAGACGAAAAAGAGAAAACATGCTACTACTGCTCCTTCAAGTCTTACGCGTTAGTGTGAGCTTCCTTCTTTTTTCTTAACACGAATGTGTTATATGCCGATGTCCACGAAGATCTGACTCACCTCATATCCGTCTCGGAAATGACATCACCACAAAAACGCGGCTGCGCCATGATTCGACCCGGGTGCCCCGTCGCCGCAACCGGAAGTAACAGGCGCTTCACCGACTCCGCTACGAGCTCAAGCGCAGACAGCCCTATAAACGCGCCATATATATTTCTACAACCTCCTCTATTTTGATGGTGCTGCCGTGTGAGAGACATGAAGTGAAGTAGATCATGATGCTAATGAGTGCCTACAGTTGGCGCCAGCTAGTCGCAACGAAACCGTCTGCCGAACCCTCCAGGGAGCAGGGACGCAGTGGTCGCACATTTTCCAAAGCGACGCGCAAGCACATTGTCGCTCGCCAAGCACAGCGACAAGACAGCGCGGCAAATCATGCTCTTTCTCTGCAGCGGACTGTGAGTTCACCAAGCTATTCGCTGGCAGCCGGGTTGGTTTGGTTCGCGTGGTTTGCGAGCACGTGTAATTTCATTCTGGTTTACCCAGTGCTCGGGCGCGTGCAATTTAGTGCCTAATGTTCACAAGTCTGACCATGCCATACCGACAAAATAATTAGCGATGTGCAAGTTCATATCAATTCAAAATAAGCATTCAACTTATACTCTGAAGTCACATCTCACTTTCGTGTTTCATCGATTCCTATAAAGGAGGGATCAACCAATTTTTTTTCTGCTGTTGGCGATTGCAGCATTTCCGCAACTCGGTCAGCGAATACATGCCCAGCGAGTCATATGATGCGTGTAAAGGGTACGCCGAAACAGCGGTCCAAAGTTGGTCAAATTTACTACGACAATAAAACCTCCAGAACACATTAGCAAAACATTGATAAAAAAATTCATCCGGCGTCACGCGCCTGGCCAGACCTTCGCACAGCTGCGTTGGAGGATCCAAGCCTAGCATAACCATGACGTCAATGCACCGACGAAACGGCGCCGTGTCGCCGCATCGGCGACCCACAGCGTCATTGGACTTCGTGCCAAGAACATCGTTTAAGCGAAGCATATCGTTTAGAAAAATCTCCGCAACGCGAACGGCGTCATTTCGCTGCTCGGGACTAATGAGACGGCTTTGGTCAAACCTCGAGCATCGCGCTGAAGCTGCCACACGTGAACAGCCGCGGAGACCAGGATATCTCGGGCCGGGCGTTCGATATGTCAACTAAAAGTGTAATCGTCGGCAAAACAACGACAGGCTTGCAGTTAAAGAGAACTTCCATTGTCAATCCTGCAAATACGTGGGTGCCGTGAACGGCTATTTCCAGTGAGAAATTCTGACGGCCAATTCTGCTAGGATTTAATAAATATTGCTAGGTTTTGTGATGTTTTTCTTAGGATAGGCTACGTGCGGGGAGTGGGGGTTAGGAGAACCTCAGTCGCATTTTACAATGCCGTTACGGGCGCTCCTCCCCCTGGCAGCATATCCCTGCGGGAAAACGCTAGGTCGACCGCCAGCTCTGCTGTTTCGTTAGCCTCCCTCCACGAACGATAGGTCCGAAAAATTTGAAAGCAACGCTTCACAACTGTTGTCGAGCGGTTTTACCGACGTGGAGAGGTTGACCTGCAATTGGCCGCAGCTGAGCCATACCCTTGGCAACGCATCACGTGAGACACCATTCAAAGCAACGCCATTCGCCACATTCGGCAGCCACCTTACGACACCAGTGCGAAGTTGCGCATGCGCTCTCCGCAGCTGACTACCGCCTGGTCACGTAACTTACCGCGAGCAGGCCAACTTGGCAATAAATTCAATGCCAGCCCCAGGGACCGTTTTACTTGTGGAGGCAAAAATCAATAACGCCCGTGTGTCGAGATTGCGGTACACGTTAACTACCGCTAGTAAGGTGTCGCGCTACTGAGCAAAGGACACAGGTCGCAGGCCGTTTTTTATTGCTAAGAAAAAGCGATGAAACTCCTGTGTTGAGATTGCTGTGCACATTGTTGATTACCTGAAGGTTTACATTAACACCGAGCCCTGCTTTGCTACGTGCTTCATAGCCACGCGGTAGCGTTGATGCAAAAGCTCCAAAATGTTTTTTTAGAATCAAAGCTGTCGCGCCACAAGGGGTAGGGTGCATGGCGTGAAAGGACACCTTATGCTGAATTACGACCTCAGTATAAAGGAACCATGGCTAGCTGTGTGCAAAAATATATGGCGCTCTACATCCCGGCACAGCCTGTGTGGTTGACATAGTCGAGTGCACGTGTCCGTTTTATGAGACAATCTTAGTCAGTTTTCTCAGTTGTATTTAGCGTTCCGTAATTCTGTGCAATGTAGCACGAGTAACTTGTTTTAAGAGCTCATGCAGCGAGCAGCATGGTCTATGGCAGAATAGGAAGAGCCGTGTTAATTGCGTAACTAAAATTTCAGAGAAACATGTGACAAAACAAATCGATTCATATAATTATATGGTTCCCGCCTTTCGGCTATATTTTTTTCAAAATCACTTTCAATCAAACCTTTACGACAATAATGCGGTGCAGCTGTGCATTCATTGGCGATCAGCTTCTAAATATTGTATACTTCGTGAACTCTTAATAATGTATTATGGAGCACAAAAGACGAACGGGTCTTGATTCCTGCCTTGACGCTATTTTTCCGAAACCACATTTATTAAAACCTTTGCGAAAAATATGCGGTGGAGTGGCGTATCTATTGGCTCTTCTTATTCCCAGTTTAATGAGCGTGGACGACTCGACCAAGTATACGATGAAGATTTTAGCATGACTGGCAAGTGATTCCTATCATGGAACACACAGGTTTTATAAAGGACCAGTATCTACTTCTCTTTTTTTCTAGCCATAGAAAAGGGTATCACTGAGGCCCATAGGTGTTTCCGCCAGTTGATTGGGCATTACCGGGGTGTTCAAATATTATGCTCCTCCCAATTAGAGCGCACCGGTATCTTGTATATGATTTCAAGAATGCTAATGAAATTGTATTTTCTGTACTGCTAATTCCCAGCGGAGTGGTCAGTGCATTTTAAATTATTAAACTACCTATTAAACGTGCTCTTTGTCTCGTAGGTACTACTAGCACCACTTTTTTCTCTATTGTGTCATCAAAGGACTAGTGATCGATGCGTTTGGGAATAGCGGGTAAAACCAATATCAAAGGTGTTTTGGTTTGAAGGAAGTTTAGGTTTGTTTCGCTGAAGTATAGGTAACATTCTCAGATGTAATTTGAAGCTACTTTTGCTATGGAGACTGGTTATAAATGTAACAAGGATGTGCTAAAATCAGAACTGGGAAAAACCTTTCATTGCTTTAAAAATCTAGTGGACTAGTGTAAAAACTTGAATATTCGAACTTGGTCAGGTAATATTTACAGGTAGTCTGAACTGACGTCGAGATCCTGTGCATGTGTGGGCATTTCTGGGCACCCTTTGCATTTCTGTAGGGGAAAACGCCTCATTCGTTTTCACGTCGGAATTCACAACGGTCAGTTTCAAATAAATACCCCCCGGGCGCACACCGCTCCTTTAAGCTAAAATTTGGCTTATTCTCAGTAAAATACGTTGCAAAAAGAATCCAAATTTACAGTATGCAGGAATGAACGGGAGAGAAGCGCAGGTGGGCGTTCACGAGGTGCGGGGGTGCACGTAACTGGCGCAGCCAGCACACGCCAGTTCCGAGACGCATGCAGTAGCAGGTTGTTATTTGCGCAGCAGGATCAAAGTTCGGCCTCAATCCGTTACCACATTGCAGGTCTAAAAAAGAAAAGAAAAGCCGAAAACACGAGGGAATTCTACAACAACAACACATTCATCAAGTGGCCAGTATATTACGTGACCAAAACGAAGTTATAATAGCTCGGAGGTTCTTCCGTTTTTTTACAAGACTTTTAATATGGAATCTCTGATCCGTTATCGCATACTTATTCCTTTCGTCCAGAAGAATTTTGTGTTTAATACCGTAAATGAATTCTTGAAGCCAACAAATAGCCCAAGTACTCAGTTCTTATTAACAAAGTTGTAAAGAGTGAATTCTTTATGAGAAAACAAAGCTTTTCGGTGGATGGATTTTGTTTAAATTCGTGTTGATTAGGGTATATGAAGTATGTCTATCTGTGACGTATATTAGGCGTGTTAAAATTTTGGTCTTGATAGCTTAGTTTTATCTTTGACGTATATTAAACGCATTAAAATTACTTTCTCGAGACCTTCACAAAACACAAACTTTTAATGCTCATTGACTTGCATCTCCCCTCTAGCTTCTTTTTGCGAAACACCGAAAAAATAAACCGTGGTTTGATAAACCCATAAAGGTTCTACTTAATAAGAGGAATTGTATATTCAAACGGTATAGAAAAAATCCCGATTCACTGCAACTTTCTAAGCTTCGACAGCTTGGTTCCGAAATCAAGGTCAAAATCACAGAAGGAAAAAAGCGGTATTTTGACTCTCTTGGTTCTAGAATTAAAGAAAATCCAAAAGAACTCTGGAAACTGGTGAAATCTAACAGCAAAGATGATGTTGGTATCCCTCCGTTAATCCACAATAGTGCAGCTGTTACCAATGATAGAGATAAATCAAGCTGTTTTAATGATTACTTTGTCTCAGTGTATTCCACGCTAGTACCTCAACATCTTCCAGTCTTCTTGAGCAACGCACTTGATGATATGCCGGATATTGCTATTCACTACTCTGGAATAGTCACCCTTCTCCAAAAATTAAAACCACACTCGGCACCAGGTCCAGATAGGATACCCAATCTTGTTTAGAAATCCTGCGCACATGCCATCTCAAAGTATTTAGAAGTACTGTATCACAAATCCCTTGAAACCTCAGAATTACCTGAAGACTGGAAGATGGGCGACATTGTTCCGATTCATAAAAGTGGGCCCCGAGACAGTGTCATGAACTATAGACCTATATCTTTAACATCTGTGTGCTGCAAAACCCTGGAGCACATAATTTACAGTAACATCTTTACCCACCTTCAAAACAACAGTTTCTTTGTTCCTTACCAACACGGATTTAGAGCTGGACATTCATGCGTAACTCAGTTAGTGGAATTTACCCATGACATATTTACATCATTTGATAAAGGTTTACGAACAGACTGCATAGTATTAGATTTCCAGAAAGCGTTTGACAAAGTGTCCCATGTTCTCTTACTCCATAAGCTTTCACTTCTTGGTTTACCAGATAACATCCTTTTTTGGCTCAAAAACTATTTGACAGGTCGTTTACAAAGAGTGGTAATTAATGGCGCAGAATCTGAATATGCATGCGTATCTTCTGGCGTACCGCAGGGTTCCGTCTTAGGTCCACTTTTATTTCTTATATATATAAATGACATTGGCACATGAATCACTTCGAAAATCCGGCTGTACGCAGACGATTGTGTCTTTTACAGAGAAAAATAATAACGACTCTGACCGAGTAGCATTACAGACAGACCTAAATAAAATTTCTTCATGGTGTCACAGGTGGCTTATGTCCCTGAACATCTCAAAATGCAAGCATATTTGCTTCACGCGCAATCGTCAACCAATGGGTACACAGTACTGCTTGAACTGCTCCCCATTATCAGAAACAAGCGAAGCAAAATACCTAGGTGTCACGTTTTCCGCCGATCTGACATGGAATTGTCACGTTCAAAGCATCACTTTAAAAGCAAGACGAGTACTAAATTTCATTAAACTGAACTTTAAGCACGCGCCAATAGATGTCAAGAGAACACTTTACCTAAGCAACGTTCGCCCGATTCTGGAATACGCGTCCGTTGTGTGGGACCCGCACACACAAATTCTTGTCAATAGCTTAGAAAGGATACAGAAACGCGCAGCCCGATTCATAACCGGCATTTACTCATTCCAAAGCAGTGTCACAGAAATAAAACGGCACATATGTTTGGAAAATCTTTCACTGCGCCGTGTTGTTTCCCGCCTCTCTTTCCTTCGAGATGCCGTCTTCAGTCGCACACCACTATACAAAGAGACTTATCTACAATCACCAACATACATATCCGGGAGCCGCGACCACTTACTCAAGATAAAAGAAATGTGCGCGCCCACAACCACATAACAAAACTCCTTTTTTCCCCGTACAATACGCGATTGGAACCTGCTGTCTCCTGAACTAATCGAAGTTGCTTCTGATGTGACGTTCCCCACTGCTCTTCAAGAATATATTTATGGATAAAAATGTACTCGCTATTTGAAACTTTCTTTGATATTTATGCTTTGCAATGTTAGCCAGCGTGCTGTGTAAATGAATGTATCTTGTTACCTGGCCGATATTTATGCCTTGCAATGTTAGCCAGCGTGCTCTGTAAATGAATGTATCTTGTTACCTGGCCGACATTTGTTTTTAATGCTGTCTCATGTGCTCCCTCAGAATGTACCACATGTGTGATTAGTATTGTACTCACGGTCTGCAGTGTGTGGCTTACTAACGCAAACCTTGTATGTTTTCTTACAATTGTTTTTTTTTCTTTCTTCAACCTTTCAAAGAGTGTGCAATGTGGTATTTTATATCGATTATTTGTCCCCCCTACTATAATGCCTAACGGGCGAAGTAGTTATGCAAATAAACAAATAAACAAATAAACATAAAGATATAGATAGGGTAATCTAGCATGTTGTCTGAACATCCCCTTTAAACACCAGAGCATCCTTGGCAATTTTCTTGCGCGAGAGAAACGTAACCAACCCTCGGGGACAGGTAAAAATATGTGTCAGTTCAGGGACTAACAAGTCAATGACGTACATGATAGGGGTGACAAAAAACTATTAGTATCAAAACAGGAACTGTTGTTTAAGTTGTAAACTATTGATACACCCTCATCGCTACTAACGGGAGAAAGAAAAGTAGAACACAAGATGTTATCAGAGTATTTTACTGCCACTGGGCTACTGTGTGGAGGGGGTGCAACGACAAGAAATCTGTTCAAGACGTTTACCATTGGTGAGCCGTGAACGTCTTTGTCATTCATAGCAACGCCATGAGTTCTCATCGCAGACAATGTTGCTGTTTCTATAAGACATTAGTATCAGGACTGCTGCGTTCAAATATTTGCTATTGCCGCTGTTCAGTACACGTTGACACTTTGTCCGTGCTTAAATAGTTAAATTATCTCTTTATGAAATGGTGCTTTGTAAATCCCGGCGAGTTTCTTGATGCGACAATGCAATATAGATGTAATCCTTCGTTTTCCTATTTTAATACGTTGCATTGCTTTTTGTTAGGAAATACTTTTTTTACAGTAAGTAAAATTTCTCTTTTAAACGTCGTACGCCAGGTAATGCTAGTTTCGACAGAAACCTTCTCCGCAAATGACATTTTTCTCGTCTTTTACAAAACACGTCAAATTGCCTTGCATGAATTATTGGCACTAGTATTCGTACTCAACAGATCGTGCTGTAATGGGTTTGAGTACCGATATAAAGAATTTTGTGTTATCAGTGAATTGCTGTAAATTGAAGAGTTATCACCTCATTTATACGTGATGGCTCAGAATTACTAATCAAAACATCAAGAAGTATAACAGAGTGCAATGTAATTCGAGTAAATCTTGAATTCGCAATAAACCACCCAAGTGAAGAAGGAGGGTTTAAAGATTAATATTGAGTGGGGTGTTGTATGACATATCAATATTAAATTCACCACCATAGGTATACGTGCAGTTCTTGCAATTCATTTACCGAACACAGCCGCCTAATCACGCAAGAGAATCCGGTTCTCTAGTATGATTAGGGGAATACGGCAAAAATAATGTAGCAAAATAAGAACAGAAAACACTTCGCAGTAATTACATATGCAAGTAACGTGCGAAAGCAGCTCCCATTTGCAAGCACAGTGAACCAATATGGACACATGTTCCTCTGCTTCCACCTTAACAATAAACAAACATATATTTCGTACATGAGGAGTCTGAGGACATTCCCTTCTACATACCAAGTTTCTGATACCAAGAGTGCATCAAAACCAAAGCTGAAGTCTGATTAACACAAAACGTTTGCTGATTTATCGCACATTGGCCTGAGCGTTTATATTGAACCATTTCCCGCCTGTAGAAACAAAAATTCAGAACTAAGGTTCCTTTTACGTCATCAGGTCTCAAATGATTAGAGCTACTTGAAACTGACATGAAAAAGGCATAATTTATGATGTCAGGTGCTCATCTTAGGGTAAATGTGTCATCTATCTACATGTGTCAGCATTGCCATTATATTGACGGGCGTTTACCCAGGTCAGCGTGCAAGAATGTTTTGATCGCTGCTCCAGACTACTTTCAACTGAACGACGTTCTTGCGTGCCATAGCGGGCCCCAGCAGTCGTTTCTTCAACTAGATATTCATTTACGAACGCTTGCTTTCAACGACCATGCACTTAAAGAAATTCAGTACTGAGTCACGCTTTCCGTGCTTTTCAATAATCTTGCTCCGCTTTGAAAGTCGCGTAAACAGCACGAAAACATTTTAAAAATCGGGTTCGGCCTATCGATTTCTTCGCAAATGTCGATGTCGCAATCATCGCTGACGTCTTTCTGTTTTTTACAGAGTTATTATTCAACACTCCCTAGCTAATCGTATTCATGGGCGACAACATTGATGTCAAGATTTTTAGGCACCGGATACTACTGCAACTAGGCACTCTAATGATGACAATCATATTTCGACTTACAAAATGACACGATGGGAGAGGCAAATAACGATGGTGACAAGCGCTTCTTCGGCCGTTCTTTCGTCTGTTCTTCTGTTATTCGTGTTCTATGTTTATCTTTATTATGCAACAACCACGACCTGCTTTATGGATAGCGACCTGCCCATCAGCGCCGCCGACATTGTGAGCCGGCGTGCCGAAAAATTGCCCTGTAGGGACGACGGGCTCAATCAGGTGGGGCTAAGTATAATCCCCAAACACGCTAGCTTCACTTCACGCACAATGGGGCCTGCGAATTTTTGCATAAAAAGTAGTGGTCGTACCAAAAAATACCGAATGTACCGTTCGCCACTATAATGCCGGCCAGCAACAACAATTCGCAGTAAGTCCGGGACCGTTTATTAGTTATGCAAACTTGAACGGACTTAACTAAACCCAACTGCTTCCAGAACCCTCCAATGCTTTTTATTTTTTATTTTATATCATTGTAGTCACTTTCAAAATCCAGAAACTGTGTCAGATTTCGCGTTAAACGAGCAGCTTTTTTCGTTGACGCGAAGCCCGTCTATGCACGTGGAACTTTCACAGGAAAAGTTAGAATTATTATAAACACCGCAACAGGTACGATTTGTGCATGGAAGCGGCGTCCTTTGTGTGGGAAAACATAGTGTTTCTCACGGGAAGGGAACGCTAATCAACCGCCACCTTTACAACGGCTGCGGCGTTTTCACCTTAACTGTACCGCCACGTTTGTAGGATCTCCGTCGGGGTGGGTTACAAGGCCAAGAAATGGCAAATTGGGTATAACAGCTGTGGCTGATCAATGCTTGCGGTTGGGACCACCATTATATTCGGGAGATCTTTTTGAGTAACTGCCCCGTACCGAAGCGATCAGAACCTGGTCATAACAACTGGACTTTACCATCCGCGTTCGGGGCTTGTCCTTTTGTACCCAACAAATAAAATCCCGCAGGCTCTTATGCGATATGAAATTATGATGCAAGCGTATTCCATGATGTTTCACCGCATTCTTTCGCGATAGCTTTTTTTCTGGCTAGGCTTGTTGCCGACCATTTTAACAAAGCCAACTATAACCGACGACCTTGGCATCAGACTCACGGCAGCTACTTTTTTCAAGAATGACGGTTCATGAAGGCCAATTATAACAGCGCGGGAAATCCTTGACGCACGCTCATCTTTATTTTTTTTTGTTTACACGTGCTATGCGTCCTCAGCTAATTGGAACTGATGGCGCGGAGTGTATTTGTCTGTTTTTCCTTCCTCTTTTTATGAAATACATGAGCCAGTGCGAACAAACTGGTTCTTCCTGTTATATTTTCTGTCCAATGCTATTATAGAAGAAAACGGGGTTAATATTTTTCTGGAGCTTTTATTCTTTTGGTTGTATGAGCGCTACCAAACTCTTGGCAGGCTATGTAACGCATTCGCAACGGGTAGCATCTTTGGACAATTTTGTGCGGATGATATCCGGGGGCTGCGCATTTGCTGGACGCTGGCTGTGTGCATGATATCACCATTCTAGCCAAGCTACAATTTCGGGTTAAAAGCAAATAATTCTGCACATCGTGGAGCCGACAGAATGAGTGAACTTTCCCGGTTTATATTGGCAAAGACTGATCGCATTGCAGTGAGAGAAAGACAAGGTAACACCGATTGCAGGCCGAGCAAACGCGTATAGAGTGGAGAAAACGGGAATAAATGTAGTGCCTGCCGACGCAGTGGCGTTGGAAAGAACTAAAAAAAACCAATCACGCAATAACAAATTAGGCACGCGGTCTCGGAAAGCATGGGAAGGTCGCTATCTATAATAGCGATGGTGGCAACAACTTGCCCAACAGCTATTCTTTCGACCGCTGAAGCCTGCAGCCTTCGCATTTCTCGCACGAGTTTCTTGAAATCCTTCACGCAAGGTCATGTTTAGGGCAGTCATCAAGAGCAGCAGAAACAACAAAAAACACGTTTCCTGTGTCGACTACAGTGAACATATGCCCAGCAATATTTTACAGAAAGGGGCTCCCCTGCACACAATGCAAGTCTGGGGTTATACGGACTTTTTATGTACCAGTACCAAACTGATCAATCAGAGTCAGTTCGCGTTCTCTCTGTAGGCCGGGTTAGATCTGTGCAAGTGCAATTGACAGAGATGATCATCCTGCACAGACAACATACCTGCGATTGGAGTCTGTGTTGCCTGGGTTGCTTTTGGGGGCGAATCGCTGGGAAAACACGATTCGTTTATGGAGGCTATTTGTGCGCTTCTCCCGAACTGACAAACCAGAAGCACGTTGCCTCCCCTTTCCAGGTCGGCGTATATCTGTGGTTGCATGGTTGACACAAACAAACCGCATACAATCTTAGGTTTTGATATTTCTCGTAGATTCCGCCCGCGAATTGCTGCTGAAAATACCCGATTATGTTTATGCGGGATTTCTGTGCACTGCTCCTGAACTGACCAACAAGGAGCACATTGCTGCCCCTTGTAGGCCGACGTAGATGCTTGGAGGGATTGATGACGCAGACAAACAGCTTCAGTATAACCACTACGCAGCCGCCGGTGTGATCTCTCTGGTACGTTCCTCGCCAATAAGGGCGCAAAAAATACAAGACTGGGATTAATGCCGGGTCTTTTTGTACCACTGCCGAACTGATCAACGGAGGCACATCACCTCTATTGTGTAGGCCAGGTTAGATCAGTGGATGAGCGGTTGAGGAAGATGAACAGCATGCCAGACCATCAGCACCGAATCTCAGGCGGTTATCCCTCAGGTAGATTTCGTCGGGTAATTGCAGCAAAGATGCAAGGCTTTGTTTATGCGATATACTTGTGCACCCCTGCTAAACTGATCAACCAGAGTTTTCTTGTGTCGCTGTTGTAGGCCGGGGCCGTTCCGTGGATGCACGGTCGCATATGATCAGCTTCCACAAGCTACCAGCACGAAATCGCTGTCGGCGTTCACTCTGGTTGGGTCCACTGGCAAACTGCTGATTAAATGTACAAGACAGCGTTTATGCGAGTTCTTTGTGCGCCGCTGTCGAACTGATGGATCAGGCGCATGCTGCCTCGCTTTTGTAGGCCAGGTAGTTCCATGAATGCGCAGTCGACGATCATGGTCGGCTCGCGCAGAGAACCAGCATGCAATCGCATTCGGCGTTCCTTAAGCGGTCCGCGTAGTCTTAAGGGTGGACGTGACTGGGTAAGGGTTGCAATTGAATGAGCTCTAAGTAGGTTGAGGACGTGGCTGTAAAAGCAGGTCCTTAAATCTCGATATCTTTATTTGCAATTCCGGGAGGACATAGGAGCCAGACGTGGTGAGAGAGGGCCGCTGGGAATGTTTTAAGAACTGTTTTTCAACTTGTTCAGACGCCGTAGTGTTGATTCTCAGTGGTAGAGGTACCAAGGTGTTTGTGTTTGGGGAAACGCCTACTGCATGCTTTTATTATATTCAGATGATTTTATTGACGCTTTCGTCTTCGTGATTATTGAGTAGAGCGAACGGACCTGCATACGCGATGTGGCAAATACGAAGACGCACGCGAGGCATAGCGCTGCTTGCTCCACCAAACTGTGCCTCTTCGTTATGTTTCTGCGCAGCAATTACTCCTCATCCGTAGTGTGTCTTAGGCCATAGGAGGGTGGAAGTCTGTTTGTCTCCCTTTAAAAAAAAATGCCATTGGTATTTTTGGAGACGTGGGGCTATTTGTGTGGCCCTTGCGAGGCAGCTCGACTGCGGATTTGTTGCGTTTTCCGACCTCCTAATCACCTAGTACCGTTTGCCAGCCGTGTCCCGCTACATGAGCAACCGGTCTATGCAAAAACCCTGCACAGCAAGGAGGGTCACAGCGCAATCTAGGACGCCTGGGCCGACAACGATTGCCGTTTGCTGTAAGAGAAAGGGACGACACGCCGTCTATCTGCTGAACACAGCAAGACGCGAAATGTTACATTCCGAGTGATTTCAAAATAAGTGTTTATAAGCCAGCGGACACCTGCGTTTTCCACTGCAACGGCTTCTCGGGTGCAGTACGAATGACTAGGAGGGGAAGCTTTTAGAAGTGAATAGCGTTATTATCCGGCGAATGTCAGGGGCTACACTGTAAAAACATTTCTGTGTTTAGTGAACAACCCAGAGGTAAAGTATTGCCGCCCACTTTCCGTAATTTTGAAAAGAGGGTCAATGTAACACGGACTCTCTGTGCAAGCTAAAATATAAAGTGTCCGTTTTCTGCTGAGAGAGCTTCTGTAACCTGGAACTTTCTGAAAGCACTCGCTCTGTCCAAACAATTCTGTTACTCAAATATCAGGTGGTCGTTCTCGGGAAACCATTCCGTAACGGGTATGTATAATTCGTGGTAGCGCAGCGGCTTGCATGGCCAGGTCTTGAAAGAATACAGGCGTTCCAGCGAGCCCAGTATATTTATCATGAACGTTCACCACATGTATGCACGCAGGTAAAGCCTAGCTCTGTTTGCAAAAGATTCTGACACGTGTTGGGTTGAACACAAATACATACAATTTATTTTTTACAAACTGAACCCTCTGCCTCGTTCGCTGGTATCACCTAAAAAAGAGAAAGAAGAGAAAACACAAGAGCAATTAGCCACTCCACACAAATTTAAATTTGTGTTACAACTTTCTCTGATCCCTCAATACAGGAGTGACGGAAAAACGTTCTAGTACACAGCCTGACAAGGCCGCAGCCCCCTGTCTACTCCACAGCAGCGTCGTGAGAAAGCTAACACAGTTATAACAAAGGCAACCAGAAAAAAAAAACACAATAAAGAGCTTCTTGTAGTACCATTCTTTGCATCCCATGTAACTCCGGCTATTTTCAACGGCTGCACAAAACTAAGCGAACAAGAAAGCCAGAAAAAGACTGAAAAAACGGCTAACCACACATTTTGCTACACATGGCACGTAGTAGATGCTTCGGACATGTGCACACATCAAAGGGAGCGCACCCAACCATATTAAAATGAAAAGCCAGAGTATTCAGTAACCCCTCTGTCTCAGTATTCAAACAGGTCTTAGGGGAAACCCAGGGTTCTTCATTCCTTAAAAGGTCGTTCTTTTTGTAGAAACTCAGCCAAATTACACATACGGTTTACATTGGTGTTTCTACTATACACGGGCCTTAAGATAGAATGCAAGTTTTGGTTCATTTGAATGCCTCATTAAAATAACACTGATCTTTAACACAAACGTTATTAATATAAGCTATATAGGTAGAAAAACAAAGAATGGTTATGTGACCCACTAGCTCATTTCCTGTACTAGAACCTAGGACGTAGTATCAGCAAGTGTGCGATTGCCGGTGGCTGCGAAAAGCTAACACAAGTTAGGCCAGGCATGTGAGCTTGCATAATGAGCTTATTACACTTAATTATGTGCATAATATATTTATACCAGTAAGAATGGTGGGGTTAAACAACGGAAGCTACCAAACTAGGCTGTGCTGTCCACGCTCGCTGTTTTTTTTAGTAAATTTCTACCTGGTTTATTTTTGTTGTGGTTAACAGAATATTTTCGTGAGACATTGGCTATGCTCGATAAACAGGGTCACGTTAGACAATGTCGCTTATGCCAGTTGGTCAGTGTCATGTGAGACAACCCCAAAGCACCGGACTGCAGCTGCAACAAGCACAATGCGCGCAGTACGCACTGGTGCTTCTAGTACCCGTAAACATAAAAGCACCGGTCTGTGCTGCATCTACTATGCCTGTTATAGCTGCAAAACGAAGTGGCATTTCCTTACATGAACCTGTTTGCAAGCCCACCCGACGTTTCACAAAACAATTACTGTTCGCTATAACAAAAATAAACCAGGTGCCAATCTGGTTAAAAACTGAGCGAGTGTGGACAGTGGTCCTGAATGGTGCTGTGGTGAAAACAACAGAGACTGGCAGTAAAGAATGCTGTCTGCAGTACACTGCAGCCCTAGTCTGCCTACTAAAGTGCACCCAAAGACTTGCCCTGGATCAATATTCTCATACGTCACGGAAGACACGATTCAGCAGGAAAACAAAATTTATTTTAAAGGCGCCGTGAACGAAAAATGCCTTGGTCTCTGCGCAATTTCATCTGCTTGAGCTACATAATAAAAACATGATTTCCAAATATTTTCACAATTCATTGCTTCTAGAATTTAGGAGATGACTGAAATTCTCGTTTTGAGGCGCATCGCAAGGGACCATGCGCGCATCGTCGGTCGCCAGCGCAACCAACAGTAACGTCAAAGTAAGAAGTTAAACAATTCTTGTATATATTGTTCTGTACAAGTGCAAACCCGATATTTAAAAAAATAATGCATTCTTTATTTGCAGCCATACACAGTTTTCTATCAGTTGTCTGGCAACCATTGTCACAGAAATCATATCTACGGGCTGTTTGAACGATTTGCAGCCAGTTTCCCTGCTATAGTTCACGTTGGTTTGCCGAATTTTCTTTGGAATCATACCTTTTTTGTACCATATGGCACAAAACCGCTCAAGCAAAAAAGAGAATGTGTCCCGTGTGCACTACGAACTTGCGGCCACCGGGTCAGCCCAACGTTACGCCCAACCTCTATTGAAGTCACACGCTTTCATACTACACTACCGATGCGAGAAGCGCGCGCACCAGACAACTGGGGCATTAAAGCTGCTTCGAGTTTGCAACTGAGCACTCTGGTGTGTTCGCCTAAATTCTAATCAACCCAGAGCTTTAACCACGAACTTACTGTGGAATGTTCTTGCAGTACGCCAAAAGGGAGCATATTCCATAACGAAACAATGTTAACAGTATTTTTATTGGAGGTAACAGAGCAGCAATCGAACTTCGTGATGGTTGGACTCGGCACGACTTAGCAGCCGGCGACTCCAATTGTCAGTAAATATTTTTCCGATTGACGAGTAAATTGCGGATTAGTTTAAAGGTAAGAGTTCTCGAAGTTCCTTCAATAAACGTGTTTAGGTTGTAAATGCTCACTTTAAGCTTTTGGTCATTTATCTAATCAGGACCGAGGTTTCACGTTCGTGCAACTAACAATGCAGGCTACGTGAGAGAGACATCGGTCGTTTGGACACGTACGGAACAGCGCAAACAGGTCACAAATACTCAGTTTACATTAAGTGTGGCTAATACTGCGTGCGCCACTCGCTCGCATTGTTCGCTGAAAGTTTGACTGTGTTCATCAGTCGTATCAGAGATTAGACATGTGCTGTTCAGTTGCAGGGTGAGTTCCATCAGGGCACCGATGTTGCCGCTTTACCTGACCTTTTCTGAGCCCGCTGTATGCCGACATGTGCATTCAAGGGGAACTGTAATTGGCTTCTTAACAATACGTCACTTCACAAGTTGACGAGCAAAGCCTCGGTGAAACACTAACTGCATTATTTCATGTTTGTTAGTATCGCGCCATGAAATGGGTATGCATTGTTTGTTTATAATGGTTCCACAGGTTTAAGTACAAACATAACACATCTCTTTCTGACCCCTTTAAATTGTTTAAGTTCTCAGTGAACAAAGCATTTCTTACTGTTGGACAAGTGCTTGGGGCACTATAAACCACCAATCGTAAGAATAAAACAAGCTTGTATTTCCTTTTCATGGCCCATGTAAAATCAAAATTTTTAAGTAAACAAACATAGTTTTGGGGGGAATATTTTGAAGTACCCCAAACAAGTTGTGAATATTTTAAATTGGAATACAAAAACAATTATACAGTAGCATTTTCGCAGGCTTGAGACTAAGAATATTTCACCAAATACTTTAAGCGGCACATTTTATCGCTGCACCAAAATAATTAAAAAGCTGAAGGTCTTGGATTGATTTATAGTTTATTTTCTTGAAAAAGCAAACAATAGAAAATATTGAAGCCAGAGGTTGCATAACCAACAGAAGCTTGGTAAATACCCAATCAAAGGTAGGCTTCAAAGCAAATAAATTACTGAAAAATTAGAAGGCTTTAAGGCAACCTTCATTCAAATGCAGGAATTTCTAGATATGCCTTTAAGCGCATCCTCTTTTCCAACTACTCGGGTGATCCTGTCTTATAAGTATACTGTGCTTACGATGGTGCAGCATATATCACCATACCCAATACTTCCACTATAATCTTGTTTATAAGAAACGCATTATATTTGATTCGTCTACTTGCTGTAATCAGTGGCTGGCAGCCTGCTGGCAGGACAACCACAATGAAAAAGTTGTCGGTGCGTCTTAAGGTCTGTTTAAAAATATTCGGTCCAGCTGGAAGACACCTTAAATACAGCACCCATGTTCTATTTGGCCCGACCTCCCATCCAGCGGCGCTTCACCTTCATGCTCTGAAAATTGTGTTACCTGTGCTGGGTTCTAAAATAAAAGGTTCCTTAACTTGCAACACCAACATGGGTCACAAAATGGTGTTAAACTTTTTTATGCCTAGTATGTGCACACGAAAGCTTGTAATGTTAGTAATGCTACAATAATAAGTCTCGACAGCTCAATGCGAAGAGAACAAAACGCATTGAAATAAGCAGATAAAGCGGCCAGCCACGTTGTACAGCTGCTGAGGTAGTTGAATGTTCTCATTTTTTGTAAACTGGACTGTGGAAAGTCAGAATTAGCATCAAGCACTGCATATCTTGCGTGGTATACCCTTTACGCATCACAGGCAGGACTAGTATGCCAACTGTAGCTGGATGCATCAATAAGAACTGCTTAAATTTTATTCATATCGGCAAGATTAATTGTTTAGGTAATATACTTCCGAATTTTATTAGATTAACTGCTTGAGCCTGTTGGTTCATTGCTTCAGAATACTATAACACCAACCACAAAACATAAACAATAAAAAAAAAACAAAATAAATAGCCAATCTGTATAAATGATGGTGTTTAGAATATAATGGTAAAATATGTCTTATAACAAAAAATGCTATATGTTTCTTCCGTAAAAACGCTGTTCTTTATATTCATGCTACTACTTCAAAATTGGGTTCCTGTGCAGCAGAAGCACCGCAGTGAATTTTTTTGATGCATGACTGAAAGACTCTGCACCCAGTATGGATTCTAAAAGTACAGGAGATGCTGCAAAATCCCCGTTTTTAGTGTCCTCTTTTATTCCCAGTTGTGAGAAAGACGTCACATGATAGAGGGCAAAGGAGCCATGGTGCTATAATATCAGTGTGAGTTAAAAGGAGACCTCCTGAAGGGGGTACGGCGACGCATCTGGGATGGATCATTTACGCCCACTAATGGTACAGGCTGCGGTCATCTGGGCTGTTTGCTCCGGGGTCCACGGATCCTGCGATCTGACTGGTTCCGACCGCTGCCTCTTGCTTGGCCCACTTCAACCCACCCGAGGCCAAGCTTCGAGGAAAAGAGCACTTTATTCTGGCAACGCGGAACGTTCATATCAGCTCGTCACGTCACCAGGGAAGCATCTAACCATCAGCCATCAGCCGCCTACTGTGGTTACGGCGCCGCATCTAAGATAGATCACTTAAGCCCACTGATGTTACACATTAGTTACATGAAGGGTGCTTCCTGTACCAAGTGTAGTCATACATGTCTCATTGCGGTGTCATGCCCACCAGAGCTTCGCGCCGTATTAAAGCCATTATTGCGTGTGTCTTGTGTTCTGATGTCTTGAAAACATTGCTCATGCTTTCCCGCGATGTGGACTCGAACGAAGGGCCAATGAGTAAAGCCGAAGCTGATCATGCTGCGATGTCAGTTGATATGAAGCGACTACGCGGCGAGCAAGACACTGCTAAAAGTGAAATCAAATTACTGAATGCTTGCTTTGCGAAGTAACGCCGAAGGGTCCACTGAAAATGCTCTACTCAAAGTGCCCGATCGGCTGACTGAAATTACATCTAGATATGACGATGCTGAAAATAGGCAACGTCGTTCAAATCTTCTTTTCTTTGGGATTGAAGATAGCTAAACAGAGAAATGGGATGAGGCAGATGACAAAATATTTAACTTCTGCTGTGTAGGACTGGAAGTTAGGATGACTAGTCAGCAGTTTGAGCGAGTCCACACGCTCGGCAAGTTTATAAAGGAAAAACCTAGAACCATTATTTCTATACTTTCTTCGAAGACAAACAGCAGATATGGTCATCTGCAAGAAAACTAAAAGGAACGACGTTTTTTATAGGTGAAGACTTTTCGCTGGCGACGCGACAGACTAGGAACAAATTGGTGGGGTTGCCCAAGACCCAAACAAGCCCTTGAGAGTATCAGTTGACAACCTGCACATTGATAACAAACTTACGGCTATGACATTAACACTGACGCAGTTGTGCTAGCAAGTAGATAGCTAGAGCCGAGCAAGTGCGTGCAAGATCCCAATAAAATTTCACTTCAAACCGATCCAACGTTACTGCTATGATCTACTAGTATACGTAGCCTAATGCCGAAACGGGATATAGTCAGTTTTTGTTCGTTTCTACATGAGTGTGAATGCGACATTCTTGTTCTAAGTGCAACATGGCTTTACTCTGATAACACTGATAATGAAATTTTTTGTGATCAAAATAACTGCCACATTTACCGAAAAAGACCCGAAAAATCGGCGTGGTAGAGGTGTACATCTTGCAAAAAAAAGGCTGTGCAATTATATTCAATCAATCTACGCACTGACATAGAAATTATCTGGGTAGTCTGTGTTACCAAGTTTATCACATTACTTATCGGCAGTTGCTACCGGTCACCTGATTGTAGCCATTCATTTGTTGACGACTTGCGAGTGCCATAACTGAGGCCACAAAGTTTAGTCGCTCCGGCGCCATATAAATTTTCGGTGACTAATTTTCCCGCAACAGCCTGGAATCAGTTGTATTCCTATTGCCATTCTTCCACAGAATTCATGAATCTTGCCTTAGATTTTACTTATTCCAAACAGTGAATCAATCTACGTGCGGTTCTGACATCCTCTACCTAATTCTTACGATGGCTCCCGAAACGGTAGGTCCCGTACTGCACATGGATTTTTTCAGCCATCACAGCCTCCTTAAAGTAACCCTTAACATTCCTCCAGCATTCTCCGGCACTGAAAACAAAAAAAAATCGCGATTATAGTAAAGGCAACTACAACCAAATTAACGCCGGACTCGAAGCGCTTTCCACGGACACAATCCTACCATTTTTCGATCATCGTTCAGTAAATGAGAACTGGGAGTTGTGAAGAGATAAATTTTGTGGTAAAGCTAATCAGTATGTGCCGCTTATCAAAATAAAAATGGCAAATCGATATCCTGGTTCAAGAAATCTCTCCCATAGACTAGAAATAAAAAGAATTGTTTATACCACACAGCTAAACGCCATGACACGCCTTTTGCATGTCAAGCATACAAAAACTTCATGAAAAACCTCTGTTCCTCTGTACAGTCTGCTAAACATAAATATTACTCTGTCGATTTACCTTCCCTTTTGAAATCAAATTCTAAAAAGTTCTGGTAACTTGTTTCACCTGAACAGGATGGCCAACAAATATCCCTGCTAGACGATGACTATGTTACCCTCTCAGATAGTCATTGCACATCAGCATTTACACATTTTGATCATCCGTTTTCACCCTCGAAGGCTATTCTGACGTGCCATACGTTACAGAACATCACATTGCATACATGGAACCGACTGAAATAACTGCCAAAAATATTGCATATCTCGTTAATAACCTCAAGCTGTCCACTTCAGCAGGCATTGACAACGTCAATTCTAAAGTTCCTAAGAACATTGCCCCTGTTTCTGTTAACATTTTGTGTTACCTTTTCAAACAATCTTTAGCGACAGGTCAACTCCCCTCCGACTAAAAAATTGGTAAAATAGTGCCAGTGTTTAATTCTGGTAATAAGCATTCATCCGAAAGTTGGCGTGCAATTTTCCTAACTTGTATCTGCTGCAAACTTCATGAACATATAATAGCTTCGCGTGTTTTCCGCCACTTACAAGAAAATAAGTTCCTCTTTCAAAACCAACACGTATTCAGGAAAGCTTTCACTTACGAAACGGAACTGCTAGAACTAACACCAGAACAGTACTCCAACATAAACAATGACTTACAGACTGATTGTATCTTTCTTGACTTTTCCAAAGCTTTCGATCGTGTATCCCATTTATGTCCAATTTTTAAATTATCTGCTTTCCGATTGGACTCATCAACCTTTCTTGTCTTCGTAACTTTCTTTCATTTCGTCAGCAGTTAACTGTAATCAACAATTCCCAATCCGCCCTTTCCCAATTAACTTCTGGTGAACCACAATGGTGTGTCCGTGGCCCTCGACTTTCCTTAGTCTATATAAATGATCTGCCAAATAACACTTCATCCTGCATGCGAATCTCAGACGATTGCGTACTATATCGTCCTATGTCCTCCCCGATGACCAATTAACACTACAAAACGACCTTCATCAAATTCATGACTGGTGTAAAAATGGCTGTCACTGCACGCGGAAAAATTCAAATATTCTCCTTTACGCGCAAGCAAAACATTTCTAACTATGTCTATACTATAAAAAACCGCCCACTGCCACAGGCATCTTCCTATAAGTACCTTGGAATGTATCTCACGCCCGATCTCTCTTGGTCTCACCACGTTGCCACCATCAGCGTTAAAGCTCCCAAATCTTTAGGATGCCTACTCCGGAACTCACATAGCTGTCCAACTCACGTCCTTCAACTAGTGTATGAAACCTTCGTCGGCCCGCAGCTTGTATTTGACTCTTCTATCTGCTCCGCTCCCCACAACTGCCTATTTAATATGCTACAAGTGATTCACAGTAGGGCGGCGCGTTTCATTTCACGCAATCATGACTATCACAGCAGCATAATTCGAATTAAGCACAACCTTTCACTTCAACCACTCAGCACTCGCCGCGACATTTCCCTTCTTTGCCTCTTTCACAATTACGTACACAGCAATATACCATCCACACTTTACCTTGATGTTCCTTCCATTCCTTCACTTAGGTTGCATATTTACTTCAGTTTCACGTGGTTATATGGCTCAACTGTTTCTTTAAACTCATCGCTCTTCTTCGCGCCATACTTTTGTGGAATGGTCTTCCAGAAAACATCGCATCAGTATCAGACAACTATACTTTTCGCAAATCACTGCTCACTCTCTTTTTGCTATAAGGTCCTACCACTGTTTTAGATGCGACGCATCTCTTGCTCTCGGGTATGTCCCTCCGTTGTCGTTGTCGCGGCGTCCGCACACCACCTGCGCATGCGCAAACTCTCCTCTGTTCTTCTCTCCAACAGCTGTGTGCAACGCGCTCTCTCTGTCTCATTATCATAACAGCTGCGCGCGCTTCCCTGACGCTTCTCTATAGCATTTGCTCTCGCTGCGCATGCGCAACTCTCCTCCGTTCGTCTTCTCTCCTTCAAGTGCTGAATATAAAGCGGTGAGCGCGCTGCGCCGGTTCAGTCAAGTGCGTTCGATTGATTGATTGATTCTATGGTTGAACGCGCCGACGCAACGCAGGCGATGAGGCGCGCCGTAGTGGAGGGCTCCGGATTAATTTTGACCACCTGGGGATCTATATCGTGCGCCGAAATCTCGTACACACGGGTGTTTTTGCTTTTCGCCTCCATCAGAAAAGCGGCCGCCGCGGCCGGGAATCGAACCCGCGACCTCGTGCTCAGCAGCGCAACGCCAGTGCGTTCGCTTGACTGCGCTTGACTTTGCTTGTGCTTCGCTTGAAGACGACGACTCCCGTTGCTTCTTCCGATGTAGTGCGATGGAAGCAACGGTCCCGTTAGCGAGTGGTTTGACACAATCGAGTACCAGCGTCAATCCAAACGCTGATGGCAACGTTACTTCAACTGAAGACAAGGCTGCGAAGCGACGGGCACGTGACGCTCAACGTTTCACGCGATTTAGAGAATCAACACAACAGAAACGCGAATTGAGCCCCCCGATGCGTCGCATCACATCAGGGTTCCCTCGCAGGAAGATGGGCGTAATTTTCGAATTTTTTTCGTCTGCCATGTCCTCTATACTTCTTTAAAACTTCCAATTTTTTTCTGCTTGAACAACAAAACAACGGGTCAAAGCATGTGCTTTCTATTTTTCTTTTCCTTTTTCCTAAGTGTCGCACTTTGTGCCTGAATACGAACATTTCATCCTGAAAATATTCTTTACGCACGCGAGTATGTTCTGCGTTTTTTCTTGTTCTCTTTCCGCCGTGAATACTCAAGACTACAGAAACTGGTTGGTGCACTTTGTCTGCGCAGATTTGCGTTTCTTTGGTTGTTTTCAGCTTACCTACTATCGTGTTAGTGTTCAGTATACTGGCAATGATTGTGCGCAGTTTACGTGTTAGCGATATGCCATTGACTTTTCCTTTTCTAGTTATCGGTTTCGAACTTACACGTGTATTGCGAACCTTGTCGTCATTGGTTGTTCTGTTGTGTTTTTTAACTCGCGATTTTATGATGAATGATCTGTAACTCCTCGCTTTGTTACTCCCTTATTGCCATGAACAGGGGCCTGTAAGGTATTTCAAATAAAAAATAAATAAATAGTTACTTTGTCCTTCGCTCTCGGCGAGAGGGGAGGAGAAATGGATGTGGGCGTTTACAAAGAGCTTTAAAAGGGAGCGTATAAAAAGGTTAACATAGGTTTGTTGGTGTGCTAAGCACAATTTTCCACACTCTACATTAAGACAATGAACAGGACTAGTACGGATTCCGGCAGATGAGAGGCGAAGCCTCATGTGCAGTACTAGGTGGGACACTTTTAGCACTGTTTCCATGGCTCACCCATACACAACTGTTCCGTAGTCCAACCGAAACAATACCAATGCTGCATAAAAGTGAAGCAGGAGTTGTTTGCCTGCACCGTATGATTGGTGAGATAGGAGTTTGAGAATATTTATATTTAGGCAATTTTTTTAGTTGTTTGCTGTTAGGGATGACTGTTATGTATAATTATGTATAAGAATGCAATAACAAGAAAGAATGAATCATTTATTGCCATGCCTCAACTCACACGCCATGCCACTTCTTACAACGTACGTCAGCGCCTGGCGTGGTTCCTGCCTTTTTTCCGTACTAACTATCGCCTACAGTCTTGTGCTATATTTTACGTTTGTATCTAAATTGTCTTGAAAGTAATATCTGCCTCGAAAAAACTTCAAAGAAAAAATTGTATACGGTTCTTTACCTGTTCAAATCACTGTGAATTATCTTGATGAGGCTGCATTAAAATGTTTGTCAAGCAGCAAATTGCGCGAACAGCAAACCCCTTGTGGTGTGTTTTAGAATTGTTTTTCCTTTGTTTTATGCTCTGCCTTTTAAGATATGTGCGATGATTTTTATGCCTGTGCTTATTTTATTTGGTTTGTTCTCGTGCAAGTGTGTTTTGTGATTTTATTTTATCCTTCTGAGCGACCGACATATTACGTAGACGCTAACAATGTGCTTTGGCCAATGTACAAAGCGAAATGTATATGAACTAAGCTATCGGGTTGGGTGTATGGGGTCTTCAAGCTGCGTGGTTTGCAGCTTTTTCCCATGCGTCCTCTCTCTACTGTACCGCAGCAAGTGAGAAATAAAGCTTCAATTCAATTCAATGGGAGTTTTTCATCAAAAACCACACTTAAAACGTGGATTCCCTTTTAAATGAAAAGCGCCACCATTGAGTTTTATGTAAGTAACGGGCACGATGCTACGCCTCTTTGAGAATAGAACACAGGTACTTTTCGTAGGATTAAGTATAAAACGGTTTTCGTCGGCCCAGCGAGAAAGTTTGTTTACACCAAGCTGGACCTTACCTTAAGATATTGACACGCTACATGATTTTAAAGAATTCAAATATAATCTACATACAGCAGGCAAAAATAGGGCGTGGCAGTGGCTTGCAGAGCGCGTTTATCTTAAAGATAAACTATGTGCAGTTCGCAACGCCACCTTCAGGAACGCCATCGCCCTGCAAGTAAACGTGTGATAGCGCCCACCCAAATGTGACACAAAATGTTCGCATAGATATTTACTGGGGAGAGTGTTCAGCATGTTACCTGCAATACCAAACAATTTTAAATCTATAAGAATGCCATTGCGCTAATCCGTACCGTATGACTTCTCAATCTAAAAAATACTGTCATGCAGTATTGCAGCATGCATCTTGAATGTAGGCCTCTGAAGGAACTAGCTGAATATATTTTGGATCGCCCTGCCCAGAAGCAGCTTTCGAGAAGACCATAGTACTCCAAAAATTACATAGGTTTTCTAATTAGAGTGTCCTCTAGCATCTTGCGCAGACACATTGTCAGGCGATGGGACGATAACTAACAGGCGTGACGGGTCCTTGCCCTCCTTCAGAAAAGCGACTACAATCTCCTCCCTCTAAGACCCTGGAAGGTGCCCCGAAAGCGATTTTGTTGTAGAGTGGTAGAAGTGTTTCAAGTGTGTCTATGTGGAAGTGCTGTAATTTAATGTATGTAATGTTGTCGCCACATCGAGCTGAACGCTCACGACTACGTAGAGCAAGGTTCTGCTCATGAAGTGAAAAGGAGGAATTGTAAAAGGAGCTTGACATAATATCCCCGAAGCCCTTCGTTTCACTAGATGTTCAGGTTTTCATGAAAGTGTTTGTGTAGTGTGCAGAACTGCACACGTTTTCGAAGTAGTGTGCAAGTGTGTTAGTCTCTTATTTGAGTGTGTCTCCTGTAGAGCTGACCAGGGGCAAGCTGCTTGTCTCTTGTTCCTGGAGTTATCGTATCCGTGTATGTAATTTGCGCGCGTCTGTGTGAGAGTTCATCGATGTAAGAAAGGCACGGCAGCTCTCGTTTTCGTCTCACTGCGCAAGTGCTTCCTGAGTGCTTTAGCCCGTTTGGAGGATACAAGGTTATGAGACTTGGGGTAGCAGCGATGGACACCCCACACCTTGTTCTGGGCCTCTTCGGCTGGCCTGCAGTCCTCGTTCCACCAGGACCACTTTGAGTTGTGCGATGCACCGGTGGCCCGGGGAATGAACTTTTAGATGGCACGGATAATGTGCGCTGGAAAGAATTGAGTTGCCTCGTTGAAATGTAGGTGTGTTATGTATGTGTGATGTAGTTAAGATGTCTCTTTTACCTATATATGTCAGTGAGGTAGGGAAGTGGTCACTACCATATGGGTTAGTTCCACCATCGTACTCAAGAGATGGTAAGAGTACTGTAGAGCCAATGGAGAAGTCAAGGTGTGTGTAAGTGTTGTGTCCTAGAATATGGTATGTAGGCTTGTTTTTGTTGAACAGGCAGGATCCTGAAGATGTAAAGAGTTTTTTGATGTAGAGATCTCGGCCAGCCTTGCTAAAAAAGCACCAAAAACCGTTATGCATTCTTGTCGGCATGGTAATGAAGAGCTCGGGTAGCTGATCTACAAGGCCCTAGAAACAAAAACTCAAAAGTTGGAAGGGAGGAAATATATAGAGGGAGCATACTGTTTTTCAACCAAATATTTATTATCCTGTGGATTGCTACAGCCTGACGAACAGTGTCCAAAGCGAGAGGATAGCATGCTAATAATTTCCAGGTGACAATGCCCACACCACCCGAACAGCGTGTGCAGCAAACCTTGCGCTTTCTGAATAACATGTATAATTTAGGAATTTGTTTGTTTGCCATTGAGATGGGTCTCCTCGGGACATAAGACACTTGCCTGACCAGACTGGAGCATCTCATATACATCATCAAGATTTTTGAGGAGGCCTCTGAATTTTCATTTATTAAAGTTTTCATTTTGCATTAGTTACAATTAGGAATGACTGAACTGTGTGTGTGAGTGTCTGAGTTTGGTCTTTCCGGGCTGTTCTGGGTGGGGGCTTCTTAGGCTCCTCAGCTGTTTTAGACGCCGCAGCCTGATCCTTGCGCTGCGATGCAGGCAGGTACGGTACAACGTCCATCTCCTCGTAGAAGTCAGGGGAATGCCCGGCCGACCAGCACCCCCTCGATTTCGCACCCCTTTGGCTGCCATTCATTCGAGCCGCTACCAGTGGCGATTTCAGGATCGCCACAGGTGGCACGGGTGGTGCGGCAGGACTGGGAGCCAGTGCGCTGCCTCCGGCGTCCATTTTCTCGGCACCCTCCAACGTAGTGCAGGACGGGGTAGCAGGGGTAGAATAGGTACGGGTCTCGATGAAGACGGTTAGCACCAAGCAGCTGCTAGTTCAGCAAGCGGTGTGGTGGCGGGTAGGGCTGCCTGCGGCAAACCAGGGGGAGGCGGAGATGGGTGGCCGGATAAAAGTCCGACTAACGGTATTTAGTCCCTGCCGAAACCACAAGCCGCTCCACATCCGGCAAGCTGCGTCGGCGTACTTCCATGAGAAGAAAAGAGGCCGACCTAACTGACATTCAAAACAGCGCGCAAACATGGGAGAAGAAACAGAGGCACACGATGCTGAGTAGCAACCGGTTGTCATTCTGCGGCTTGCGAAAAATACCCAAGGTACGCACTTTTTATGCTCGGAGACCATACAGTTGCTGCGTTGCGAGCTGAACTACAGATAATGTGAAAACTGGAGATAATGTAAAAACTGTGAAATCAACAGTACGACGTGTGGCCCAAACTAATTTCAAACAAAGACTTCGAAACACAAGCCAGTAGTGTGAAGGTGGGTTATTGGGAGCAACATGTGACCTCCTACTTCATATTCGGAGCTGTGTCACTGCAGTCATCATTACCCACCCCGCTCGCTCCATTCTCGGATTTTCGTGCGAAGTTTGAATCCGGGGCATGGCCATGAAGCGAATCTTAGTTATCAATACTGGATGGTGCCAGAAGTACAATCCGGGAGACTTGTTACTGGAGTGCCCTGTGTGGGCAGAAACTTTTTCTGCGAATGGTGCAACCTGTTGGATAGTCGGCGAAATTATATTTCTAATTACTATAACTACTAATTGGTTATTTACCCGCTCATGTGATTGATATCGTTGGCAGACTGCTCAGCGAAGTGCCAGCAGAAGCCCCCATAAAGCAAGTGCTTCTCCGCCTGTCAATGATAGAACTGGTGTCTCTGGCATTACGAGCCACCCATTGCGCAACAGATGCGGAATGCTATTCAAATACAAAGCGTTAGAGGTAAATACTCGCTCAGCCTTTGTCACGGACGCTGTCGTCGTAAGGCCCAGCAAGCACACCGGGGCATGAGCCATGCATTGTAAACGGACAGAACACTGCGGCAAACACATGTCACTGTTTACTACGGTCTCTGCCTTTGGAAGGTAACGATGAGTGCCGGGAGACCTGGGCTATATCCAAAGTGCTGTAGCACGGCGGCGTTGCAGACACTTGTTTACTGAAGCATGGTGTTGTCACAAGCCGCGCTGCATGATTGGTAATGAGGGACTGAATTGACAGTCGCCCGTCCCTTTTATTTTACAATACGTACGGGAAAAAAGGTATAGATCCCCTTGCAATTTTTTTGAAGCGATGGCTCAAAGAATTGCAAGCAAAACAGTAAAAGCAAAATAGTAATATCCGTTATCCGCCGTAAAAGGTAAATGGTTTTGTTCACTCTTAGGCCCAGCTCCTGCCCTTGCGATTTGTTCTGAGAGGAGATGGCTCTGGTAACAGGTTTCGTTTATTTAGAATCAAGTCGAGTTTCTTGTCCACGAATGATTGTTTTTGGATTGGCCATTTTTAGGTGTGCGAATGCTTAGAACGGCAACGCAAAGTAACGTGTCATAGTTTAAAAATAAGACGAATTGGATACCTAACTCAAAAGGTAATTACACTTAGAGGTTTTCGTTGACGCAGTTCAAGATGCTTTTAAAATGTATTCAGACGTCATAACCTAAATAATTGCAGTGCGCCAGAAATAAACATCTTGACACACTCCTCAAAAATGTTGTTTATGGCCTTCGAAAAGTTTGTAAACATGGTATGAAAAGTCATACGTGAATTCTCTGCAGCTCACCAGGAATAGGTTATAAGAAGCTGTGCTGATACTTGCATGCCTACAGTACACGGTAGGTCTAAAGAAGTCGAAAAAAAGTTTGCGTTTTGAAATATCACTTTTCCGCTTTTCATGAAATTTTCCAATTGCCGAGGAATTCTCATTTCCCATGTGTGAACATCGGCACAAAGTCTGCGCTTTCCATTCTCCTTCTAAAGTTTTCCCCCGTTTTACTCTATATTTGCACGACAAAAAATTATTTGCTTTGATAGGTGACGTTGTGAATGCTTAGTCGATTTCCGGGTAAGAAGAATAATGGATCGTTTAAAAGTTCGCGAACCAAACTTTGGTATTGGATTAACCAGTGTGTTTTACACGCCGACGCCAGATAGGTGACGAGGCGGGCCGTAGTACAGGGTTTTGGAATAATTTTGACCACAGGGAGATCTTAAACCTACCCGGACATCTGGAATACACGGGCCTTTTTGGTTTTTGCCTCAATCCGAAAAGCGTCGGCCATGGCTGGGAATAAAATCCACATGATCGTAAACTTTTCTATTCGCATCGTCAACTACAAAGTGGCATCTTCGGCAAGCGGCTTCCACACAGGCTGACAGCATAAGGTATTTCTCACGGATGGTTGTTAGATGCAAATAAAGTTAATCGCTTTCATTTGACTCTCGAGGGCTGCAGTTGTAATTATTATAAGTACTGCATTATACTGATTTTTGAGAATTTTCAGTGTCCTCTTCTTCAACTTAAGTTTCTCAAAGTTTCGCGAAAAAAATTTGCAACAATACTTTAACTTTACGATTATGGTATTCCAGTGGCACCTGAGAACGCGAAGCGAGAAATGGTCTTTACGGCGGAAAGCCGGGTGTATTCGCAAAATCTTGGGAAAGCAGAAACTTTTGGTAAATGCAAACATGACGTTTTGATAACCTAAAATGCAAGATTTATCAGAAAGTTTCCGATGGAATCATTGTGCATTCACCTTCAGGTGAGACATAGTGCTAGAATTATCCCAAGCTAGTCGCCATGCGCTCTTGCAGCGTGAGTGAGGGGCGCTTAAACTTTGACTAGTACAACAAGGACGAGAGTGACAACAAAGTAGGATGAAGCGCAGCTAACAACGGGTGTACTAACACAGATTGAACAAATACTAAGACGTGCTTGTATGAAAGGCCCCATACAGATGCCCTGTTAAGCTCTCGCAGCCGAAAAGGGTAAAAATGACGCTAGAAATGGAAAATAGCCACACTGAGGGGTAGCCGTCATAGAAGTCAGAGACTAAAACAATTTCTGCGGGAAAGGAGGAGCACATTTTTAAGCATTACGGCAACAACCTCGTTGAGTCAGTCTTAAGTTAGGCGCAATGCCTCGATGCTGCTCCAGGGCGAACTTCCTCGCCGTCAGTACCACCGCTAACATTATCAAATCATCATTATCTAACCATGTGAACCCGAAGCACGGCTCCTTGGTTTACACAGCCGCTCCGACGTTCGAACAATAAAGAACGTGTTTCTGAAAAACAGGCCGTAAAAAATGACAATTTACACTCTTAGACGAAATATAAAATATGCCACGAAGAATATCAATCACTACTAAAACCTACCCGCCTTCATTTTGTAGCCATGATTTATCATCGATTCTTACAAATACCCCCGTGCAGGGTCTGACGGGTTGTAAACCCTAAAAGTAATCCAGACATTAACTTAACCGATAACAACGGCGCTTCAGTCCCTGAATCGGAATGCTCAGAGCTGCTAAATCAGGTTTTTTCCTGTGTTTTTTACAAGAGAAAACGTTTCATCCACTCCCATTTTAACTAGTTCATGCGCTACCACTAATGCAGGAGATTTCTATCAGTGAAGCGGGTATTTTGCGCCTTTTGCAGGAATTGAAAATTTCTACAACAGCCGAGAATATTGGCATTATTAATAATAAAAAGAATAAAGCCACATCATTGAGCATCAGTCCCTTTCTAAGAGTTCTGTTTTCGCAATACTTGTCTACCGGAACTGTACCTAAAGACTGGCTAACAGCTAAGGTTGTCCCTTTCTTTATTCCTGAATTACAGGCTGAATTACGCTTCTTAAACGCTGAATTTGTGGCCCATTTCTCTAAAGAAATCAACCAACTTGGTGTGTATTGACGGATCACGGTGGCGAGAACCCGAATGCGTCATTCTTGCACCTAATAGGTGGACCATCCGTTTAACAAAGTTGATGCCAATCGACTGTAAACGCAGTAGGGCTCGTCCAAGAACTCGATATCGAGATCAGCTCCACAAATTTGGGGGGAAACCATGAACTCAGCCAGCACTCTATAGGCGTGACTGGAAATCTTTGGTAGAGGATTTTGTACTGCAGCATACATAGACAGCCTTATGCCGCTGCTGCTGATGGTGATGATGGTGGTAATGATCGGTAAATCACTCCAGTTTATTACCTAATGGCCCGTGAAATAAACTTAGTTCGAGTAGTTAGATGACCCCTCCAGCCTTTCGCCTCAACCGCCTGTGATAATCCGCGAAGCCGCGCTGCGGTGATAATCCGCAAAGCCGCGATAAGCCGCGCTGAGCTTGTAATGTTTGGGACATGAAAAACGCGGACAACGCTTGCCGACACAGCTGGCGTCACGAGTGTTTATTTCACGCTGAGTTTGGGTCGCGCGAGAGCAGAGAATATGAGGTGGCTGTGTTCACCTGATAAGGTGAAGTTGAGGAAGCGTCCTTAACGGCGCCAGCCTGAGAACAAGCGATACCGCCCTTGATATTTGAAACAGCGCTTGTGGCTTTAAAAAAGGCTTCTCGTAGCCAGTTGGACGGGGTCTGAGAATCCGGAGCAGGCGGGCACGCCGGCGGGTCGAGCAAATAAAATATTGGCGTTTATTGCTGTCAGTGAAAAATCATAAACGTCCAAGCCAGCTTCCTCGGACCGGGAAACGTTCCTTAGTCCACCATGCCTCCGACACGTAAAATATACCGTTGCCAGTGTTTACGCTCTAGACCGTATCGGTGCTGCCTGTGCTTCGCTCCATGTTTGGGACGGAATGGCTACGTCACCAAAAATCAAAGGTAACTGGGTGAGAAAAATGCTAGAATTCTTTGCCTATTTTTCTGGAAATAACACGTCGTTTCTTTTTGAACAAAAGCCAAGAAGGGTACCAAATGATATTCTTTGAGTTAAAACAAAATGTTTTTCATGAAGGAGATCAATGTGGAGCTCCCCATTTTGCAAGCAAAACTGGCATTTGGGAATACGACGATCTCATGGCATTACCAGAGGAGGAGTGTGGTACACGAGCGGCATCACTGAAATGTCAGACACAGAAAGTTGGTTCAGCTACGCACTTAAAAAAACACTTCACCGGCCATGTTTTGCCCTACGCATAAAATGAGCAGTATCCGCATAGGCCAAGCATGTGCCTTACAGGCCGCCAACAGTCCACACTATAAAACGTAAAACTGGATACCTCGGCTGCCTGCGCGGGAAACGCGAGTACCAAACCATCCACGCTGCATGTAGTACTATGACAAGAATGGAAAATCTAATACTTTTCCTTTTCGTATGGCAATTGGATTAAGTGGCTTATTTATTCCCGAAGAAAAGCAGAAACGGCTCAGATGCGCTATTACGAAGGGCATTAAGGACGTTGGCTGGAAGTCTTTCTTAGACTGTTGAACACCCTATTAGCATTTACCGAAGATTAATGCGATTCTCAGTTTAAACTTGCTAAGACCATGCGTGCGTGTGACTTGTGTGATAAGTACCACCACAGCCAAGCAGAAGCCAATACGCAAAGACAACTATCGGTGCAGTTTCTCTCACACATTACCCCTATTTGAAGGAGCCTTGATATGGTTTGGGGCGGGATGTATTCGCTACGCTACCACAATTTGTTTCAGTGCTTACGAGCCCTTTTTATTTTTGGGTTCACCTTAAGGATAGCATAAGAAAAATAACTGCGGCTTCAAAGTCCCACCGAAGCCTTTGTATTGGAAGTGAAATTGTTGCTTCAACCTTGCAATTTATTGCTTCTTGGAAATGTGTGCAGAAGCCATCAGACAGTGTCGCAACAGTGACGTTAGGTGAATCTACTTTGTACAGTAAATCCAGGTAATAACTAACAGTGCATTTCTACGTGATTTGTCCGCTATGCGAAGTACTTAGATATGACCGAACTGGCTTATAGCTAATATAGGTATCATTCTCTATATACACAATGTGAACAGGTGATTGAAAACGGAATAAAGCAAGAATTACCATTACACGCACCGTGTATAGTAATCTACACCAATATAAATTTGCACCAATATAAATCTGCACCAATATAAATTTACACCAATATAAATTTTCCCCTCAACAATCTAGCACCATGAACGAGAATCGTATTTTTGGCACGCGACATTTCGATGAACTGAAGTTCAATTAACTAGGTCGGAGCGGCATCGCCGCAGCAGTCGGTAGCAGAAAGGTCTTCTTGCAAAGTCAGGCGAGACGATCGTCTTCCGGCGGGGGCTCATCGGAGGCACCGGTACTAGGCGCCATCACGTCATCAACAGTTTCAGAATCCACCGGGTTCGCTGCCACCGCCAGCTCATCGTTGACTTGTTTATTTATTAAAGGGGCTCATGCCCTGAGACCCTTCCCATACCCCCAAGGTATAACGGGTAAATTAAATCATTAAATTAGATGTTTGGAATTAGGAGCAAAAAACAAACCTACAAAATGGAATTACATAAGCTAATTACACACCAAATAACTCACTACAAAACGCATATAAATACACAACATTTAAAATGTATTCGCGCTTTTCCGCTGACTTTTGTCTGCGTGCGTATGAGAGTGTAACAAAATACTTGAGGGGTTGAATTCTTGAATATTACCGTAATTACAATTGTCATTTACTTTAAAAATTTTTAATGTTGCAGTATTTTATTAGCTCCGGTTTCCTACGATAGTGATTATTTGTATGAACGGTGTTCTCTGTTTTTTAATTATGAAGTAGTCCTGTAAACAGCGGTCAAAGCTGTCTACTGGTAGGTTACATTTAGCTGTGTTGTTATTTGCAATGGCAAACCTATCAAAATAAAAAGTGATTTTACAGTGTCCAGGGATAAACTTGAGGTAAAGTGGGCCCAAATATGGGGAACATTTTTATGCATTGGAATGTAAAGCTTTCATTTCTCTTTTGTTGCCAATCAATATTCCAATGTTTTCTTAAATTTATATTCTGCTGCTTTTTGGATAAATTGTAATAAATAGGCCAGGCAATTTGTCGCTATTTTTCCTACTTTGTAAGGTATTTCATTCGCCGTTTCATTACCGATATTACCACTGTGATCTTTATTGCAAGATCAATTATTTTGACCTGCTTTTCTATGTTGTTTAGCATTTCTTTTTTTCGAGATGTATTTGGGTTACGAGTATTTTAGTGCCTAATTGCTTTTATGGTTCATAGGCTATAAGTAAAACACTGCGCATTACCGTCTTTGAAGTTATTTTGGGGGGTATTGAATTATTTTTAATATCGCTATTACGGTAAAAATGTCCTCGAAGGTTACTGGAAGAGTGACCAATATATCAGCGAGGTGTTTTCCAAGGCGCGGCACTTCAGCTATCGCCTTGCACTTCTATCACAACTTCCGCGCCCTCTTGGTACAGTCCAGCGTGGCGGAAATAGTTGCAAATTGTATCTCGATTAAATTCTTGTCAAGCACGACTAATTATTGCTATTTCACTCAGGAAATTTATCTTGAAGCCTTCATTTATAAGCGCATTAGCTCCACTGCTGCGATTCGCGAAAGTACTGGCGTGAATCCCGGTGACCTGAAGGATAGGCGCCTCGGCTGCCATTTCTTGGTAATAGCGCTCGCTAGTGGTTAGATATATCCATGGTTTAGGTCGTTATAAAAATACATTTTACATGCACACTCCCGCAAATACTTTTGGTGTACGGTATGAAGCATAATTCGCTCTATCCGAATTCGTTATATGTTGGAATCACTTCATCCTCTCTGACAAATCACCTGAGCCTACCAGAAGCAATTGTATTGTGTTATCCTGGGGGGTGCTTATTTCGCTGTTGAAAGTTCTGACGTCAAAAAGTCTGACGCCCATATTTGTTTTATACTTTTAAATGCAGGTTGACATTTTCATGTTTTAGGCTCATATACGAAAGGCAACATAAATCCAGCTGCGTAAATTACTCTGTATGTTTGGCACAAGGAAGATGCCGAAAACCACGGCTCTTGCACTGCAGATGTCGTTGATGGAGCTTGTTGTGGCGTCTACACAAAGTAATTTCGCAAAACTTCAAGAACCACCAGAGCAGCTTCCACCAATTCCTGTCTTTTGGGTATGTTTTATTACCTACCAATTTATGCATGCGTCTTCCAGCTGTTCGGGCATTTGTCGTGTGCAACACGCACTGTACCTGGAATGTATTACTATGCACTACCGGGAATGAAGGTTTACATTAAAAATAGCAGATGTGCCGGAGGCACGAATCTTCATGGTACTTTTCTTGTATTAGATTGCCATAAGTTTAAAGGGTGTTACAAGAAAAACAGTAAATTCAGATTTCAGCCACCATCTTCAAACTTTTCACTTAGACCCCAAAGAAGGCAAAAAATATTCATAGTTGATTTGTTGTCCTAGCTTGTTTCTACTGCTCATCAAAAATACCAAAAAAAGCCTCGCCAGGTGACCCGAAAAAAGCCTTAAATATATTCTGAGGAATTCGACCATATTTTCGGCTTTCAGAAGAACCATGCAGGAAAATTGAAAAATAGTTTTTGAAATATTAGGTAACCGGTATATACTAATATGTGTTACAGCCTGTTTACTGGGCTTATAGACATAGCACAGGTGATGATGATGTGATCATTGGCAGAAATATTGTTCAGGTAAACGTATCATCTACCTATGCGTCCACATTTCTTTGCGTAGTAGGTTACGTATTATTAGCAATGCGGCATCTTGCACCTTTAAAAATGAATGTATATCCTGCGGCGAGCAGGGTGCTTCTAGCCAGGGCTACAGAGCGGAAAAACCTTGTCTGAGGTTTGTCAAGTGACCCGTGATACGGGACAGGGCGCGTCAGAAATACTGAACAAAGCTTTTAATATCTAATTTCCAAGAACATCCTACTAGTGTTTTGCACTCACAATCACCGAGAAGGTCTCTACATCCTATGAATTTTTTCGTTATGATAATTACAGAAGTGCCAATAAAAGTTAGGCTAATAGCATTTACTGTTCGCAGGAGCCATTGGCCGACGTATGTCATATTGTTATCCAGGGGAAACAAACAAGAAAAAAAGGCTCATAGCAAAAGAATAAAGAAGAAAAAGATGTGACTCCACATCCTGCACATTTAACAAAGGCACATAAAAAATTTGAACGCCAAAAACAATGACAAAAGATTAGACTTTGCATGAATGGTACCATACAATATTGCAAGAAATGCGATGCGGCGCTAACCACACCAAAGTGATTGCCCCGTTACGGCCAAAATATGTCATTTGGCCCTAGAGGTTCAAGTTCCTACCCAAGCAGCTGTTGTAACATACTACAAACAACAAAGAATTCACAAAAAAGTCAATAAAATTCTCTATTAGTACCAGAACACGCTCGAACGCATGCTTTAGTATCTCAACGTAGATTAACAGTTAGCCCCACCGTTGTTGGTGCCAAAAACGAATACATAGCCTGTTTAAATATACGTCCTAAAGCAATAACAAAATTGGTCAGAAGTCAAACATGATGTTTTGTTTTACAAGCAAAGCAACACCGTGAATGACGAAATAACAAAGACAACCTGTGAGACATCACTGAGAAATGGATGGAAGTGTTCACGAGCAAGAAGAGTGCTTTATATTTATAGCATCTTTCCCGACCGAATGGAAACATGCTGTTGTCAAGATGACGTATAAGGCAAATTTAATTCCAACCCCAATGTGTGGCTCAAAAGAGCCGTACGGGAACTTTTGCACCTGCACACCTCGTTCGGCGTCATTTTAAAATAGATACCTTGAACGAAGGGGCAAAATAAATTGAAGGCGTGCGTGAACAATGCGTAACAGCTGTGTACTCTTTGCAATGAGACCCGATGTCAACAAAATTCACTGCAAGATATTTGTCCTGACGTTTTGACAAAAGTATCCTTCCTCAAGATCACAATGCTGCATTCATTCTCTGGGCTGTTCGCGCATATATGTAGTACGGATCCCTGTAGATCCGTCAAGTTTTAGGGCTACCGGCATGGTACAAACCCACGTTGACTGATGCAGTCATCTGGCAAATGGGCTCAACATGACACCAAACCGAAAACGGCAACAGCAACACGTTCAAAATATCATACAGCGAAAACCGCCACCCGTCCCATTCGCATTTTTGTAAGCGTCAAAAAAATAATAAAATCGTGAAAATCGAACTCCCTGCAAACATCACTTTTCCAGAAGTGCGCTAAAACCACGTCAAGTATTTGTGCCGAGCTTATGCCGACTCACCTTGCCTGGTGGGGTGGGCATAGAGATGTCTTCAATCGCCAGAGGCCCAGTACAGCAGCACAGGCACGGTCCTGCTCCCTCCCCCTTCTGTGCTGTCTATTGAAGAGAGGGGACAGGGCGAGTTAGACAGGGGGCACATTGATCAGAAATGATGAAGGAACGCATATTGCGATACCACGCATCCGATCCGTTGGTGCCAGTTTCGCAGTCGTCTTATTTTCCCAGTCACTTTTTATAGGCCATACTGCCAAAAGCAACCCAAGACGTTACTCCATTGGCTGGGGATCTACCCACAATAGTGGTGTCCAGCAGCGCAATTGAGAGAACATCTGCTCTCCCGTGTACTCTTTCACTTGCCCCGGAAAGCACGGTACGTGATAATGTGGGAGTCGCCTGTTGGCATTCATGCAGCAGCCACCAGTGACGCAAGGAGACAGCACAAGTGTGAGTGGAGGGCTAAAGGAAACTGGCACGTCAGCTACTCGTGTGCGATCGGATGAAGAGACTGAGGTGACGCAGGAATCACCGGCTTCACAGATGCATAAACAAAAACGAGAATCGCTCAAACACCAGGAAGAGCTCAATCCACGAATTACAGTACCAGAGAACAAATGATTCTCTAAAAACACTATACACAATACTTCTTTTTTCTGAAACGATAAATTCATAAATCAGATTTGTCTGAAACTCTAGCAGCCTATTAAAAATAGTGGGGACAGATCGCAACTCCTTCCCTAATACCGGCCAGGAATTTTGTCTTCAAGAAACACATATACACATTTGAACAACCAAATAGCAAAAGTTCCTAGACAATACACGGCATTTTTATTAAACAGAGCCCGCTCCGCTTATTCGCGCGGCGGTGTAGTGTAGGTTGTTAAAAAGTCGGTGTCATATAGAAGCAGAAACCTTGCACCTAATCTAGAAACTCTAACCATGAGTGTAATTATTTTGATAGCGTGCAGCTATATGAATAATATAATACCTCAAAAATATTACGTAACAACAGCACATTGTGAAAGTTTAAAAGAGAACATTCCGGCGCCGGGTTTATTAGGGGGGATTTCCCAATCACTGGCCGCTCTGTGCTACAGCAGGCGCCTATTCTCGAAGGCGACTCCTAAACATACCTTGTTAAACTATTGTGTCTGCCTTTTGATTCAACAGATGAAGTTCTTTTCACGCGATGCATAGTACCTATTTCGCTCTTGACGTAGCTCTGGGTTCCGCCACGCAGTTTCGTCAAGTCGAAAAGGGTTGTTACCAATCCATATGGGAGTGACCACTCTCCTGCCATACTTGAGTCGGTTCACAAAACCGCAATTCCAACAAGAAGAGGGAGGTTTAGAAAAACGTACACTGAAAGAACGTCAATCAACTGTCTGAGTTACACGCCCATACACCATCTGGAACGCTATCAAGCACACACCTTATTACCGCACATACTATCGACGCCCTGCGGCTTCATTCCTCCAGTCTCAACGAAAAGAAAAAAAGGCGAAGTCCAGGTTCTAATGAGGAGTGTGCGATTGCACTCAAAGAGCATGATAAAGCATGTGGACTCTTTAGAAGTTATCCAATCAGTGATAACTTGAACGTATGAAAACGCGCAACCTGAAAGAAGACGCATTCGACATAATGCAAAAAGAGGGAGATCGTGGACTCCCCTGGGCTCTAAAATTCATTCGCAGACGCGCACGACATATGTAATAAATTAAGCCGACTTCAGGGTTGGAACATGAATACTTTCAGAGTTAATACCAGAGCATGTAACGCGGCAGAGAAGAAGGTCAGTGGTCTCTACCAGAATTTCAACTAATCTTCCGCAGCTTCTATTATTTTCCACTAACAAAAATTTCTTGGGCGCAAAAAGATTCGCACAACGAATGCTTTCTCCAACAAGAAAAACTTACGCGATGGTCACCATTCTCTACTAACAAAATATAAAAATACTTCTCTTTCATCACGCGGAAAAACCGCTCCAGGTGTAGACACCAGAAAATACTAGATGAGCCATTTAAACAAAGATATGTTTGGAACATTGTTTGACTGTTTAACACGGTATAGAAAACCGTTCAGGTTCAATGTAATAATAAAACAAAATAGTCAGTCCTGTGCTGAAACACGAGACCCACGTTTCCGTAACCGCTTTACGTTGAGAGCCCTTGCAAGTTGCTTGCTGGAAAATATCAAGTGCTCATGCAGTATTTCCAGAATTCTTACGAGGTACTAAGGAATCCTCAGTCAGGATTCCGGGTATACCTTTCTACGGACCATAACCTTCTACCTTTGAGTCGTACATGCAAAATGTTTGGTACACGATCTTTATATCACTATTGTTTTTCTTCTACACGGCGTACGACACCACGCAGCGCCAAGGAATATTACAAGACCTTCCTTCACTCGTTTGAAATCTTCGGAAATAAGTACAATTTTATCCGCAGCTACCGAACTCATTGCATTTTCCAAGTCAGTCTAGGTTTTTGTTGTCAAAACTTGTTGTCAAATACGTGCCGCATGGCAAGAAGATGTCCTGATTTGCACACTTTTTATTTTCATCATGATTTCCACCTAAAATGCCTTGCAATGCTGGTTACTATATGCGGTTTATGCATAAGACATCAATCAAGTTGTAAATGTGAAAGGTAGCAATCGGGGAATGTAGCAGTTTGCCAAAGAATGGTACAAATAGGCGTAAATAGCCCACAGCAATTGGCGACCAAAAATGGTTTATGGGGGTTGAACACGCCTAAAAGAACCTGTGTTGTATTTTCCAGGCAGCGAGGCGCCATAGCAGAACCCTGCAATATACTCAATAGAAACAAACTCCTAGGGAAAATAGAAGAAGTGTTGCACTATCCTGTCTGATAAAACTCACTTTTGTTCGTTACACATGCGTACATTTTTTCTCACCAGTATTCTGCCACCGAAAACACAATCGCACTGAAAATATTCAGTGGCAAACTTGAACAAAAAATTAGCACCTTTTATTTCAATACTTCCAAATTTATTTGTTTTTTTATTGTTTTGCCTATTTCGTTGTCTTGGCACTTTTGCAGTTATCTTGCATTCTTGCAGTGGCTGAACACATCACCGGCGCAAAATAAATTCTGTTGCTTAACCTTTCGTGTAAACATATTTTACTGTGGGCTTCAAGAACTACAAGAAATGGCTGTCGGGTATCTCCCTGCGGGGATCCTTCCAGCGCAAAGAGTATCTCGGGTTTCTCCCAGCGCAAAGAGCAAACTACCTCGTTTTTTCTGGTATGTTCATAGGTTTATTAGGAAGCGTGATTTTACATAGACTGCTCAATTCACAAAGCTAAAGCCCGAAACTATTAACCGCTTTTTAAAATTGTTGCTTTGTTTTGTATTAGTCTTCACGCGACAAAGCTCCATGCTTCATTACAATTGTGCTTAACTATCTTTTTATAAGGGTTTCTTGAGAACTGTACAAGACGATATTCACCGTGGTTACTCATTCTTTTGTAATCTATATTTTTTTATTCTGGATGTTTTACCATCCCGCATATACACTTTACCAGTACTGGCATAACCAAAATAAGATATTCCCCACTTTCCGCGCTAAAATTTAACTCCCGAAGTCTCGCTTTGGGGTCCCAAAAATTTACAAGCACCTTCATCTTTGTGGTTTCCAAGGATAACATCGATATTGTCTGCGTATAAAATTCCCGGAATACTCTGTTCCACCACTTTCTTTTGCCGCATACGCCTTGAGTATATAACTACCGCACTTTCCGAAAGTTTCTTTTCTAACCCCGTCATGTTCAGTATAAACAGGGCTCAATAGGCATCCCTGTTTTTGTGTTCTACTGGCGTTAAAGTAGCTGTAGGATTTCTCACCTCACAACTGGTTGCCAAAATTATCTTATATATTGCTATCACGAACACAATAACTTATCAACGAAGTTCTAGAATTTCAAGGTTTCCCACAGTAGGTTTTTACATTGTCATATGCAGTTTTACTTTTAGGAGCGATGTCAATGCAGAATTATTGTGAGATTGCTAAAGGTATGTTTACTATGTTATTTCCGCGAAATTATATTCAATGTGTTTCTCTTGTGCAAAAGATTTTATGCTCTCCTGTGATTTTGTTTTTTTGGGCCCCGCTGGAGATTTCCCCTCTGGGTTTAATATCCTCTTCAATGCCCTCTAAACATTTTCAAGATTTTTAAAGTTTTCTCATTATTGTCACCTAACACTACAAACACATTTCATCTGATTTTAACTGCCCATCCAGACTATGCTTCAATCATTACTTCCTTGCTAGGTATTAGCGACCACTTACTGCTCACCTTTGACATAAACGCCAGCCCTCCAACACGCACTGAAGCAAAAAAAAAACGATTTGGGACTACGGAACAGCACACTTATAAGTGATTAATAGTGAATAGTTCAAATTTCTTGATGTCTTCCTCACTGACTTTAACGACCGTTCTTCTCAGGCGAACTGGAATATGTTCGCTGATGAAGTTCGTCGCCTCACGACAAAGCATATCCCAACCTACACCACTGCTAGTAGCGCACAATGACCATGGTATATTATCAATATCCACTCCATCTCTGACAAGAAAAACGCCTTAATTATTCGGCTAAGTTTTCACCAATAAACTCACGATGCTCCGCTTATAAAACCGTATCTAGGGATTACGTCAGGGCCCTCAGGCACCCCAAAGATAACTTCGTTTCAACATAATGCCATCCATATAAAAACAAATGTAAAAAATTTGTGACCTGTTATTAATCCCGCGAAAGAAGATTGCATCTTATTTCAAGACTCGCGCGCTGACGCAGTTTTCATAAATCATTGTGCGACCGCCCTTAACCACATATTTGCAACAATCTTTCTAAAACATCACACATTCCGCTACCTACAACCCTTTCCTACAATTATCTCCCCATTCCACCAATAGTAGTAAACGTCTCTGGTATCGCTTCTCTTATTAATAAACAAAGCAATCATTCCTCACGTGGTTACGATACCGTAAGAATAAGTTCCATCAAGTTATCTAAAATTTTCCAACATTCACTTGCCTCTTCCACATTCCCAACTGCATGGAAAATCGGGAAGGTAGTCCCAATTCATAAATCTGGTAGTAATTGTTCCCTAGCTAACTATCGAAAAATCTCTCGAACAAACACGTGCTGTAAATTACTACAACACGCAATATACACAAACCTTGTAAATTTTCTTAAAAGCAGCTCATTTCTCCCCACAGATCAATACTGATTTCGCAAGTCATACTCTTGTGAAGCCTAAATAATAAGTTTGACTGATGCATCACAACTTGTTTGGGATAATTTACCACAAGCCTATTGAATTTTCTTAGATTTCTCTTGTAGCAGCATGTCATGTCGGCTCCTGAAGGAGGCGAGAAAGCAGACGTGGAACTGGTTTGTAGTTTCGGGACAGGTCTGTTTATTTTCAAAAGATGCGTGCCCCCAGAGCTTTTCCCGACGAGGGAACGAAGCTGAGCCCCCGCTTTCTTCAAAACAGGGAGCAAAAAGGCCCCCCGAGTGAGCAGACGGCAAAGGCGCCATGACTAATCCCTTAGCCGGCTTTGGAGTCGCCAGTACGCGTCTTCAATTAGGGCGCACTGTCGTCGAGCCGGCCGCAGACCCGGCAGCGAAGAACGCGCGCAAGTGCCGAGCGGCTTCCGCTACACTCTAAAGCATTTTATGAGGTCTGTCATAAACTATTACTTGATAAATTAAGTAAAACTAATCTTAATCCTAACGTGTTCAAATGGCGTGGAGGCTTTCTCAACAATCGCTCACAATTCGTTAGTGCTAACGGGTTTAATTCTTCTTTCACCGATGTACCCTCTGAAGTTCCTCAGGGATTAGTAATTTTGTCTATTTTATTTTTATTTTATGTTATTTACCTTTCCTTTCACCCAAACTCAAGCGTGCATCCAATCGCTGATGATTGCGTTATTTTTCGTCAAGTAAACAAAATAAATGATTCCAGTATTCTTCAGTCAGTTACTTAACAAAGTTGCTAACTGGTGCCGTGTATGGTTAATGGAACCTAACTATATGCATGTATGTTATGCGCGTGTCCCAACATACTTGCAGTCAATTTAGCCACAATCTAAAAGCACACCTCTTGCATGTGCTACCTCGTACCAATAATTAAGTGTCCACATAACATCAAATCTCACTTGGGCACTGCACATCGAACAGATAATCAGCAACGCTAACCGCACGCTTGGGTACCTACGCTGTAACTTTTCTAGAGCTCCATGTTCAATAAAATACCCTCTACAGAACAATATTTCGGACTAAATTTCAATATTCTTCTTCGGTATGGGATCCCTGTTACCACAACTTCAATAAATTGCTTGAATAATTTCAGAATATTTCTACAGGTCTCCTATTTTCAAATTACAATAGTACTGCCAGCATATCTGAAAGTAAAACTATTCTATCATTGCCTACTTTGTTGTCTCGAAGAAAAGTGTCGCACCTATCTACTTTTCATAAATTGTTCTACCATTTCTTCTTGCACGACTAGCTTATTCCACATCCCCAGTATTTTTCCGATCTCGTCGATCAGCGTCACAAAGTTGGCATTATCACCTATTGTACAAATGCAGCCGCGCAGTCGTTATTCGGTCGTTCTTTCCGTGAATGCCATTCCGTGAATACCTTGCCTCCTAATTTTTTATTAATGATAACCATGATTTTCATAAAACACTAACTAGAACTGTACACTCAAGATCCTCTTAATGTATTTTGGATCTTACCACGCTACACTTAGATTGTATTAGTGCTAATGCTTTATTTTGTTTGTTTTTTCGGGTTGGCCATAAACCAGGCCTTTTCAACGTAAACCACTCCAATCTGTAATGCCATTTGGTCCTGAGGGTACAATAAATAAAAAAATAAATGATAGCCTACAATATGAATCAGCACCCCGCCAATTCTACAGTATATGGCCCCTATAAAACAATACTGCCTTCATCGCCGTTAAATTCATGAATTAAAATTACACCAGTCCGGAATCATTTCTCATAATTTGTTTGGTTTGTTTTGAGTTATTTGGAGCCGTGACAACAGATTCCTCACTTTTTGGTACACGCAAGTTTACCCGCTTCATGGGAGTTTTCATCTTGTCCCAATTCGCTTTGGGGGGGGCGGGTAGGGGGAAATGGTTGCTCGGTCTTTAGCAGTACACATTTTACGAATTTGATGCGATTGCCGGAATCTTTATATTACAGTATCTGTGCTCAGATATATTACCTTCCCAACTTCCCAAATTTTCCTACAGTTATCAATATTCACTTCCTAAGATTCATCAGTGAATGCTCACTTTATGAGTTCTGCCATATTCAGCAGATTCACTAAAATTTTATAGACATTTGTTTGAGTTTTCGGATTTCATATAGTTTTTCATCTTCCTGAACTATGTCCTTCCGCATTTAGGAAAGTTATTGAACCCTTGTTTGGCTTTTATTTGCACGTCGGCCATATTTAGCTAACCTGGCTTTCTCGCTCTCTAATTATTTCAGTTATATTTGTGTTATATAGACGTGTATTGGTTTTCGCGGCCTCTCTGTGCTCAGTTGGGTCTTTTAATTCTAATTGCTTCATTACATTCCCTATGTTAATCACCTGTGGCTTGTCCTTTCGTTCCTGTAAGTTTTCTTGTGTAATACCTCTATTTTTCTTCTTACAAACTTAGTAATTTTGTCGTAAGCCGAACTGTCGGCTTCGTACTTGTTTATCTCGCCAACCAAAATATTTGAAACAGCATTCGCGAGCAGCATGTTTGTTTCATATTGTCCAGGTGTACATAAATATAAACTTGCCTGGGTTAGATTTCCAAAGTTATACATAAATCGTTTGATGTCACTTGCGAAACTGTCTGTTGCATACTCGCTTATATCTTCGTTACCTGGAAAGTCACCGATTCATGGGTCGAAAATAAACTCTAGTTAAGTCTTCGTTTGTCACCGGTTTCTCAAGGGATCTCAACATTACGCTTGATTTTCTGTTTAATATTAATAGACACTTTTCTTGTCTAGCTCTAGCACAAGAGAGCCGTCTCGATCACTTTTTCATCAAAATGTTTTATGCCAGTGTTCCAATATTTGATCACAATGATTTCAGCTGCACTTTTTATTTGGTAAATATCTCTCCTCAGACAAATTATCTTTCTTTGTTTTCGTCCAATACTACGCTGCATGTCCACAATTGGCAACTGCTGTCCACGAACTCGTTCACTGCTGTTGTCGCTTTAACCTTAATTGCTCCTTCCAGCTTTCCTCCTTCTCCGCAACCCTGTTTATCGTTTATTAAGCGCGTCAGCTCCCCCTTAAAGCACTCCCACTGTTCAGTTACCCCTTCAATGACATGTCTTTATGACAGCTGGGGCTGCTTAAAGGAGTGGTTGAGCTTCGACTATACCGTACACATTTAGTTCTGTTCTTCGAATATGCTTTAGCCTTACACAACCTAACACGCTTTCGGCCGCCTCTTATTGGGCATAGAGCCTATGAAATACATTACGTCTGTTTGCTCTTTTTAGCTTCTAATATACTCTGTAGCCGTAGGTTTTCGACTCACTATACTGATGGCGGTACTGTTTATACTTGAGTTAGCATTCCCTATATTTTAATCTACATCTTTACATTCTGAAATTACTTCCATGTAGCGTAAAGTCCAGCGCTCAATATTAGGAAGGCGCTGCCGTTTTTTCGCCCCCTAGCACGCCTTTCTTATCTATCAGCGTCTCAAAATTCGCTGCCCCTGTTCCGACCTAAATCTATGCTAGATAGTTTTCGGTTAAACTGAAGTGACTCCTATCCCGCTGAAACGCTTCCCTGCATAAAATGGCGCTCATTAAGCTGTTCAGCTTCACGACTTCAGACTAGAGCACTGCACAGTCCCGGGCCGGCCCGAAAGCCCGGGTCTGTCCTGGCTGGAGGGCCGGGTCGTGCCGGGTAAGGGAAAGTTCAATCGGGCCCGGGCCTGGCTCAGGCCTGAGTCAGGCCCGCATCAGGCCCGGGTCTCATACCTGTGGGTAATGGCGCGTGTATGCTAATGCTTGGCTTTATTGTTTCATATGTTTGCTCGAACACAAAACTACAAGACACGCAACCCAGTCAACGAATTCTAAAAGACCGAGAACACAGATAAGAGAGGAGGCAGGGCGCCACTACCACGCCAGTCTCTATCGGTCAGCCAGGGTGCCGCAACTGCGTCGAACGGCAAACGTGCGATATGCATGGAGGATGAAAAATTTTAGGAGGGGGCATGAAGTCAGGCGGCCCAGCTTTGGCAAGCCAACCTCCTGTGATGCCACATTCTCCTCTCCTCGGGATCCCCCCCCGAAATGCATCATGGAAGATGCACCTTTTTCAGGCCCGCGGTAGCATTTAGAGGCTCCGGGTGGCTGCCGGTCTCTGCTACTCAGGCTGGCGTAATCCCACTAGGAGCAGTTACAGTGCGTTTTCCCTCTCTCATTGCATTGTGCAATAAACGACGATTGCAGAAGAATTTCTGCGGTTGTTACTCAACAGTCCCAGCTTGTCAGAAATTATTGTAAACTCAACTATAAATGTGCACAGTTTTTTTTTCATTTTATGTGGGCGTGGTTTGTTGTAGTCATTCCTTTAAATGCAATGAGCACATTGCGTGGTTAGCACTGCGTGCATGATACACCCATTCATGCCTCCCCTTATAATATTGCCCTGCAAGTATTTGGCAGAAGTGTTACAAGCGTAAATAACCGAAGGTATACGAAGTAGCACTCAAAATCGTCATGTTGTCTCAAGTTCTCACAGCACCCTCTAAAATATATCTTTTGTGCTGCTGGTATCGTCACTGGGGATTGGAAAGTGCCTCGGTTATGATCAAGGCATAATTGGCTGAAACGGGCCGGGCCGGGCCTTGCCGGGCCAAACCTTTCGGGCCCGGGCCGGGTACGGCCCGTATATGAAAACACCGGACCGGGCTCGGGCGGGCCAGAGCATGGCGCTTTCCGGGCCGGAAAAAATCGGCCCCTGCTGTGCTCTACTTCAGACACAAGTTCTATGCTGGGTATCACAACCTTGGTGTTAGATGCGCTAACTGCATGCTCCGATTGTGCGCCCTCCTTCGTTAGCTTCAGAACGATGCAGACGGCATCACGACGTATCTTGCCATCACCGGCAAGTCGTTTAGACACATCGTGATCGCTGGTCCAAGCTATCTGTCCTGTCTCTTCACAGGCTCTTTTATTTTCAAAGCCATGATCACAACGTTTCAGGTTGCACTCAACCTAGGAAACTGTTATTTTCCTCTCTCTACTGCAGTGGTCCGTCTTCTTACAAATTAACCACACCACCACAGCAAACTCCGAAGGACTACATCAAGGCTCGTTATTCTCGCCATTGCTTTTCAATCTGGCCATAAAAGACATGCCTTCCCAGCTCTTAAACATCCCCAACTTACGGCACGCCATTTATGGCGACGACCTCACTCTGTGCACACCGACCGGCTTCATTGGAGAACAACAAAAAGCACTACCAGAGATAATAAATACTACGCAGGAGAACGCACCCGCCCGAGGCCTCCAGTGTGCCCTCGAAAAATCAGCCTTACTAACACTCCGTAATGGCTATCCAAAAAAAAGCCGACACAATACCGGACCCTACAGTTACCATTCATGGACAAACCACACACAACGTACCGCACCTACGTATTCTGGGCATGACGATTCCCAGAGGCGGATCAGGATCGCAAACCATCTTACCACTTTAACGCACTCTTACCCAAATAATGCACCTTATACACAGGATTTCCCAAAGACGCTCAAGGCTGAAAGAAAAGGATACTATCCTCATAATACAGGCTATTCTCATCCGTCCAATTTCTTACGGTACGCCCCATCTAAATCTGAAACCCACCGAAATTGCCAAGCTTAATGTTATGGTAACACAAGCATTCAAAACAGCAATCGGCCTCCCCCCAAAAACCTCGACGAAGAAACTAGTACAAGTAGGAATATCTAACCCCTGGAAATAAATATGTGAGGCACATCAGTATTCTAAATTCCACCTACTACGCCTGACAACTGCCAGCCGCTTCACTTTGTCTGAACTTGGCTACCCTGTTCCTTCTCTGCAGAACCAGAAAATGCGCATCCCACCCATCATCCTACCCCGTAAAATGCCCCCCGAATAAAACAAAGCAAGACGGGAGGCTCTAATCGGATACATCCGCAAACATTTTGAACACCTGCCGACCACCAGGTGCACAGACGCATCGCTCTACCAGGGCCAGCCGGCTCACTCAATCAGCCTAATCGACGCACCTAGCGACCGTCCTAACAAAGTCAACGAAAATAGCAGAAGAAGCCGCTATTGCCCTCGGAGCCACCACTCAAAAAAGTACATTAATATCATAAGCGACTCACGGGCGGCGTGCCCCAATTCCTTAAATGGAAGAATTTGAAAGCCCGCTCTGCACATACTGCCACTACACACCAAACCACCAAGTATACAACTCATGATTGGCGGGACACACCGCCTCGAAGTTAACGAAGCGGCTCACGCAGAAGCCCGAGAACCCGAGACGCAACCACTCAAACAGAGACATTGATATCCAAAGTCTATGCCTCTTCACACATACGCAGAAATATCCAGCGCCAGACCACCGACTGGCCAAAAAAGACGCCACATTGCTACGAAGACTCCAAACACTTATCCTCACAACAGCATACTTCACGCCATGTACCCGACATAATACACTGCCAACAGCAAATAGAGCCCGCAGAAAGGCACCCTACACCACATCGTTTGGGAGTGCTCCCACATACCGGAACTTGCACCAAAGAACAATTCCACCTTTCAGGACTGGTGGAGATGCTGACCAGTTCTGGCCTCTCCGACCAGCAAGCGTTGATGGAGAGAGCGAAAAAGGCTGATAGACTCCAAGTTGTCCTGGATGAAGGACTCCTCTCACCGGGCGGGTACCCCTGACACCAGCACCTTGCTGTTTAATGATGATTTATTCGTCCTGCTTTTCCTAGCGCTCGTTAGTGCGTGCCTCGCAACGACCGCCCAGTGCCCGCGGCGCACGTTTGTGAAGCCAAGCATGTTAACGGAGGAAGATTAGCAAATACTGGTGTGAGCGCCCGGAAGTAAAACAAAACCAAGAAAGTCTAACGGCTAGTGTGTGCGCACCTGCCTCGTACCTACCAGTGTGTGCGTACCTACCATGATCGGTGCGCGTTTGCATGCCAAGCATACCCACTTGGATAGTGCGAATATGGCAAACAAAAGCTCTTGCGTTCGCGTTTTTGTGGCAGCGCTTGCTCGGAACGACAGAAAGAAGTCTTAGTGTACGCGCCTCCAAGGCGGTATTCAATGTTTATCAGTGTAAAAATGAAGGAAGTTCACACTTATAGCAACGATGATGGAGTAAAGGTCTTTGCGGCCACAGCGAAGAAGAAAATCGGCTGTAATAGTGGAAATAACTATCGTCATCTTCGTGACGGTTGCGTACAGCTTCGCTAACTTCGTCTTACGAGTTGGTGTTAGCGCCATTTATTTCTTAGACATTCTAAAGGCTACAGATATCAGCAGAAAGCTCAACGCTATATGAAATGGTGTGCGAGATAACAACAAAGTTATGAAAACAGATTGCACCGTTTCCATGGTTAGGTGTAAAATTTGGGAACATTTCGGCCTAGTGTGCCCCTATGCAATGAAACCAAAAAACACCAACATTTAAAGTCTCTATATCAGGCAGTTTTGGCTAAGCGTTGATGAGTGAGCGAGTGAGTGAGTAAGGGAGTGAGTGAGTGAGTCAGTCAGAAAATTAGGGGGGCACGTATTTTTTTATCTATAGATAATGTACAGTGAACCGTGTGCCATCGAGCCATCGAGTTGCTGCAGCTAGTCGTATTCATCTTGATCACCCATGTGGATTACAGCTATTTCCTGGCCTCCACCTTGACTTTATGAAAACTTTAGGCATCCTCCCACCCATCAAGAGTTCGTATAAGCGGTGATGGTGTGTGGTCCATCTACTCTTCTTGGGCAGCCGGTCTCTGAATTTACGTGTTTTATGCTCTGCCTTTCTTATCATCTAAATTTTGTTCATTTTCTGACGTTCGGCCTGTGTTTCTGCACCAAGACCGCGTTTCGAGATGACTCACAGGTATGAGTTCCCGCATAGTTTCGTGGGCACGCTGACTTGAGAGCTTTCCTTTCATAGAAATCCTGTGTTTGCGTTTGACAACTCAGTTTTAATCCTAAAAACTCACGTTTCGTGCCCTGGTACATGATAAAACATTTATTCCACCCGCGCGTCTTTGATATCCGAGCGCGTTTGGACGTTTGATGATAGTCGATGTCCTCTTCTAGCGGAAATATCCGCCGTCGATATCTTATTAGTAGAGGCCGGATTTTTAGGCACTAAAAAAGCACGTTTTAGGCGTCAAAAATAGGCGGCAAAAACAACGTTTTAGGCACTAAAAAGAATAAAATAGGTGCAATAAATTTTTAGATAAATCCGAATGATTTCAAGTGAAGACGTGAGCGAGCTGTAAGCACGACAGGAAATCCACAAAAGTCATTGCTAAAAGGCCACCATGGCAGGAACAGTTCAATTCAATTCCATTTAATTCTTTATTTTTCTTTCAAGCAAGTTCTATACATTGACCTTAGACGTGGAATTGCCCCTTAATACCTGTGGGCTAATGGCGATCAATTGACTTAATTTCACAAGCGCATTGCTTACATATACATGTTCAGATGCTAAAGTCACTCAAGCGTCGCATATTGTGAAACAGGGAGGAGAAACAATACTTGAAATATGGTAACATTGATTTATAAAAGCGCAAAGTTATGCATGCCTGACGCAATTAACTTACAATAAAGCTAGAAACTAAGAAAATTATAGAAACAATAGGTAAATACCAGCATCTCCAGATTTCCGGGTTCAAAATTGTGCCTGTTGTCGCTGAGAATGCGTTTGTACGCGGAGAACGAACGCTCGACGTCGACAGATGGGATTGGAGCGTACATATTCTTGGGAATATTCGAGGGGTTAATTGACACTGGGATCCTACAGTGCCCACCAGCAGGGACTTCTGAAGCTTCTTTAAGCACAGAAAACCCCTTCTTTTTGTCCAAGAGTGATTGCGGCTGCGCACCTGCCTTTTCGGCGACGGGTCCTTTGGGAACGGTGGCGATTCCTTCCTGTGCGTGGAGAATTAGCGCAACGTCCGTAGCAAGTTTCTCCCACACTTCCAAGTTTTTTGATAGAATCCGCTAAGAACGTGAAGTTGGCGCAAAGGTACGCGAGGTCTCCTGGAAGGCTATTCACGGAGAGGGCAGCTTGAGCCTTTGTGACTGCAACACTCTCGTCAATTGGAAGGCCGTTGATCACGGCCTTGATGTTCGAAAAGTAGCAGTTGTAGTACTCAACAGCTTCTAGCCACGTTCCCTATCCTGTGACGACGGGTTCTGGCGGAAGGGGCCAATAAGTCAGCATCTCCCTGAAGACGCGCACGCGAGAGGGTACCTTCAGGAACACGGCCTTGGCTGAACCAATAGGCTCGTTGACGTCAGTGAAGTGCTTCCTCAGTTCCTCGCAAACACGCTGAAGCGCATGCGCTAGGCAGGTGACATGGAGCATCTGCGGGTAGAAGGCCTTCAGGGGGTGAGCGGCCTTGTGCATGTAGGCTGCAGCGTCGGTGTAGAGCAACAGAACCTTGGTGGCCTCGACTCCTGTAGGGTAAAGAACCTTTAGGATTCGTTTGCAAAGAATGCTACAGACTCCCCATTTGTTCTCTCCAAAGGTTTCGTACACACGAGGAAAGCCCTTGTCTTCTCGTGCGCCGCAAGCTTCCCAGCAAGAAAGTGAGCGACAAAGCGCCCTTTGACGTCTGTTGTTTCGTCTACGGAAATCCAAATGCAGGAGTCGCCAAGCTCTTCTCTGACCGGAGGTAGTTCTTCCTCAAAGTAGACTCAGGCGGCACGTTCTGATTGCAGTATCTCTGTAGAAATTGTTTCAGCACGGGATTTTCAATTTTGGTCCAAGGGATGTTTGCGGCCACCAGGGCCTCGCACAAATCAACGTTGACAGCATTCGTCCTGTCGTCCTTTAAGGCTGTTGTCAAAAAAGACTGTTTGGATGTTGAGGGCTTGTCCCGCTTAAGGTTTGCCAGGTGACCTGCCGTCTTCTCATGCTGAGCCAGGTGGTACTTCTCACAAGAAATCTGCGCACATGCGTTAGGATTTCTTAAATACGAAGCGTATATTCAAGATCACAGCGGAGATAAACATGCTAACATTCTAAGCGTCTTTACATGCTAACAGAATACAAATAAATACCATAAGCATCAATAAACATTCTAACTTCCGCAGAGAAGCGCTCGAACACCCCTGCTGCGTCCTACTTGATGGTATAACTGCACTTGAGCGCCGCGCTGCTGCGCGTGTCATACAACCAAAACGTACTTGAAAAACAAGAAGGTGAGATTCTATTGACGTTCTCTTCAACTGACTCGGGGCGCGCCATCAATACCCCAAATTTCACGGTGGCACGGTGGGGAAGTAAGATACCCGATTCAATTACGTGTTAACTTAGCGTGGCGTACTTCGGTAATTCTAGCTAGCGTCTGCATGTAATTAAAGAAGTAGCTACCAGGTGGACTTCGATTTAACGGATGTCCAGTGCATATCTTAAAAACATGCTCCATTCATCAGCGCTAGTTCTGAAACATCATCCTTCAGTACCAACCGATCAATTGCTCATTTGATTAAGAAATTTCTGGATTTTCACTTAACGCAGCACACAGGGGCGGTACATAAAAATGTGAATCTCCTTCTCAAGGTATCTAAAATATTACATTTCAATAATCTCAACGGCATCGAAAGTTTAGAACTTATAAACAACGCTAGCAATCAAAATAACCAACGTTTGAAAAAATGCAGGCACCGAATGGAACGCTGTCTGCCGTATTCAAAATACACAGGTGCCTCCTTTCTTTTCTCAGAAGAAGGGGCAGTATAAACAAAAAGCAATAACAGCGAATCGCGGCCATGACGCCCAGGCGCCAACCAAGGTGGCGCAATGGACAACTTTTCATAGTTTCGAGTTCGACCGCGGCCCCTGGATCAAGCGCACTTGATCGAGGGGCCGTGGTTTCGAATAACACATGAAACACTCACGTCACGTAAAAACTCGTCGGCTCACCTTTTTTCCGCACGGTTGGCAGAACAGGGTCTCTCCGTCTATTCTGTAGCATGGTGAGTTAAGTGTCCACTGTCGGATCAACGCACTTCTGGGCGTCTTCCGTTTCGGCATGGCTGAAAAGGGCAGCGGAGAAAGCCAGACCGTGCACGTTGAAAGACCGGACCACAAGGGAAGGCTGCCTCCTACTTGTCGGGCCCAATCGCCTACAGCCAACTTCTCCCCTGGTGGTGAACCTTTCAACTAGTAAATTACAAACAAGATAAGGGCGTGTACGTCACAGTGTTTTTATGTGGAACCCATCTCTTGCTCGGGGCTATGTCGCTGCTGCGTCTGTCCGGCGGCGGCGTCCGTCTCTCCTCCACTCTCCTCCTCTCCTCTCTCCGATAGCGAACGCTCGCCTAACAGCTGCGGCGGTGGCGGCACAGGTGCCTCTCTGCTCCACTCTCCTCCTCTCCTCTCGGCGGCGGCGGTGGCGGCGGCGGCGTCGCCACAGGTGCGTCTCTCCTCCACTCTCCTCCTAACCTCTCTCCGATAGCGAACGCGGTCTCAGTCGACGGCCGTCCGCGCTCCGTTTACACTCTCTCGCAGTACTCGACGATTGCTTGATGCGACGGTTCCTTTAGAGAATCAACCCAACGGAAACACCAATGGAACCACCCAGATGCGTTGCATCACAGCAGGGTTCCCGCGAGGGGAAGTGGGCGTAATTTTTCCCCATCACTTTCTTTGCCACTGACGGTATCATAGTTCCCCTGGGGAGTAGAGTTGTGCGTCCACCGACAAGTCCTGCGGGAAAGTCACCCGTAAAGCAAGCAGAAGCCGCCGCTCCGGTTGCCCCGGCGCAAAGGGAGGGGGATAGTGTTAAAAAGAGGACCAGGTTCAAACCCATAGACTTCAGAACAGTAAATATTTCCAGGTATAATGAATAAAGGTATCAAATTGCACTCGAAAGCGAAACTTGACGCTACATAGTGCTGATTAAGCGCCAATTTGAGAAAAAAGGCATTTATAGGCATTTATCGGAGTTTAGGCACCAACACCCAAAATAGGCATTTATAGGCACTATTAAACCACAATAAAAGCCATCCTTGACCTCCAATTCGTGCTCATATATCGAAATGGGGTGATAGGAACGCAATGAAAAAAATAGGCATTTCGTAAAATCCGGTCTCTGCTTATTGGAAGAAATGTGTAGCCTTTTTTATTTGGGATGATGTAGACGTTAGACACCCGGGTCGCTGTAGAGTGGTCCATGCTTTTGTCCGTGCAGTCTGTTTCCTGTGCCCCGATCGTCGGGGTGGGGTAGCTGCATAACTTTTGTTGCCCCTGTCGTAGCTGATAGCCTGCCTTGGTGCGCGAACAATGCTTGCCGTAATACGTTCGGCTATTTGTTGCTAGCATTGGTGAGTAAACCGTGTCGTAAATAAGTAAATAAGTCGTATGCAATCTCGACATGGCAACACCTGTAAAAGAAAAAGCTCGGACTTGCTTCCTAGTAGTAGGATTTTGCTGTCGTGTGTTTCATTTCTCTCGAATGCATCGCTCAGCCCATGGCCCTTTGTCTCACATCTTCCCTATCCTGAAGGTGTCTTTGCATTGTATCTAGAAGATTGCCGATAACCGGATACTCACGCACAAGGGCCCACTCACATTTTTTAATTACGTAGATTTGACAGGCGGCAGCTTCGAAAGCTGCCTCAACATCTCCCATATTTTATTCCGTCGCTGATACGGCCAACGTAGATTGCGGGAACCATTTATGACCGGCAATGTATTCCTGATGTGCCGTTTCATGAATAGTCACATTTTCAGTCCTGAGTGAGGGATTCATAGGCCTGGCGTGCCTGAACTGCCATATCAGCCGAGCGGTGATTAAGAGAGGCGGATGTCCTCGTTGGGACTGCTGATGTAGCCAAGCATGAAGAATTTGGGTCCCGAGAAGCGGTTGCTGGAATTCTAATCGAGGTCGTGGGAGTAGTTTGTTTCATGGCGCTTCCGGTCTTGTGCCGAGGTTTATTACTTTTGTCTGTAAGACTAGACCAGTCGCTTGCTGGGTCGTCCTATTTTTCGTCTCTCACGGCAACTTGTTTCAAAAATGCCTTCAATTTTCGCTCATATAATAACCTTTCTACTGAGCTTGTAATACTGCTTGTTGCTGTTTCAGTGTCTAGGCTCGCAGTGTTGGCTATCACATTTCGATCAACGGCCCGATCTTCCATCTCGCAATTGATCCCATCCCTTCTGTTGCCGCTGTGCCCTAGCATGGCTAAAGAAACGACGCCTCCACGTCTTTGGTGTGTTTTAGTGTGGGCGTTATTTTGGCGATAAGCTCCTGGTTGTATTCGACAAGGCTTTTCTGAACAATTTTGTTAGGGGGAAGGTATTGCATTCACCAAAGGTATTTACAGGGGGAAAAGCCAGAGCAGAGTGTCCGGATTCACGCACCAACCTAGTCGAGACCGATCGTCGTCGACTTGCTCTTCTAGCTGCTCAGCTCTCATCAGTCCCTCTCTCCAGCACAGACACCGACGCATACCCGTCGGCTCAGTACATAGCCCAACATCATTGTCACAATATTTTGAACAATTTTTTTCTGAACAACCACCCTCTACGGTAGCTACCTAATGCAAATACAAGCCTAATCAACATCTAAGGCACCGTTAAGGAAGATTTGCCTTAGTAATATTGCCACAAAAACAATAAATACTTATGACTTGTGATAAGTACTCTACAATACATAACTTCTAGCCTCCATATTGGAGCCAGAAATTCTACTTTATATACCCCGTTTTAGTGCGTCCTATTCAAGACTCCTAAATGAAGAAATACATAGAGCTGCATTTACATTACTCCTTTGGCAGAATGCAGGCAATATAACGGTGTTGTTTGTAAGAATTTCATTGCCGTCAACTCCTTTAAGGGTTCTTTGGAACCTGCTTTTTAACAAAAACGACCACCGGTTTGCGCCTGTGTGCCTTTTTATCACAAATTATGCGAACTATTCATATGTCGCTTCTTGCGGTGTATTAAAATGACGTTTTGAGAGATATCTGGAGCAGTAAGTTTCAAGATTTATAAACGTAAAACTAAATATTGGTGGACGTGTTTTGTAATTTTTAATATATACCCGGAAAAGGGACAATCAAATCGTTATCGGCGTTTGAGAAGTGATACAGTTTTTAACCAGACTGAATAAACTTGATAGTTTGTAAGTAGAGATCAGTTTTAAAAAGTCTAGGAACATTTAGGTTTCACAAAAAATCGTTTTTGCTGGCGCTGAATAGAAAGTAATTTTTGCAGCTCGGTCTTTGCCTATTTTTGTAGAATGTGTAAACGATTTGAATTCTAATAGTCGGCGATAATGAGTGCACTTCACAAAATAATTGTAACTCTGGTCTATTTGAATAACTACATGTTCTTCACGTTCTTAGATTTTTGAAATACAGTAGTTACATGAAATTATAAAACAGAAAGAAATACATAATAATAATTCAATTGATGCTTTTTATTTGAATTTTCAGTTTTACAATGAACAAAACGTCACTGTGTGGACGTATATGATAACCCCTGACGTAGATTCTACCATCTCCTGTGAGATGGATGAAGTTACTGCAGACCTTGATACGGATTCTGACTACAATTACACTATCACAAGGCACACCACAAGAAATGATGTCCGGTGAGATCAAACGTGCGTCACGACGCCTATCTTCTTCCATAAAGAAGTATATGTGTTGCTTTCGTGTATTAGGGGCCAAATACTTGTGTTTGTAATTTTGCGGTAGCCATTTTGGTACTGATATGTTTTCAGGAATTACAGAAAGTATAAAGGTTACCTGACTGAGCTGCGGAAGCCCGTTTTTATGAAAGACTATCATGTCGTATTGGCTCTCACTCAAGGTAAGCCGATTGCGAAGTCACACCAAAGATTGCTCGACATTTCTTGCACACTTGTGAATGAGAAGTCACACACTACAGTGGTATCACATAAAGGAATTTTTGTTATGCGGCAGTTCTGTCTTTTTGGTGGGCTTCTCAATATCTGCACGTTTTTATAAATCTCGTGATCTTTAAAACTTTGCCCTTCCTTACTACCCAGTAACACCCGCATAACTATCATATATGGTGTCATGTTTTGTGGCACGTCTCGAACAGCTCAGAAGAATGGACACTGGAGAATCGTTGGCACGTTTACCACAGCACACATTTATTATGTACAGCTACAACCCCTAAGCAAAGTAAACACAAAGCAAACAAAGACTTCCAGCAAAAAAATGCCTAAATACTAATTCCTAACAGCAACACAGAAAAGCCACCAAACCAAACCAAAAGTCACTACAATGAAGTCCTTAATAATGCAACCAGTCCTAGTTCATCTCTATACAATGTCCATGTTAACAATCTTAACAATAAGGGTCATACAATACCCAACTCCCTAGCGGATGGGCCTACCGCTGTCTCCGGCGCGACGTGTCGTAACCGTAGCGTGGCCGTGACACGCTGGTGGTCGTTGTTGTCCGCTGCCGCGGTGCCGGTGGTGGTGGTACCAACGTACTTGTGCGTGGTAGTCACCCGTTGGACCGCTCTTCAGCTAACCCTCGTGGTAGCCCTCGTAGCAAGAAGCAACCCCTGGCCTCGGGGCCGTCGCCGTGGAAGCCGGTGGCACCGGGGAGATCCGGGAATGTCGCCGCGTGGGGACCGCCAAGGCGTTAGTTGACGGTGCGTGCTCGCTGTACGCAGGCGCCCGACCATCGCCGCTCGGACCACCAAAGCGCAGGTTGGTGGTACGACGCGGAAGTGGGAGCCGATGCCACGTCGGTCCACTCCGGCTCAGGCTGATGTGGCTCTGGTCGATGGCGTGGCCTCGTACTCCCGTCTTGTTCCTCGGACTCGTGCCACCTGACCTTCCTGCTGTGGCGTTCTTCTGATCTCTCTCTCCCTCGTCGAGGCCTGTGCCCCGGGATTAAATAGCCTCTGCCCCGCCGTCGCGGCACTCTCGCATTCGCTGTGCCCGTGTATGCCGCACGGGTCATCACCACATTGGTCATTTCTCCACGTTCCTCCATCGCGTCACCTAGTCATTGGCCCTCCCTCTTCGCGGGAAATTTGCACTCTCTTCGTCTTCCTATGCCTCTACTGTGACACGTCATCTTTGTTTTCAAGGGGGGATTGCCCCCTTAATCATGAAATATGGTGGTGCTTGGAACCGATAATAACGGCATACGCCACATATAGAATATCTCACGTTCTCCACGTTTTTCAATTCGTGACTCAATAGCTACAGCAGGCTGTTTTCTAGCTGCCAACCTCTTGTCAATGAGGTTACCTTGCTTTTGTGCCTCTGCGAAACAGATTGCTTGCTTGTAAATTGCAGGTGGACATGTCTGTTCCACTGAAAGCAAGCACAACCACTTTGTAGCTGTGGCGGTGTCACCTAGAAACGCAGAACGCAGACTGAATTTCAATATTACTGCAGCTTGTGATTTTTAATTTGCATGTTTAGTTGGTGTTTCGTTGTTACCCAAATGACACCGTTGTAAAGATTTGGTGGGTACTTTTTCGCCCGATGTTGTAACCGTTACCTTCTTGGCACACTAAAAAAGCTGTGCGGAGGATCGATACAAGTAGTTCTCGGCTCATCAAAGTAGCAGCAAAATTTTTGCAAAAAGAATGTGTCAAGTTCATTTGCATCAAAACTTTGTCTATAGATTGGGAACGTCTAATTTTATTTTTTCTGTGGACTGTGCTGCGCTGAGCTTTGTTTGTGCCCTGAAGCCACCTTCAAACGAGCCAGCTTAATATCAGCAGAGAAGCTTAATTGTCATTTGGCAAGCTCAGCCTCCAACTGTCCATTTTTTGGTACCTAGACATTTGAAAAATGCAGTAGCTTACCCTTCTATTGCCCTGATGTCAGAGAATCTCATCAGTAAGCCAGCGCATCAGATTACGAGTGAGTAAGTGAGTGATTTATTGATACAGAAAAGTGGAAAACAAGAAAGTGGAAAATAAGTGGACTGGGGATATTTTGAACTCATTTGGAGTTCACCAGCATACAACCCAGTCTGGGGGAAAGGGAGAAGGAGAGTCAAAGAAGATAGGTGAGAAAATTGAGGATAAAGAAAGAGATAGAGAGATAAAGACAGAAATAGGGAGTGCCTAAGGCTGGCCGGAAGGCATTCGGGTACAGCCGTTGTATGAGGTAAGCTCCTCGAGGAAGTGCAGGCGAAGTGGGAATGATTCCGGACGGATAGAGTTGGGGCCCGGTGGGTAAATTAGTCCATCAGGGTGTCGCTAGGCAGCTCGAGACGCTGCAGTGCGGCCCGAAGCTCAGCTCGCGGGGCATCATGCTGGTGAAAGGAGCAAAGCAGGTTCTGCAGGGTCTCCGGTTCGGGGCAGCCGGCACACATGGGTGCCGACCGGCGGCATTATCGGTGCAAGCGGGCTGCGACGTTGCAGCAATCCAGCCATATGCGTGGAGTATGGAGCGGGCTTCCTGCTTATGCGGCCAGGAAGGACCCGTGGAGCTTGGCCACTGATGACTCTGGGGTCCGGGTGCATCGTCTCCACACCCCCCGTCAGGATGGGTTGTGCGGCGTCGAAGGCCCTCAGGTCGCTGGAGGCAGGGACCCCATGCTGGCGAGTAGCACCTATGACCAGGGTGGCAGCCACCTCATTGCCAGTGATTGCGACATAACATCACAACCAGGGTTGCCGCAGCTCACAAGCGCGGGACTCCACCAGCTTAAGTTTCCCCGCCAGCGAGCACTCCATGTAGCCGCTGGAACTCGATGGCTGGCCCGCCACTCGCAGTCACAAGAGAGCGGGCCGGGAGTCGGTGGAGAAGACGGCCCCCTGAATTTGGTTGCCCTTTTCCAGGAGAAGGTCTTCAGCAAGGTGCAGACTGGCCAGCTCTGCATGGGATAAGAGGGCGGGGAAGGGCAGGCAGCACACACGACTAGTGCCAAGCTCCCTTGCCGTGCAGGCGGCTCCAGCTCTGCCCATGAACGGTTTCACGGAGCCGCCTGTGTAGATATGCACGAGGCCAGCCGTCTCGTCCAGCAGCAGGTCAGCAACCTCCTGATGGATAGCCTGGGTTGGGGTTAACCACTTGATGTGAATCTCTGGGAGCGTGGTGCTGATTCGAAGGGCTCGCATGGTGCCAGGTGGTGGTGTCTCGAGTTGGGAACGCTGCGGCAGCTCAATGTGATTCGCGTAGATGGACGCCAGCATGCCAATCTGTAAGTAGGGGGATGTAGCCATGTAGCCACGTTGCTGGCACTTCATGGCATTTGTCTTGGCCTCGGACAGCTGCAGGGCACGGCATCTCAGGAAGTGTGTGACCCGCCCGCAGAACCTCCTAGAGGCACGCTTTTACCTTGGACACCTGCCCTGTTGGCCCGTGCGTCCAGATGCGGACGCCGTTCGCGTAAACTGCAACTCCTACTATATTCCGGAGCGGAGCGCTATTGCCATCTGGCAGGGCAGCAGCACCAAGTTGAACAGGAACGAGCTCAGCACGCTCCCCTGGGGCACCCCGGAGCGGACGCCTCGTTCCGCACCCATGCAGGTGTGAAGGGATGCCGGACGGACGTTCCGCACCCATGCAGGTGTGAAGGGATGCCGGCTCCAGAAGTACACATCATTGGGGATACTTAAGGGGCCACACTAGGAAGACGCGACAGTGCTAGTCAAGCTTTTAGAGACACAAGCAACACTCCCTCACCAGAGAAGAATCTGGCCACACAGGTATAGTAGTTGGCTGCAACCTCCCATTACTAACAAACTAAACTCTCGGCCCTCAATCCCCAGCAGCTATGGAGTAACTGTCAATGGCGACGGGGACCACACCAATACTGCAGAGGATGCTTAGAATCTCTGGGTATGGACAGGCCGTCACTGGAAGTTGACCCCGGTAACGTTCAACGCACGCACTCGGTCAAGCGAGGGCAGGTTAGCTGTACTACTAGAGGACCTCTCTGGCATTGCGCGGGATAAGATAGCATTACATGAAGTCACAAAGACACAAGGGTTCATGGAGCTCACTAGGGGAGTATCATGTGCTACAGTGGACTCGAGGACAAGAAAGACCACGGGGTGGGATTTTTCATCCACAGAGGAATACCAGGAAACGTGGAGGAGTTTCTCAGCCTTAGCGAGACCAGCCCAGATTATGCGATCAAGCTAAACAAGCGACACAGGTTTAAAATAGTTCAGGAATATGCACTACAATGATGAAGCCATGGGTAGTTCTAGGAGGACGTGGAATCAGCAATAAAAAAGGCACAAAGGCAGTCCACGACTTTGTTGAGACTTTAACGCAAAGGTAGGTAAGAAGGAGCCAGGAGGACGTTCAGTGGGAAACTTCAAAATAGACTATTTACACAGGTGAGGAGAAACGCTGATGTGATTTTCAAAGAGAAAAACTCTCAGGTCAATGAACACGTTCTTCTACAAACGAAACACTACGAAATGTACGACCTAAAACAAAATTGACCCCATTCGAAGTGACAACCCGGGTATCGTTCAAGACGTAGGGGTTCTAAGTAAGATTGGGAGCAGCGATCACAAGATGGCTAGCTGCTAGGTTAGGCTTAATCTTAAAGAAAAAGAACGCTACTTTTGAAATTTAAGAAACCCCGTATGAAATCAGTTAGAGCCAGATTGTAAGAGTTGAAAAAAAATTCTTCAAACCAAATTCTCGCTTTTGAACGAACCCAACGAGGTCAGTGCGGACAGGGTAAATGACAACCCAACATCGGCACTCAGTAAATTATTCGCAGCTGTGGGAGACGCAACATTTAGTCAAAGAATGGAATAATCACTAAGAAAAAGAAGTATGTAATTGCCAGTGATAGTGACATGACAGTTCCAAGTACGGTGGATCGGTTTATATCACCCTGCGGGCAAAACGAATTAACAGAAATAAAATGAAAGACATTCGTGCACTTAACACGTCAGTGATAGAGTAAATGCGGCAAAGCGGGGTAAGCGTGAAGTAAACTAAGAGAAAGCTGAACACTGGCAAAGGCAGGATGTACGCGGTAATCCAGTCAGGTTGCAGAAAAGTTCTACACCAGGCTGTAGGCCGGCGACGCTCGACCAAATGAAACTACTGAGAAAACAAGCTTAACTTGCCATGTCCAACTGGTAAGTAAAGAGGAGGTCGGAAAAGGTCCAAAGGCATGAAAATAGGAAAATCTTCAGGTGAGGAGAGCATACCTTTACACGTTTTTAAGTAGGGAGCAGATATTGTGCTTAAAAAGCATGGTCTACTACTTTTGCAATGCTTCAAGATTCAAAGAGCGCCCATAGCAGAAAAAGCGCCAACATTTTTCTTATTCACAGGAAAGAAAACCCAACGACGTCAAGAATAACAGCCCCATCAGTCTACTCTCAGTTGTCTACTAGGTGTTTAAGAAAGTCTTTGGTAGCCGCATAGGTCACAGGTGGGATTCTTATAACCCCAGAGAGTAAGCGTGGTTTAGGAAAGCGCACACAACCTTCGATCACATTCATGTCGTCAACGAAGTGACAGAAATTCCACAGAATACACTAAATACCTCTACATATCATATATAAATAACGGGAAAGATTTTTATTCCGTACTCAGCGCAACCGTTTTACAAGCACGAAAGACCAGAGAATAGAGAAAACCTACGTAAGACTTCTACAAAGAATATATAAGGGATGCACAGGCGGGATAATACTCCACAATGAGAGCAATATACAGTAGAACCCAGCTTTTACCTTCCTCGGTGCTGTGTTTTCTTGACTGATGCGTAGTTTTTACCGTGTTCGAGCGCAGCTCACATGCAGTTCCATGTATTAAAATTATTACTGTTACGTCGTGGCTGAAAGTACTTTCTCGGATCATTCGTCGCAAAATGACACCCCCAACTGGCTCAGACAACATGCGCGGACCGGCATTTTTACGTTTGACGAGCCGTTGCCAGGCTTTGCTACAGACGTGATTACATGAAGCCGTATGCGGGTGCAATGCGGCACCACTAAATTGCCCTAAGGTACTCTAAGCTATCACCATCATCACTGCGCTTACAACGAAAGATTCACTTCGGAATGCCGGAAGTGCGGAATTGCCTGAAAAGTGTGCGCTTGCCATAGCACACACGCTCGTCGCAATCGTGCGCTTCAAACTTTGATAACACCGTTGATCTTCGAACCGGAGACTTTGTCGTGGCTTGATGGCATCGCGAAAACAGAAGGTGCTTTACATTCAGAAAACGCTTGACGTACTAAACGCAGTAGATAAGCAGCCAGCGCGTAAAACAGTCGTCATCGATAGGGACGGTGCACTGCCAGCGTAGTGTTTTCCAGCCAACGAAAAGAGTGGGAGACCACCATTGCAGAGTTTTCTAATATTCTAAAGCAAAAGTTGCAGAAATACGTGCTTGCAAGTCAAAGCTACACTTGTTTTGTTCATTTTTCAAGGCTTCGCCACTGCTGCACTTTCGGGGTTTTTACATTTTGTTTTCCGGGTCCGGAGAAACACTTATGAATGAGGTTTCACTATTTCCGGAACGATCTCTCTAAAACTATTCCCAGCATGTCTGGATAGCGTATTTAGAGAGCTTGAAATGGAAACCATAGGACTAAGTACAAGCGGGGGATACTTGAGCAGTTTGAGGTTTGCGGGCAACCAAAGCGCGCTGAGTAAGACGGCAGAGCACATAGGAACAACGATTGAGTGACTGCAATGAGAAAGCATGGCCGTTGGGCTCCTCCTTATTCATCATCATCATCATCATTACCACCAACCTATCTGCGCCCACTGCAGGGCAAAGGCCTGCCCATTAATCTCCAATTATCCGGTTCCTGTGCTAACTGCGACTAATTTATACCTGCAAACATTTTGATCTCATCTGCCCATCAAACATTGTGGCACCCGATGCAAAGCTTGCCTTTTCTAGGGATCCACTCTGTTACCCTAATGTTACCCTGAATAACCTTAATGACCTCTAGCGGTGGAGTAGAGATAGAGCGTCGGCCTCACGTGCAGAAGGACCATGGTTGGAATCCCGGTGCCAGGCAGTTCTCACAGGATTTTAAAAAAGAAAAAATCCGGGTATTCATGGAATTGCAGAATGAGGCTTGGGGTGAAGCCTGATCCCGGCGACCATTGCCGGTAACGCACTCCCTCACCATAGCGGGATTGGCAGCCCTGGTGTACTAATGGCCCCAACCTGCCATGAATACGTGAATTAACCCTCCTTATTACTTTAAATTTATTCGTATTTATTGAATATTAACAAATTTAAAATAATGAGGAGTAAGCACGCCAAGAACGCATTTTTCAGCTTAGGAAACGAAATTGTACCCAGAATAACAGAATATAACTACCACGGACAGATGGTTAGTTCTGACCCCAAACACGAGAGAGAAATGCGGCGCAGAATAGGTATGGCAGTGTATACTTCCGGGGATGACATACGGAGCTGAAACTTGGTGCCTTACTAAACAACTAGAAAGCAAACTTAGGTGCGCTCAACAGATCATGTAACCAATAATGTTTGAATAACAAACTGGAGTTGACGATATGATGCTTCAAATAAAGAACAAAATTGCGTTGCGCTGGCCATTTATCGAGACGAACCGACAACAAGGGAAAAATTCAGGTAATAGAGTGGATACCAACAGCTGGAGTAAAAGAAGGCAAAGGCTAGTAACATTATGGAGGAAATAAATACAGAAGTTCGGGGGTAAACTGTGGACTTCATTAGTGCAGAGACCGGTGCGGTTTGAAGCCAGTGGGGGAGGCTTCGTCCTGCATTGGACCTGAACTGGCTGCTGCTGCTGATGACGATTGTGTTCATGGGGATAGTGGCGGGGGTGATGAAATGAGTGCTTTTTGGTTCATTTTAAACTTTTGCAGATAATTTGCGCAGTACTCAAAAAGAACTTTCGGAGGAAATCTTCGCCACAACATTTTCACAAAATAGGCCTGTGTGTAATGTAATTAAGTAACACTTTAGGCAATTTGCAGTTCTGGAATATTGGAAATACGTTTGTGCTTGCTCTATAACAACGTAAAAGCCTTGAACACCTTTTTATGTATTGAATTTATGTTTTTTTACAGCAGTGCACGAAAACGTTACCGAAAGAAAAGATGGGCCTGTAATCACAGAAGACGAGAGAGGTGAGTTGCAGTGCTTCAGTTTAATACAAAACATATGCCGGTTGTCTGTTCTCAATATTTTGTTTCCTGACTAATTGTGCGATAATTGCGGAATAAAAAAACTTGCAAGAAAGACAATAGCAAATTGAACACGTATAAAATAACTATGTCCATTTTGGTTGGCTTCGAAGCTTTTACAATTGGCGACAACAGCAGAAATGAATACAAAAGGCGTAAAATTTTGGTTGATTGAACATTGAGGGGGACTCATCTCAGTTCGCAATAATAAATATTCAAATGATTAGGAACGAATGATAACGACATTGCAATGCACAATGGAAGCGGTTTGGACGCGAACAATTTAAGGCTTGAAAGGAAATCCCTATTTTTACTGGCCCTTGTCATTGAAGGAGACAGCCAAACTTCTTGGTTTAACGCACTAAACTAGCAGAATTCCGCGCCTTCACCTGCTTGACACCGGTAGAATAGGCGTGCGTCAATAAATAATGACAATACTTCTGCAGTGGAGGGAAGCGTATATTTTTTGAACTCCTCGTCCGCCTTGTCATGAGCAGCGAGACGATGTGCTCTTGTGACCAGGGAAATGATGTAGGCACACAACACATCACTGCAGTCGCACACGTTGATATCGTCCACCAAACAATGCCTCCCAAAGGGGTTTGTTAGGCTGGTTTTACTAAAGTTTTCCTTCTTGCTTCGTTATCTTCTTTCTTCCGCAAACGGCACATAAGCGGATACGGTATCTGGGCACCGGTGCCAGTCAACAAGCCGCTAGCGCGGTTGCGCAAAGTTTAAATTAGACTTGTACGTTCTTTTTAGAATTAGACTTCTAAGCACATAGTTCGAATTAAACTTCTACGAAGGAGCTTTCACTGTACAAAGTACATCAATAAAATCGTTGAACGTGCAATGCAGTTTAGATGTAGTCTTTGTCTCCGATGTTTTTATACTTGCTGTTTACACGCACATATCACGTTTATACACGGTAAGATGAAAAAAAAATAAAGTACAAAAAAAAAGTTTGTCCCATTAGTAATTAGTACTTAATTTGTCCCCTTAGAAGTTCATTGCAAGGTGGACTACGAACAAAGATTTTCACCAAATGAAATGGACGTGGAAGAAACTTCATACCTTCCGGGTCGTTGAACGCGGGTAAACAACTTTTGTACCCTCTGCGAAAAGATGCCGTATTTGTAATGTATTTTGAATGCATTTAATACATATATTAACTTTGTATTTATTCTGCATTATTTTGTTCACATTCCAAATGCATTTCGAATACATTTACAATGTATTTAATATGTACCTCAAAAATACATAAGCAGTGCATAAAAAATATATATCTAGTGCATTTTAAATGCATTAAAAATGCTCAGAAAATGTAATTTTAAATACGTGCAGAATGTATTAGTAATGCATTTTAAATGCACAGAAAATAATGCTTCAAACATACTCAAAATGTGTTACTGGTGTATACTAAATAAAGCCTAAATACGCTGAGAGATGCCATGGCAATGTGTCTTAGGGGGAATTGTTAACGTTCAACTAGAAAATATCATGTTGTGGTTCCAAAAAGTTTAATAGGCACAAGGATAAAGATATGCTCCATTGTGAAAATGTAAACTGGCCATGCCCGGAATGCGGGCCAGCAACTGACTGAAAAGAACAGCATGTATGCGCACAAATTGGGAGTTTAAAAGTTGTTTTTTGTACACCGCAGTCGAGTGGCCAATTTTGCCATCACTAAGCAGCAGGAATGAATGCCTTTCAGCCACCGCGGTAGCCAGCGCATATGAAGCTTTGTGCATCAGAGTCCTCGTACTTGGGATTCTCCACGCGGGAAATTTCACCAGCACTTGCAGTGAAAAGAAAATGGGAAAATATCAGTGAAACACTTTTTTAGAGGCAAATAAATGTCAAATCAATCAGGCCTTTTCTCTAACCGTGCGAACGTCCCTCGCGAGCAAGGATTTTTTAGTTTCCTCTTCAGAGAAAAAAAAAAACCCGCCGTGAAAACAATGCCCCTTTGAAGGACGTAAGCCAATTTATGTAATGGTAATGATATTTTATATTGTCATGCGGCATCGGATCTTCAATACTATTTTTAAGAAAGAATGGTGGGTGGGGGGCTGCAGGCTTATGTTTGGACATTGTCTAGCGATAAAAATTAGCGAAAAGTAGGAAAAAAAAGACAGAGATAAGATAAAAACGTTACCAAACATGCAACAGAGTTCTTAGGGTTATGCTACTTCCCTTTCTTAAGCGCTTGAGTTAACTTGAAATGATGGCAATTCTAGTTTTTCAACTAACTTGGACAAAACTGGTCTGTCAGCTCACAGGACGCTAATAAAATAGGATAAGCAGTAATCCTATTAACTACAATTATTGTTATGTGTTCCATATTTCCGGCGTCACCTTTTGCGGAGATTACGTTATAAAAAAATAATGCGCAGCGAAAAATTAAAAAATGTATGGGCAGGATTGCAGTAAAAAACTTACATAAAAGTCATTATTTTGGCGTGTGAATTCAACAATGCTTTCAAAGGAACGGCAAAGTAAGGCTATTTCGAAAAAGGAAAAAAAGTTCACGCCGTCCTTAAAATAACAAGCTCTTATATCGTAGGCACCTAACCGAAGCGATTAAAACAAGCAACGCCAGAAAACGTGTATTTGTGCTTGCACACCATGTAATTTTTTTTGCTTTCCACCACACATTACCGGCAGGTAATTTTATACTTTTTGCTGTACACAGACAATGTCATCATTTAATTAGGGAGCAACGCGGCAAATAATTGTAAATGCTCGCATCTTTAACATACAAAAAAAAAGGTCAACACCTGTTAGCGTCAGGGATCATCAAGTAAAAAGTAGTTGCCGTCATAAATACTCGTCACACCTAAAAGAAACTCGTTTAAGTACACCCTTTAGACTCAAATGGGCAATTGCGGCTTCTAAACACACACAACCGCCAAGCAGCCCACGCTGTTTTCGGTGCTTTTGGGCATATTTCTGAAATTCTCCGGTGGCGTGGTCCAGCGGTAGCGCGTCGGGTTCCGCGTGTCTGTCACTCGACCACGAGCGGCCGAAGGGCCTCTCGTAACGCGCACACGTGTTCGTATATGCGCTACCAAATGAATGCAGCAAGACGGGAAAAAGTTGCCAGGTAACACAAAAGAGGGAGGGTCCAACGTCCTGAAGTTTCGCGAAGTTTTGTTAGAGCAATCCAAGGAACAAAAAGAGACGAACCCGCCCGGGGGACCCGTTCCGGGAACCGACGGGTCTCATGCGGGGAACTGGTTGCCTCCCTCGAAGTCTCCCTCCCAACCCGCCTTCCTTCCTTTGCTGGTTCTTGGTTCTGGGTGGTGGTAGGAACAGAAACTGATTGTAACTTAGCGGCTACTCTCATACAGTTTGTCTTAGATGGACAAATCATTTGTAGTCCCTGGGCATGATGCACTTTCGCTACTGCCACTTGCACCGAAGATTACGTGGGTCGCTTATAACACTTTTGGTCACTTCGAAACAGTTGTCATAAACACTTTCATGGCGTCAGTTGACAGAATGGCGACATGCGACCGACAAAAATCGCGAAGGCTGCTCGGATTCTCGCCGTATGGCCCGGCCATGCGCATTAGTCGGATGCATTTATTCCACAAACTGGGTTCCTTCCCCGTACGGCGGCCGCTGTGAACATGCGCAGCTGTGAGCGGCTGCTGCGAACAGAAAACAAAAGAAAGCTGCGTCCCTGGATACACTTCGCAAATTTCTCAAGTGCGTAAACATGGACAGCGGACTTTCTGTGAACAGGCTGTGCTAAAAACGTTCCTGGCTGTTACGTGTTTTGTGCAAGTGTTAGTCCTTAAGAAGTTTAGAACGGAATAACTCGATCTACAAGGAAACTCGTAGCAACAGTCCCCCGTCCACTCAGCAGGGCCCGAGCTAAAAATTAGCCGCAAAAATGAAAGCACTAAAATCCATTTTTCTTACGTCTTCTTGCTGTCGTTGATTTCTGAGTACATTCCTTTGCACGGCCCAGTTACGGTAGAAAATCTTGCTCGCAGGTGGAGGTAAGCTTAACAACCACGTGCGGATTTCATAAAGGGAATTAGCACTCTTCGATTGCAAGGCAAACAGACGTCCATTACTTGTAGTGCGACCCCGTACGCGCAAATAGCCGGTATGTCGTACTTACCTTGGCTAGACGGCCAACGCCGCTGCAACGCGCCGTCCAAGCAGAGACTGCGTCCACGCGACGTCCACGCGTTGAGGTGTCCGAAAACTTATAACACCACAGGACAGGCAAAAGAAACGCAGCGAAAGCAGACAAAACGTGAAGGAGGGGTGCGCCGCTCAATTCGCTCCGCAGGTGCCGGGCACAGAGGAGGAGGTAGTGAGTGGCAGTGAGAGGCGCCGAGCTGCTCGCACTAGCAAGCATAGCCAGGGTTGTCCATCTAAGGCCAAAGTTTTTCAGAAAAAGAAAATTTTCAAAGCCTCCACAGCGATACTGTCGTAACAACGCTGGCAAATTAAGTGCACGTGTTTTCGTACATATATATACTCGTTGAATAGGATGTTTTTGCTTCGCCGATTGCGTTGGAACCCCGCCGCTTACATATTTGTACGCCGAGTTTCTCTCTAATGCGCAGAGTTTTGTCTGGTTTAGACAGCGCAGTAAGTAAAAGTATCTCCCTCAGTTTCTTTTATTATAAGTAAACATCGAGGAGAAATTCTCAGTACGTTTATTCATTAGAGATGTGTTTAATCGGGCACTTCAGATATGCTTTACGTGAATCTTACAATTCAGCAACTGAAGCAGCGCCTGTACTGCACTCGAAATGTATTTCGGCAAAGCTTTATGAATACATTTAAAATGCATTTTCAATAGGTATTTTTCATGCAATGAGAGTGTAGTTCTACCATGCTCGTTCAACAAACGTAAAAGGCATTTGAAATGTATTTCGAATATATTCGGAGTATATTTCCATGCTTTAGCACACGTTTAAAGTATACTCAGAGTGCTACTTTAAATGTAGTTAGGTAAGTGTATTTTTATAATATTCACAATGAATTTCCAGCATAATCATCTGGCGGGAAGAAATACATTTTCAATATATTCTGAAAGCCTTAAGCACACATTCGTGAGGTTCAGTGCATTTTTAATCTATTTGGATGGTACATAAACGCACTGTATTTTTCCCGCATTTTTAATAATGTATTTTCATTATTTACTAAAAATTGAGAAAATAAAATTTTAATGCACTTAAAATACATTTACAAAACAAAGCATATTTCAAGTGCACTTCAAGCGTACTCGTACGTATTTCAAACGTATTACTTTTCGCTAAGGGTAGTGATACCGCCCTATTTATCGCGGAGAGCGCGAATTGAATGCGCATACCATGTCCAATTTGATACAATAAACAGACGATGCTGGGAGCCGTTGACGATGTAGGATCACACCAGCTGTGAATTGGATGCAGCCAATGTGGTCTTGTATCATATCCTGATGGCATGCGCCCTTGCACTTTCCTCTTTTTTCACTATCCCCTCAATTACCTATAGTACAAAAGTGATCATAAATTTTCCTTGCGCAACCGCACTGAATTTTGAGTCAACCCTTGCACATATTTCAGTTTGCCGGCAAGTATCTCTTCTACCTTATTCACAAGTCCACTGTACTACACGATTTCACTGCGCAACCTTTCGGGCAGTTGGCTTTGCCTTGGTGAATTTTTAAGGATTGCTTGAAGCATAAAGACTAGACCGTTTTGTAAATTTTGTATATAGTAATAGGCTTCGCCCGAAAAAGCTTTTCAATCTATCCTAAGCACTGCTTGTTTGATGGTCTTTACTTTTGTTTTTTTTTGCTTTACTTTTTCGCCCGCCTTACAAGTTAAAAGAATATCTAGATAAATGCAATATCCCAATTGCTTGTTTCAAGGTGTTGTGAATTCTTTTAAACCACATTCTGCGCGAATAAATCACTACAGGTTTACAAATTATGAATCATGCTGAGGCGAAGCGCCCCTTCTGGTTGCGAAGGGTAAAGTTTCGCACGTACAAATTTTGTAGTTAGCGCACTTGTGCTTTATTCATCACCGTGCTTTTCAACAACGGTCATCTGATATACCGCCGACTTTAAACGAAGAAACCATTACTTCCGCATGAAATTATATAAACGCATCAGTGGGAAAAGAACTACTGTGGTGCGGAACCGCACGGTTGTCCTACAAGGTTAAAGTCAAAACACTGCAGCTCACAAACTGAAGTTTATCCTTGATGAACTTTTTACATGTCAAACAGGATGTCCTATTCATGTTTCTGTTACTTTTAGGCAAACAATAAGAACACACGCACAAATACAGAGAACTACGGCAACGTTTTTTTAAAAAAAATACTTTAGTATTTTGATGTGGTGTTTGATACCTTAGTTTATATATTGCTCTGTGAACGTAAAACCCAATTCTGTGTTTTTCTTTTCTTTGGGTCCGCTGTAGTACAGGATAAGCCTGCCACTCAACTCCAGGAAGCCTTGTACTGTCCTTTTAATTTTGCTTGATCCTACAATATCCAACATAATGTTCGAGGGTTTAGTAGAACACCCAAGTTTCTCGTGCTACCCAGGGTTCATTTGTTGCACAGTGCTAGGGTGATGATTCAAAAGCGGCCTGTCCGGATTCAGAGATTCCTAGCACCCTCTGCTCTAGCACTGGCCTGACATACGACTTGGGCAGGTGCTTTACAGCAGTTGGGGATTGTGGGCCGAGACTTGAGATTGTCAGTCATGGGAAGTGGCCGCCATGTTCTGCAGCAGGGTGCCTAGACCCTTCTCTGCAGAGGGAGTGCTGACTGTGTCCCAAAGGGCCTTCATTGCATGGTTGAACCTTTCTAGACATCCGGGATGACGGCTACCTCAATAACAGACACACTCCATAGCTTCATAAGATGGACATTGAGAGCCAGATGAACAAGAGAGGGAGGGAGAGGTTTCTCGCGGATGACGTTGCCACGCAAGCCTGCTGTGTTATTTAGACCAGCGTTTGTCGGGTTAGTGATTATACGCTCGTTCTGAGGAAGTTAGGTGAGATGCCGGATTACTCATCAAATCGACTGACGTCTGCCAGCTGCAAGTGAGCCACGGCAATGCTGAAGTCTCTATTCCCAGAAAATTAGCTAGTCTGAAGCTAAGTTGGCTAAAAATACCAGTGAACGAGTATTAGCATGCTTCCGCGCCATTCAAGGACTATTCCTGAAAAAAAAAAAACATTTATCATGCGCACAGCACACAACGGTGGCCTTTTTCTAGGGCTGTGAGAAAGTTAGACAAACCTGTGCTCTGTGAAGTGTGGAAACCTTAGGGTTGTGACGGGCCTGCCACAACTCTATTTTCGTATTTTCTATATAAAAGCCGACGCCATATATAAGTATCCTTTGCTTTGTTCGGGCGGTCGCAGCAAGATGTTGAACGTTTATGTGGGCTGTCGAGTTCTTAAAAATTTATCGATGTTACTTGTGTCACCCTGGCTCTCCTTCATACATCAAGTTTGTTATGGGCGTGGTGGTTGGACAACAAGCTGTACATATTTAAAGTTTTTCCCCTGCGTAGCTCAGTGTCTGAGGCGAGTCTTTTTTAGCTTTTCCAACAAGCCTTTGTGGTTGGACAACAAGCTGTACATATTTAAAGTTTTTCCCCTGCGTAGCTCAGTGTCTGAGGCGAGTCTTTTTTAGCTTTTCCAACAAGCCTTTGTGGTTGGACAACAAGCTGTACATATTTGAAGTTTTTCCCCTGCGTAGCTCAGTGTCTGAGGCGAGTCTTTTTTAGCTTTTCCAACAAGCCTTTGTGGTTGGACAACAAGCTGTACATATTTAAAGTTTTTCCCCTGCGTAGCTCAGTGTCTGAGGCGAGTCTTTTTTAGCTTTTCCAACAAGCCTTTGTGGTTAGACAACAAGCTGTACTTATTTAAAGTTTTTCCCCTGCGTAGCTCAGTGTCTGAGGCGAGTCTTTTTTAGCTTTTCCAAGAAGCCTTTGTGGTTGGACAACAAGCTGTACATATTTAAAGTTTTTCCCCTGCGTAGCTCAGTGTCTGAGGCGAGTCTTTTTTAGCTTTTCCAACAAGCCTTTGTGGTTGGACAACAAGCTGTACATATTTAAAGTTTTTCCCCTTCGTAGCTCAGTGTCTGAGGCGAGTCTTTTTTAGCTTTTCCAACAAGCCTTTAAGGTTGGACAACAAGCTGTACATATTTAAAATTTTTCCCCTGCGTAGCTCAGTGTCTGAGGCGAGTCTTTTTTAGCTTTTCCAACAAGCCTTTGTGGTTGGACAACAAGCTGTACCTATTTAAAGTTTTTCCCCTGCGTAGCTCAGTGTCTGAGGCGAGTCTTTTTTAGCTTTTCCAACAAGCCTTTGTGGTTGGACAACAAGCTGTACATATTTAAAGTTTTTCCCCTGCGTAGCTCAGTGTCTGAGGCGAGTCTTTTTTAGCTTTTCTAACAAGCCTTTGTGGTTGGACAACAAGCTGTACATATTTAAAGTTTTTCCCCTGCGTAGCTCAGTGTCTGAGGCGAGTCTTTTTTAGCTTTTCCAACAAGCCTTTGTGGTTGGACAACAAGCTGTACATATTTAAAGTTTTTCCCCTGCGTAGCTCAGTGTCTGAGGCGAGTCTTTTTTAGCTTTTCCAACAAGCCTTTGTGGTTGGACAACAAGCTGTACATATTTAAAGTTTTTCCCCTGCGTAGCTCAGTGTCTGAGGCGAGTCTTTTTTAGCTTTTCCAACAAGCCTTTGTGGTTGGACAACAAGCTGTACATATTTAAAGTTTTTCCCCTGAATAGCTCAGTGTCTGAGGCGAGTCTTTTTAACTTTTCCAACAAGCCTTTGTGGTTGGACAACAAGCTGTACATATTTAAAGTTTTTCCCCTGCATAGCTCAGTGTCTGAGTCGAGTCTTTTTTAGCTTTTCCAACAAGCCTTTGTGGTTGGACAACAAGCTGTACATATTTAAAGTTTTTCTTCGCGTAGCTCAGTGTCTGAGGCGAGTCTTTTTTAGCTTTTCCAACAAGCCTTTGCCCCTGCCTGCGAATAGCTTCTTTTTTTCAAGTTTAATCTGGCCGGCTTGGCCGGTTGGGCTTGCGGTTACTGCGGTATCTCTATCTACGTAGCATTTGGGCGAGTGCTTTTGTTCTTTTGACCTTTCGTTGTTATTAAGTCCCTGCCCGATGCAGTGAGACCCGATGCAGCTTTATTACCTTTTTCAACAGTTTAAAGTCAAAGACATGTGAGTTAATGGTTCGTGTGGCAGTACTCCAAGGCCGGCAAGGCTGATTAGAGCTTTTGTGACTGGCTGTTTGGTTACATGCCTTGCGGACCATACGTGGTTGTTACTTCGACATTTCCTTGATGTTTGTGCCTTTCGGATGGAGCGAAAGTGTTTTAAACCATTTCAACCTTCTACATGCCCCGAGAAAAACTTTCGAAAACTTTCAAAAACAAAACAAACAACAATCTTCGCACAAAGAATTCCCGACAACTTATTAACTTCATAAAACAAATGAATCTTTCTTGCCGAATAGTCAATCAAAGTTATCTAGCACTGGTCTGAGTATTAACAAAAAACCGTACATTCTTAACAAACATAGATGTGCGGTAAGATAACTGTGCAAAAATTACCATGAAAAATGATCAATATCGATAGTCTCATCAGTGAGTGTGTTTAATGTTTTGGGTTCTTGATAGGACAGGAGTTGATGACCATAGTTTTTACTAACAGGGAATATAGTCTAATGCGGTTTATGGGTCTGTGGATATGGCGTCTTGTACAATTGTAGGCTTTCTGTATTGGAAAGCAAATTTATAGCTCATGTTTTATCGTGCCTATTGTTCCGGAACAACTTGTATTTGTACATGCTGAATATGTTTACTATGTCAAGTTGCCGAATTTAATGTTGTTTTGTATGTCTGTAGGGAAAATCAAGAACAATGCGAAAAAAACAAGAATGACATTCTACTACGCGCGGCGTAGTGGAATAAAAAAAACAGCTATCAAGCAAAAAAAGTTTTGCACAAACAATTCCAACTACTCAGTAAAAACATCATAAAAAATCAAGTTTTTAGTAAAACAGCCATTCGTCATTATTTAGCACTGACCTCAATATTAACAATAAACTGTACATTCGTCAATAGAACGTAGATGTTCTGGAACATAACAGTAAAAATTACGGTGAAAAATCGTCAGTATCGATATCCTCATAAGTGAGTGTTTAATGCTGTTGGTTGTTGATTGCACAAGTTGATTGCCATAGTTTTTACGAACGGGGTAATGCCTAATGGGGTTTATGGCGCAGTGGATATGGTATCTCGTACAATTGCAGGCTTGCGGTACTGCAAAGCGAACTTGAATATTGTGGGCATGACGACATCAACTGTTATTAAGGTCCGATAGTACTGATAGAATTTTGCTTTCGCAAATATTATTGATAAATATAGTGTTAGAGCAACTTTGTAAAGAACAATTTTATGGCAGGTAGAGGAGTGAATAACACAAGAAAAGCGTGAGCGATGTTACAGTGAAAGTATTCAACTCTATTGCATGTAATTTTATCAGAGGGATGTTGGGATAGGATTTCGCATCTAACGAGCTACTCTTCCTCCAAAGTTGGTCAGGTCAATGCAGGGATTCAAAGTGTTCTTCATAAAAACAATTTCGTTCCATACTATGTCGTTAGTTTATTGGTTTCTTTGTCTTCTGAATTCTTGAAGTGTGTTGACATCTCTTGATTTAATGGTATAGCCTGTTTGTTCGAAATCACTCAAAATTGACTGTTTTCTTACTTTGAGATTTTTCGTTGTCACCGCGAAGGGCTTGTTTTATATGTTGCTAAAAATTTACATTTATATAATTCATATGATTTGTTTGCATCTGATAAAGTGTACAAGTCATTACAGACCAGTAAGCAAAGTTCTGCACGAACGTTCTCGAAGCTTTCTTGTGTAACATAATCTGTTGTGTATACGTTTGGTTGTTTACGCTTACGGATAGATTTATTTCATAAGAGATAAATACTTATTTCGTCACTGAGATCGCAGCATATAACAGCAGACCGCGCAAGGAGTGGTCAATGCTGTCATGCTTGCAATGAATAAATCATGAGTGTTTTGGTCATCATAGTGAGACGTGTTGGAACCTTAGATGTAAAGTGGTAATCATAACATTTCAATCACACATCAAAATTTGTATCAATCGGGCTACTATGTCACATGGCTATATTGAACTCCGCAATATCGATGGCTTCATTTTGGCTCCAAGAAATGTACATGAAATAGGATTACGTAAACTCTAGCAAAGACGAAATATCACCCTTGGGGGTTCTGTAAAACACTGGCGTCACTTTATTGCTGGTTACTACCTATACAAGTTCAACATTACCATCAATACACCAAAACTCTTCAATGTTGTCATCTTTAGGCTGATTGCTAAGTACAAGAAATTAACCGTCCTTTCGATATGCACTGCGATTGACAGCAAAAGTAGAAAACAAGGGTAGCTGGAAATCAACATGACAAGCTCACAACGTGTCAGATATCATCATTGCATCGAACGAATATCTCAAGATATTAATAAGTACAAATAAATGCTAGTGCTTGGTGTTTCTTGCGTCTATATTTAAATGAAAATATTTCAATACTTAAGGACACAACCATTGTTTGGGTTCAGTTTGTTTAAGTTCACAAGCTAAGGAGAATCGGTGTGACATTATAACAAAGTAAGGCCTTGCTGTTTGGCTCGTCTGGCCTTGCTGTTTGGCAAGTCTGGCTCGGTCCTTCACGTCTGTGATCACACGAGAAGTATCACCTTGCTTCATGCGAAGCTGAACTTTTTCGTTTGCATTCCAAGCGTATTTCGAGCCATAGCTTTGGGACCATTCTTTGGTCGCATACTACAGCTCTGTCGCTCGCGGGGCAGGTTTTCACAAACGTAAAAGGTGGTTTATTTTTCTTCGAGTGCGTTTTCCTTACTAAGCCAATGGTCTCGCACTGCCTACCTTTCAAACCGGATTACGATGCCTTGCACCAGTGTTGTGTAATGGGCGTCCCCATTTCATTCCAATTCCATTCCGGGGAATTACAAGCTGCCTAAATTCTATTCCTTTCAATTCCTCAGAATGCCAGAAAATCGCCCAATCCCACTCCGGGAATTGCCGGGTAGTTCAATTCCATTCCTCTAATTCCTCAACGTTTTATCGGGTGATTATCAAGTTACCAACGAACACACCATTAAGCTGATGTTATTACACGCATTAGGAACTGCTAAAATACGCAAAACACGTAAGAAGGGTCAAGGAATAGTGGCTTTGTGGCATATCTCGTTCAGTGCAATCACCCTACTAATTCCCACAGGGGCAGTTCTCCAGCTAGTTATTATAGTATTTGCATTGTACGCACGTTTCAACGAGTTTTGATGCTTTAATATTGTTTAAGTGTGAATGTGTTAATGCTAACGTGACACTATGTTCTATTTTTGTGCTGACAAAAGTATGGTTGATGAAGGCATTATATTCCTTAAGCAGTTAACACGCTTATGGAGCGGTCGTGAGCATGGTTTAAACTATAATTTTGTTAACGAGGAACAGAACCTCCAGATCTGGTGGTATCAGTTGGAAGAATTACTGCTCGAGCACCTTGTCCTGCCTTTGGACCAAATATGGATCACGGGCCGCACAGGTCGTGAGCACTCACGCATGTCAAGCACGCCTTGAAAGCACGGATAGGTTCAGAACTTCCTATGTGTGCGTGTGCGAAGGTATGCAATGTCGCCCTTGCCGAAAAGCTTAGTTACGTGCTTCAGGTATCATCCACTGCGCACGAGCGAAAGTTCAGGCTGTGCTTAGAGTATGCGCGACCTTTGTATGGGTGTCTCGATAAGAACCAATGCCCAGGGAGAATTCTTTTTTCTCCCGTAAGTGTATACGGTGATAGTACATTGTTTCGTATACTAATCTGCGTCTTGTTTTTTCTTTTAGAAATTATGAGATTGTTCGCACTTTAGCACCACGCAACCTTCGGCTCTAGCTAACTGAAGAAGAACTTAGAGAATGCGTTGCGGCCTTGGACTCAACAAAACTGAGTCCAAGGCCAGCGTAACTAATTGTATAACTGAGGCCTGTATAACTTATTTGAGGAGTTGCATGCAGTGTAGTAGCAATGAAGGTTCCCCCAAGTGTCCTCTGGTCTGGGCGATCAACCGAAAGAAAATATTTAAAGAAAAATTACAACGATTATAATAGAAGGACACGCTTGGCAGCCGGTCAGTCTAGTGTTGTGGAAATCCCTACGCCAGAAAAAAGTGCGTAGGTGTCCTCGTTGATATATTGTAGGGTTTAACGCGCCGAGGCAACGCAGGCAATGAGGCGCGCCGTAGTGGAGGACTCCGGATTAGTTTTGACAACCTTAGGCCGAAACGTCGTACACACGGGTGTTTTTCTTTTCGCCTCCACCAGGAAAGCGGCCGCCGCGGCCGGGAATCGAACCGCGACCTCGTGCTCAGCAGCGCAATTAGGTCTTCTCGTGAATTTTATATGCTGCAATAAAGGTCCCAAGCTGCCGTGAAAGGTCCAAAAAAGTTTATTTTGGTTTCATTCTTCAAAATTACGTAACGAAATGGTGTTCGCCAAATGGGCGCTTCGCCGTTCAGTTCTGAAATCACGAAGTGTAAATGGCGGCTGCTTCAACGATCAGTTATAAACCAAACAAAAAGTAAACTAATACAGTTGCCTCCTGCCCGTGTGTTGCGCTTGACAAACTAGCTGCTTAGAAGAGGTGTTTAGGAGCCGGTTTCACTTCACTGTCTGTCACTAAAAGACATGCCTTGGACCTGCCGCGGTGGCTCAGTGGCTAAGGCGTTGCGCTGCTCGGCACTATGCCGCGGGTTCGATTCCCGGCCGCGGCGGTCACTTTTCTGATGGAGGCGAAAAGCAAAAATGCCCATGTGTACGAGATTTCGGAGCACGTGCAAGATCCCCAGGTGGTCAAAATTAATCTGGAGCCATCCACTACTGCGCGCCTCATCGCCTGCGTTGCGTCGGTGCGTTAAACCCTACAATCAATCAATCAAGTGATGCAGTTGAAAACACGTGTTCCACGTCAGCTGACGTCACATTTACAACGGAAACTGCCCTTGTGAGTCGGAAACGCAAATGAAAATGGTAGCGTTCGCTTTCTGTTAAGTCGGAACAGTTTAGGAACAAAGCTTGCAGCGTGCAGCTTGCAGGCGCAGGCGTGACCGCAGTTCCTATCACATGGGCTCTCCTGTTTCGGGTGGATTCTCGAACCAATATTTTAAGCCTTCGTAGACGCTGCTTCGGGAAAAGGCGTCCGAGTGTCTAGACAGGAGGGCCAGTATTGCAAAACGTCCTGTGGGAGGAGGGGGGAGCGCGAAGGGAGATGGGGGGCGTAAGCTGATATTCGAAATTTCGCAGTGAACACAAGCACCGCGCCAGCGTCCCGATGACGGCGAGGTGGGATGCGATCACCGACGGTTCCGGACGCAGAAAAGAAAAGTGAAGCGTGGGGAGACAGCTAGCAGGCAGGGCGAAGGCGCTGCCAAGGTAAAAAATCACAAGGCGAGGTTAGTGGGAGAGATAGGGGGGGATGCCATTGCGGTAGTTCCCCACGACGGATACCAACGGCTTAGAGCCGCGTTTATTAGGCGGAGAATCGCGACGAACTTTGTAGCAGCGCTGTATTTAATTGTAGTAGAATCGCTACTTATAAATATACCATGCTTGTAATCAGCCAATCGATTTTAACAGTACTGAGTTATTGTTAAATTCAAGGCTCCGGCTTACTAACGTTTGAACATGGGCTTGTGGGATCTTTTGCGAATTTTTGCATATTTTGACAAAAAACAGCGCGTAGAAGGAAAAGGGCGCTTTATTTTGGGAAAATACATGTAATTCCATTCCCATTCCATTCCGGGCAAAAGGCGCTTAATTCCATTCCCATTCAATTCCTTCAAGTATTGTCGCCATTCCGTTCCTATTCCATTCCGCGGTCGCGAAAATGTGGAATGATTAGGGATTCATTCAGATTCCGGACTGGTAACTCCGCAACACTGCCTTGCACTATGCAAATTTTGCGGGCAGCCTGTGAAAAGCCTCAATGCCACGGTCACTGATTTCGTCTACATCAATCCAGTGGGCAACTTCATTATCCCTTCTAATGAGGGCTTCTTTTTCTGCGAAAGCCACGCCATAAATTTATAGGTATAATTTGTGCCTTCGAAATTCAAGCTACACAAGAAAAAATGTATTGGCACCCCCCCAAAAAAAAAATTAACCTTGTTATCGTCAGAACCAAGTATTGTACAACACGCAGAGGTGGTAAATAAATTCGGTGGATGGTTGGATGTAATGTATGGCAGAATTTTAAACTATAAAGAAGAAAACTCATAAAATGTGATGAAACAAGCATGGGCAAGCATTTAAAACCCTCTTCAAAAAAATTCTATTATTTAAACTAGCAAAACAGGGCTGTGTAGGCACACTAAATGACAATCTAACAATGACAATCAAAGAATATGCTGCAGCAATGGGGGAAGCAACATGTTGGGCACAAACTGAAAATTAAAAAAAAAATGATCTATTTGAAAAATGTAAGAACATGAAAGTGTGAAAAAGCCCGATCACATTGAACAAGGCCATGTGTGAACTCCTTACATTTTAAAACAACCATCCTTCGCTCATATATCACGGCAGTGATTGTGGAAATTCTTCATATGGGGAGTAACTTCAAAGAAACTAAGAGGAATCTAGCCATTGGTAGGGAGGTTGTAGATACTCAGAGACAGGACAGGGTGACAGCCTGAACGAGATAATTAAGGTATCCAAACGATCCTACACGGGTCTGCATGGTAGCGACAAAATACCAGAAAAAACTGCTGAACGTAGAAGCTCAAGATGCCACGTCCCACTAGAGACAGAAGAGGACCCAGGGAAGACTATCAAAGACATTGAAACAGGAAACATTGCAGGTGACAACGGGAGAACCGTGAATCGTTTAAAAAAAACGAAGAGATATGATACTAATAAAGCTTGCTGCACTATTTTCGGAGTTCTTAGACTCGAAAAGTGCCCATAGCCTGGAGCAACGGCAGGAATATTTTCATTCAGAAGAATTGAGATACCAAGGACCTCAAAAATTATACACCGAATAGCCTACTACCAGTTTTTGTATAATCTGTTCACCAACGTTATAGCACCCGCATCGGTGAAACCCTGCATATATACCTAACCAGACAGCAGGCTGGGTTTAGGAAAAGGTGCTGAACCATTCATCAGACCGACATTGTAAATCAAGTGGTAAAAAATCTGCAGATTACACTAAACCGGTTTACATGGCATGTATAAACTACTAGAAAGCTTTTGATTCAGTGCTAACCACCACTTTGTTAAACGCTATAAAAGACCAAGGAAAGACACCTTTGTCTCAGGAGACTTTTTCTTTCTAGAAGAGATATTGCCGCGAACCATACATTGGGTTTGTTTATTTGTGTTTTGCTTTTACCGCCCGGCTGCGCCGGTCTGTGTTATCTCTGCGCCAAGGGAAGCGCGTGTTCCATTCTTTCTTTCTGTGCCGCATCTGTTATCTGTTGTGATAGGGAGAGCATTTCGATCTAACGTGAACAGCCCAGAATAATCTTCTTGGATCTACTATGTTCTCGATGCGAATCGACGTTTCGAGAACCACGCGCGCCAAAAGATAAAAAGCCTGCAGTGCGGACGCCGGGGCATTCGATTCGACGACACTCGCCTGTGCAAGTCACTTGGTTGACCGCTGCTTCGCCGCCTCTGTATTCTTTTGAGTTATTAGGGGAGCACAAGTTCGCTCCAATAAACGTGTTTCTCATTCAATACAACTGCATCGTCCTTGTCTTCGTGACATCTGGTCGAGGTGCTGGGTACGCACCCTTCATGCCCACTACAACCTCGGGAAGCCGCCAAGCCAGTCCAACGAGAGCCAGCCCCCGCCTGCAAGATTTACCACCCGAGTTCGGTTTGATGCCAGAAGGGCTCAAGAAAAGGAACGCTGCAACCAACACCATGGTGCAAGAAACAACGTCGCCAATCGTCCTGCAGCAGCCCCGGGAACCGCCATCGTTCCGGGGAGCCCCCACTAAAGACCCCGAATAATGGTTGGAGAAGCTGGTGCGCGTCCACATCTTCAACAGGCGGGACGACGAAGAAACTTTCCGGCATGTCTTCTTTTACTTAGAAGATGCTGCTCGAACTTGGTTCGAGAACCATGAGAGTTTTTTGACCGACTGGACTCACTTCAAAAGGGAGTTCCTGAAGACATTCACTACCGTTGTGAGAAAAGAGCGAGCTGCGCTTTTGCTTGAAACTCGGACACAACACCCCAACGAAGGGGTCGTGATCTTCGTTGAGGAGATGAAGCAACTATTTCGCCGCGCGGACCCCGAAATGACGGAAGAAAACAAGTTACGCTTCTTGATGCGCGGTGTGAAGGAGGAGCTGTTTGCTGGACTTGTCCGCAACCCGCCCAAAACCATCGCTGAATTCGTGACCGAAGCCAGCACGATTGAGAAGGCTCTCGAAATGCGTGCTAAGCAGTATGACCGGAACTTTGTTGGCGCGGCCAGTGCGAACTACGTCGACAACATGCGGATTCCGGCTGATAGCCTACGCGAGACCATCCGCGTAGTAGTAAGAGAGGAGCTGCGGAAACTTTTCCCGACGACGCCGCAACCCCAAGTCGCTTGCCTAACTGACGTGATCCGGGAAGAAGTTCAAAACGCTTTGGGAACTTCTGTGGCATCCGAAGTACACTGCGAGCCCCAAGCTATGACGTACTCCGCGGCTGTTCACCGACCCCACCCTGCTCCAACACGTCTTCAAGAGGCACATCGTCAAGAGGCCCCGCCCTACCGCCGCCCACTGTCGCCCGCCCGACCCCCGGTAGCACAAACCCAGACGCCGAGGAAGACTGACGTATGGCGAACACCAGATAATCGTCCTCTGTGCTACCACTGCGGAGAGGCCGACCACATCTACCGTCGCTGCCCATACAAGAGACTCGGACTACGTGGTTTCTCCGTCGACGCACCACGCCCCCGACCCGGCCAGCACCCATCTGAGATTGAAGAATACCTGTCGAGCACCAGCCGTGGACCAGCCCGTTTCAACCGTTCGCCGTCGCCCTACCCGTACAAGTCGCCGGACCGCCGTAGCCGTGCTGACTTCGCACGTGGAAGGTCTCCCAGCCCACGCGGGGGAAACTAAAGGCGGCAACTTCTGGAGGTGAAGTTGCTCTACGGCGAAAAACTGGAAACCCTCCAACGACGCAAGGACGCGCTGAAGACAGGGATTCACGACATGCCCTCATCCCGACGACCCGAGCTAACCCTGACGAGACTCCCGAATACGACGACAGCTACACGGCGCGACGCGTACCCGACCTGACCGATACGTCCGTTGAGAAGACGACGACAACGACGATGCACAGTGCCCGACCATCAACACGTACAAGCAGAGATACGACTCCCCGACGAACCCGGAACTCGAGGAAGACTGCATCTGACGTCAAGGTGTCCATTGACGGCTTTGACGTAGTCGCCCTCGTAGACACGGGAGCTGACTGTTCGGTAATGAGCGGACCATTTGCGTCTAAACTGAAGAAAGTTATGACCAGATGGGACGGTCCGCACATACGCACAGTAGGAGGCCACCTCGTGGCGCCAAGTGGAACGTGCATATCGCGCGTCACCATAGACGGCACAACGTACCCTGCGGCGTTCATCGTTCTGCCTAACTGCTCCCGCGACGTGATTCTCGGAATGGACTTTTTGGCGGACAACGGCGCAATAATTGATCTGCAGACCAAGTCGATAACATTTTCCTCCGATCACTCCACGACGCCGCAGCCGAACCCCGATCACCGCGCTGCTGTCAGGATCGCCGACGATCACATCGCCCTGCCACCCCGCGCAAGCTTGATGATCGCCGTCTACTGTGAGGATGCGGCTTCTGACATCGACGATATCGTAGAGAGTGATCGAAGGTTGCTTCTCGACTGCGGTGTCTCCGTCGCAAGAGGCATTGCGCAGTTTAAGCAGCGCCAATCTGACGTTTTGGTCACTAATTTCACCGAAGAGTAGCAGCATTTAAACAAGGGAGCTGCAATTGCGTTCCTCGAAGAAACGCAAGAAGCAAGTGATGTGATCGCGGTCGCCGACTTTGAACGCACACCCGTAGAAACCTTCAAGCTCCCGCAGCCATTCGACGTGAATCCGGCGCTACCGCAAGAACAACGAAAAAAAATTATTGGCTTTGCTGCGTCGCTATAGCGAATGTTTTTCGTCGAGCGCAAAACTACGTCAGACCCCTCTAGCGAAGCACCGAATAATAACTGAAGATGGAGCCCGACCTACGCGACAGTCACCGTACCGCGTATCTTCACACGAACGGGAAGCCATCCGGACTCAAGTCGACGACATGCTCAGCGACAACATTATACAGCCATCGAAAAGCCCCTGGGCTGCGCCCGTCATACTCGTAAAGAAAAAAGACGGCACATTAAGGTTTTGCGTTGACTACCGGCGACTGAACAAAATCACGAAAAAGGACGTGTACCCCCTCCTCCGAATCGACGACGCCCTCGACCACCTCTGCCACGCGAAGTACTTCTCATCGATGGACGTGAAGACCGGCTACTGGCAAATTGAAGTGGACGAGACAGACCGAGAGAAGACTGCATTTATAACCCCAGACGGCCTATACGAGTTCAAGGTGATGCCGTTTTGGCTGTGCACAGCACCATCGACGTTTCAAAGAGTCATGGACACTGGGTGTAGCTGGCCTTAAGTTGCACACCTGCCTCGTATACCTCGACGACGTAGTGGTATTCGCCCGGACTTTCGACTAACACCTTGAAAGGTTGGAGTCTGTACTCGAGGCCATTCGTACGTCGGGGTTGACGCTGAAGCCTGAAAAGTGCCGTTTCGCATACGGGGAACTCAAGTTCTTGGGCCACGTCGTCAACGCCGCGGGAATCCTACCTGACCCGGCAAAAATTTCAGCCATTGCGAACTTCCCAAGGCCCAAAGACAAGAAGGGCGTGCGAAGATTTCTCGGGCTGTGCGCATACTACCGGCGCTTCGTCGCAAACTTCGCACGCATTGCAGAACCACTCACGCGCTTGACGAAAGATAGCACCCCTTTCAGCTGGGAAAACGACCAAGAAAAAGCATTCTGCGAGCTGCAAAAACGCCTGGAAAGCCCGCCCGTGCTCGCTCATTTCGACGAAAATGCCGAAACGGAAATGCACACGGACGCCAGTGATGTAGGCTTGGGTGCCGTTCTTGTCCAAAAGCAAAGCGGCTGCGAAAGGGTAATCGCCTATGCCAGCCGTGGTCTGTCGAAGGAGGAGAAAAACTATTCTGCCTCTGAGAAAGAGTGCCTAGCTATTATTTGGGCGATTTCAAAATTTCGCCCATACGTGTATGGAGGGCCATTCAAAGTTGTAACAGACCACCATGCGCTGTGTTGGCTCGCCAATTTGAAGGACCCCTCTGGCCGTCTTGGGCGGTGGAGCCTGCGCCTGCAGGAGTTCGACGTTACAGTCGTTTATAAATCCGGCAGGAAACACTCCGACGCCGACTGCCTGTCCCGCGCCCCCGTCGGCCCACCACCACAAGACTCTGATGAAGACTTCGGGATCGTTCTTCGGGATCGGGACGGAGAGCGACCTAGCCGCCCAGCAGCGTGCCGACCCCGACTTACGCGTCATAATGGAGTACCTCGAGGGATGCAACGTTGCCGTTCCTAGGACCTTCAAACGCAGCTTACCAGCATTCAGCCTGAGAAACTCCGTCCTTGTGAAGAAGAATTTCAGCCCCGGAACAAGAGCGAATTACCTTCTCGTCATCCCCGCGGACCTTCGTGACGAAATTTTGGAAGCGTGCCACGACGACCCGTCTTCCGGACATCTGGGCACAGCCCGCAGTATTGGAAAAATTAAGGCGAGGTACTACTGGCCCGGCCTTACCTCTGACGTCACCCACTACGTCCGGAGCTGCCGTGACTGCCAGCGACGAAAAACGCCGCCGACAAGACCCGCCGGACTTCTGCAACCGATCGCCGTCCCATCGAGACCATTTCAACAAATTGGAATGGACCTTTGAGGCCCGTTCCCTACGTCACGATCACAGAACAAGTGGATTGTCGTAGCGACAGACTACATGACGCGCTACGCAGAGACCGCCGCTCTTCCGAGGGGGACTGCACAAGAAGTGGCGGAGTTCTTTATAGGCCAAGTTGTGCTGCGACATGGAGCCCCGGAAGTCCTAATCACAGACCGCGGAACGGCATTTACTGCGGAGCTGATACAAGGAGTATTACGCTACAGCAACACGGATCACCGAAGAACGACGGCGTACCACCCCCAAACGAACGGACTAACAGAACGTCTGAACAAGACAATCGCAGATATGCTATCAATGTACGTTGACGTTGAACATAAGACTTGGGACGAAGTGCTCCCGTATGTCACGTTTGCGTACAACACGGCTATCCAGGAGACGACGCAGCTGACGCCCTTCGAGCTTGTCTACGGTAGAAGGCCGACTACGATGCTCGACGCCATGCTTCCGCACGTAGAAGACGACGACCTCAACGCCGACGTCCACGGATATCTTCAACGTGCGGAGGAGGCCCGCCAGCTCGCTCGAGTTCGTATAACGGACCAGCAGCTGGTGGATGCGGGCCGCTACAACCTCCGACGCCGAGACGCCGAGTACCAACCAGGGCATCGTGTGTGGGTTTGGACTCCCATCCGACCACGCGGACTCAGTGAGAAGCTCCTGCGACGGTATTTCGGACCCTACCAGATTCTACGACGTGTTGGCCAACTTACCTACGAAGTGATCCCCGATGGTGACTCCGGCACATCACGACAACGCACGCGGCCTGAAGTCGTCCACGTGGTTCGCTTAAAACCTTTCTACGGACGATGACGAACTTTTATTTTAATTTGTTCGGACTGTCGCTTATGTTAGCATCGGGTCGATGCACTCTTAGAGGGGGGGGTAATGCCGTGAACCATACATTGGGTTTGTTTATTTGTGTTTTGCTTTTACCGCCCGGCTGCGCCGGTCTGTGTTATCTCTGCGCCAAGGGAAGCGCGTGTTGCATTCTTTCTTTCTGTGCCGCATCTGTTATCTGTTTTTGATAGGGAGAGCATTTCGATCTAACGTGAACAGCCCAGAATAATCTTCTTGGATCTACTGTGTTCTCGATGCGAATCGACGTTTCGAGAACCACGCGCGCCAAAAGATAAAAAGCCTGCAGTGCGGACGCCGGGGCATTCGATTCGACGACACTCGCCTGTGCAAGTCACATGGTTGACCGCTGCTTCGCCGCCTCTGTATTCTTTTGAGTTGTTAGGGGAGCACAAGTTCGCTACAATAAACGTGTTTCTCATTCAATACAACTGCATCGTCCTTGTCTTCGTGACAATATAAAGCAATGCACGGGCAGGATAATTCACCAAAAAATGTATAAATTTCCTATCCGATAGGACGAAGAACCGTGAGATTCCACCTCACAAAAAACTACTTTTAGCATGTCTGGAGCAGGTGTTTACAAAGTCTCACTGGGAGATCACGAGATTAAGGAAACACGAAACATAGTTCAAGCAATTGGGGTTTATGGAGTAAATATTCCTGGTGAGTGAGACTGCAGAACACCTGCAAGGAATGCTTGATTAAGTAAAATCAGAAAGCACGGCCGTGGGGCGCAAAATAAATCTGAAGAATTTTCGCCCTTCCACTCTGCAGAGAAGGATGACCTGCGGAGACTGATGCAGTCAACGGAGTGTACGAGAGAAAACGCGTTTGTTCGTAATTTGCGATAGAGAATACTTTCTCGACAGTTAGCTGAATTGAACTTTCAAGGAGACGAGGTTTAGTCATCCCGACAAACTAGAAGCTGTTTCGTAACACCCGCTTCGTAGGCGTGTTCTTGTTTATGTGACCCCCAAGCCAATACGGTCGACCACTGAGAGGGCACAGGACAAGCCCTAAAAGGCCATTTCACGTCCACTCGCAATAAATCTATGGGCTCAGAAGTAATAGTGGCTGCTCAAATGTCGCTCTAAATCCCGTTATTCTGAACAAGTAATATTTTCCTACGTCGCCGTTCCAAGCGGGCAAGTTGCCCTTTATCCCGGAGGAACTTGCAGCTCTTCCACGAGCTGTAACTAGAAGATGACACGGTGGCGACAGATCCTTTCTATTGTCTGCACATCCATTCGCGCTTCTGTTTCTGTTTCACTTACTGGTAAGTCGTCGCCAATTGAGCCTCGACTCTCGGTAATTTCACTGGTCTATCTTCGCTAGAATGCAAACTGTTGTCGAATCGTTCTGCTACCTTTATTATCTCGTCCAAGGAGTCATATTCATCGTCATCATCACCAGATTATCCTCGCCCACAGCAGGCCAAGGGCCTCTCTGATTATTCTCCAATTATCCCCGTCATGTGCTCACTGCGACAAATTCATCCCCGCAAACTTCTTGATCTCATCTGAACCTCTAAATTTCTGCACCTCCCTGCAACGCTTGCCTTCTCTAGGGATCCACTCTGTTACCTTTAATGGCAAACAGATATCTTGCCTTCGCATTACATATCCTGGCCGCGTTTATTTTTTCTTCTTAATTTCTACTAATATGTCCTTACCACGCGTTTATTTACTGACCCGCTCCGCTCTCTTCATGCCCCTTAATGTTACACCTATCATCTTCCGTTCTGTTGCATGCTGAGTCGTCCTCAAATCCCTCTCACCGAGCCTCCAAGTCTCTACCCCGTGGGGGAGTGCTGGAAAGACACACACGTCATACACTTTCTTCTTCAGGAACAATGGTAGGCAGCCATTCAATAGCTGAGAATGCCGGCCGAATGCAGTCTACCCCACTCTTATCCTTCTAATTATCTCTGCTTCATGGTTGGTATCCGAGGCCACAACTTGGCCTAAGTAGATATATGTTCGCTTATCACTTTCACTGCCTCGCCACCTATCTCAAACCGCTGTGCTATCCACAGGATATTGATCATTAAAATTTGATGTCGGGCTAGTTGGTGTAAAATGCTTAAGCCCATAATTCTTCAACTTCTAAGGCTTTCCGAGCGACATTTTCGCACGAGTATTTCTCGCCCATCCCGGGTTGCCAGTTTATGCGTCCACGGGTTGCGGAGGGGGAGAACAGGCGCCTGCATGGAAACCTTGGCTTCATGCCGCTTCAATAATGCACGTTGTACCGGTTTGAGATTCAAGCAAGGAAGTATTATGGTTCAATTTATCCTGTCACCTGTCGTCGTTATTGAAAAGGTGTTGGTCTGATTTGGTCTTACACAGGGAGTGTGATGTCTGGTACGATGGAGGGAAACAGACAGTCGCATATTTGTCTGATAGAATAAAGCTCAATACCTTCCAGCTTTCACAAGCTATGGGACGGACGCATGCCTTTCGCTTGGAGGAAGGTCGGAAATTGAAGAAGCATCGTCTGAAACCGAAGCGCCAATGGGTCTGCAGACAATAGAAGGAAGCTGTCGCCACCGTGTCATCTTCTAGTTACAGCTCGTGGTATAGCTGCAATTCCCTCCCGGATAAAGGGCAACTTGCCCGCTTGGAACGGTGACGTAGGAAAATATTACTTCTTCAGAATAATGGGATTTAAAGTGACATTTGAGCAGCCACTTTCACTTCTGAGCCCATGGGTGTATTGCGAGTGGACGTGAAATGGCCTATTAGGGCTTGTCCGGTGCCCTCTCAGTGGTCGACCGGATTGGTTTGGGGGTCACACAAACAAGAACACGCCTAAGAAGCGGGCGTATACGAAACAGCTTCTAGCTTGTCGGGATGACTAAACCTCGTCTCCTTCAAAGTTCAATTCAGCTAACTGGCGAGAAAGTATTCTCTAACGCCAATTACGAACGAAGGCGTTTTCTTTCGTACACTCCGTTGAGGCTCTGAAAGCCTCGAAAGGATTAAAAGGTGGAGGAGATGGCGGCACAACCTGGATAATTTGAAGTCGGGAGGAGACATTGTACTCGAAAAGCTGGCACTACTACTTCGGAGTGGTTGAAGACTCAGAAAGTGTTCATACTTTGGAATATTTATTGATTAACAAATCTTTATTTGCGAGCAGGAGGTGCAGATGTTAGGGCGCCCTCCCGGTGGAGGCATCCTTAGTCCAGGATACCCTGGCTGCGGCTGGCTGGCCGGGCCCTCGTCACCAGGTCTTGCTGGATCGTAAGGTCAAGGCTAGTCAGGCAAGCCGTCCACCATAGTATGAAAAAAAACGTCACATTATTCCCATTCACTAGAAGGGATATCCCAAGGAACTCCAGAATAACACACCCATCAGCTTATTTTCAGTTGTTACTAGCTGTTTAACGAAGTTATAGGTAGCTGCATAGGCAATAGCTGGGATTTCAAACAACGCAAACTTCAGGCGGGTTGGTTTCAGGAACGTATGCACAACTATCGATCATATACATGTCGTCATTCAAGTGATACAAACATTTACCGGTATCTGCCGTATACGCTAATCCCCTTAACATGACATTTATAGATTACGAGAACGCATTTGAAGACCTACTCATAACAGCTGTTTTAGACCTACTAAAGCAGATAATAGAGAAAGCCTACATAAAATACGTGGAAGACATATGTAAAGAATTCACTGACAGGTAACCTTCAATAAGCAAAGCGATAAATTTTTATTTATTTATTTATTCAAGGTACCTTACAGGCCCATGGGGTGGGCATGTGAGGTACCTGTAAGGGGGAGCAAAAATTATGAACAGAGGAAGCACACAAAATGGAGACACCGCTAGCCAAAACGAACAAGCGGTAATAAGTCAGCTGAATCACACACACGCACACACACACACACACACACACACACACACAGACACACACACACACACACACACACACTCTCTCTCTTTCTCTCTCTCACACACGCACACGCACGCACACACACACACACATAGACGTGGCCAGGGCATGTAATGCGAAGGCAAGATATATGTTTGCCATTAAAGGTAACAGAGCCGATCCCTGGAGAAGGCAAGCGTTTCAGGGAGCGGCACAACTTCACAGGTTCTGATGAGATCAAGAAGTTTGCGGGGAAGAATTGGTCGCCGTGAGCACATGATTGGGATAATTTGAGAATAATGAGAGAGGCCATTGCCTGCTGTGGGCGTAGATAAGCTGGTGATGATGACGATGAAGATGACTCCTTAGACGAGATAATAAAGGTAGCAGAACGATTCGACAATAGTTTGCATTTTAGCGAAGATAGACCATTGAAATTACCGAGAGTAGAGGCTCAACTGGCGACGTCCTACAAGTAAGTACCGAGGAAGTTAGAAAGGCTCTCAAAGCCTCGAAAGGAATAAAAGGTGGAGGTGATGGCAGCACAACGTGGATAATTGGAAGCCGGGAGGAGATATTGTAATAGAAAAGCTTGCTCTACTACTTAGGAACGGTTGAAGACTCAGAAAGTGTTCATAGTTTGGATTGACTGATTAACAAATTTTTATTTGCGAGCATGAGGCGCAGATGTACGGCGCCCGCCCGGTGGAGGACATCTTTAGTCCAGGATACCGTGGCTGCGGCTGGCTGTCCAGGCCCTCGTCACCAGGTCTTGCTTGATCGTGAGGTCCGGGCTAGTCCGGCAAGCCTTGCACCATTGTTTCGAAAAAACGTCACATTATTCCTATTCACCAGAAGGGAGATCCCAAGAAACTCAAGAATAACCGACCCATCAGCTTATTCTCAGTTGTTAATAGCTGTTTAAGAAAGTTATAGGTAGCCGTATAGGCAATAGCTGGGATTTAAAACAACGCAAACTTCAGGTGGGTTTCAGGAAAGTGTGCACAAATATGGATCATATACATGTCGTGAATCATGTGATACAAACATTTACCGGTATCTCTCGTATACGCCAACCCCCTTACCATGACATTTAGAGATTACGAGAAAGCATTTGAAGCCTTACTCAGAACAGCTGTTTTAGTCCCACTAAAGCAGATAATAGAGAAAGCCAACATAAGAGGCGTGGAAGACATATGTAAAGAATTCACTGGCAGGATAACCTTAATTAGCAAAGCGATACATTTTTATTTATTTATTTATTCAAGGTACCTTAGAGGCCCATGGGGTGGGCATATAGTAAGGGGGAGCACATAATATGAACAGAGGAAGCGCACAAAATAGAGACACCGCTAGCCAAAATGAACAGATAATAAGTCACCTGAATCACACACACACACACACACACACACACACACACACACACACACACACACACACACACACACACACACACACACACACACACGCACACGCACACGCACACGCACACGCACACGCACACGCACACACACACGCACACACACACACGCACACGCACACGCACACACACACACACACACGCACACGCACACACACACGCACACACACACGCACACGCACACGCACGCACGCACACACACACGCACACGCACACGCACACGCACACGCACTAGAACATTTGCGCCAGCCTGAAACAGCAAGCTGTGTTAAGAGAAATTTGGTTTTATCACCGCACATACTGCTACATTTAACCAAAAATAAACAGTATCATACAGGACACGATATGCTTATAGATACACTTTGAAATTTCGGACACTTGCCAAAACAAATAATCAGTAAAGAATACATTGAGAATAAGTGTCTGCGAAATGTGTAGATGCAAAATAATCAGACACAAGGCGCCTAAAGGGTACATGGCCTGACACAGATGCGATGTGGTCCGGCAGATTGTTCCAAAGTCGTATAGCATGTAGAAGGGTAGATGAGGTAAAAGCATGGGTGGCACCGTAAATGCGTAAAAAAACTGTAGCGGTTGCACAGCCGACGTGACGTAATAGACTGGCGTTGAAGATTAAACGGTGGTGTTGCCGAGGGCCAAATATACTTATGGAAAAGGCCTATGACTGCTACAGAGCGACGTGTGCGCAATGGCTCGAGACAGCATTGGCGTTTAATTTGTGTTATGCTAGAATTTCGGTTATAATTTCGAGTTATGAAGCGAGCATCTCAATTTTGGATAGATTCAATCATGTCAATAAATATTTTTGATATAGTGACCAAATGAATGAAGGAAATTCCAGTTCTGGGAGAAGGAATGTTTGAAATGACTTGTTGGCGAACATTTATTGGGGCATGGCGTAAATTGCGTCCTAGGTAGCCAAGTGATCGAGATGCTTTTGCACAAATGGTAGAGATGTGGTCAGACCAAGACAAATCGGGAGTTAGAATGATGCCTAAATATTCGAATGTTTACATCCGCATCGGTGGGTTACCTTTTAACGTGTAGGGGTAGTCGGAGTCAATACGTTTACGAGTAAACGTCATTATTTACATTTGTTGAAGTGTTATGTCATAAGCCATGTATACCACCAGCTGGAAAGAAGAATGAGATTATTTTGTAGAGCGAGATGGTCATCACTGGAAGTTATGTCGCGGTAAATTACGCAGTCGTCAGCAAACAGCCGCACAACAGACGTTATTTTTTTCCCAAGTAATTGATGAATATTAAAAAAAGTAAAGGGCCTAGCACGCTGCCTTGCGGCACATCAGAAGTCACGTCAGAAAAGGGAGAGGAAAAGTTGTTTACAAATATAAACTGGTGACGAAGCGTGATGAAGTTACTAAACCATGATAACGTTGACGAATCTTGGCAAAGAGCTGCTATCTTTGATATTACACGTGAATGGGCGACCCGATCAAATGCTTTCGAGAAATAAAAAAATACGCAGTAAGTTTGTAAGCTATTGTTCATCTTAGAATGCAGATCAGTGGTGAACTCGAACAAATGCGTGTCGCACGACAACCCTTTTCTGAAGCCATGTCAGTTAGCAAAGAAAAACCTATTATATTTCGGATGACTGAGCACGTGGGATGCAATGGTATGTTGTAGCATTTTGCAACAAACACCAGGTAATGAATTGGGCGATAGTTGTTGGGGCATGGAGTGTCGCCAGATTTGTGAACGGGTACTATTTTGCCTATTTTCCAATAAGATGGTAACTGCCCTGATGATAAAGACTGACAGAAAATGTGGTATAAGATTTTGCTTGTGATTCCATTCGTTCCTTTTAGTACTTTCGAGTTGATGTTGCCGATGCCTGCGGATGTTGACATTTTAAGGTTCTCTATGAGACGTGCAATAGCAGTGACGGGTATTTGTATGGGTTGCATATAGGCCCAATCAAATTCACGGAAACGGATGTTAGAAAGACTTTCCGAAATAAATACAGAACAAAAAAAACCTGTTAAATACGGAGGGGCACTCTGCATCTGGAACCAAAGCAAGGTCGTTATTTTTAACAAGATTTTGTTAGTATCGCTAGCGGGGGATATTTCCTTCCAGAACTTTTCCGGATTAGAATTGAGCAAAGATGAAGGTTATGTGAAAAGTATTTACTTTTGGCTGCAGCTATTGCTTCACAGTATGTTGATAGATAGGTTTTATATTCCTGGCATGTCTCCTGGGTACCAGAGCGCTTTGCACGTTTGTACAGAAGCTTTTTTTCTATTACGCTGTTGTCTAAGAGGCTTTGCGAACCTTGGGTTTGATTTGTCGTTTTTGATAGTGATTAATGGTACATATTTGCTTACCATTTCTGTTACTTTATTCTTGAAACTTAGCCAGTTTTCTTCGATATTGTGGAGACCAAAGGATGGTAGAAAGGTATGTTCAAAGCATATTTCTAGCTCAGCAATTATGAGGTCAAAATTAGCTAGAATATAATGTCGAATTTGTTTAGTGCAGTGGCCTGTAAGAGGTAACGGCACTTTAATGGTAACTTGGAGTAGATAATGGTGAGAAAGGCCATCTAGGTTAGATATGGAGTTAAGGGTTTCAGGGGTCGACGTAAAAATTAAATCGTTTGAAAACCACGCGGAAGACGGGACTGAGCAAGTAATAGACGACACAAGCGCTGACGAACTACTGAGCGATTTAATTTGCAAGAAAATATATACATGAAAAATGAGGGCAAAAGAAGGCAAGAGACATAAAAATATGAAAGAAAATTTTGACAAGAAAAGGTTGATAGCAACTGAATACTGAGTATGACAACGACAATCTTTCGCCGCGTGACGATTTGAAGACGACTAGTCACGTAGGTACGCGATTTTCTTATCGAACAGTGCCACGGATGGTTCGCTGATACAGTCGCTCCCTTTCCTCTTGATTTGGAAGGCCTCGAAGATCTCCCTCTCCCTTCGCCCGCGGTAAGAGGTGAGTGTGGCGCATTCAGTGAACGGAGGGGTGCAGCCGCACGAGGCGCAGTGCGCTGACAGCGTGCCACCTGTAGAAGACCTGACTTTATTGGCGTGCTCCCTCAAACGCTCATTCAGGCAGCGGCCTGTTTGTCCTATACAGGAGCGTTTGCACGACGACGGAATCTCGTACACGACGTTGCTCACACAATCGACGTAACGTGTCTCGTGTTTTTTGACGCACGCTGGTGATTTGCTGCTTTCTGCGTTAACGCGCTTACACAGAAGGCTCAGTTTCTTCGGAGCAGAAAACACAAGCCGTACGCCCGCCTTGCCAACAATCTTCTTGTGCGCATGGCTCACTCCATGGACGTACGGGATGACGGCTGTCTTGTGTAGTTCTGGTTGGGGGCACTTCTCCGGAGCTTTCGAAGTGAGTTCGCGTAGCAGATTAGTTGCCAAGGCACGCAGGAGGTCCGTCGGATACGCGGCACACCTCAAACGGCTAGCTTGCGCCTCAAAACTCTGTTGTGCACGGTGCCTGAATGAACGTCTGAAAACTCTGTTGTGCCTGAATGAACGTTTGAGGGAACACGCCAATAAAGTCAGGTCTTCTACAGGTGGCACGCAGTCAGCGCCTTGCGCCTGGTGCGGCTGCACTCCTCGGTTCACTGAATGCGCCACACTCACCTCTTACCGCGGGCGAAGGGACAGGGAGATCTTCGAGGCCTTCCAAATCAAGAGGAAAGGGAGCGACTGTATCAGCGAACCATCCGTGGCACTGTTAAGTGGATAAGGAAATCGCGTACCTACGTGAGTAGTCGTCTTCAAATCGTCACGCGGCGAAAGATTGTCGTTGTCATACTCACTATTCAGTTGCTATCAACCTTTCCTTGTCAAAATTTTCTTTCGTATTTTTATGTCTCTTTCCTTCTTTTCCCCAAGTTTTTCATGTATATATTTTCTTGCGAATTAAATCGCTCAGTTGTTCGTCAGCGCTTGTGTCGTCTATTACTTGCTCAGTCCCGTCTTCCGCGCTGTTTTCAAACGATATGATGTACCAACAAGCCCTTCAGTTCACGCTTTTGTAAAAATTAAATTTAAAAAAAGTTTGGTCCACGAGTAGGTTCTTCGACTATTTGGGAGTGGTTGAAATCTTCAGAAAGGTTGATGAATTCTAGTGAAGTTTGGGAATAGAATCAGAGTGTTGCCCAGTTAATGTCTGGAAAATTAAAATCGCCGAGAAGGTAAAAGAAATCGGAAGAACACACCTGATTGGCTTCGGGGATGCAACTTCTAAGGTTATCTAAGAAGGAATGGTTACAATCGGGTGGTCGATAGCAAACTCCTATCAGTATATTGCCAGAACGTGTGAAACATTTAGCCCTAACTATCTCTAGAGGAGTGTCATGATGAACGGCCTTGGATGCAAGACTGTTCCTTATATCCAACAAAATCCCGCCTCATCTTTGGTTAGCGCGGTCTTTGCGATATATGTTGTACGTATTTTTATCAATCAGAGTTTCTGAATCAAGGACGTCCGGGCAAAGCGGAGTTTCGGTGAGGGCGAGAATGTCGGTGCAACTATCTTCTAAGAAGGATTTGACATGGTGGCGTTTTGGCAGCAAGCTATTGATATTAGTGTATGCAAGTGATATCAACGGTGCGTTGAGACAAGGCCTTTTTTCGGCTGCGTGTGGTGTGATGTGACTGGGTCTAGCTATGCCGGAGGTGAAGTGACAGATGGTGTGACGGGTTCAACGAAGGAGGTAAACACGGTACTCACAGATGGTGTAACAGAAAGAACAGTTAAGGTGACAACAGACTCTGTGGCCCTATCGTAAATGTATGTTTCATTATCAACACGCAGGCTGTCAACCAACAGTTTCCATGATTTTGTTAGCGACTTGGTGAATTCAAGCAATTTTTTCCTTGCTTGTCTAGTTGGCAAGGAAACGTCTTCGCTGATAGCGAAGTTTGTTCTCTTCAATTTACGAGCCGAGGAAAAAATGCTTTGCTTATCTTCAAAAAAAGTCATTTTAGCAATGACCGGCCTATTCTTGTCCGCGTTGAACCGGCCTATTCTGTGTACGCGCTCAATCTGCGCGGCCCTGACAGCAATCTTAAGTTTGTCTGCCCAAAACTCGAGTAATTTCTTTTCAGACGCAGCCCAATCTTCTTTGTCTTCATCTTTAATTCCGTTAAACAGAAAGTTTGAGCGCTGTAGCCTATTTGCGGAGTCCTCGCACCTTGAAATAATTTTTTGTAGCTTCGCGGCAATGTCAATCGCAGTTCTATTTTGCAGTATCACAGAAGTACCCAAGGGATTGCAGTCAGATTCCAGATTAGCAAGTCTCTAATTGTCTCCTGGGGGTCTCCTGGTTGTCCTTGACCGTCTTAACATCGGCCAAAACTGAAACGTGTCCTGTTCCAAGCTTACGAAAGGCAGCCAAGGCGCACTCAAATGCTTCTGCTTCATCCTTGCTCATTGGGCCAGGATTTGCCTCAAGATCGCTGCACAGTAACAGCAAATTATTAAACAAGCAACAGGCACAGCGAGATGACACTGGCATCAGCGTTTTCTTAGCAACAATCACTGCGTATCGGCAAGACACCGCTAAAAGGCAATAAGTGCTACTCCTTAACGCAACGAGCACCGATTTTGTTACTGACCTGTAAGTACAGTCTTTTTGCGCATTGCATTCCGGTAGCGGTGGCGTGCCCAAAGTGAGTGCTTGCTGGCTGGTGTTTATATCCCGCGCCGACCGTGCAAGGAGTGGTAGTGCACGAGCCGCGTTGCCAGATGAACGAGGCAGAAGCCATCAATGGTGGCGGAAGCGGCTGTGGTATATGACAGGGCTCGAACGGATCCAGGATGACAGGCAGCCAAAAGCCGGGCTGCCAGAAACTTTTCCCCAACAGCAGAGTAGTCTGTAAATACAGTCGTTTTGAGCATTCTCATCCGGTAGCGGTGGATCCGACAGGGGGAGTGAGACCGAAAGTTACCTTCCCTCCAAATGTATTCACGGCATGTTCGGGGGGGAACTTATAATGCTTGATTTATAAAATGTAGAATTATGTTTTAAGCGGGAATTCATGTGCAATTTGAGGTTTCCAGCCGACCTATAACGTCATCTTCACCTTAGGAAACAAAAAGCTTGAAGTAAACAATTATAATTATATAGTACACATGGTTAGCGCTGACCCGAAACACGAGAGAGAAATTACTTAAAGAATAGGTATGAATTGGTGAGCATGCGACACTTTCAAATAAGCAAAAATCAGCTACTTCTTGAAGCCCTAAAAAAGTAAACTTAAGTCAGCCCAATGGGCTGTGGAAGGAATGATGTTAGGAATAACACTCAGGAACAATGAAACAAGCTACTTGAATCAGATAACAAAGTAGGGTAAGACACATCGTAGCTCAAATAAAGAAAACGAGATTAATTTGGACTGGCCTCGTAGTGAGACAAGCCGACAACCGGTGCGTAATTAGAGAGAGAGAGAAAGTGTTTATAAACTGAAAACATTTACAGGGCAAAGTTTTGCTTCTTGACGGAGGGCACAAGTCCCGGCGGGACGGGAAAACACATGGAAAGAAAAAACGGCCAGTTTAAGGACAATAGCAAAATAAATATATTGACAGGCTAGTAAAAGGCTATGTATCGACTATATACACACACACGCAGGTTATACACAGATGATTTGCATACTCACCTATTTGCATACTCACATATACACACTCGCACGCACAAATGGGATAACAGGGAGTGGATGGGGGGGGGTATGGCTTCAACAATTTATGGGCGGGTGTTAATGCTCGACTTGTCAAGGTACGAGAGAGGCAGACTGACGGCCGCTGGGTACATCATGATGATCCCCCGAGGACGCAGGATGTCCCCTAAAGTAATTGAGGGTAGCCCCAGCCGCCGGTACTAGACACTACTTTGTTCCGGTCACCAGCGTACGCAGGGCACGAGCACAGGAAGTGATCCAATGTCTCGGGGTCGGGGCAGTTGCCACAGGTGGGTGTGGCCCTGTGATCCTGCCTATGGAGGCGTGCTGCTGTGCTACAACACCTTTGTGGAGCCCGAGGAGGAGGGACTCTCTGTTTGGATATCGCTCTGTTTGGAAGGAACCGCGGGGCCTCACCGGAGGCCACTCGTTTGGAGGGGTTGCGGGCGGCCGGCTCTTGCCTGATAACATCCCTGGCAACAACATAGCGCACCAGTGACGCGGAAACTGGCACCATTCGGGTAGCGTGGACTACTTTCGCTCAATCGTCTGCAGCCTCGTTCCCCGGTATACCAACGTGGGAAAAAAGCCAGGGAAGTCGGGGTTGCAGCCTTCTCCGTAAAGGTCGCGCAGCTTGCCAACCAGGGATATCTCGAGGTGGCCCCCTTGCCCCCGTGGTACAGGTGCCTTTCTCAGGCGAAGTAGCATCGGCCGGGATTAGCAAAAGATGGTGGCCGCTGGTGGAGGCAGGCCAAGTGTAGACCTGCCAGCTCGGCTGCTGTGGATCTGGTGGGGGACGGCAGCCGGCATTGCCGGTGGGCTCTAGTGGCCGGGGCGGTGCAGGCAGCAGCACATTGGCCCTAACTTGGCAGAACCGAGGCATTTGTGAATACCAGGGGTTGTCCCGATGGTTCCATGTGTATGACGGCAGCAGCTTCCTGGCGAATTCTGACCGTTGTCAGTACGCCCGGGACTTCACTCCTGGCAGAGCGACTGTCACGTCGAGGGGTACGGCTGCACGTGGCGAAGGAGGGGGAGCCGGGAAGCAGAACGCACACCCTTTGAGGGTCTTCAGCATAGTCCTCCAATAGAGCGGCCATGCTGACCATGCGAGATTGGCCTCTCGAGCGAAGTCTGGCCAGGGGGTGGTCACCCCCACGTGCTTGGTACAGCTGCTCCGCATGCCGCAGCACTGCCTGCGTGGCGAGTACCCGGATGGGCCAGGTTCCGGTTTCTGCCATCGGGCTGGCTACTGGGGAGTCTCTTGCGAGGCTGGCGCAGTTCCGAAGGGCCTTTTGATGAGACAGCAGCAGGGTCTTTCATGGAACGCCCTCGAGGTTCGCCAGGGGGACGGCGTAAAAGACCCGCGAGACAGCACAGGCTGTGTATATCCGGAGCGCCCCCTGGTGCGAGCACCTACTACCCTGTGCCAGGAGCTGGTTGATTCCCCTAACGGTGCGGGTTCATCTGGTCCAGTTGTGTTTCAGCTGCAGTCCTCAGTGAGGGGATTTCGTCGATGACCAGGCCGAGGAACAGAGCGGATATCAGCACATTGGTCTAGAAGGAGGGAAAGGACAGTAACACAAAAAATGGAGGAAATAAAGTAATTCGGACGCAACAGTGCACTCGAGCAGCGCAGGTCTAGAGAGTTAGGAGGTTAATTAGAGAGACATTCGTACTGCAGTGAAACGAAAAAGGAGGGCCATTTTGATGATGATGATGATGGTTATATATTCGATACACGATCTACTCTGTTAAAGCAAAAATAATAACAGAAATAAATTTCGGTTTATCTTTGGATTTTTTCCGCACATTATATGGCCCTCTTTTCTAATGTTAAGTTGATTCAAATCGCTGAGCAATCTATGATGTGTAATTTTATGGGCAGCACAGGGCCTACCAAGAAATTTGATTAGCATGCACAGTTGTGACACCAAAGGCATATAGTGTTTAATTATGTTGAAATGATACCTTGCAAAAAACATACACGCGAGGATGAAAGTAAATCATATTTTTACAGAAGACGATCCAAACCTGAAGTCTCTTGAGTACCTGCTCTTCGTCTCTTCGTCGCAAACATGCGGAGTGTTCTTTCTGTCACGAGGTGGAAGCAATCCAGGTCAGAAAGAAATATTTCGTTTTACGTTGTTATAATTGCAATATATTTACACAACGTGGCAATAAATATACAAGAAAGTGGGATTGTCGCTCTTTTGTTTTGTTATAGCGTCAGAAATGAAATGTAACTTTCCGCTTCTGCTTATTCGAGTATAAACCTGGTATCTCGAGAGAAGAAATATTACCGGGTAAAAACCTACCATATTTAGGTATCAAAAGATAAGGCAACATAAAAGCATATCACGAGGCAAACAATTCCCGAATGAAAAGATCTTTCTGAAATTTTCCTATTGTTTTGTGCGCTCGTTTAACAAGCATTTGAATGGCGTTCCACTGAAATATTTGATTGGTGGAATATTTGTACCTTCCTTTTGACTCTGTTGGAATGGTTTATATTTAGTTTGTAATATTACAACGACTCCTGCATTATGTTGACAAAAACAAAATGTTTTCGCACTAAACACACTGTAAATTGGTTGTTATTACATACTGCTTCATATATCACCATAAAATGTTGAATATATAAAAACGGCAGTTCTAGTAGTTTCCTTCGGGAAACACTATTTTTTAAATTGTATGAAAATTTGTAACAGTAAAACCCTGCTACAAATACATGACTTTAGGAGGCACAGGCGATCTTATCAGAAAAAAAGTGTGTTTATTTCGTATCTACTGACACAAACTCTAAAACATTCTATTTGAGTAATACTTCAATTTTTTCATCCTAATGTGTTTTTCTTTTTGAAATATTCGATACTGATGGGGGCTATAGAGAATTCAGGCACTACCTGTGTTTGCTGTTTTACTTCCTGAGCTCCTATTCAATACCCAGAGAAAAAAGGATATCTCGCTAATTGCATCAAATATTTCGTGTTCCCTTCCAAGAACGGGTTCGAGTCAGCCCTTTTATTCTGTAATAAATATTTGTACAGTGTTGTACAGTCGAACCCCGACAAAACAACTTTCAAGACACCATGAGAAAGCGTCGTATGACCGGGGTGTCGTACGACAGGGGTCCGGAAAAATTCCGGCCTAGTAGAGGGTTTGACGCGACAGATGGGCTAAAAACACACTTAAACTGCTATTTTTAGCATTTTCACACTTTATTTCCGAACCTTTATGTGAAAAACCCGCTCAAAGGCAACGGCTATATTGTGCCCCCTCCCCTTTATAGCGTCCCGCTTACCCGTACAGCGCGGCATTATAACGCCGACGTATTCGAGCAAATTGAGAGAGGAAAACGCAAGTGTGAAACTGCCAAGGCCAAGCGCAACGAACGATAGTACAAGGCGGAGATGAGCAAAGAACAGCGTTGCCTTTAAATAGAAAGACATTCTTTCAACGGTCCCATGCCATCGCTGTTGGGTGATATTGCTCAACACATAGCTGTTTTTGTTTCCCACAAGACCCCGCAACACGAAATGAATAAGATAATTCAAGCTTTACGAGTTAACCTTGTTCCGGAGGAAAATATAGCGCGGTCTGTGTACAGTAACTTGCAGCGGCGACCATCGAGGAACCCAAAATGGCGATGCCAACGGGTACGTGTCTCCCCCTATCGCCTCATGTATTTTGCTCCTCCCTTGCGGCGAACGCGCTTGAATTGAGGCACTCCAGCAACGAAAAGAGCGGCGTAACATCGCAAATTTTGATACGCAGAGAGCAGAGATATAGGGAGAAATGATGTCGTGAAAGGAAGAAACTTCGATCAAGCGGGCGCGGAAAGAGGCTGTCCGGTCATCGCCGTGGGAATCATCGTATGTGTTTCCGCGTTCGCCAGAGGCTCAAAGGGAATTTCAAATTCACGGTCTACCGGTCACCTAACTTCGACTTCTCGTGGTTGGCGCGCGGCCGTACTGCTGCCACATTGGGCCGTCACAGGTGAACTACCGCTCAAGCGTACGCGACTGCTTGCTTACGTCTGTTAAAAAAGTGGTATGACCCGCAGGCGGCACTTTGCACATCAAGCAGTGTCGAATGGGGTTAAGAAGAAAGAAGGTCAGCACGGGCGGCAAAGCAGTGTAAAATATGAGAAAAATACCGATTTATTCGCGCCAGGGTGCGTCTTATGAAGTGGACTACGTGCACCCTAGCGTCAAATAATCGGGATCTTTAATCCATTGTTTCAATGGGGAGTTGGTACTGCGGTAATCCGTCGCAAGTATCGGGTCGTCGTAAGTCCGAGGGATGTTCCAGTGGGGTTCCACTGTATTAATTACGTTGTATAAACTTAAAAGTTGTAGAAGCCCACTCTATAGGTTTGCGCAAAGCGAGAGAATAATTGATTTGGAATACCACAAGCCCCTGAAAAAGTGACTGAGCCAAACCTTTTCCTTCACGTCTGTCTATCTTATATGCGAACGCATTACCGCGTAGGTACCACTTCTAAATGTGTCCTGCTTGCTGAGTACGCGTCGACAAGAACAAGAACTGGCCACTAAGTCTTTAAAGCAAAAACCTTTACTACTGAGCAAAGCACATTCCCCCTCTGACGGGCATTGTGCAATATATGATTGATTTCGTATCGCAGATAAAAAACCTCCCCTATTTCAAGGCAGCCACAACTTTTAACAGGTAAAGCACCTTTGGTGCTCTGTTTGTCAGCGCATCCTGTCGTCGTCTTGTGTCATCATGGTACATCTAATTGTCAAATCACGGTCAAAAAAGAAGAGTATAATAAAAATAACCGGTTCCAAATAAAATACCATGAACTAAAATAATTTTAAATTGAGAAATAGGATGCATAATTCCCAAATATAACAGAATTTTAATATTCAGTCTCTAAATTTTTTCAAACACCAGTTTTTCTCCTTTAACGCATACGTCTTAGCATGGGATGGTGTGGGGCATGAAAAAAACTTACAGCGTGTCTGTCTCTCAATTAATGTGTTAAATCCCGTTCAATGCAAGCCACGGCGCCTCCTTCTCAGCAAGGGCACAATTTCTCATCCTACCGGCGCGTCTGTAGAGCCCAGTCAACGCGCGCCATGTGTCAAAAGAGACAATGGCAATCTGTGAATACACTTATGCACTACATGCTTCGCCCCTCCCCAGGTGTTTCGTCATTGAGATGGCCTGGGAGTTTTTTGTTTGATGGTTTGGTTGCCTCCCTGTGGCATTCCGGTGCTTCTGCCAAGAACCACTCAGGGCAAGCTGCCATCTCCACGTCTTCATACACATTCCCGGTAGCGGGTTTCTGTTACATAAGCATTTATGATTGAAGCAACATGGTCAAGTGAGCAGAACCACTCAGGGCAAGCTGCCATCTCCACGTCTTCATACACATTCCCGGTAGCGGGTTTCTGTTACATAAGCATTTATGATTGAAGCAACATGGTCAAGTGAGTGAAAAAACAATATATAAGCAAGGAGAAACGGTGAAGAAGGGATTACAAAAAATAAATAGGCTCTTGGTCATGTAAGGGTTTTTGATACATTACTTAAGTTTAATGCATATATGAATACACTATCACAATTATACGCCTTTTTTTCTACGAGCAATCCACTTGACCACTACCGTGTCTGAACAAAGCTGTTATAAACTGCGTTAGTACAGTGCATTAGAACGGTGGTTTTGGCTAGTTGGTTCATACTGGAATTCGAAACAGCGCAAAAGACAGGACAAGGAAACGACCACACAATTTCAATTTAAAGCTTTTATACTAAACATTATCCAACCAAATGCGTGGCATATAAATACAAACACCACACACCCTAACGAATGAATTTTTTTTTGAAGTTTGTGTGGCCTGCGTGCTCCGACAAAATACATCAGAAAGATGAAAGCGACTCACCCGCACGCACGATCACAAGGAACGCACGTTTTTTTTCTCCCAGAAGAAATCTCCCCGTACCTAAACAACAACTCATTATCCACATCTTTTTGCAGAGTATCTGACACATGATTTCGGCAATGCTCACACAAGCACGCTGAAGGTACAGCGACAGTAGAGATTTGGTATTGATTTTTATGAAGTCCGGTTTCGAGCAGGAACCCGATCAACACGGCTATGTTTATTCGAATAGAGTCTCAGCAGGGAGATGGCGTTGAAGCTCTCGGATATTGTGGCTGAAGTGACGAACTTTGGCCGTTAGTCTCACAAAGGGAAGTCAAGATTTTGTATGCATTGTTTTACCGCTAAAGTATACCCCAAGAGAAGAGAGACGACTGGGGGATTTTTAATCAACACAGAAATAGGAGGACACGCGGAGGCGTTTTTAATTAGTCAGTAGCGAGAGTCTCGCGGCTGTTGTGATCAAGGTAAACTGGCGATACAGGTTAAAGACAGTAAATGACTACGTGGCAACAACCAGCTATGGTGATGAAGCCATAGAAAGCTGCACGAGGACGCCGAATCGGCAGTGAAAAGAGACAAAAACACAGTTGACGATTGTGATAGGAGACTTTAACGCAAAATTCGGTTAAAGGCAAATGGGAGAAATGTCAGTGGAAAATTCGCTATAGACAATCGCAATAGCCGGCGATATAGACAGGTGGGATTTGCAGAGAGAAATAACGTTAAATTCATAAACTTCTCCTTTACAAGCGAAATATTAAAAAAAACTAAACATAGAAAATACCCCATGGTGTAACAAAAAGAGAAATTGACTTCAGTTTAAGTGACAACACAGGCATTGTGCATTATCAGAGATGCTAAGTAATATTCCGAGCAGCGATTATAGGATAATTAGACGCGAAGTAAGGGTGAATCTGAAAACAATGAGAAGGAAGCCCGTGAAAACAAATAAATCCCGCATAGAGTAGGTCAAGGCGAGATCAAAGGCGCTTAAAATAACTTTACAAAACAAACTTGGGCTCATAGACAAGCAGAACCAGGTCAGTGTGGACTGGCTTAATGCAGACTTAATATCGGCAACCAGCAGCTGTGGGAGCAGCCACAAATAGTGAAAAGACTGGAAAGCTTATTAAAAAAGAAAAACTAGTTGTCAAACGTAAGGCCATGGAGGTGTAAAGTACGACACAGCAGATAAAAATAGCCGAGCTTTTAAAAGTAAATAAAAGAAGTAAATCAAACGATATTTCTGTTAAAAGCATTCCAGGGATCGAGGAAAGGCTAAAATATGGGGAACCATGAAGGAACGACGAGAAAGCTAGCCTTCGGGAGAGACAGGGTGTGCGCACTCAGCGATGAGTACGGTAACCTTACGCATGACTACGACGAAGGAATAAGTGTAGCAGAACAATTCTACACAGGGTTGTTTGCCGGCAGCGTTGGACTTTTAGCGGCTAATAAGACTGCAAGCTCCACTAGCGATGCCCCACTAGAAACTAACGCGCCCCGCACGGGGCACTTTGAGTATTCATGGTGACTGTGAGCAGCGACACCGCGGACCCCGAGCCCCCAACACAAGCCGTGTCCAACCGTGGCGAGGTGTTTAAAGGTGAAGGGTAGAAGCCGTAAACGGTGGCCGTCGGAGCCTTGGTCAAGCTCCGGCCGATGGGCTCCCTGCCTGTCTACCAGGCAGGGGCTCCGGGACCTCTTTGACTACCAGGGTAAGGTCAAAGGAGAAAGTACCCCCGTCTCCCTGCTTTTATACTATGATATATGGTTTCCAAATTTTCTAAATCCAAAGATCGGCCCCCTAAAAGGGGCCGCACCGAAGTATCTTTTCCTCCGCTGCCAACGACGAGTTTCCCAAAGCCGGACAACTATGCTAGGTTTTTGGTAATAAAATCTGTTGATGCGTCGAACCCCCTTGCAACAAAGTCTGTCTTCCTGATCTCCAAATTTCTTGAGGGCATTGTTGGTCAGTCCTACAAAGCCCAAAAACTCAGGACAGGAGAAGTTCTTGTAGAAGCGAATAACAAGCAACAAGCTACAAATCTCTTGACTCAAACTCGCATCGCAGATCTCGACATCAGGGTCACACCCCACCGCAGCCTTAATAGCTCCCAGGGTGTGATCTCTGAGTCAGATCTGATGAATGAAACTGACACCGATTTGTTGGAAGGCCTTGAGGACCAAGGTGTGACAGCAGTGAGGTGTATCATGATTCGTAGAGATAACAAGGAAATCCTAACAAAACATGTAATATTGACTTTCAACAATTCCACAGTTCCTAAATCAGTAAATGCAGGTTTAATTCATTGCCCCGTCAGGCCATACATCCCCAACCCCCGCCGGTGTTTTAAATGCCAGCGGTTTGGGCATGGCACTACAGCCTGCCGTGGTCGACTAACATGCGCCAAGTGCGCTCAACACGATCATCCATCAGATAACTGCCCATCGCAAACCCTCATGTGTGCTAACTGCTATGGTCCCCACGGGGCCTACTCTAGAACATGCGAGAATTTCAAACAGGAGAAGATCATCAAGGTGAAAGCCATTGAGAACCTTACCTTCCCAGAGGCGCGAAAGAGGTTCGCCTCTTTCCCCCTGGGGAGGTACGCCGACGCAGCTCGCCGGAGGGCGGAGCGGCGTCTGGTGTCCACAGGGACCCAGTTCAGCGAGTCTGACCTGGTCCCGCCTCCGCCCCCCGCTGTGTTGCCTCACGCAGCCCAACCTGGCACCACGCGGCTTGCTGAGGCAGCAGCGGTCGTGGTGCAAACCACTTCTGTTGGGACCGGTGCCACTCCCGCCTCCGCCTCCCTGTCCTCAAGTGCATTGGAGGGTACCGAGGTGATGGACACCACGGGCCCCGCATCGGCTCCCACCGCCACCGCACCGCCCGTGCCACTTTTGGCGTCTCCGACGCCCGCGGCGGTGGCGGCTCAAACGAAGGGCTCCCGAAGTGGGGCAAGCCCGGGGGGCCCGGTCCGTCGGGCACCCCTCGGACATCCGACGACGAGATGGATGTCGGGCCGTTCCTGCCTGCAACGCAGCGCAAGGAGCGGCTTCCGACGCCCAAGCCAGCAGCAGAAAGGCCCAAAAAGCCAAATCCTAGAGTAACAGCCCCGAAAGACACATGAACACACATACACACAGACTTCAGTAGCTTCTAAATCTCCATAATGGGAAGAGAAAATATAACTGAATGGAACTGTAGAGGCCTCATTAAAATCTTGATGATGTCCATGAGATATTGCATTCGAACCAGCCAAGTGTGATGTGTCTTCAGGAGACGCATTTGAATCCCAATCACTCAAATTTCTTAAATAGGTACACGGTATTCAGAAAGGATACGGTTGGCTGCACACACTCTTCGGGTGGTGTAGCCATAATAGCCCGGAAATCCCTAGCATGCCACCCTATCGCTCTCAACACCGTCCTTGAGGCTGTAGCAATACGTACAATAATTTTTAATAGATTGATAACGGTATGCTTCATTTACATTCGTCCTGATTATGCACTTTCGAGCTCTGACTTCGAGGCGCTGGTCGACCAGCTGCCCGAACCGTACATCCTAACAGGCGACCTTAATGCACACAACTCTCTTTGGGGCTCCTCCAGAACGGATGCCCGAGGTCGCCTGATAGAGAAATTTCTTACATCTTCAGGAGCATGCCTTTTCAACCAAAAACAGCCTACATACCATAACTTAGGACATAATACGTACTCACATCTCGACTTGGCTATTGGTTCTGCAATTCTCTTTCCATGTCTTGAGTGGGGAGTGGGCACGGACCCATATGGTAGTGAAAACTTCCCCACTTCCCTAACATATATAGGTAAAGGCCCATGCAGTCGATCTTCCCATAAAAGGTTTAATGAATCAAAAGCAAACTGGAGCACATTCACACAAACATCTCAACTACACCACACATCCATAAAACACCTACACGTGGAGTAAGCAAACCACCTCGTCACGGCGCACATCCTCGACGCCGCCGAAAAGTCCATTCCCCAGGCCTCCAGCGGGTCCGGCACCCCAAGGAGGCCCCGGGTGGAACGAGGACTGCAGGCGGGCGCGAGAGGCCCAGAACAAGGCGGGGGGTGTCCTTCGCCGGTGCCCCACATCAGATAATCTCATTTCTTTTAAACAGGCCAAGGCTTTTGGGAGGCGAAAGCGCCCTGAGGCGAAAAGGAAGAGTTGGCGCACCTTCCTCACTTCCATCAATTCGTACACAGACACACACAAAGTGTGGACACGTATACGAAAACTAAAAGGACAACAGACACACAGCCTGCCCCTGGTTAGTGCAACAGGGGACACACTTGAAGACCAGGCTAACACACTCGCACAACACTTCCAACACGTGTCCAGCTCAGCACACTACACTAATACTTTCATGCAACACAAAACATCTGCAGAAAAGATGCCCTTACGAGACAAGAACAAGTCGAATTCTGCTTACAACTCTGAATTCACACTTCATGAGCTGAAGGTTGCTCTTGCCACTTGTAAGCCCTCAGCTCCAGGGGCAGACAGCATTACATACACCATGATACAACACCTACACGCAGACACTCTTGAGACACTCCTACACCTCTACAACAGAATATGGCTTTCGGGGTAGCTTCCGAGGTACCTTGGTTCCCTACATTGTCCTCCTGTACACAAGCAGTGGCTACGTGGCCTCGTTGCAAGCCGGGCAATTAGTGTGCGTCGGTGGATGTTCGCCGTTACAGTTGATGCATCGAAGCCCTCAGCTATGATGTGTTTCTGGTGGTGACTGGTATAGAATAATTTTGGTCCTGAATATTCTGCAGTGCAGAAACACATTTCGGTTAGGGCGTACTATGGTTTGATTTTTCAGACTGAAGCAATGAAGGTGTTGGTGATGGTTGAGTTTGGGTGGGAATCTACTGACTACTGTTTTACGGAGTACAGCTGCGAAGGGATGGTGTTAGTTTTATTTGATGTGGTTGAAAGCCGCGTAATAAGAGCAAAGGTGCCCAGTAGAACAAATTTTAGAGAGTGTAGTAGAAAACCAACAATGGGCTGAAAGATGCGGCAGCAGTACACTGCGAACGTTCCACAGCAGCTAAAACGTCTAAGTGGGCTTCCTGTTGCCCACCTTAAGATGTAGCATTACGCAACATTTTTCTACATGGAATGGTCATTTTACCGTTTTGGTCATCTTAGAAATCTGATTTAGGTATATGTGCATAGAAAATGTTGAAATACAGTGCTCATTCCACGAAAACCTGTTGTGATTCAGCCTAAATATACAAAAGACACTTATTTCGAAATCGTAAACAGCAGCCATATAGGTATTATTAACCGGAAATAATGAAAATCTCAACCATGGCAGTGTAATTACATCTATCTTTTGCCAGGTCGCCTGGCAGAGGGTTGGTTGGAACTTGTCTCCGCTCTATCCGCTCACATGAGATTAGTAGATATGCAAACTCTGTATATCTGTCATCATGCTATGCGCGAGGCCATAAACACTTTCCGGTACATACTATTCCTGAACAGCTGGGCATACAATTTGCGTTTCTTCTGTTGCACTAATGTATTCCCTTAAAACGTGTGTTTTGACCTGTGGGAGACTCCTTCACCCCGTATGTGACGCGTGGTTTATGGTCGACACCACATCAGGGATGTGAGATAGAATGTGGTGTTTATTTTCTCAGTATCTCAGCAGTGCTGATATTCCAGGATGTATCGTGTTAGAATTTGCCCGTAACAGGGAACACAACAAATTTTGTGTGAATATCTAGCTGAATATTGGGAATCTATCTGGACGGTAACTAAATTATACCCTTAGGCCAGGAAATCTTTGAACCTGCACAAACTTCCGCATACACAACGCAAGTGTGTGAAACATCATGAAGTATCGTTTTGTGGTAACCATTCAACTTGAATCAAGAAGGCACACAAGCAATGAGGCAATGCGGTGCTACCGGCAATAAACTTAGATTTTTTTATCGTATTTTATCACGGGGGCCTAAAATTCCGTCAGGGGTATTTCTAGCCCCATTAGTTACTTTCTCGGTTCGCGTGCTTGGCATTATACTGGTAACTTTAGAACTCACCTTGTTTCGTTTAGAAAGCATTTCAAGCTCATATAATCAAACCTGCGTCTCTTCCAGCTTTTGAGATATTTTCCTGAAGAAGCGAGTCTACTGTACCCGCACCCATTGCCTGCCTTTCTCATCGTTTAAGCCCTGGGACTTCCTGATTCCAATTAGCTCTCTATTCTCGGGTATTCTTTAGTGCTAGTATATCAAAGGAATATTTCACACTGAAAAACAGCACAGAGGCGAGGACGGAAGAAGTCACAAACTATAGGTCTGTGTTTGTCACGTCTTCCGTACTACTCGTCTCTGCTGTTTTTATTGTGAACACGATGTACCTAACAGGCCCAACGTCAACCCTTAATAACCTAAAGCGAACAAGCCACGCCTCTCACGGGGGCCAGGAATATTCAGGGTATTTGAAATAAAGACGAAAGCTGTCTCTAGGAGTGAGGTTTTTCTAGTATCCAAAACCCAATATATAAATATTCAGCACATGTGATTGTCTAAGCATAGAAAATGTTGGGTAATGTTAGCAAAAATTACCATGTCTTGAAATGAGTGATCCTCAATCCCCCTAATCCTTAAACCACAGTTCTATAAAGTATAAAACATTTATGCATACCTAACAGTAGTAAGTAAAGGAAAGTTTGACATCCACCTAAATGCAACCATACGGCTACAAAGAAAGCTATACAGCTTTCTCGGAAACTTCGCAGTTGAAGAAAAATTCGTCCTGGTCCAGGATTCGAACCCGGGACCACTGCTTAACCGGAGCAGTCGCTCTACCAACTGAGGTGACCAGGAGGCTAGTCATCCTGGACCAGGACGAATTTTTCTTCAACTGCGAAGTTTCCGAGAAAGCTGCATAGCTTTCCTTTGTAGCCGTATGGCTGCATTTAGGTGGATGTCAAACTTTCCTTTACAGAAACTTACTCTGCCTTGGGTATTTCCCCTAACTATGGTCGATTAACAGTAGTATGCCGCCTCGATATGGGAGGCAGCCCAAAAACATCTAGCAAAAGGACAACAAGCAATGAAACAACCAGTCGGCGCATTTTCTCCTACCATCGTAGAGCTGCGGTGCTAGTATAAAATCAAATATATCTCGGCCTAATTGCTAGTTGCGCCGCTAAATGCATGCATTAGGTCGGTTCGACATATTCTTTTAGGTGCGGAGTACCTTAGGACCGCACAATGTCCATCCGCGTCCGTGCGAACAGCAATTATAAAAGCAAAAGTTCTCACTGGTACCGGCAGAATTCGAGCCTGTGTCTGGTAGACGAGACAGAGTTGGTGTCAGTCGTATTACCCGTTGGAATACGACCGTGAATTAGTACCCGATCGTCATACTGCTTAATCCCTCATCTACAACAGTGCGGAGTACCTTAGGACCTCCCAAGGTCCATCTGCGTCCCTCCGTGCGCACACCACCATCAAGCGAAAATTAAGCGAAATGTGATTTGTGCCTAGAGTTTCAGTTTTATTAAGGAAATATTCAAGGTGCAACTCAAGGCTCAAATCAAAGGACGGTCATGGCGCAAATGGGATGTTGCTTTGGACGCAACTAGAATGTCACTTGGAGTACCGTACTCCGCACCCTCGCCATTATCCACGGGGTGATGGTGCCATTTTTATCTGCATCTTCACTATTTGTTTTATTGGCCCCATCGCACTTATCACACCGTGTCGACCACAAAGTTTAACCGTTTCGGAGCAACACAAGCGCTTTTTTATCATTCCCTTTTACTGGTCAGCGTGACACAATAAAAACTGCCTTCACAAACCGTCAGTAATAATTGAAAATAACAATGTAACCGAAGACTCATTTTTTGCCCATTTTTACTATACAGAAGTTCGGCCTTACGGAAGCCTGGCTCATGTGAAAAACTGCTTAGACTTCCGTGACTGTTTTAATAATTTGTGTTATATGTAAAAACCAGAGCACGGAACTTTTTTGTAGTGAATACGATTTTTGTATCATATTTCTGTATCGTCCTAACAACCTTGAGGGAATTCTAAATAAATACATCCTTTCATAGGGTGACGGATCTCGTAATACTGGCTTTAAATATTCATTTCAAATAAACCTTTTCGCGCATAACACTGTAAAATTGTTATCTATGTTTATCTCTAATATAATACCAATAGTCATGCACGTTTTTAGAGCAACAAAATAGTTTATTGTAAGAACAATGTAAAACACAATGTAGAAAGAAAACGCCTTTGAACCAGCTTCAAGTATACCTTTAAGAAATGCAAAGTGTATAGGAACAAAGGGTATACCTTGAATATACAAGATACTATGACAGAGCTTTCCTAAAAAAAGTAAGCAGTGCAAATGGGCCAATCAAATGCAAAAGTGCGATAAAAATTTTGCGTAAAACAGCCATAACAGTGCAGTAATTAGTATGAAAAAGTAAGGTCCTTTTACGTAACTACATATCTTTTACCAGACTGGTTCAATTATTTGCCTTCCGTGACATGACAGCGCATTGCATGATTTAGTGTGGAATGTAGCGCACTGGTGGTATCTTCGCAAATAGGTATAACCAAGCAGTATTTCTTAGAATATATAATGAGTGGTGAGAATTACTAACCAGGGATTGGGTTTTGACTACCTGGCTTTACATCACTTGGAAAGAAGAGAACGGGGACACGGTTTAAAGAACGGAAAAAGACAGTACAAGCACTGAGTAGCAACTGGGCGTACCTAGTTCGTTCAGCAATATTTAGGAAGGCACACGTGACGTCACAGTTTTTCGATCAATCAAAAAGAAAATGAACGGATAAGCAACAGGTAAATAATTATATCTAAACAAAGCACACATGACAACGTTATAATACCGCTATCTCAGACATGCTCCATCTATATATTCAAGTTCCTTCTGCTGCAATGTCGCAGAGGGATAACCGACGCACGTGTCACCCCTTTTCGCTTTCGTGTATACCTCAAAAACTCAAAAACGTCGCGTGGGTGCGATACTAAGCAGTGCCTAACAACCTTGAGTTCTCAAGAAGAGGTGGGGTGCACCCGCCACGTTTGCAGTGGGGAACCAGGTGGCTGGTGGGGACGACACGCGTGCTCCCTTAAGCGTTCGTTAAGACATCGCCCTGTTTCTCCAATTATTAGTGCACCCCACCTGAGGCGGATCTGGTAGACCACATAGTCGCGGCAGGGATCGAAGAGAGTGGCATTTTTGTACCACACGCCGCATTTGGGGTTGTCACGTTTTCACAGCTTTGCACACTCTCCCGATCATGTAAGGTGCTGAAAACCGCTCCTAATTCCCGTCTTCTGTCTGATCTTCTTGAGCCCATGTGGCACTTATGCACGTAGGGAATGAGCTTTATGCAATGTCATCGAATTCAACACAGTGTCTGCTACAGTCAGAAGTAACGTACACAAGTACCCTGCACTTCGAAGCCATCCTGTTTGTGCGTGCAGGCTCTTGGACAGACGCGAACATAGCACCGAATTGTTCACCGCCCCTAGTACGATGCCTCGCTTCACCACCGTTGTCAGCGCAGATGAGGAAGCCAGAAACACCTCTGGTTTATAGACGCATACATCTAGCATTTATGGCCATTAGTGAAGATAAGGTAGGCTCACCTTCAGGAATCGCATGGTCGCATGCTCCGGAACTTCTGTGATCAGCACAAATGGGGTTAGCACGGAGGAGAACACGCCGGGAAGGTCCTGCATCTGCACCGGCTCCGCACCATTGTTCCTTTTGAAGAATACCTTATAATCGAAAACAAACCAAAACGTCTTCCCGACACTCTTGCCTCCAACGCCACCTAAAATTGTTGGTGAAACTATACTAAAAGTAGGTCACCTAATACCGCGCAAGAGATGACCCAATGCACACTACACCCCTCGGCAGGTAGAACTTGTCTGTGTACTCTACTAACGAGGAGCCCAAAAAGGAGTTTATTGTCTCTGAAAACTTCTGGGTGCTTATTCCACACTCCCTCTGGAACCTTAGGCAGCCGAAGTGTTCCACCGCATTGTTGACATTGTTGGCACTGAACTCAATTAAGTATGCCCGGTTAGTTGTCAGCGCTTGTACTGTCTTTTTTCGGTCTTACGTCCGCGTCCTTGCGCTGTGGTTTTAAGTGATGTATAGCCAATTAGCCCAGAAACAAACCAAGCACCGTTACTCTTTTGGTTCTTCACCATCCTTTCATGTGCATCTCCCAGTTAGTTCAAGGGAGCTGTAGGGCTCACTTGTTTTGCTACGCCATTCAAAATGCGTATGTGCCACCGGAAGTAACAGTGCTACCTGGCGTACTCCCGCCGTCTCCGGGCCACAGTGTAAGAATCTGCCGGATACTCCATTCTGAAGCGTAGGGGTAAGTTCGCTTTCCGAACGTATGGACTCAGGTTGTCCACTCTACCTTAGTCTCTGCTAAGCATGTGCCTCAGCGAGTGAGGTGTGATTTGCAATTAGCCTCTCGGGCCACCAAATTCGTCTAGGAATTGATTCTCGCTTCTCTACCAAGGAGGCCTCACCGCAAGGTTTCAGACAAGAAGATTCAGCTTTTGGGCGTCACGCCAGTTTCATAGAGAGTCGACCATGTACTAAAAATCTGTCCAAACTGCACCATGCACAACAACCCTGAAAGTTCGAAACTTGCGATGTTGGTGAGGAATACGGCCTCCAAAGAGCCAGCACTCAAGATCAAGAGAGGTGCATCCTTGATGGTGCAGGCTGCTTGCCACATATAAAATTCGTTCCTGTACTCGCAATAGAAACGTAATTGCAGAATGGCGGGCGTCTAACACCAGCTGCTGCTTCTCGACAACGAAGGTGGATTCGCTGTAGCCTTCGAGTCAGAGTACAAGGCAAGAGCAGACTTAGCAATTTTGGGCAATTTTCGCAAAGTGATTGATTTCAAGCCCGACCGAAAGAAAAAGGAGGCAATCTACATGTGTGAGAGGTAGGGCCTGTCAAAACGGGTGATTTCACTCAAGGGAAGTAAAGCCTGTACCCTACAAGTGTTCTTCTCGGCGAAAATGCACAAAGACAAATGCCACTTTAGGGTGAATCAATCAGGAAGGGGCTCCTGGCAGCGTGGATGACCCTTACCTGGTGCGCTCCTCAGGTGAAGTCTGGGACTTTTTTTTCGAAGTACAGCCTACAGAAGTTCTGAACTATTTTCGGTTGATCTAAAAAACCTCTACTACAACCTTCTATGGCACTCGGTATAGTAGCTCTCAACGATGCGGTGGACCATTTCCGCAACTTAAGGTTCCAGAGTGGGTGTTGAATATGCACCGACAAGTTTTTAGAGGCATTGAACTTCTACCTGGGCTCCACGTTTGTAGAGTACCGAGACAAGCTACACCGGCTGATGGAAGGAGTGTGCGTCGGCTCATCTCTTGCGCCGGTCTTAAGTGACCTACTTTGTGATTGTTTGACCCACAAATTTAGGTGGGCTTCGAGTGCAAGGGCATAGTGAACATGTTTTGGTTTGTGGAAGTCTACCTGGTATTCGTCCAAAAGAACGATAGTGCAGAGCCAGTGCAGATGCAGGACCTTCTCCGTGTTTTCTCCTTCGTTCTAAACGCATTCATGCTCATCACAGAAGTTTCGTAGCGTAGTATCACGCAATTTCTCGATATGAGCCTGACCATTTCCGATCGCCCTTTATGGGGGACGTATGAGCCTAGAAGCCAGAAGGGTTTCCTGCATTTGTTGTCTGCGCACATGAAGCCCATTAAGCCAGACATTGTGCTAGCAGCCTTGAAGAATTCGGTGCTTTTTTCGTGTAGCCACACCCTTCCCAAGAGCCTGCATGCACAATCCGGTACGCTTCCTAATGCAGGGTACCCGCGCACTACTTTTATCTGTCACAGAGAATGTGTCGATTGTGACGAAATCGAAGGCCATGCCACTGATCCAGGATACAGGGGTGGGCGCATAAACATTATCCCCAGCGTGCGTAAAGCGTCACATTAGCTCAAGAATATCTGCCAGAAGGCCCGAATTGGGACCTTGTTCACCGCACCTTACAAGATTGGGAGGGTGTGGAAACCTGTGAAAAACTTTACACCTCGAAAGGAGGGATGCGGGATAAAACATGCCTCTCGCTTAGTTCCCTGCCGTGACAACGTAGTCTATTAGATGACCCTTCAGTTGCGGGGCACTGTACGTTAAACAAATGGGGAGATATTTTAACGAACGCCTAAGGGAGCACGCGTGCGTGTAAGCACTGGCCGCCACCTTCTTTCCTATCGCAAGACTTCATGGTGCACCCCACCTCTTTTTGAGAACACGAAGGCTCTTGAGTACTACATGCGATCATTACCGCGCGAAATTTATGAGGCATGCTCGATAGGGAAAAGGGGCGAAACTTCCGTAACTGAACCTTCTGTAACATTGCTACAGAAAAAAACTTGATTACATAGATGCTGCATGTCAGATATACCATTAGCAAAATGTTGGCCTGAGTGCTGTGTACGAAGATCAATATATACCTGTATTCTTATCTTTTCCATTTATTTTTTGGGTAAATGTAATTCTTAACGCAGTAATGTACGCGTAGTTGCAATTCAGCATTTGTACGGTCTTTTTCCGTTCTGGCATTCGCTTCATTGTGTTGTTTTATAAAAGGAAGAGTAAGAAAATGTATTTATTGGTTTACCCGAGATATGGTGGGGCGTAATATACATTATCTAGTTTAAAAACAGAAGTAGCGTGACGGGTGTTTTTTTACGAGCTTTTACGACCCAGAAGTACATTTCATGCAACATGATCGCCCAACAAGACAACTCATCGAAGCATACCACATACAGATAAGGGACTCGGTCTGTGTTAGCCAACCCTCTCTCAGATTTCTCCGAAGGAAGTAAGAACTCTTAAGGAAAGATGGTAGATAAGAGCGTGGGCCCACTTTCTAGTCTTACCAGGTATGCGCATTTGGAGCGGTGCCACGTGTTTGGTTAGGTGGCGCTGAGCCTATATATAAATATATACGTTTTCTTCAAAAATAAATTTTTCAGTGGTTACTAAGCACTGGTGTCGTCCGATCGTGTCTGTGTTTTTTAGTTCACGCTTAATTTGATTGATTGTAGGGCTTAACGCACCGACGCAACGCAAGTGATGACGCGCACTGCAGTGGAGGGCTCCGGATTACTTTTGACAACTGGGGGATCTCTAACGTGCGCCGAAATCTCGTACACACGGGCGATTTCGCTTTTTGCATCCGTCAGAAAAGGGGCCGCCGCGGCTGCAAATCAACCCGCGACCCAGTGCTCAGCAGCACAACTCCTTAGCCACTGCGCCACCGGGGTGGGATGCGCTTACTTTTCTACAGGACATGGAAGACATGGCGCACAAAATATTGGTTATATTGATTATAAGGTTTAACACGCCGACGCTACACAGAGGATGATGCGCACCGTAGTGAAGGGCTGCGGTTGAATTTTCACTACCTGGGGACTATTAACATGCGCTGAAATCTCGAACACAGCAGCGTTTTCGCTTTCCACCCCGATCACAAGAGCGGCCGCCGTGGACGGAATAGAACTCGCATCCTTACGCTGAAGTGCACGAATGACGTGATATTTACGTAGTTACTGGGGGAGGTACGTTCGGTGAGAATAAAGCCTTCGATTTATCGCTGGGGTTCGCGAACAATTGGGGTGCTATTTGTGTGGTCATAAACATTTTGTTGCCATGCAGAAGGGCAAAGAAGACAACCTTGCGCTTGACTATGTTCGTTTGGTTACCATGCATTACACCAACTAAAAGTTACGATTTGGTCATCGTAAAGGAAGCCCAGGTCATTAGTATTCCGAATTTATTGGGTAATGTTGGTTTCGACGGAAAAAATTGCATGCAAGATGTTTTAATACCACTGCATGTATTTTGCGTAATCTGAAGAGTAACGACCCAACACACTGTTCTTTCGAACACAGGATTCAAGATTTTATGTTGGAAAAATAAATAATTGCGGTTTTATTCTTTTGCTGATGTGCCAGAATGCTGAAAAGCCAAAACAATTGTAAATGAGCGTTATAAAAAGAACAAAGAGTTTGGCAGGCATGTGGGCACCGCAAAATGCAGTGGACCTGGCGACATGAACCAAGTAGCAATGCTGACTAAGTGGATTCATTTTGTTGTGCGGCAATCGTGCTCGGAGCCTTGTTATTCACCCCTGCCAACTATCAAAGAGCCCGTTCACTCCTGAATACACCAGTTATTTTAGCAAGAAATTGAAAACGTGTTTGAGTTTTAAAACTTTGCCTTCTTTCACCTGTGTTTTTCATTTCCCTGTTTACACTGTTTTCTACTTCGTTCGAAATTGTATAATTGCTCCCCAAGACGATGTAATACAAACTACCTACCAAAGAACACCACATATGGGATCTTATGGGGCCCATATATAAGGAATTATTGGATATCGGCATATGGGTATAAGGGGATATGCTGATATGGGCGAAAACATATAGGGCTTCTTTCATATACGGATTTCATATGGTGTCACAGACCCGTATATTTTACATCCCTATATAAAAAGCTCAAATAACTTTTGTTTCTCTTGTTTACACGTGTCAACACAAATATTTGCTGTGGTGAATGTCCTAGCCGCGTTTTCCGGCTTCTCTTTGCAAGGAGACAGTGGGGTTTCTGCTTTGTAAAGAATTTATTGCCACATTTGTGTACAAAAACACACGTGCAGAGCTGAATGATGAACAAATTTATTGCAGAGATGCGCTTTCATTTTAAGTCTTTGAGCATCTCTGCAATAAACGAGTTCATCTTCAATCGTCGGGTTTTTGCCGGCACGTCGGTGTCCACTTGACCTATGAAGTGGTCGAATGCACCTGAAAGTGTACCACGTTCACGTTAATTTGGTAAGCTAAATTTCAATGACGTGAAACCTGGTTAATACGCACTTAGCAAAAACAAGCATCCCAGCAAGGACACTCACTACCAACGGCGTGCAGCTGGGGTCGCTTAGGAATTACTACAGGCGCTAAGCGGACACTACAATGTGCGCACGTGCGCGAAGGTCGGCTAACGCACGGTGTTAACTAAACCGGTGACAACCAAACAAATAATATTACACCATGGGGGAATACAGAGACACAGGGGCTTACATCCTAACACTATGCAACACAACAACAACAACAAAAAAGAAAAAAAACCTAGCAGCTGGTTCGATCAAAAGCTGGGCGCGACACACGAAAAACCAGGAGGAGGCATACGTCTTAACGCTAGGCGTGGCTATGGGTTACCTCGAGTCCAAGGACGCAAAGTCACGGCGAAGTCGAGTCGGCTTCGCCATGCAGCCGCTCACGTTTTTCGGGGATCCGTTGTGCAAGGTCTGGTCGGCCTTGATACCCAGGACGACGAGGCGAACTCCTTGCCGTAGAGGAGGCGCTGGTCGTCCCTCCGTGGGCCTAATGACGGACTTCGGTAAAGCCGCGCCACCCCCAGACCCTTCGCAGCCTCTTGCACTTTGAAAAATCTACAGCCGACTGCCCCTAGCCCCCGCTGAGCCCCTCGCACCCCTATAAACTTCGCCCGATAGCCGGACGGTGCCTCACCTTTGCCCCCCTGTCTTGCACCTTTGTTTCCCTCTCTCCCGGGGCCCCCGCGACTCCGCCGCTTGCCCTCTTCGGAGCAGCGCCAACGAAAGGTAGGAGAAACAAACAAACAAACAAACAAACGCGGGAAAAGCGGACGGGGTGAAAGGTTTTGAAATCTAATCATTTTGGAAATACAAACTTGAGGTCCAAATTATTGCCCTCATTGTTTTGTGGCATAGGGTAAGGCGTTTCGGAACACTGCCTTTGTACTTGTGCAGTTTTATTCTCTTATAACAGTAGAGCTTCCAGTAATTTATATTGCGTGTACTGCCTAATAAATAGAGGCCGGATTTTTAGGCACTAAAAAAGCACGTTTTAGGCGCCAAAAATAGGCGGCAAAAGCAAAGTTTTAGGCACAAAAAAGAATAAAATAGCGCAATAAATTTTTAGATAAATACTAATAATTTCAAGTGAAGACGTGAACGAACTTTAAGCAGGACAGGAAATACAAAAATGTCATTGCTATGAGGCCACAATGGCAGTAACAGTTCAATTCAATTCAATCCAATTCAATTCAATTCTTTATTTTTATCTCGTAACAAGTTCTATACAGTGACCTTAGACGTGGAATTGCCCCGTAATACCTCTGAGCTAATGGCGATCAATTGGCTTAATTGGACAAGCGCATTGCTGACATACATGTTCAGATGCGAAAGTCACTCAAGCGTCGCATGTTGTGAAACAGGCAGGAGAAACAATACTTGAAATATGGTAATATAAGTTTTATAAAAGCGCAAAGTTATGTCTGCGTGACACAATTAAATTACAATAAAGCAGGAAAATAATAAATGCAAGATAGGCAAGGTTTGTTAAGAAATTAATATGTTGTTACGTGAGAACTTGCGTACAAACTTTAGCAATTTTCTGCAGGTACCTTGATTACACAGGCAAGACCTTTCAACACTGCCAAATACACATACGCTCATTCGAAATATAAATACTAAGAATTGTGTTTGGACAGAACGGGAACCTAGTTTAAGAATCACTATGAAAATTATAGAAACAATAGGTAACTACCAGCATCTCCATATTTCCGGGTTCAAAATTGTGCCTCTTGTCACTTAGAATGAGTTTGTACGCGGAGAACGAACGCACCACGTCGACAGATGTGATTGGTGCGTACTTGTACTTGGGAAGATTCGATGGTTTAATTGACACTGGGATCCTACAGTGCTCACCAGCAAGGACTTCTGAAGCTTCTTTAAGGACAGAAAACCCCTTGTTTTTGTCGAAGACCGACTGCAGCTTCGCACGTGCCTTTTCGACGACGGGTCCTTCGGGAACAGCGGCGATTCTTTTGTGTGCGTGGAGAATTAGCGCGACGTTCGTAACAAGAGTTTCTCCCGCACTTTCAAGTTTTTTGATAGAATCCGCTAAGAACGTGAAGTTGGTGCAAAGGTACGCAAGGTCTCCTGGAAGGCTATTCACGGAGAGGACAGCTTGAGTCTTTGTGACTGCAACACTCTCGTCATTTGGAAGGTCGTTGATCATGGCCTTGATGTCCGAAAAGTAGCAGTTGTAGTACTCAACAGCTTCTATCCAGGTTCCTCATCATGTGACGACGGGTTCTGGTGGGAGGGGCACATCAGGCACATCTCCTTGAAGACGCGCTCGCGAGAGGGTGCCTTCAGGAACACGGCCTTGGCTGAACCAATAAGCTCGTTGACGTCAGTGAAGTGCTTCTTCGGTTCCTCGCAAACACGATGAAGCGCATGCGCTAGGCAGGTGACATGGAGCATCTGCGGGTAGAAGGCCTTTAGGAGATGAGTGGCCTTGTGCATGTAGCCTGCAGCGTCTGTGTAGAGCAACAGAACCTTGGTGGCCTCGACTCCTGTAGGGTAAAGAAACTTTAGGGATTCGTTTACAAAGAATGCTACAGACTCCCCATTTGTTCTCTCCAAAGGTTTCGAACACACGAGGAAAGCCCTTGTCCTCACGTGCCCCACAAGCTTCCCAGCAAGAAAGTGAGCGACAAAGCGCCTTTGACGTCTGTTGTTTCGTCTACGGAAATCCAAATGCAGGAATCGCCAAGCCCTTCTCTGATTCTTGCTAATGTCTGTTCATGCAAAGGCCGGAGGTAGTTCTTCCTCAAAGTAGACTCAGACGGCACGTTGTGATTGGTGTATTTCTGTAGAAAGTGTTTCAAGACGGGATTTTCAATTTTGTTTCAAGGGATGTTTGCGGCCACCAGGGCCTCGCACAAATCAGTGTTGAAAGCGTTCGTCCTGTCGTACTTCAAGGCTGTTGTCAAAAAAGACTGTTGAATGTTGAGGGCTTGTCCCGCTTAAGGTTTGCCAGGTGACCTGCCGTCTTCTCATGCTGAGCCAGGTGGTACTTCTTCTCGCAAGGAATCTGCGCAAATGCGTTAGGATTTCTTAGATACGAATCGTATTTTTTTTCGACCTTTGTCCCATTGCTTTTTTTTTGTCCACATTTTTTGCCCTTTGTCTGGCTTGTAAACCAAATAACTAGCGCGTTGTTCCGTGGAGCTCACACTGGTGCGATTGATTCGCCGTTAGCCGCGACTGACCGCGTTGGGGGTAGGCCATTTGATCTCGCCGCTTCCTTTCCGACGACCGTGCCTGCGTGGAGCTGATTCCCGTTTTCTTTTCCAGCTGGGACCAGTTTTTCCGCGTCCGATCTATGGAAGCGACGACGAGTCTTGGTTCGCGCGAGGGCTGCTCAGTCCCCTCGGATTTCACGCGCTGGTTGCTGGAGCAGGGACGGCCTTGTTGGGCGCTAGTGGAAATTTGGCGCATGTGTTCGATTCCTCTGCACACTCTACAACGAGCTTCACAGTTTCATCTTACAGACGCCGGATGGGTATTCCAGTGCAACAAATAGGGTCAAGCACCAGGGGCGAAAACCAGTCCTTCTGGGCGAGGGGCATCCACGGCTCATTTCTGGGACTTGGCTATTACATGACTGTTGTTTCACCTTGTAAGCGCAGGCTGCATTTCCACACGCTTGATTTAGTTTTTGACTAGCTATTAATGTCCGGCTCTGTTCGGGAAGTTAAGGTCTAGGCGATGCCACCATATATAATGACTTTTTGTTGAGGGGTATCATATCAAGCACGAAGTTCAAAGGTAAATGACATTTACCATTGCCTAGAGCATCCCAATTGCATGCGGTCCGCGATTCACTTTTTTTTTTAAATCTTGTCATCGTCGCAGGCCACTTCCAGGGATTGCACAATTGACGTCGCGATAAATTCTAATTTAATGAACCTAGAGGGGCCGCCTTTTTGTCTTTATTTACGCGAGTTATTTACGGCTGTAATGTGGTCAGTTCAGCATCAGTAGAAGTGAGAAGTATGAGCATTGTAACGATTCAGCGCACCGCCACTATTCTGTTCGCGCATACTGCAAGTTTCGTGCATTGTCCCTGTGCGTTGTGGGAGAGCCTACGACAACGTGCGCCTTCCGCGTGGGCGTCTTGTTGGCGGCGACTGAAGCCGTTGCAGGATAGCCAACGGATCTTCAAGTTGAAACATGTCCCGGCGGGGCGGACGCCGCGGCCGAGATCTCCTCTCTCCCCAAGAAGAAAACAGCGTAACAGAATCAAGACGAAGTGATGGTAATGAAAAGGTACAGTCGCACCTCTGAAGGCCTAGAGGAGTAATTTCAGCGTATATGCTGGGCTATCAGGTACGATGTGCAAGGCGTAGTAACTGAGAGAAGACTTAAAAAAAACGACTCAAGGGGCTAATGATCACTACGACGGTGATGAGAGGACACAATCGCACCACTGGACATGTCACTGCTGCCCGGTGTTCTCTCCACTGCGATGGACATGGCGATAGACGACTTTGGAGCGTCTACCTCAGCGGCAGCTGTGAAACGTGCGTGGTCGCTCACGGTACTCCCGAGGAGAAGGCGCAGGGGAACACAGAAATGCCGCACGGCGAGCAGAGACAGGCGCTCGCTGCAGCTGAAAGCACTGACAGACAAGCCGAACGACAGCATGTGGTGGCGGCTTGACGTATAATCTTGGTGTCGCGACGCGAAGATTACGCACTAGGCATACATACCTTCTGATGACTTAGACGTTGGGGCAGCAGAAGATGACACAACCACGACACACGTATACCATTACGCGTGGATTATCGCATACAATGTAATTATTTAGCATTCCGACACGTAAGCAGTCTTCAGGATCTTCCTGAATATTTTCGACACGTGAACATAGATATTGTTTCTGCAGTTCTCGATAAGAAGGAGCATTTTCTGAGCGGCCTAGCCTGTAAAGAAGATTCATAAACGAAAAAAGGAATCTTATTGCCATTATGCAATGAAAGCACGCGCAAAGCGCGGCAGAATACGCGCTACTTGTGGCCAGTCACCGACTCATGCAGTAAATTGCTTAACTTTTACTTCGAATGCGCGTATCGCGTATGTTTGAATTAATAACTGGAATCGCAATAATTGATTTATTGCGTAATTTTATTGCTCACATCCGGTTAACCTTCCAGCCAGAGCTTCAAGTGCTTACAGCAATGACGTCATTTCCGCTGATGAGACATTCGTGACTGGCTTGTGCTCTGCAGCGCCAACTCTGCATGCATGTCTCGTGTATACGACCCCGTGGGGGGACACGCTCTATTGCGTCCGACTATTTCATTTTCTTTACAGAGAGGGATGCCCCCGCCGTGTCGAAATGTTCACTGCGAAGCATGCAGAACCGCGTGGGCCCGCGCCCACTAGTTAAAAACCAGCTCCGAAAACGGAATAAGCCAGCCGCGTTCTCGAAGTTTCCCCTGCCGATCTCAGGCTCCTTTTGGGAAGGAAATGCTAAGTGTTGGAAGCAAAGAGCTCTGGTATGTTGCTCGGGCTGCTTTCTATTTTTTTTTCTTTCATTTTCTTTAGCGAAAGGAATGCCCCCGCCGTGTCGAAGTGTTAACTGCGAAGCATGCAGAACCGCGTTGGCCCGCGCCCAGTAGTTAAGAGCCAGCTTCGAAAACAGAATAAGCCATTCGCGTTAAAAAAAAAACTACGCAATTCTGGAATTGCACATTGGGGCTTGGGGTGCGGCCTGATCCCGGCGACCATTGCCGGCAAGGCACTCCCTCACCAGAGCAGGATTGGCCACCCTGGTGTAGTAACGGCCACAACCTCCCATGAATACGCCAATTAACCCTCAGCCCTCAGTCCCCAGCGGCTGCGAAGCAACTGACCACGGCGGCGGTCAGACCTGTGACGTAGCAGAGGGTGCTAAGAAGCCATGGACTCGCACAGGCCGCAAATGGAATCTGAACCTGGCAACGTCTAACGCGCCAACTTTATCTAGCGAAGCAAGTCTCGAGGTGTTGTTCGAGGAATTAGAGGGCATTAAATGGGATGTAATAGGGCTTAGCGAGGTTAGGAGGACGGGTGAAGCCTTTACGGTGCTGAAAAATGGACACGTCCTATGTTACCGTGGTCTAGAGGACAGAAGAGAACTGGGAATAAAAGCATAGCTGGCAACATAGACGAATACTATAGTATTAACGAAAGGGCCGCAGGTCTTGTAATTAGGCTGAATAAGAGGTACAAGCTCAAGGTAGTGCAGAGCTACGCGCCCACATCCAGCCACGACGACCAAGTAGTGGAACGTTTCTATGAAGATGTGGAATCGGCAATGGCTAAAGTAAAAACACAGTATACTGTAGTTATGGGGGGTTTCAATACTAAAGTAGGCAAGAATCAGGCTGGAGACAAGGCAGTTGGGAACTATGGTCTGGGCTGTAGAAATAGCAGGGGGGACCTACTAGTTGAGTTTGCAGAACGGAATAACCTACGCATAATGAATACCTTCTTCTAGTACGAAAGCTAGTACGAGAGAAGCCAATAAATGAGCTAACAGTAAGACGTAAAGTAGAAGAATTCAAGATCGCGCTGCAGAACCGATATTCCGCCCTTAACATGGAAGCCGAGCTTACGACACAGGAAGCCAGCGACAAGCTTAAACGCATTATCACGGACTGTGCAGGAGAAGTCGGGGGCACTATGGCTAGACAGGATACTGGTAAACTTTCACAGGAGACGAAAGATCTAATCAGAAAATGGCAAACCATGAGAATCTCTACCGCAGCTGATAGAATAGAACTAGCCGAGCTCTCGAACTTAATCAATAATCGGAAGACAGCTGACATACGGAAGTATAATATGGAGAAGATCGAATACGTCGTAAAAAACGGAGGTAGCCTGAAAGCAGTGAAGAGACGTCTTGGCGTGGGGAAAAATCAGCTGTATGCACTTAAGGATAAGCAAGGCAATGTCATCACAAATAGGGATAAAATAGTCACAGTGGCCAAGGAGTTCTATAGAGATCTGTACAGTAGCCGGGACATACAGGATAATGCCGAACGAGACAGTAGTTCAGAGGAGATAGACATCCCACCAGTAACGACCGAAGAAGTAAGGAAGGCTTTGAAAGAAATGAAAGGGGGCAAAGCACCTGGTGAGGTTCAGATAACAGCAGACCTCTTGAAGGATGGCGGAGAAATTGTACTTGAAAAACTGGCAAACCTGTACACGCAATGCCTAATGACCGCAATGGTACCGGAATCTTGGAAGAACGCGAACATCATCATAATCCATAAGAAAGGCGACATGATGGACTTGAAAAATTACAGGCCGATCAGCTTACTGTCAGTCGTCTACAAGGTATTTACCAATGTAATCGCTAACCGAATCTCTGCAACCTTAGATTTCAGTCAACCTAAAGAACAAGCAGGGTTCCGTAAGGTTATTCAACAATGGACCATATTCACATGATCAATCAGGTGATAGAGAAGTGCGCTGAGTTAATGAACCCCTATATTTAGCCTTCATAGATTATGATAAAGCATTTGACTCGGTCCAAACCCTAGCAGTCATTCAGGCATTACGGAACCAGGGGGTAGATGAGCAATACGTGAGAATACTAGAGGATATCTACAATGGGTCTACAGCTACCATCATCCTCCATAGGGAGAGCAGTAAAATACCTATAAGGAAGGGTGTCAGACAAGGAGACGCAATCTCTCCAATGTTATTCACAGCATGCTTACAAGAAGTATTCAGAACGCTGGATTGGGAACAGGTGGGAGTAAGGGTGAATGGAGAATACCTCAGTAACCTCAGATTTGCTGATGACGTTGCGTTGCTAAGTAACTCGGGGGACGAATTGCAAGGCATGCTTTCCGCACTGGGCGAACAGAGTAGAACCGTGGGCCTGAAAATTAATATGCGGAAAACTAAAGTAATGATCAATAACCTCGGGGCAGCACAGCAGTTTGAGATAGGTGGCGAGGCAGAGGAAGTGGTAAGCGAATATATCTACCTAGGCCAAGTTGTGACTCCAGATCCCAACAATGAGGCAGAGATAATTAGAAGAATCAGAGTGGGGTGGGGTGCATATGGCAGACATTCCCAGATAATGAATAGCAGCCTACCATTATCGCTGAAGAAGAAAGTGTATGACAGCTGCATCTTACCGGTACTCACCTACGGGGCAGAAACTTGGAGGCTCACTAAGAGGGTTCAACTTAAATTGAGAACGACTCAGCCGGCAATGGAGCGGGAAATGCTAGGTTTAACATTAAGGCACAAGAAGAGAGCGGAGTGGGTCAGGGAGCAAACTGGTGTTAAAGACATATTAGTAGAAAGTAAGAAGAAGAAATGGACGTGGGCAGGGCATGTAATACGAAGGCAAGATAACCGCTGGTCATTAAGGGCAACAGAGTGGGTCCCTAGAGAAGGCAAGCGCTGCAGGGGGCGGCAGAAAGTTAGATGGGCAGATGAGATCAAGAAGTTAGCGGGGATAAATTGGTCACGGTTGGCACAGGACCGAGGTAATTGGAGAATACTGGGAGAGGCCTTTGCCCTGCAGTGGGCGTAGATAGGCTGGTGATGATGATGATGATGATGATATTCACCATCACAGCGCAGATAAACATGCTAGCATTCTAAGCGTCTTGACATGATAACAGAAGACAAATAATTACGATAAACATCAATAAACATTCTAATTTACGCAGAGAAGCGCTCGAACACCCCTGCTGCGTCCTATTTGATGGTATAACTGCACTTGAGCGCCGCGCTGCTACGCGTGTCATACCACCAAAACGTACTTGAAAAACACGAAGGTGAGATTCTATTGACGTTCTGTTTAACTGACTCTGCGCGCGCCATCAATACCCTAAATTTCACGGTGGCGCGGCGGGGGAGTAAGATACCAGATTCAATTGCGTGTTAACTTAGCGTGGTGTTCTCCGGCAATTCTAGCGAGCGTCTTGCATGTAATTAACCGAGTAGCTACGAGGTGGACTTCGATTTAAGGGATGTCCAGTGCATATCTTAAAAACACGCTCCGGTCATCAGCGCTAGTTTTGAAACAGCATCCTTCAGTACCAACCGATCAATTGCTCGTTTGATTAAGAAATTTCTGGATTTACACTTAACACAGCACACAGGGAGGGTACATAAACATGTGAAACTCCTTTTCAAGGTATCTAAAATATTTCATTTCAATAATCTCAATGGTATTCAAAGTTCAGAACTTATAAACAACGCTAGCAATCAAAATAACCAACGTTTCAAAAAATTCAGGTACCGAAAAGAACGCTGTCTGCCGTATTCAAAATACACAGGTGCCTCCTTTCTTTTCTCAGAAGAAGGGGCGGTGTACAAACAGCAAAAAACAGCGAATCGCAGCCACTACGCCCAGGTGCCCACTAAGGCGGCGCAATGGACAATTTTGCATAGGTTCGAGTTCGACCACGGTCCCTGGATCAAGCGCACTTGATCGAGGGGCCGTGGTTTCGAATAACACATGAAACACTCACGTCACGTAAAAACTCGTCGGCTCACCTTTTTTCCGCACGGTTGGCAGAACAGGGTCTCTCCGTCTATTCTGTAGCATGGTGAGTTAAGTGTCCACTGCCGGATCAACGCACTTCTGGGCGTCTTCCGTTTCGGCATGGCTGAAAAGTTCAGCGGAGAAAGCCAGTTGAAAGACCCGACCAAAAGTGAAGGGTGCCTCCTATTGGTCGGGTCCGATCGCCTAGAGCCAATTTCTCCCCTGGCGGTGAACCTTGCATGTAGTAAATTACAAACAAGTTAAGAGCGTGTACGTCACAGTGTTTTTAGATGCAACGCATCTCTTGCTCGGGGCTATGTCACTCCTGCGTCTGTCCGGCGGCGGCGTCCCTGTCTCCTCCACTCGCCTCTCTCCGATAGCGAACGCTCTCGCCTAACAACGGCGGCGGCGGCGGTGGCGCCGTCGGCACAGGTTCGTCTCTCCTCCACTCTCCTCCTCTCCTCTCTCCGATAGCGAACGCGGTCTCAGTCGATGGTCGTCCGTGCTCCGTTTGTGCTCTCTCAGTACTCGACGATTGCTTGATGCGACGGTTTCTTTATAGAATCAACCCAACGGAAACACCAATGGAACCACCCAGATGCGTTGCATCACACCAGGGTTCCCGCGAGGGGAGGTGGGCGTAATTTTTCCCCATCACTTTCTTTGCCCTTGACGGTATCATAGTTCCCCTGGGGAGTACAGTTGTGCGTCCACCGCCAAGCCCTGCGGGAAAGCCACCCGTAAAGCATGCAGAAGCTGCCGCTCCAGTAGCACCGGCGCAAACGTAGGGGGAGGTGGAGGGGTAAAAAGAGGACCAGGTTCAAACCCATAGAATACAGAACAGTAAATATTTCCAGGTAGAATGAATAAAGGTATCAAATTGCACTCGAAAGCAAAACTTGACGCTACATGGTGCTGATTTAGGCACCGATTTGAGAAAAAAGGCATTTGTAGGCATTTATTGGAGGTTAGGCACCAAAACCCAAAATAGGCATTTATAGGCACTATAAAACCACCATAAAAGCCATCCTTGACCTCCAATTCGTGCTCATATATCGAAATGGGGCGATAGGAACGCAAGGAAAAAAATAGGCGTTTGCCTAAAATCCGGTCTCTACTAATAAACATTGCGCTGAGGGACATTTAGATATGTTACTTCATTTTCGTTTTCCTGTTCATAAAGTTCCACTTCACGAGGGTTATGTACGGGTGACCTTGACCTATTAATAAAGCGAATGGTCATACCTAATTGAAAACAAAATGTCCAAAGACACCGAAACCCTTCTTATTCAAATAACTAAATACATCTTGCAATTGTCCTTTTGCGTCTTCTTCGTATACATGCGGTAGGTAAAGCACAATTACCGTTTTTATTACACCAGTTGAGCCGCAACGCCATTTCACTGGAGTGCACTTATACTTTCAACTAAATAGTTGGAATACAATTTTTTAGAAGAATGAATCGTAATAAATTGTGATATTTTATGCTACACATTGTAGTTCTCAAAGCAAACATAAACTGGGTAGATGGTGGCAAAATTTAAAGCAAACTCAAAAGAAACAACAGAATTTTTATAGAAGAAAACTAGCATGCACCCTGTAAAGAGAAACTTTCACATCTTCACAAACTGCATCCATGTTTGATGAATTGTTGAGTTTCTAACGTCGGTGCTACACTTAAAATAAGAAACGCGACGTAATGAAGGTGTCCGAAATAATATTCACTACATTGGAGACTTTACCCTCGCCAAATTATTGACAAGGCGACGCCTATGTTTTGGCCCTATCAAAAGATCAGCCACCGGGGATGGGATAAAGTCACCTCAGTAATCCCAGCTGTGCAAAGCCAAAGACCCTGAGCCACCGCGACGTTTAAAAATTATTTCATACTCGTGTAGAAAATCATCAATATCTCGACTTCTTACGTAAATTGCGAGAGAGCAAAATTATTCCTAAACTGAACAGAATTTCGTACTCTTCCGATTTGGTTTCGTATCAATACCAAAGAAACTGTTTACAGCGGTGGGCCAGATAATTAATGATTTTGCCAAACAACAACCATTTCGGAATATAAGCAAGAATCATCACGCACTTGAAGCCCTCTTCTCTATACAGTAAGCACGACTGTGTCTATACCAAATATTGAAGGAGAAAAGTTATTCTTAGTCTTGTGCGTTGTAGGTCAAATGCATTGGGCGAGTAGACCGGAAAATTTTGTGCCCCCCGTTAGTCCTACCACAGTGAAAACTAACCACCGAGCAGGCACACGCTGAGTGGGGGTGTCAGATAAACTGTTATTGACCGAAGCTTATGCTGAGTCTACTGTAACCACATGTAGGAAGGGCATTTATTAGGACCTGCCTAATAAGAAAATGAGATAGCAAAGCTTGTTCTCGCATCTTTAATCAATGTTCATTACATTATTGATTAGGTGTAAATTATTTGGACCTTCGTAATAAGGAAATTGAGATAAACATGCTTGTTTTCGCACCTTTCATGAATCTTCATTACATTCATTCAGTATGTTGCAATTGATTTGTATCATGAAAGCACTTTTATGGGTTGCGGTAGCCTTGCAGTACTCTCAGAGTAGCCGCCTTTCTCTAGCCGTAACAACTTTTGCTAATATTTGATGCGATATATGTACCAGCAACTAGTGACGCCAGGCGTTCATACTTATTTCTTGTCTATTCCAGAGAGCAAAAAATACGGCAAATGCGCTATTAGAGTGAAAAAGCAACCAGGAATAATTTTAAAGCCTGGGGAGCACCACGACTGCATGACAACATTTCTCCAGTGCATTAAACGTAGAAACAACGAATGCCCAGAAATAGATTGGCAGACTAATTCTAAGTGTAGCTACAAAACGTTCGCATGCGAAAAAAAAATTAAATCTTAATAAAGCGAGAAATGTCCGATCCTTTGTCTGGCGTTCTTTTTAAATAGTAGGGTTACAGTGGTGGTCTTCTTCAGTACTAAGGCTGCCTTTGCACAAAAATGTGCTAAAGTTATGCCAAATTCTATGAATTTTTTTACTCCGAAGTGTAACAACTTTTTTTCGTCCAGTTCTCGTATTCAGATAGGGGTGAATGTATTGTAAACATCGTAGAGATACTTAAACCGAACGGGTATGTTTTGTTGTATTGCCTTTCAAACAAGCCAGGTACAGGAAAGCTGATGGATATGGTTGAGTTTAATGACGCAAGGCCTACACGGGCAAAGAGCGCAAAAACCGAGTTATCTATTATGTGATACAATCGTAAATACTGAAACTTGTGAGTAAAAGTCAAACGAATCAGAAGGCATTTCAGATGAATGGTTTCTAGGCCCAGAATGATTACGCAGGGTATTACAACAGCTGCAGAAAGTTTATCTAAGCTAAGAACTTAAGAACAAGTTGACTAGACGACATTGGCTCGTCTGCCTAAATTTGTGATAGGTGCAGGAAAATGTGTCGGCTGTAAACCTATTAAAAATCTTTGTGTCGTGCTGGGTCAACTACCTTGCATGTGATTGGGATGTGGGCTATGTATAGGACCATCACACACCACTACACAGGGGTCTTGGAGATCCAGTGAGCAGGTGCAATGGCGGTACATGTACATGGCCTATCTAAGCTTTCTGAAGGCACCTTCATTGCGTCTGTTGTGTGTCAGTTGTGTAGAGGCTTAAGTTTGGTTTTATTATGTGTAGTTTGCTGTCTGTTGACTCCAGTGTGATTGCCATGTGTTACAAAGCTGTCATCTGATGTGCGAACTTGTGGTCGGTGTAAGGTACTGTTGGTATGTCAACTGTATTTATGACCGCAGCCAGAGCAGCCATTTGTCGGTAGCCTCATTGCCAGGGGTTCCACAGTGTCCTGGTGCCCATCATGTCGTTACTTTAAACTCTAAGGCATATGCAGTCATTAAAACCTTCAAAAGAAGATTGACCACATAGATTCTAGAATGATTTTTTGAGGACAGCGCCGCCACAATGCTTAGAGAATCTGTGCACGTTGTGATTTTAAACTAATGACATACCGCACGCTTCTGCCATATAAATATATTTCTGAGAATTTATTGTTTAACCGAGGATCGAAATTTGGTCGGAGCGATGTCCAAGAGATAGAAGAAACAGTTTTGGCGCGAAGCTGAAAATTCGGCGCACCTCTACTTGTCCTCCAAGAACAGGAATGGCTGCAAAATCAGACTCCGGGGTACCCTTTTTGTCTACTTGCCTGAATGACATCAGGAATGCTACAGGGTGCAAATGCCATGGTGGATTAAAATAATGATGAGTTTATTGTGCGTTTATAAAAAGGGGGACATGGAGTTGAGAAGATTTTTAAAACTAATTCTAAGAGAGAGAGGTAACGAAAAAGGGGTCAGGTTTAAAATAAGCCAACCTTTTGACAATTTTAAAATGGTAACTGGTGAGAGCCGCAGCTTTAGATGCACACAGCAAGTCAAGATGGTCCTGCTGATGCTCTAGGCACCATTTAGCGCACTGTACATACAGAGTCTCGACAGTGCTAGTGCGAAAGCGCCACATGAAAGTCGAAGCCTGATATGCAGGACTGGGTAGAGCATCGTCAGGGCTGTTTTTCTCGCAGACCCATACACGCCACTGGCGTACTCAAGCCGAGACTCTACCAAGGCAGTGTAAAGGGATAGAGGAGTTGTTTGTCGCCCCCAGAAGACTTCAGAATATGTGTTGTCTCTAAGCATTTTAATTTAGTTTGTTAAGCATGTGGAACGAATTTCAGCGCTTTATCAAATTAAATAGCTACAAAATTCCGCTACTTCTCAACAGGAGTCGCCACAGAGCTACGACAAGTTTCTGGGTCTGGGTAGACAAAATACTTCATTGAGAACACAGGAGATTTTGCAGCATTGAGTTTCAAATCATATTTGTTTGGCCAGCTGGCACGTTTGTTGACAGCACGCTGGACTTGGAGTTTGAAGATTTACATACTAAAAGATTTAAAGATATTTGGTCATCGTCGACATACCTAGAATCAGAAATTATAGGCAGCAGTGTTTCCCAAGGGAGTTCGTCTCGACTTTAAGGAGTGTGAAGTTCAAAATACTGCCTTGAGGCATGCCCTTTTTTTGAACGCGAACCTTGGGGAGTACATAATAAATCTCACAATAGAGTTTCTCTCAGTCCTCTAACTAGAAAGTATGTTCAACATGTTGCCTGAATCTCCAGTTGAGTTCAGGTGACTAAGGATGCCGTAACACCAAGCAGTGTCATATGCTTTCCCGGTGTCTAAAACAACGTCAGGGAAAAGTGTTCACGCAGAAAAACATCCTAGATATATGATTCAAGAGCGTCACGCTGGTCGCTCGTGAATCGCCCCAGCCTGAAGCTTGCGCGGCACCTCTCGAGAAGATAGTTGTACTCTAGAAAGTACACGAGTCTCCTGTTGGTGATCCTCTGGATTGGCTTGCACAGGCAGCTTGTAATAGCGATGGGTCGATAGCTGGCGGGAGCGATTGCGTCAATTACTTTTTTCAGGAAAGCTACAACTATGGCCTTCCTCCAAGACTTTCGCATGTGCCCAAAAGCCATATCTTTTTATATTGGTGGAGGAGTGTTTTAAAGGGGATCTGCGTGTTGGTGCTGTATTAGTGTATAAGTGATGTTGTGTGGGACTAGAGCTGAGGGTCTACACGAGCTCAGAGCAGCCCTCAGCTGATGAAGCAGATACTTGGAATTAGAGGAAGTGGTTGGTCTGTCGTTTTCACGTAAAAGCTTCTTTTCGACGGAGAGTTTGTGTCTGATGAAAGTGTTTCGGTAGTGCGCAAAACTGGAGAGGTTTTGGAAGTGTGCACGTGTGTCAGCCTCGTCTTCGATTGTGTCCCCTGTTGTACTGACCAGAAGCAAGCTGTGTGTTTGCTGTCATTTGTGTTTGCATATTCGTGTCCACACCTTGCGTGTGTGACTGTGTATGAATTTATTCATGTGATGCATGAGCGCCAATACATCATTTGCCAGACTGCGCACAAGTTTCAAGACGCCTTTGCCCTTTTCTACAATAAAATGTTAGATGCCTTGAGCAGACTGTACGCTGCTGAGGACATAGACCGGGGGGCCCGCACATCAGCTCCCCCTTTCGCTCCACTGCTTGAGCCAGTCGGGGTGCCACCGATGCCAGTGGTGGTGGCGAATCACACAAAGGGCACACAAATGGGTGCCAAGACAAGGGGGTCCAGTTTGTCGAGCACCCTGAGAACACCTGATGACGAGATGAACGTCGGGCCGTTCTTGTCTCTAACACATGGCAAGCAGCGGCCTCCGACTACCATGACCATGCACAGGCTCCAAAAGCTCCCTCCAGAAGTACAAGCCCCGAAAGGCTAAACATGACCACACATACGCACAGACCCCAGTAGCTCCTAAATCTTCACAATGGGAAAAGAAAATGTTATTCCATTGAACAGTAGAAGCCTCCTTAAAAATCTTGATGATGTCCATGAGATATTGCATGCGAATCAGCCAAGTGTAATGTGTGTTCAGAAAACACATTTTAACGCAAGACACACAAATTTTTTTGAACAGATACATGGTGTTTAGAATGGGCCAGGATGGTGCTGGTACATATTGAGATTGTGTGTCCATCACTGCCCGGAAATCATTAGGCTGTCAACCTATTCATCTGAACGCTGTCCTTGAGGTTCTCGCAATTCGCAAAAATATGTTTAACAGGTTAATAACAGAATACTCCCACTACATTCGTCCTGATCGCGGGCTATTGAGCTCCGTGTGGAGGCTCTGATAGACCAGTTACCAGAACTATTTCTTCTATTAGGAGGCCTCAATGCTCATAACCTCTTCTGAGGTTCTTCCCGCACGGATGTTCGTGGACGCATCATTGAGAAGTTTCTAACATCATCGGGAGCATGCCTTTTTAACAAAAAATAGCCAACATACTGTAATCTACAATACAAGACATATTCATATCTTGACTTGGTACTCGGTTCTGTAGTTCTCTTTTTATCACTCGAGTGGGACGTGGGCACACACCCATATGTTAGCGACCACTTCCCAACCACTATAGTATATATAGGTAAAGGCCCCAACTGTTTATCTTCCCACAGCAAATTTAACGAAGCAAAAGCTAGCTAGATTACTTTCACAGATGCTTCTAAACTACAGCACACATCCATAGCACACACAGGTAGAGAAAGCCGCGGAACTCCTGAAGGCGCAGATCTTTGATGCTGCCAGAAAATTTATTCTCCAAGTGTCGGGTGCCCGCCAAACCCAAAGAGGCTCTGGTGGAACGAGGACTGCCCGCGAGCACCAGAGGCCCAGAGCAAGTCCAACGGTGTCCTTCGCCAGTACCCCACGGCGGATAACCTCATCTCCTTTATGCGGGCAAACCACTTAGGAGCGTGTGCGCCGTGTGGCAAGAAGGGAGAGTTGGCGCACCTTCCTCACATCCGGAAATTCATACACCGACACTCACAAAGTCTATACACACATGCGAAAACTCAACGGACAACAAACTCACATCCTCCCTCTGGGTAGCACAACTGGGGAAACATTGAAGACAAGGCTAACACACTTGCACAGCACCTCCAACACGTGTCCAGTTCAGCACACTACACAACCAGTTTCAAGAAACACAAAAGGTGTTGCGAAAACAAGTCTCTGCTTGATATCAACAATTCGCGCACTTCTAACAATTTTTGATTTTCAGTTCATCAGCTGAAGGCTGCTCTGACCACATGTAAACCTTCAGCTCCAGGTGCAGATAAGATTACATACACCACTTACATAAAATTACATACAACACTTACACCCAGACACCACTCCTAAAACTGTACAATAAATTACGAAATTTGGGGCACATTCCACACACTTTGATGGTGACCACAGTCGTGGCCGGCTTTCCTGAAGGAAGGGAAGGGCCCTTCTTGTCCTGCCAGTTACCGTCCCAATGTGCTGAGAAGCTGCCTGAGTAATCTCTTCGAGATGATAAACAGGGAGTCTAGTGTACTTCATCGAGAAGAATGGTCTTATCGATAGCTGCCAAGCAGGCTTCAGGGCGGGGCGATCGACCAAAGATCGACTCGTTGCATCAGAGTCGTATGCCAAAGATGGTTTCCTCCACAAGCAGTGTTGTATGATGGGATTCTTTGACCAGAAAAAAGCGTACGATGACTAGTGGTGGTATGGTATGATCTTTGAAGTACTTTGGCATGCTGGGTAACATGATGAACATGCTTGCCAGTTACATATCTGAAAGAACGTTTCACGTGGCAGTTGGAACTGCACTCTGTAGGATTCATGTGCAGAAAAATGGCGTGCCACAAGTTGGAGTTTCGAGCTGCACCCTTTTTATTCTGAAACTGAATTCTCTTAGGACGGTGGTGCCACCATCTATTTTCTGTTCTTTCCATGTAGACGACGTTTAACTCTCCTTTAGATCGTGTAACTTGTTTGTCTGTGAGCGCCAAGTACAGCTAGATGTAAATGAGCTTGCCGGCTCGGCAGATAGAAATGGTTTCAAATTTAATCAGCTAGGTGTAATGACCTTGCCGGCTCGGCTGATAGCAATGGTTTCAAATTTAATCTTGGAAAGTGCTCTTGTGATTTCTTTTCAAAGAGGCGTGGCGTCCGGCTGGATCCCCACCTTCAACTCAATGGTGTATCGATTCCTGTCAAAAAGGAACACAAGTTTTAGGTTAAGCTTTGACGAAAAGCTCACACTCATCCCACACATAAAGCAACTCAAACATGAATGCCTAAAAACAATGGGTATCCTGAAGATTCTCTCGCACATTTCTTTTCGGGCTAACAAACAACTTCTTTTACGTGTTTTTACAAGCCTTAAAGTTCACGATCGGATTATGGAAGCGTTGTCTATGGGTCAGTCACTAAAATATCCCCCAGGATGCTGGACCCTGCTCTTTATCTAGGGCTCTGCTTGACGTGTGGGGCTTTCCGGACTAGTCCAGTTGAAAGCACCTCGTGAGCGAGTGTACACGGGCCTGCTTTATTGTTTTAAAATCTCATCAATGCCCCACCATCCTTTTACGTCAGTTTGTTATGATAATACGATATCTCAACTAATTCGTAATCGTCCATCAATCTCTGCTCCCTTCTCTTTCAGAGTAAGAGAAGAGGCGTCAGAATTTTATGTCAGTTTTTAAGACACAATCAAAACATCCAATACTGAATTTCTAGTACCATGAAATTTCTAGTACCATGGAAGCTTCACCCGATATCATGTGATGTATCTTTTACTAGTGCCGAGAAAAACCGGGAGCAAGAAGCGCGATCTTGCAACATTTTTTGTATCTTAAGCACAACTATAGCTTGCTAAATTTGACACTGATGCTTCAAAAAACTGCCACAATTTTTTGCTGTGCTGTGCGTGGTGGCACCTTAATGTATGTAACACTATGAACAATTATCTTTAGAAGTATCTTTACAAGTACCTTTACAACAGCGGCCTATGGCATACTTCTTGTAGCTACTTTATACTGCTTCCTTTGCTGTTGTGCGTACATGGCCATCACAAAAGTCTGAAAACCATGTGGTCAGTGTTCTGAATATTACTATTGTCTGTATATAAGGTAAACCTTGCAGTGACCATGTACTGTGTGCCAGGGCACTCTGGTTTTGTTGGTAATAATACCACACATCGAACGGCTGCTGCGGCAGCACTTACCACTATAATTGATATAACAATACCCTACACCGATCTCAAGTGAACACCTTCGAATACATGGCCAGCACACTAGAATGAACAGACAACAAACTGCACGTTATAACGCCACTTTGGGGAGCATACGCACTGACACACACAACACCCACAATTAGGTTACCTTAGCTTGATTACGGATAGGCCAAACACGTGTCACACATTCCCACCTGCTGACGGGATCTCTAGGACCCATGTGCAGCGGGTGTGGAGAGGCACTATCCGTGATGTACGTGCTACTTCAATTCAATGCACTTGGCACAACACGACGCAAACACTTCCCACAACTATACAGACAACAAAGTCTTTTTCACCCACGTTTTTTGGAAGACGAGCTCATTTTTTCCATCAAGCGTGTTTTTCAGTTTCTCACTCATCACAAGGGTTTACACCTCATATCTTATCATGTATCTTGACAACCTGTCCCTTTACACGAGTCAGCTTTTTAACCGTCTATTTTACTTCGTTTATTTTAAGTGAAATGGATTACTTTTACTTTTATGTCACTCAAAGATACTAGCGAACCTTTGGCACTTTTTTCCATCAGACGGCCTTGAGCCATAAAAATCTAATCATCATCATAATTATTTTTCGCAACAATCCTACCAGCAAGTACAGCCCTCTCTTTATCACATTGCTCTTCTCCGCATCTCGCGTTTAGACACAATTCAGAATTAAATTGGAACGGGAAAACGGGTCTGATTCGGCTCCGGTTCCGTGCGAAAATTCGGGTTCTTTTCCAGTTCTCGTTCAACACACTAATTGGTGGATAATCGTACACCCTGCTTTACACAAAAACAACTGCACATCATCAAAAAATCAAATTCTCCTACGCATAAAATAAGTATTAATGGATTTGCGCTTTAGAGAAACTTCAATGGAGATGCACCATACGGAGGCTAAGCCTCGAGATCAAGGAACAGCAAAAATGTATGCAAACCGCCCCATTCGGGCGGCTGAAGGGCGTGTAAAAAGCCGCCCTTTCGCATTAAATTGAGGAACATTGTGCCTCCTGTCTATCGCGGCACATGTTATAAATTCATAAAAATCATAACGGTACTTTCAAGAAAGCTTCTACTACTAGCAGTACGGCTTCTGCACTGCAATATACACTGGCTTGAGCTCTCGATGACTCAGGAGCCACTAAAATACTGAAGGAGATCTTACGCGTGCGCCCCCAAAAACCGCTCTACGGAATTTGAAGCTCTGACAAAGGAGGGCTATCTTGGGTTATTTTGAGAACTCAGCGGACGCCCAACTTTCCAGATCCAGGAAACAGAAACCGTGCTTTCAACACAGAGCGCTTATCACCCTCTTCCCCCTACCGCAGTAGTTGGCCAGATCAGCAAGTTATAACACGAAGCTCATTGGCCAGCGTCCTCTGCAGAGCACTGTAGCAACTCAGATCCGTAAAGCGCATTTAAAATTTCACGCAAACTATAAGCAGTACTAAGGAGGCATAACTGCTTTCGCGAGGCTTTGAACTACGAGCTGGTCTTTAACCAGACGTTAATGGGGTCGATGGTGTGAAACTTCGTTCTTTTGATAGAAACATTGTACAGACACCTGCACGTACAATTTTTGACCAGCACCTATATTCCTTTTCATTTATCGGCGGTCCGCATGAATGCACTTGTTTCAAATCACCTGCACCATTGCACAGAACATTTGTTGTAAGGTGTGAACAATGACAGCCAGGGCACAGTCCGAAATATTTGGTGTTTCGGGTACGGGGTTTCAGAGGGTGCACATGCCCTCGCCGGAGCATATTCTTTACCTGGCACCTTACCAGGCGAGCACACCATCCCAAACATTAGGCGATACACAGGGTTTCTCAGCTAGCTAGCATAACCGGAGTCATGTTACAATCGAATGGCGGAAGTCTGTACTCCTCCGACAAATAAAGACTATCACATTGGAAATTGAACATGTAATATATCGCTTTCGAAATTCCCCGGGCAACTCCAACTTGCTAGCTTTCCATGAAAGCGACTTGCAGTGAGGGTACAACAAAACAGAAGCTTCTTTCTTTCTGGGTTTTCACATCAACCGAAGTTTTGATTGATTGTCTCATTGATTGAACGTTTATTAGCATTTTTTACGTAAAATTTACGTACACTGATTACAGAAACACGATGTAAAATACAATAAATAGGAAAACTATTACGGGTTCCATTAAGAGGAAAAAATGCTGGGCTTAAAAGATTCACCACTGTATAGGTGTACAAATATCAGTGTTCACCACCAAAGAAAAAAAAAGCAGTGACGGCCTGCTCAAATATTGACTCTTCAGTTTTACCACATTATTGTGTGATCTCTTCAATTTATTAGGCGAACTATTTCATATCTTTAACCCTGTCAATTGCATTATTCTCTCCCCATAAACGTTATTTCTTGGCGCCGAGTTAAAGTTAACGAACGTGAGACTTCTAGTAGGGCAACAAGAGGAATGAAAACACGAGACATCCAAATGGGTATTGTATTTTACAATACTATTAACATAAAAAGTCGTCCTGTATTCACGCGAAAGATCAAAAGATAATATTTTTAGCGTTCAAAATAATGGCTGGCTTGGCTCATTGTGTTTATTGTGACTTATTATTTTTATGGCACGCTTTTTAAACCTCCAAAGGAGATCCACATAACAACTGTAAGTCTGGGCCAACGATTCCATGCAGTAGTTAAATGACTATTGATGAATGCGAAGTGAAGCGCCCGCTGAATGCTTTCGTTGAAGTAGTCTCCAGCTTGCTAAGGCGCAAGACAGTCGGAAGACAGCTTTACACCGGCGGCTATAATTTGTCCGGCCCAGTGATAGGGATTATCAAGTAAAATCCCTAGGTATTTAAACATGTCCGTACGTTCCACTATGCAGTTGTCAATTTTAATCTGAGTATCTTCGTAACTAATTATTTTCTGCTTACCTGAAATATAACGTACTTTTATTGTTAGCATTAGCGTTAACCTGTTAGCAAGAAACCACTTGGAAATGTTTTACTCTTCTGAGTTTACTTGTGTTTGTAATTCAAAGTATTGTCGGGTGTACATATTATTGCTGTATCATCAGCATACATAATAATTTCAGAAGATCTTATTACATGAGGCGAGTCGTTGGTATAAAGTGAAAAGAACAAGGGCCCGAGAATCGATCCCTGAGCACCACTGTGTTCAGATATTGCAGTGTTGAAGTAACGTCGTTGATCACGGCAGCCTGCTGTCTGTTTTTGATGTAATTGTAAAATAACTTATAGGCTTGATTACGTACGACGTAGTGGTTTATTTATGCAAAAGAACTGAATGATCTACCGTATCGAATGATTTTTGTAAGTCAAGAAAAACAACTCCCACTAGATTGTTGTTGCTTAGGGCTGTGTTAATCGATTGAGCCATTGTGTTAATCGATTGAGCCAATCCAACAGGACATTGCGTTCGACGTAGAATAATTACACAGAAATCCCCGTTGCTGAGGACAAAGAACCATGTACTCGTGTAAAAACAAATTTATGCGGTTTGATAGGAGTTTTTTTTTACAACGCTAAGAACAGATATCGGTTTGTAACTAGACGGATCAGAATTGTGGGCTTTTTGTACGCTGGGATTACTTTGGAATTTAATTATGGATGGGTAAGGTTTGTTTTGTATACAATAAATAAATAAATTGCATGAGATTGGACCTAAACTATCTTTGTTTTCTATTACCAATCCTTCTGTAATTTGGCGTAGTCCGAAATAATTGATAGTTTAAAAATTTAATATTGTGAACAACTTCGGAAAGTTCAATACCATTCATCTCAAAGGTATTGTCAACTGGGTTGGACGTAATGTAGCTGTGTACAAACGGGCAATTTTGTCTGCTAGACCTTTGCCTATACCAGAAAAGAAGCCGTTGAACGCTTCGACAGTGCTGTTGTCAACGCTGTCAGCAGAAACGCGCTGTTATTGACGGCCCCCAGTAACCTCGTCTATGATACCCCATATTTTTCGTGTATCGCCAGGTGCCTCCTGTATGCAGCACTATTAGTATTGTTTATTACGTGCTCTGATTATGATAACGCATTTATTCTGTAGTCGCTTGGACTGAACAAAATTGTAACTCTGTCTTTTCCCGTTTTCATTTATTGTACAAGAAATTCTTTGTTTTTAATAGTTGCAAAATCTTTTCATTTTCCCAAGGCCAGATTGCTAATTGCTATGAACGGGTAGAGAGCACGCCACGGCATTTATTGACTACGTTTTTAGGACTTTGTAGGTTCGAAAACTGAGTATTAATATTGTTGTCCTATATATCGTCGAAACTTAATTGCAAGAGGCTTTGTCTCTGCATCGTGTAATCTGTCTTGACAATATGTCGTCAATGTTGCTGCTTAGTTTGATTTATGTTGTTAAGCACAATAACGCTTTAAGGCGATCCGCAATGGGTTCATTGCATTCGCCAACGTGAACGACGGTATCTATATTTCGTAGTGCTCGATCTATATATGATGAAGATACAATTGTAATACGCATGGGGGTGGTTATAACATTTTTGAAGTTAAATAACTGCCACAGGAGTGAGTAATCCTTATGAATATCATGACTAGAATCAAGGATAAAGTCACCAACTGTGCCAACGGAGTCAGTGTACGTTCTTGGTATCGTAATGAAAATCATTTCCAGTTTAGCAAGAAAAGCGGGTAGACTATAATTGGGAGGCAGATAGACGACACCAACAATGAGTTGGAATTCTAACTTTGCGAACAAGGCTTCTATATAAGAACAAGTGCGTCAAATTGATGGGAACGGTTTGAAAGAAAAACGTGCAAGAACATAATGGGCGACGCCGCCACCGCGATTATAACCTCCTCACCATTTTGCACCCACGTTTCCGTGATTGCAATGATCTGAAACGGTTGCGCGCATGCTCAGACAACTGTGCGACAAGTAAATCTAAGCTATTTCTGACACTTCGAACATTGCCGTGTAATATTTACGAGCTCGTTTGGCCAGGAGGTTGTTGAACCTGAACATTATTCGTTGTAAAGTTAAGCCTTGGTACCTTAATAAAGTGTTAGGACTGGATGAATGACTACACGACCCTTACGAGGCCATCTTCGCAAGGTATGTAAACAACCTTCGCTTTTTCCGAGGTTCTCTTTAGGATCTTGCTGTCAGAAACCCAAGCGAATTTCCAGTTTTTCTCAAGCTTTGCACTGATGGCTTTGCCTAAGCAAAACTTTGTTTTCAAGGCACAGATGTTGGTTGATGTAAACTGGTTTGTTGCAGACCCAAGCATCGCCGTGTATATTATGTTCTTTTTGGCAGCCTGCAGGACACTATCTCTAGTCGACCATAAGCTAAACTTAACAGTGAAGTTAGGAAGCCTCTTTGAAGCTACTCGGTGCACAACGTCAATATTCTGAGAAGGAACGTCCACACCTAGACAGGCAGTGATTTGCTTCATTGTTTCCTTTATGTCCTCGTTTTCTGTAAACAGGACACCTTTCAGCTCAAGGTTATTCTTTATGCTTCACTGTTTGAGCTCCACAAGTTGCCTTCTTACATGCTTTGTTTCTCTGTTCAGTATCTCAGTTTTGCGGTGAAACTCAAGGCTCTGAATCTTTACTTCAGTGAGGTCCTCAGAGATAGACTTTACATACACCTTGAATTCCTCGAAGCCATCACTCATGAATTTTATTGAAGTCGTGACAGAAGTAACTTCGGTTTTTATATCAGTGGTTGAGGAACCAAGAGCTGTTACCGCGGCTGTTAACTTGCTCATGGCCTCAAGAAACTTCGACGTCATTTCAACCAGAATATTCGCGATTTCTGTAAGGCTAGTTCGTTGTTTATCTCCGAGGCCCTTTGTGAACTCTGTCAAAGGATCGGTTTACTTTTTATCTTTTGACGTCCCAATGCGTCAGGTATTCCTGGACAACACAGTTTCAGCCAACAAAACACTCGGAGCAATCCAAGCAGCCGCAGTACACCAGAATATATCGTGTACATACACGTATGAACAGTACCTGCATTGATACAGAAAGCGGTTCAGAGACGTTGTCGTTCGGCTGCCCGGATCACTCTGATATGAAGTAGCTATTGGCCGGGTCTATATGGGTGACGGGGCCGTCAGCACGTTCTCTTTCCATGCACAGAAGCCGGGCCGATGTTGCGCAGAAGCCGTTGAAGCCACGTGCGTTTGTAGCGACTACGACGGAACCAGCCTGCTGACGTGATGGCGTCCCTGGTTGCAGAAGCAGATGACACTCCCGGCGCGTACTGTTTCGCCGTTTTCCTACAGTGATACAGAAAGCGGTTCAGCCACGGGGCGGCCTCTCTCGCATCCACCGTGGTCCCGAGTAATTCGCGCCAACAGCGCCAAATCCTCCCCTAGTGGTACGTGGCGTCTGAAAAACGTTGCATTTATCGTCATGGCAACGAGTGGCGAGGGGGAAAGGAGGTTGGTGACGTTGCGGGCGCTGATGACGTCATTTTTCCCGCGGCAGCCGGTCCGGGCCGCCGCGCGCCGGCCGCAGCAACCGACACCACGGCCGGGCTGGAGGCGCGGCGGGCGCGCACTTTCATGAAAGTGCGCGTTCGCCGCTCCTCAAATCCGGCCGTGCCGACGCTCGCCCAACTTCCGCACCTGCCGCCGGTCGCTGCTCATGGGCTGCTCGGCAATGGCACCAGCCGCCAGTCGTTTGGTATGTGTGTGCAGTAACGCGTTTCACAATTGAACGAAGGAAACATGTTGGTAATAGTATGTTTTCTGGTGTCGAATTGTTGTCTTTGTGGCGATAATAATTGGAGCGTTACACAAACATTCTTTTCGCTTTTCTTTTATTCAAAATTCATATGAAGACATCTTTGATTCGAAGTGATGAAAACACATGCACTACACAAAATATAATGCACATACATTTTATGTACACTCTGTTGGACTTTAAGCAAAAATATGACATGCAAATTTAGATATGCAAAATTGCAGAATAGAAAAAAAAACGTGCAAGATGCACATTTAGGTACACAATAACTGATTACGCAAGAATAACTTCGAAAGTTCTAATCACTATACATAATTTTTTCGCGCACACCTCGACGGGGGAAGGAAAGAACTTGAAAGTTCCATTCAATTTATACTTATTTCTTGGGCTCGCCTCGAGACGGGAATGTTTAGACATTCAAAAAATTAGTTTCAGTTCAGAGACACAGTAAACGGGAACCTATAATTTAAAAGAAAGCACGCACAGGTATGCTTCAGCGCCTGCCTTTTGGGCCAGTTAACGCAAACTCTGAAAGGAAGCGTTGACCCGACCATACACTTCCGAGAAATCTTGTTCACACCAACAAAATGCAGCGAGGAAAAACTGTTGCAACACAATAACCGCACTATTGACCACTCATTGCTAGATTATATCTGCGTACAAAAATAATGCGCAACCACGTCGTATAATACAGAACACAATCGCAACACAAATCGAGCGCACCCGTCTTTTCTTTTAATGGCGCGTGAACAGTCTGATTGTGAGGGGGGGGGGACGCGCAGAAAAAAAGTTTTCCTGTATTGTAAGCCGCATGTACCGAGCTCATTACTTGCAGATATCGGCTAGGTTGTCACACGCTACTCCCTAGCTCGTGTCTGGGCAGCGCCTCTTATCTCAGCCTGTCCGATATCGATTCTAACTTTAGAACTATGAAACAGCAAAGCCACTCGCGATAAGATGACATGGCGCGTGCGCGCAGGTTAGATTGAACAGCAAAGCCGGCAATGCTACCCTTTTTTTTTTGTGAGCGAAACGCTTGCAATGGCAGCTGCAGACAACGCATGTATTTCGGCTTGGCAGTCCACTGCTCCCTGTGCAAATTGACTGGCATTGAACACCGCGGTTTTACGTCAGATTTTTCGGAGCACTGAAGCAACGTTTGGCAGCAGTTTTGCCGCAAATATCCGTTTTGGAGCAAGATGGCACCGGAAAAATTGGTTAGGGCACGCCACCCCGCGCCAACAATCGCCGTGGTGATAGGTACGCAGTCAATGACAAGAAGCGCGTACAGTTGAGCTTGCCTTCTTTGTGAGCAGGTGCAGCGTGATAACTTTTGAGGGGTTGTGGTGATTCACCACAGGAAACGTCCAATGAAGTCTCGAACCATCCTCGACTTGGGGCCCCACTCAAGACTCAAACCCACTGCACGAAACAACAACAAAAAATACATCGATAAGAATCCTGAATTGACGTTCAAGCAGTTACTAAGGCAATCGCAAAACGGCAATGCCGCCTCAAATTCACCTTACGAGCAAGACTTTGCGCGCCGAATGCGCGTTTACTTCTATTAAAACTTTGTGTACCTGCAAGGCTGGGATATATTTGCACATTAGTTTACACTCCGAGACGACTGACATGTCTCATTAACTTCCCGTTACATGTGCGAAGTGAAAATAGAAGACTGCAATCGGTCGGCTTCTAATCACTATAACTTGTACAAAGCTAATTTGCTTACCTGTCATTTTTGGAGAAGACGAGAAAATTGGCCGGACTGTTTCGCCCTGTGTTGCTGCACCACAGAGCTGCGCAGGACTGGTGACGCTCCTTCCCCCGCGGCCCCATATTTAGAATACATTCGTATATATTTTATAATGCAGCGAAACTTTCAGACCGTGGAGGCGTTTAGGCAACCCGCGCAGCCCTTCGCACGCCGGCTCGCTTACGCACGCACCGAACTGGCCCGCCGTGCGCGCCCAGAGAAAGAAAAAAAATATTGACGCCGGTGAGCTGTTGCGCACGCGTGAGGAGGCGCGGAAGCTTGCGTGGTGTGGAAAGAAAGAAACGATGAGGGAAAGGGAAGGGCCACGCCGCAGCACCCTGCCGCTAGGATCGCCTCAATTTTGAAACCGAAACTAGCCAGAGTCGCCGGCCAGTGGTTCAGCGACGTTGTTGTTCGGCTGCCCGGACTGCTCTGAGTGCAAATAAAAAAGATCAAAAGAGCAACAAATCTGGTAGACCAACCACTTGTTGTCCTCACTTTCTATCTTACAAATGGTGCCTGCTCGGTTCCGTGTATTTGATGCGTCAGTAGCTTGCGGAGAGGCACGTGGCAAATGCCGGTGTGAAAGCACCCTTCACCCTCATGTAGGATGGAACAAAATACGTACATACAATGGTAACATCATCATCTCTATAATTATTATTATCCTTCTCAGGTAGCCAGCTTCACCAAGGCCTTCCTCACTGACCTCTACATAGACCTGTCCTGCGCTTCTCGAGTTCAGAGTTTACACCGAATTTCCTTATTTTACCCCTGCATCAGAATAATTGCATTCCTCCTCTTCTACAGCCATCTTTTGGTTCCCAGTATGTTACTCAAATTGTCTAACGGTTGTCGCTTTGCCACAATACATGGTCAGCTGAAGTGGATTCCTTTTCCTTTATTTGAAATAGCATATTTTCCAATCTAGTTTCTTTGCTGATCATGTAGCTAGTTTCCTGTCCTCCAGTTTTACTCGTAACACTATTCGTTCCATGACCCGTTGAACCGACCTTACTTTGCTTTCTAGTTGCTCAGTAAGGCGCCAAATTTCATCTCCGTATGTCCTAACCGCCACTATAAAGAAATTTGTCTTTTGAGTGGCAGAGGTACCTTGCTTTTTATTGCTTCGAAGTGCTTCCCGAGTGTTCCCCAGCCCCTACGTGTTCTACGCCAGATTTTTCCTTCGTGTTGGGTTCAGTATTAAGCATGTATACGACGTAGTTGTAATGCGCCGGATTTCTGTTTCATAGCTTGGGTCAATATTAAATATCTATACGAGGTAGTTGTAAGCTTTTACGTCTTGTAGAGTTTCGTTTCCTAAGCTGAACACGACGTTTTCCTAACGGTTAGACCTCACTACTTCATATTTATTCATCTGCATTTTTAGGGGTTGATTTCTTACTGTAGCCCGTCCTGCATTAGCAGGGGTTTTGCAGTCTTACTCAGCAAGACAATGTCGTCGGCATACCTCAAATGGCTCAAGTTTTCTCGTTGATCTTTTTTCATATGTTTTCCCAGTTCAACTTTCTCAACACTCCCTGCAGACATGTTGTGAATATTTTTGGAGACAATGCATTTTTATTTCTTTTTTAAGTTCGGATAGAAAATATATTGCCTGCCTTGTGGAGGCAAGGCAAGCGATCCTGCCGTACATTCTTTCTATTTGTCTCGTTGAAGTATTTTGTAGATTTTCTGTAATGCCAGGTCTTTTAGTGTTTCTAAAACGGCTGCGGTGAGTACGTAATCAAACGGTTTCTCGCAATTCATATAAGCCATGTGATCACGTTTACTCTACTCTGCGTAATTTAATATCTGTTGATTGAAGACATGGGTGTGACCCATGGTTGAGTACACTTTCCTAAACCAAGCATTCTCCCTGTGTTGCTGGAAATCGAGATGGTCAGCTATGCGGATAATTAAAACTTTGGCAAACAACTCGCAAAAAAGTGAGGGTTGGCTGATTGGTCTGTAATTCTTGAGGTCTTTGAGATCGCCCTTCTCATGAATCAGAATAGTGTTGGTGGTTTTCCAGGCTAAGTACATATTTTGAGTGCTGAAGCTTTCCACGAATAGTACAGCAGTATTCTACGGTACGATATCTCCTCCCTTATTCAAAATATTCACGGTGATGCTGTCTGTCACCTGCAACTTTTTCTATTTTCGTGAGTTTGAGAGCCTTTTCTTCTTTCTCTTTAGTTACTTGTGGGACATCGCAAGTTGAATTTTTTTCTAAGTAGTGTCCCCTCATGTTATGTCGTTCGCATGCATCCCGCTGTAAAGTCTTTTTGCTACCTTAATTATCTCGTAATGTCTCTCAGCATAGTCTCTGAGCGCATACACCCAGCATTTCCAGATAGGCCACTTTCTCTTAGATGCTTTCAAGCTTCCTCCTATTTCCTGCTTTTCATTCTCCGCTGTATTGTCATATGCACGAATTTAATTTGTTTTGAATAAATACCTGTCAGCCTAAATTTAACTGGGGACGCAGGCAATGACGAGAGATGAAGCACAAGCGCTGATACTACCAACTGAATTTGGTAGCGCTTGTGTTTCGTCTCTCGTAATTGTCTGCGTCCCCAGTTAAATTTAGGCTTACCAGTATTTATTCAATCATGATCCAACTAGCTCAGATTCTGCCTATTCGTTTGTTTTACTACCATTAATCACTTTCGACCGCTCGGCTAACTCAATCTGCTCCGTCAAACTAGACACTGTCACGTTCCTACGTGTGCCAATTACCCCCTTCGTTTTCTTAGTAAGTTTTCCGGTTTTATTCCTACATGCTACGTCTAATACGCCTCCTGCTCATTCACTGATTGGCGATGTGGTGACATTGTTAGCCTGACTACACTGACCTCATTTGCTTCTTTTAGAGGAGCGAATTTGTTTAGAAGTATTTAAACATCATGTGTTATGACCCTGACTGACAATATTTAGCATTTCTCAGCTTTCGCTGGTTTTCTTCTTTCTCTTCAAGGACATAACCAAAGCTTCCATCGAACTAGCCTATGATGACTGCTCCGAATCTTATTCAGCACCTCTACGTCTCGCAGAATACCTAGGTTGTCATTTAAAATGAAGTCAATTTCGTTTTTATTGTACTATCGGCACTTGTCCATGTCTCTTGTCAATTGTGTCTTTTGTAGAGTAACGTGTTCCTCAACCTCAAGTGTTTTGTCTATGCAAAAGCCAGCTGTCTATATCGTCACCAAATGTAATTTTCTACACCAAAGTTTTCTGCTGACCTTTATTCCGTTTGCTTTTAAACCACTTTTGCGTTAGGGTTTCTCATAACAATCGTGAACTCTGTTGATGCCTTCTTCATTGCTGATGGTCTGTGTCCATAAAAGCTGTCCACGCCTTCATCGCGAATGCTGGTTTTTTGAGTATAGACTTGTACTATCCCATTGCACAACATATATTCTTAAGACGTCCGTTTTACAGCGAACGTCCGAGTCCCGCGCTCGATGTTCAGCGGACGTACTTATTTTCTCGGAAACGTGAATGCGTGTTCAATTTGATCTAACAAACATCGGAGTTAGATTAGCGCATGGATGTTTATTATGATCAATTAAATAAAATCTGCTGAATGCCTGTCGTACGTCTGTCAAGTTGAAGGAGTATGCCTCGTAATTGGCCTCGATATAATTACCTCACTTACATTCTTGTTGCCTTCAGCGGGATACACACGATTTCTGAGTTCAGAAAACAACTTTAAAAGCCGTAACTCTTGCGCCTTTCTACATCGCGCACAAAACACTAGTTGCGCAGTGATCAATTCAATTTATGTTATGTTGGAATTAAAAAAAAGAAAGAAAGCAGACCTCGCAAAGCTTGAGAAAACATGCTGGTTGAGATTCAATGTTGGATTGCTTGATTTGCTGCGAATTAGGCTTCAGTTTTTTGTAAAAAAAGTATCACATAGTTTCTCATAGCTTTGAAGTTCTCCAAAAAGGAGCATTGGAAAGCCAAGACTAGTCAAGCGAAGTCAAGCCGTAGCGCCGTATCCGTTTGCTTTTTGGATATCTTGCGAACCGCTAACGTACTTCGATTATCGTAGAGAAAGAAACGCTCCTGCTTTCTTCTAGGCATTTTGGCCTTCTCTACAATAGTTAACATTTTTAAGTGCCAGTGAGGGGGCCTTCTGTGTACTGCGAACGCTGTACGCTGTACTGGAGTTAGGCATACGTGGCTTCGCATGTTTTGAACTATAGTGTGATAAAAGCGCACCAAAAATCATTTTTCTCCGAACATATTGGCACGATAAATTGGTTGTACCGTTTCCTTCAGGCTGTCTACAGTGCGTGCACGTACTCTTGTTGAAACAGAAAGTCGTTCACTACGCCCGCGTTCGATTGAGCCCGGCGTTACCTACGTCGTCGTGTGAGCAGCGGCAACTCTTATGATAACGCAAGGTCACGGAAAGGGTTCTACCAGTTTTTACTGTGATGTCGTAACGAGCGTGCGCGGTGCATTGAAGTTGATGTGAAGTTTATTCACGGTGGGACAAAACATGTAAGAACTCGTCCGGTGCATTTTAGGTAGGGGTTGATTTCGCGAAGCCAGCGAGTACCCGACCATTGTGTGTACGCCGAGGTACCCTACAGTGTGGCCCATGCCGGCAAGCGCGGCAAAATAAACGAATTTTACCCATGGGAACATGAACTGCACCTATATATTACCACGACTGTAAGGTTGATTACACTCTCAGCGGAATCCTATAAGGGATTTTGATAATGCATCAAAGAAGAAGAAAAAGAAGAAGAAGGTTTCGGGCCGCTTGGGAGCCGAGGGAAGAAGACGAGCAAGACGTCGAAGCTAACTTGAACTGGCTTGCTGTCGGGCACAAGTTCTCCTTTTAGAATAAACTAACTCTTTCCACCTGGTACAACCCTCTACGTGTGAGTTCACCGTTACCTAATTGGTGGAGTGTGCTGGGTACATGATACCCCAATCATCAAGCACTGTTCCCGCCGAAGTGTCGCTTGTTCACGAGCGGACCAGCCGTCGCCTACTCGGACTGCCGGCGGAGTGCGGCCTCCTACCTGAGCGGGCAACCAAGATGACAGGACGCAACACCGGCGCTGTGAACATGAACTCGATTGACGCCCCTCTTCAGTACGTGGTGCAACAGCCACGTACACCAAAAGTCTTCTACGCAATCCTTACGAAGACGTGGAGGACTGGTTGGACCACTTCGAACGAGTGGCCACGTTCAACGGCTGGGTCAATGACTGTAAACGCCGACAGGTGTACTACTCTCTTGAGGAAGGGGCGCGAACGTGGTTCGAGAGCCATGAATCCACATTTTCGTCGTGGGAGGAGTTTCGTCAGCGCTTACTAGCGACTTTTGCTAGGAGCGACCGCGAGGAAAAGGCTGAAGCTGCCCTTAAAATCAGAAATCAGCGCCAGAACGAGAGCGTTACCATGTACGCCGAGGATATGACCCATCTTTTTAGGCCCGCAGATCCTGCAATGACAGAAGACCTGAAGGTCCGGCAACTAATGCGCGGCGTAAAGGAAGACATCTTCGCCGGGCTAATATGGAGTCCCCCGAGAACGGTTGCGGGATTTGTCAGTAACGCTGCAACAAATGAAAGGGCACATCACCAAATGTCCCGGTAGTGCAACCGCCAGCAAGCCAGTGGAAGTCAGCTTCGATTTCGTTCTCGTCTTCTTCCCTCGGCCCCGTTCACCGTTACAATATATAACGAGCTTGCTCATTTCGCTTGTATGCATGCGAATCCGCTAATAGACGCCGTCAATACATGTCGCGGTGGTTCTGTGGCTAAAGCATTGTGCTGCTGATCCCAAGGACATGGGTTGTATTCCCAACCACGGCTGCCACGTTTCGGATGGAGGCGAATAGCCAAAACGCCCGTGTGTTCGAGATGTTGCCACACCTTTAGGAGACCCACATGGTAAAAATTCACCAAGAGCCATCCACAACGGTGCGCCTCATCGCCTGTGTAGCGCCGGCGAGTTAAACCATAAAAATAATTTTTAAACGCTATCAAGGCGTGTAGGACTAAATGATTGGTTCGTTGCTCCTTGCTTCGATGCGCCGATGTTGTGGCGTGTTAAACACTTCTTGATAATCTGCGTTGGTGCCTGATGGTGACAGCACTGATGACACGACGACGATGAAAGTTGTTGAGGGTTTTCAAACTGTATATTTACACGGATGACATATACAGGATATTTACAGACTGACGTAGAAAGAGTAAAGAATAAAGTGGGTTCCTAGGTCAGCTAATACTTTGTGCCCGCGGCACCTCCGTCAGCGACGGACCCTGACCTAAGACTACCCAAGAGGTGAGATCCTCTCTAGTCTGACCTGGCTAGCCCGGCAATACGCCGGCCGTGCATAGCACATTAAACCCTGAGGATTCCACCCCGAGACCTCATGTCTCGTGGTTTTAATGGGTCATTAAGTCTCCACCCCCCATACACAGGCCAATCAGCATACCTTGGCGATCTGATTGGGCGGGTTTCCACATGCGGGTTTAAGCCGCGGTGGGCAACGCCGCCCATAACCCTGAGACATCGGTCACCCTCTCTCACAACAGGAAGAAGGAAAATATCAAAAGCAAACCAAACAAACACAGCACACACTCAAACACCCGCGAAAACACGTGCAAGCGCCAAGGACACGCTTTTACGAACGTGGTCTGCGTGCCTGTTCCGACGCATCTCGTCCGAGACAGGACAGCTACTCAAGCCAGCTGAAACCCATAAACATCCGCCTAAACGACCCGGCGCGCCCCCAAGATTCTCCGGCGTTGACAGGCGATGCCCCGTTACTTGGACCGTGGGCCGGAAACAGCGCGTGGGGACAAAAGGACAAGGCGGCCGGCCCAGGCGGCGCCTCTGCCGCGCCCATCCCGGGCAGCAACGCGCGCCCCCTCGCAAGCCTCCACTCCGCGCGCGCACTGGCCAACAAAAGAAAAGTCTATCGCCGTAAATCGGTAACTGTCTAACCACAGTTGACAGCTCCACGCTCCCCGTCTCCAGCCGCTCGACGGACCAAATGGTTTTACAACCTGCTAATGGAAACCTCGGTGAGCCCCGAGCCAGCGGCTGCCATGCCCCCAGGGTGCCATTTGAGTCGCCAGGATACCAAAGTTTTCCCACGGATACACCACGCACTCCGGCCAAAACAATGCGACAGTGCAGCTGCGACCCCAGACAATGTGTCCTTCCGCGAACGGCATGACCCAGAGACCGCTTGCTCTTCACGAGCTTGCTGCCATAAAGTCATTCATTCCTACTTGTCGGAACCGCCGCTCCCCACGCGTTCGACTTTGCAGCGTCGCTGGCTCCTGGAACCCTTACAGTAGGTGAAAGCGTATGTTTATATTGTAAAACATTTAGAGGGAACACAACGGTCTTGCTCGATGCCACTGGAATAGAATTTTTCTATTTTAAGTCAGGCTAGGCCGTCGTTCTGTAGTACAGATTAACAGTGGGTGCATGCATCGTATCGAAATGTGCACCCCTGGCTCTACCAATCTTGGAAGTGGGTTACAGGGCGTTAAAAATTATTGCTATATGAAAGAATTACCCTGGCAAATCAGGCTTTCGGTGAGCGAAGTTAGCTCCCTTCACAAGCGACAGTAACCGCGGGAATGTATCGCGTATAAAGGCGCGTTCCCACTAGCGACTAAAGCAAAAAAGCGCTTATTTCTGTTCCCTTTGCAGCGACAACAATTAGTTAATACCAATCAACAACAGGGACGTCAGGAATGCGAAAATAGCTATGTCTGGTGAGTGGATTGACATAAATTGCGTCGTTTTATGGTTGCAGTTGCCGGTGTGAATGTACCTGAAAGGCACACTTAAGGTTTGTAATAATAGGGCCCGTATGGATGGATTTCGGAGCCGAGAATCTGGGTACACCATTCTCGCGACTATCGTTAAGTCAGAAAACGCCAGAAAAGGGAAAACAGGTGACGACGCCCCGTAGACTTTTGGGTACTATGGTTTGTGACGTCATGAAAGTGATTAACAGCGAGAGGTCATTAGAGAAGCAACAATAGGGGTTTCCCTCAGATAAACTGTCCTAAGTGGCTGAGCACGTGAAACAAACTTAAAGCTTTCTGTAATATCATCTTATCTGAAATACACAGCCAACAGCTTTTATACTCTGCGCGACAGTCTTCTTCCTTCACTATTGATTGAGATGCTTTCAAATTTGTTTTCAAAACGCACTCGTGCGCAATATGCACTGCAGGTGGGTGAGCGGTTCACCAGAACTAATCTCCCGTTCGCGGCCGTTGAAGGACCAGAAGGACGGTTGATATTTTGTTTAAAATGTTCCTATAAGTATACCGCACCAGCTTCGAACATATTCGCCCGCGAAATGAGCTTACTGTGAGTGGTAAGCTTACCGATCCGACCGTTCGCCTCTAGCTGCTGCTGATAATCCGTAAATAGTGCGCCGCTTTGCCTTTGTTATGTTTGAGCCAGGAAAGGCGCGCCAGGCAACTACTTCGGTACGCAGCTGCCGTGACGAGTGTTTATTTAATGCTAGTTTCACGCCGCGAGAGAAGATATATCCTCTAGATGCTGTGATCGCTAGACGAAGAGAAGTTATTGCGCCCTTCTGAACGGCGCCAGCGTGGATCCCGGGACGCCGCCATGGATATTGAAAACGCAGCTTGTTGGTTCAAAACCGGCTTCGACGCAGCCCTACACGCTAAGAGCTGGTTCTATGGGGTCTGGAATGCCGAAAACAATCCTGGCACACCGACCTCTCGAGCATCTAATTGCGTTTAGAATTCCGTCTCTGAAAAATCACAAAGTCCAACCAAGCGTATTGATCAGATAAACGTTTCTATAGTCGGATGTAGCGTGGACACGTGAAAGCTAGCGATGCCAGTGTTTGTCTGGCGTTAACAGGCCAGCCACCTTGACATACGAACTAGATGTCACATGACAAAAGTGTTGAATAAATTATTATTGTGGTGCATAAAACGAAATATTTATGATGAGTAATACCCCGTCCTCATTGCCTATCTCTAGCTGTCTCGTGGCATTTATGTACCACCTGCCCAAGGCTGATGATTTTAACAGGCACGAAAAATGTCACATTGACAGCAGAGTACATTGCCAGCTTAAACCCAAGCGGCCTCTCTGAAACAACCACTACCTTTTCGTTTTCGTATTTTTTTTTTTCCGGAAGCGCTCGATCTCGATAATGTTCTATTATCAAGTACTGACTTGTCCCTGGAAGTATTGCAACAAAATTGTAAAGCTCAACACAAGAAGTCCAAACCATTTTGATGATCGTTATGAGTTACTAAAATCACTATCCAAGAGGTGTGTGATGAATGTTTGAGTCGGTGGAGATAGTTTGCTGGCTTTAGAGTAGGACCACAAAGTGCTGCTGGAATATTCAAAGCTGAGAAAAAGTGCCGTGGCATGGTCGTTTTCTCTCAAGGATTTGTCCTTTTAAATGATATCAGATAGTTTTTAAGGACAAAACACCAGGTAGAGAATGGCCGCTTATCCAGATTCTGTGCCATTACTGGAAATAAACTAGTAGACACAATCTTCGGTGTAAAGCACAGACCAGAAATAATGAGAAACTTTAGGTGACGTGTCGATGATACCGTTTTTGCCGAGGAAGGTGCAATGTACTTCAATGTCACTGTGTCATCCTCAGTGCCTGTTAAAAATAGAAGCATTTCTCCGGCTGTAAAGAAACATTACCGGAAGATGACTCTAGATATTGAAGAGCGATGTCATACTAATATGCTTAATAAATATATTGTTTTGTGCGTAACAAACACGGCTTATGAAATTTGTTTGTTTTGTGGGGCATCGTACATCATTCAGACAGGCTGTTGTGTTAACGCAATGCTGAGAGAGCAATAAACCCCATCAGAGTAAAGTGAGCACGTGATTCACAACGTGTTTATGGCGTACCACATCAGCACGAAAAGACGTGGATGCATCAGCCAGGTACTGTGAAACTATTTCGATGAGGTTTTAGGTGGTATAAATTATGTTTTTTTTTATAACAATACGCGTTTGGTTGAATAAAAATAACAGGTAATAGCGCTGGTGTGCCTTTTGAACTCCTCAGTGCTTGTGTGTTTTACTGCAATATACAGCTTGCTGAAATTACTGTTACTCGATAAAACAAATATATGTCAACTTAAATGTTGTGTGTAGCATCACTTGCGCTTGGGGACTTAGTCAAGCCTTATCAACTTTTTTTTAAAAAAACAGACCCTCCGCGAACCACGAGAAGCCTCACAACTGCTGCAATGAGCACCGCCGTATAGAAGACGTGCTAATATGTTGCCAGCTATGATCATGCACTCTCATCAAAACGCCAACATCTGGGATTATTACTGTTACCGTGAAAAAAAAACATAGATTAGTATCTAGCCGAGTAGATATTTCATGCTTAAGATGCCTACTTAGCATGCGCAAGGCCTCGAACGTATGGCTGTTTTATTTGCTCCACATTTATGGCAGTAATAAAGTGAAGCCGCAATAAATGGAACGAGGACAATACGGGCAAGGTACTTGCCTGACTTCTGACAGTTTATTTATTTAAAGGAGCTTCTTTAGATGAAATGTTTGCTATCCAGGAACTGGCGATGTACAAAGTGCCACCGATTTATTCAGAAAGATAATTATTTGGCGAGTTTGTTTAATGAAGAGCTGTTATGTCACTTTGCCCTGAATCCTGTTTCAACTCTGGATGATTTTATCCTAGTCAAACAGTGGCTTCCACTTATGCCTAAATACCACCGGCAGTTACTAAGGAATTGCGCAGCAAAGTCCAAGGACTTTTTATTGGAGGCAGAAAGCAAAATTGGTGTGTTGGGAGCTCACCGATAGATAAGGTAGAGTGATGTCAAGAATAACACTGAACACAGCACCATGTCATGCTTCAGTGCCCAATGGTGCATTTGGTGCCTTAAACAGTAAAAACTCAATTTTTTTTCTTGATTGCCTTACTAGCAGTGTTACAATCATCAAGGCTCAGCATAGGGCTTTGCTGACCTAGCGATTGTACAAATTTGTGTATTGCCATTCTGTGACAGTGGATCTTTTGGTTCCCTGTCAACAAGCTGCTTTTGCTACGCTAGCGGGCATTACATCGCAGCTAGTCAGTAATAAGATCGTAGGAATCTAGCCAAGCACTGCGAATTCTACGAGCCTTCTTACATCCCATGTCCAGCTTTCCGGCTCATGTCCAGTGGTACTGACTTTAGCCACCACATGCCGCATCGACTTCACTTTTCAAAATTCCCTGCTTCAGAGTCAACGTTTGTTTCTCAAGCATAAACGTAGAAAGAAAAGAGCCGACGTCTTCGTCGCAACGCGATAGTCGAGCCCGGCTCAGCCGACTGCGAATAAGGCAGCTCTAGCGCAGTACTGCCAAATCGCAGTCGTTACGCGGCGTGTTGATAGCGAAACGCGGGTAGAGATGAATTGTTGGCCGGACGAAAACAGTTGATTTGGTGGTAGAAGCTTTTCCATGTTTTTTTAGATAAAGCAAGCGGGCACACTACAGCCAAACCCGTATAGAAAATGCAGCCAAACGTAAAGGGCCCCAGCTTGCCTGACACTAGGTTTTGCCTAGTTGAATTAAATAGTTCTCTCTCGTTCTCGATGGGCTAAGCATGACGTTCGGCCTTTTGCGAAGATGCTTTTTGCTGTCCAACTTGTACATGTCGCGGGAAGAGTCTCGGGGTGTCGGATAGACCACGGCAAGCACTTTCCAATGACCGCTACGGGCAGCCTCAATTGTCTTGTATATATTCTGTATATATTCCTGCACTTAGAGTGTACATGATTTTGACACCACAGTTTCCCACGTCCGTCACGGTGACACGAGACACGGCGGCCTGTTCATGGAAGAGGAAAAGTCCTAACATTTACTATTATGTACACACAATGCCAGATATACGATGAATATGGGTGTTGTCCCAGTCGTCTCAAGATAAATCGTCCTAGGCCTGCTGCTCATAGGTAAACTGGTTCGGAATGCCAGCTCCTCATAGGAAATTTGTCACGAGGAATACTTGTGTTTTGGGAATTGTCAGCGCAGAGAAAACTCTATTTAGGAGCTTGTTTTTATAGTTAAAACATTGCTTGCACCTTCTACCGCCTTTATAAAAAGTATAGGCGAGTGTGGATAGCTTTTGACGTAGGCAGTTTGGCTGAATATACCGTCACACGTTATCTACTATATAAACGACAATTGGATTTACGATTTTACTGCATGACACAGAAAAACTAAGAAATAATGGTGTAGGCGATGGAGTAAATAAGTTGATTGTGACATCACATTGCTCTCGGTTAATGGGTCAACTCATAAGCAAGTGCTCCGGGAAATATTGCGCAGCCTGTTGAATGGGGCTTCACTGAGCTCCACAAGGATTGACTTGCTTCTTGTTGACGTGATTTGATTGTACCCTATTCTCTCTGGCCCTTTCCAGTCACGGCTTTGTTTACAATGTGCCGGAGCAACGAACTCCAAGCACCAAAATAATGATGGGTACAGAAACGCGTCAGTTTTGAAGGTCGCACAGCTCTGCGCAAGCTTCACGACGATCAAGATGGTTGAAGTCGTCGATTGCAGCGGATCTGTTTCTTCTTCGCTGCCGCAACAACCTTCACTCTATTCTTGGGGCTATAGGTGGGAGCTTCCTTCATTTTTTGGAGTATTGCCACGATTAAAGTGAACACTGCACTAACTTTTTTGCCAATCTTGACCAATGTTGGCCAATGCTTGGTTTCATAAACGTGAGCCGAGGACGCTGGGTGGTCACCGCGAGGCACGCTCTCACGAGTGCTCGGCATATTTTGTTTTCTTAACCGTCGGGTGGTCGCCGCGAAGCACGCGCTCACATTTCCTCGGTATTTTTTATTTGTCTGAAATTTTCGGACGCCGGAACCCAATAGAATGCCGGACCGGTTCTCTGTTAAAAAGACAGTCTCCCAGGTGGACATACTTTTTGTGCGGAAATTTTCATTCCGGACATCCTCTGTTATCAGCTCCGCTTCTAGACAGTCGTGCAGGACGCAACCGATATCTTCCTCTCCCGTGCCTCTGCCTAATTGAGAGTTCTCATTTAATCGATTGCGGACAGCGTTATTAGGCTCATTTTCGCATTCCCCCGTGCCTTCTAGCCTTCCGACAGCAGCCGCACTCATCAGGCGTCCACGGAAATACGTCACCGCTGCCACCCGAAAGCTACGACTGAGGCAGCAATTTTGGAGGGCTCTGCTGAACATGTAATGCAGCGCTACGGCGATAGAAGCTTTGAAAGGATGACAATGACGCAATGTTGGAATGGAAAGAAAGGGCGTATTTCATCAGCTACCACCCCTTTGCTGTGACGGTTGTTCTATGCCCAGTAAAAGATGGCATGCACGGCAGACACAATCTCCAGCCATGCCGGCAACTTAAGTCATCACACCGAGCCAGGTTACAACAGAAGATCAAAAATATGAATTTCCGGTATTTCCTGCCCCGTTGCTACTCGTGGCAGGCCGTGGTAGAAGCTCCCGAAAGAATTTTGTCATATAGGATCTTTAAGATGCACCGAAGCCAAGACCCACAGACGTTTTTGTTCACTGCTTTTATCAGAAAAACGACCGCGGCGACCGGGAAATAAACCAGCAGCCTTGGACTCACCAGCGCAGCCAAGGCCTTACCCACTGGGGTACCGCGCTGTGTTTTCCACCTGAAGTTATGCCGGCACCAATAGTGGGTGACGTAACCGAAACAGAAGACTAAGGATTAACGCCAGTTTCTCAGAAATCATGAAAGGCTTAGAATATTAGCGGCAATAGCTCAAATTATTCCCACTTTATAACGTCTCATCCCATATCTTTCCAAAATATTTTCAAAATAACAGGAATATATCACCGCTGAAACCTCCGTTTGGGAAACGACAGATGGTGCCATGTGGCCAAGTTGAAAATCAACCTAAAAATTGGTACGAATATCTTCCCAGAGAAGAGCCACGTAAGAATGCACGGCGGGGTTTTCGACAAGCGTGTAGTTCCCAAGTCACGTTCCCCGAAAACAGAATATCGTTAATCAATTATTTGCCAACAAGCAACACGTCCAATTAGAACCGGGCAAGAGAAAGAGAAGAGCGATAAGACTCATTCAACCACTGATGACGACCAGCCGTACCACATAATTACCCGACCAAAGAAAGTGAAAAAAACATCATTCGGACAGCATATACGGGAGTTCTCAACCTCGGAATTTTAACCACGAGACAACCAAACCAAGATTGGACCACCAGGCTAACGAAATTAACATGCATAGACGGGTCTAGAAGAAGGGGATGCCGTCTACTCGATGGAGGAATGAAGTAACATTATTCGGAGCGAAGAATAGATTGGGGAAGCGCAGGAAAACCGCGTTTGAAGTTCAATTGGAGAGGCCTTCACGCTGCAGTCGTCCGAAATAGGATGTAATGATAATGACGGTGAATGGGTTCTCAGCTTGTTTATTCCTAACGCATTTCAAGAAATTGGAGAAACAATGCACTCTAACCACACCAAGAAGGTATATGTCAAAACAACATCGGGAGAAGCCATCCATATCCCCTTCAAAAAGAAACAGGCACCCTCAAACACAAACAAAAAGGCAGGCACCCCCACCACTTTGAAAGGAAATCACTGCACGCAATGGTATACATGGCGCCGATACGATACCCATAAAAAATCTCCTCTAAGGAAAATTTCGACACAATCCTACAAGAGAAGGGGTGGTAGGGCAAGGTCAAGTTCGTTCGGGGAAAGTTTCAATATCATATAACGACAGTAGAACCTGCTCCTGAATGTACGATGGTACGAGGCCCGAATTGTCGTAGTTGACTACGCTAGCAATCATTGCGATTGCATGACCCTCGAACATACGTAAGCAAAGAAGTAGCGGTTGGAGACATCCTCTAGGTTATCCGAATAGCGTAATGATCAAATAAAAGCACAACATCGTTACTGACTCACAACGGTGTTTGTACAGTTTTCTGGATGCAAAATACCACGTTTTTCGGTAAGGTATTCTCATGAATAAGGCAGAAAGTTAAAAACGACACCCCTACAAACCGATCCAATGGTCTCAATGCGAACGCGCACAACGCAGGAGGCACGCCAACTCGCATAACGTGCTTTATGTAACCACGACTACCACACTGCCCTCTTTGCGAGAGAGAGAGAGAGAGAGAGAGAGGGAGAACGATCTTTAATTAAGTGTGGCGATGTCAGCCGAGCTAAAATGCCTGGCATGCTACGCCAGATGAAAGCAACCTTAGGAACGAATCCTGATTCTATGCCAAGGAAAACAATCTTTCCTCTTGCAACAATGAGATGTCAATGCCGAAGAATCACAAACTCTGTGGACAAAAACCAACACAGTGATCCGAAAATCTATGCGCGTTAAGGTGTTCCGATGGAACGTGAGACATTAACTTGGAACTCTGCTCCAGCCGCTTCAGCCCAGATGTCTACATAACGTTAACTTTCTTTATTGGGGATGGACTTTTCTTACCAAAACGGTTAGGTATTCTGGCTGCAGGAAATATTCTGATGCCATTCGAGAGTCTGTAATACTTTTCACCCATATATTCGGTACTTGCGCTAGTCTGAAGGCGGAGTGGATTGCTCCAACATCTGCTTCTTTGTTACAGCATGTAAACGAGTCAGGCAGTCAGCAAGATTGCGGGAACAGTTAAGAAGACAATTGCTTCTCCATACTTTTGCACATCCCGAAATCAGTGAAATGTAACTATAATTTTAAAATCATGCTTTCATAAGTTAGATATGACTTTGACCCTATGCTTTGACGTACAGGAGAGCGGAAGCCATCCTAGATATTTGCGGCAATCTTGGAACGGCTGCACCAATGGTGGCAATGCGAACAATACGCATGCTGCCATTTCTCAAACGAAACAATTCAAATAGACAGCATATCGGAAGGCTCTTTTCGTCGCTAGATAAAGATAACCACAAGGGGGAAATAGTTTCTATTATAAACAACAAAATTTTCTTCCGGAGCATTGCTACCTAGTATTACATTCATTATATCTAACCTGTAGGTGAGTCCGTCAGTTACCCAGCTTTCTAATGAATCCTGATATCAATCGCATTGTTCAACCCACAGTAAAATATATAAATGTGTTTCAGCTAACTCCAGTGGGAGTTCAAAATGTATGCCGATGTACTCTAAGACAACGTGACCAAATGCATCTTGCTCTATTTTAAATGTTATCTGTAACACTATTTTTGCACCTTGCTTGATCCGACAATCCGTCACTTTTAATTATCCAACTGCTAAAGCAACAAAGGTAAGCAAAAAAATTTAATTTTAGAGTTGCAGAGCGGTTTGCAGAATTTCTGAATAAATAGTTTCTGTCTCTTTATTCAGTATTACTGTTTTTCTGCTTACAGAAAACACACAAAAAAAAAACATGACATGCCCTCTTGGGGGTCCTGATTGCAGTGCTCCCAAATGTTTTGCCACAAACAGACATCGGCATGCTGCTGCTTGAAATGTGACAGTTCAGCGATGTCAGCGATTGTGTGTCATTCACGCCAGCGATGTGCTCCCCTCGCGACAGTTCGTCATAGCGATACCAAAAGGCAATGGTTATCGCTTGCGTCACTGACCTGTCGCTGTTTAGGCGGCAATACGCCTGTGGCTATTTGCGCACCGAACGTTTTGAAGCACTGCAATCACAACGAACAAGCGGGCATCTTACGTAGTGCTTTTGTATATTATGCATGAGTAAGCTGAAAAATACTACAGGAACTATTCGAATGTTTTGCAAACCGCTATGCAACTTTCTGTTTGAAATTGTTGCCTAGCCTTGCTGTTTTAGAATTTGGCTAAGTAATCATCGCCAAGTATTTGATTAAGAAAAATACAAAATATTGTTGCTCCAATCCACGTTGTGAATGTGGTTCGACTGCGGAGCTTTAAACGACACCTACGGCAATTACCAATATGACGACACTTGAAGGCTCACACGGGGGGAGTGCAAAAACGGAACCCAGAGACAAGTGAAATGTACTTACCCAACCTTTCTATTACGGCACAACGACATTTACGACTGCTTTATATTCACGCGCAGTCGTAGGCACACACCAGCACACGCACGCACACGCCCGCGCACATGCACACACACACGCACATGCACACACGCGCACGCACAGATGCTCACGTACACAAGCACACACACATGCACGCGCACGAGCGCACACGCGCATCTTCACACACACGCTCATTCGCACACACACATACACATGCACGTGAACGCGTACGCGCACGCACGCACTCACGCACATGTGCGCACACACAGGCAAACACACACACGCGCGTGCGCGCGCGCACACGCACAATCCTACACACACACGCACGCACGCACACTACTGCATGCGCACAAGCACGCGCGGGCTCACACACCGACGATTCGTAACAGCACCCAGGTCTCGCACCACCGGTTCGCTGTAGCCTACCATTATCCGTTTCTTGTAAAAACATAAAAACATGCGACTTTTTTGGAACCCGGACTGCTACAACGACGACTCCAAGCACCCACTGAGTAATTAAATCTGGTCTGCTACGGGGGCGACAGGAGCTTTTCCCGCAATTTATGAAGCTTCTCTGCAACACTCGAGCTTTAAACCCTCAGTAACCATGTGAAGCCTGTATACTGAAGTCATGTTTCATATACTGGTAGTTTTCACCCCCAAGATAACATGGGAAAAAAACAAAAAAAACAAAAAAGAACATTTCAAAAATTATGAGTCATTGGGGTGCAAAAATTGCCGCCCTTAGAGTTACGCTCATTCGTGATCGCCTGGTGGCCGATGGCTGAACTAGGTGTGAGCCGGAAACCTGGGGATGTTTAGCTTTGTACAGGTTTTCAAGAGAGTCAAAAGTAAAGTTACCCATGAAGTTACGACTGAAACATGTTCAGACGTAAGGCAAAGTAAAAGGCAGTGCACTATCCCTGATTTCTCGTGAAAATTCGTTTTTAGGGTGCAATCAATATTACTTCAACCATCATTGGTGTTTATTGGCATGCCAATCATTTAGCTGTAGATTAGAGCCAACCAAACTAGTGCGAAAGCAGATTAAAATATTTTTGTGTGTCTAATAATATAGCCATATACAAGAAAATATAAGCTCTGAAGTTTGTATTTACTTGCATTCGACATGTTTTGTGTGGGCGCTGCGAAGAAGCCTGTAATTGCAGCTTTGCTTTTGCAGATGCTGAGGGAGGAATATGGGAAATGTTTGAGCCAAATGTTCTTCGCATCACACGAGATGAGCGCGTCAAAGGTTGCAATTACATTGGAGGTTATAAAGCGTTAAAAAGAATTTTCAACCTGTTCGATTTTAACCTATGAGTTTTAGGTGCCGTAATTAGCAACATATATTCTGCAATACGCTAGACCTGCTTTATTCAGTGTATTTGTTTTCAGTTGCCGGTTTACATGTGTATTAAATCACTTTTTCCAAGCTTACTCTTTCTTCATTAGCCTTGTTATTTAGCGCGCATTGCTTAAAGGTATTTTCATAGCAAAGCTAACACTTTCTTTATCTTTGTTCTTTAGCGTGCATTGCTTAAAGGTGTTTCTATGGCAGTGGATATGCAACTATTACAAACATACCCAGTAAAAATTCATCAAGCTCAATGGTGTATATTTAAGTTTTTTAGTCAACTAGAGAACACGTACTTGCGGCCAACCCGAGTGCTTTTTTTATAACATAACTTGAACCACTACCCCAACTTTAAAAATACGGGAAACAAAAGCCCCTATTGTAGCCTATTGTGGAACAACCCAAGCATTAAATGCCCGCACCAAGCACTGCGTCGCCTGACAAATGCGCATCTTAGTCACATTTTTCTTGTCAAGAGTGCGAGCAGTGATGTTTAAGGCATCATAAAACAGTGGACAGTTGTTAGCTCATTATCATAACCGCTTTACAACAAAAAACATACGTACACTGCGGAATATCGTGTGTAAGCATAGGGTTCACCGAAGTGGTATCTGCCTACCACAACGTTTTCATATTTCCTCCTCATTATCAGCCTATCTACACACTGCAGGGCAAAGGTCTCTCCCTTAGAAGTTCAATTATCCCGGCCCTGTGCTAAGTGCGACCCAGACCTAAAACTTCATGATCACATCTGCCCATCTTCCCTACTGCCGCCCTGCCACACTTGTCCTCTTAAGGTATCCACCCGTTACCCTTCATAACCAACGGTTACCTTGCCATCGCTTACATGCACTGGCACGCCCATTTGTTCTTCTTTATTTTCAAATAGTATGTCCATACGCGCGTTTGTTTCTTGAACTACTGCGTTCCCTTCTTGTCCCTTAGTGTTACACCTATCATGTCCTGCAGTCCTCAATTTAACTTCAACCCTTTTAGTAAGTCTCCAAGATTCTGCCCATGGGTGAGTATCGGTAATATGCAGCTGCATACACTTTCTTTTTCATGGACAGCGGCAGCCTGCCTATCATTATGCTAGAATGCCTTCCCATGCCCTCCACCTTATTGTTGTTGTTCTATTTCTCTCTGCATCACGGGTCACTACTTGGGCCATGTATATGTATTTCCTTACCACTTCTCCCGCCGGTCCACCTGTCGCAACCCGCTGTGCTCTCCGAGATTTGTGAGCAGTACTTTAGCTTAGTGCCTACTATTTTTCATGCCGATAGTTGCACTCTGCTTTTCCTGTGTGGTATGCATGCTTTGAAATTCGTCACACGGCTACATAGTATAGCAACGTCATCAGCAAATGTGAGATTATTGAGGTATTATCCATTATTCCTAATGCCCACTTCCTCCCGATCCAATGTTCTGAATACCTCTTGTAAACATGCTGTGAGTAACATTGGAGAGATTGTGTCTCCTTGTCTAATGCCCTTCCGTGTTGGTATTTACTGCTCTCTTTATAGAGGACGGTAGTAGACCCATTGTAGATATCCTCTAGTATTCTCACGTAAGGCTTGTCTAGGCCCTGACTCCACAATGTCTGAATGTCTGATGACGTTTAAACTGAGTCAAATGCTTTGTAATAATTGAAGAAGGCTATATATAGGGGTCAAGCATACTCAGACATTTCTCTATTATCTGACTGATTGTGTGAATATGGTGAACTGTTGAATAGCCTTTTCGAAGCCTATTTTGTTCATGAGGTTGATTAAAATCTGTTGCGAAAATTCTGTTACAGATTACCTTGCTAAGTAGCTTTTAGACGACAAGACAGTAAGCTGATCGGCCTGTAATTTTCAAGTCCTTCATGTCACATTTATTATAAATTAGAGTGATGTTCGCGTTGTTCCAAGATTCCAGCATGCTCGTGTTCGTTAGTCACTGGATATACAGGTTTGCCAGTTTTTCTTGTAGAATTTGCCCGCCATCTTTTAAATGGTCTGCTATTATCTGAGCCTCACCAGGTTCTTTGCCCTCTTATATTTTTTTGAAACCCTTTATGATTTCTTCGATCGTTACGGTTTGGTTTCCTACTCCTCTGAAATCCTTCTTATTCGGCATGATCCTGGATGCCGCGGCTACTGTACATATCTCATCGCAACCCCTGGTCTAATGTAAAAATTTTATCCCTGTTTGTGATGGCATCGCCTTGCTTGTCTTTATGAGCATACAATTGATTTTAGACACATCGGTGATTCAGGCTGCCTCCGTTCTTTAGAGCATGCTCGATCCTCTCCATATCATACTTCCGTAAGTCAGGTGTCTTACGCCTATTCATTATTTAGAAAGCTCCGCTTGTTTTATTCTATCAGCTGGACTGGAGATTGTCATACTTTGCCGTAACCCAATAAAAAGTTTCGTCTCCTAGGAACGCTTGCCAGTATCCGGTTTAGCGACCGCATCTCCAGCGTTTACTGCACACTCCGTGATAATGGGTGTCACTTGCTTCCTGAGTCCTAAACGCTGCTTCCTCGCTTAGAGCGGAATATCGGTTCTGCTGTGCGACACTGAATTCTTTATTTTCACTCTAGAGTTAGCTCATTAATAGGTTTCTTTCATACTAGCCTTTTACTGTCCCTCCTCTAATTTAGCCTAGTTCTATATCTTACCATACGGTGCTGCTCACCCGTAGGAGCACTTCCACGTCCTGCACGTCACCAAGGCTATCACATAGTATAAAATTTATTTCATTTTTTTGCTTCAGTATCAGGATCCTTCACGTCCACTTCCGGCTCTCCCGTTTACAGAAGAAGGTATTCATTATGTGTTAGTGTTTCTGTTCTGCAAACTCAACTAGTAGGTCCCCCATGCTATTTCTACAGCCCCGATCATAGTTCCCAACTGCCTTTTCTGCAGCCTGCTTCTTGCCTACTTTAGCTTTGAAGTCTCCCATAAATTCGGTGTACTTTGTTTTTACTTTGGCCATTGCTGGATTCTCACCTTCATAGAAACGTTGAACTAGCTGGTCCTCGTGGCTGGATGTAGGCGCGTAGCACTGTACCACCTTGACTTTGTACCTCTTATTAGGCCTAGTCACAAGAGTGGCTACCTTTCTTTTATGCTATATTGTTCGTCTACTTTGCCAACTTTGTTTTACTGACTAGAAATCGCACTCCCAGTTCTGTTCTGTGCATCACACCACAATAAAAAGACTTGTCGATTTTCAGCACTGTAAAGGTTTCATGTCCTGCTAACCTCGCTAGGCCCTATTATATCCGTATAAAAGTGCTCTAATTCCTCTAACAACACCTCCAGACTAGCGTCACTAGATACATTTCTCGTGGTATACGTTTCCAGAATCAGATTCCCATGGCAGCCTGTTCGTATCGAAGGATACTTTGCACCCTCTGCTGCATCATAGGTCCGACCGCGGCTGTGGTCAATTGCATCACCACCACTGGAGACTGAGGTCGATGGATTATTTGTGTATTTATGGGAGATAGGGGCGACTACTACACCAGGTTAGCCAATCCTACTCTGGTGAGGAAGTGCGTTATGGGCAATGGTCGCCGGGATCAGGCCGCCCCCAAGCCACCCTCTGCACTACTATTAACACGAGAATTTTTTTAAACCGCTGGGAATTAGGTGGCTCTTGGAATCGAATGAAGGTACTTCTGCACGCGAGGCGGATGCCCTACTTGGAAGCCACCGCTGAGCCCTCATTAATTCATATATTCATATTCATAAATATGAAATCTCAAATATTCAAGTAAATAAGTACTCATATGAATAAATGGGTATATATTCAAAAATACTCATAGTTATGATGACACAACGAATGTATGCATGGGTATGTTTGAAAAGAGGTGAAGATACCCCGCTGGTCTCTTTGCAATATATGATGCTACCGCAAACATCAGAGTTCGACACTTACCAAGAAAAATTTGCACAGGATGTGGAGTTGGCTATACACACAGTGCGTGGTGCAGCCTTTTATAATTAAGGTTCTGTCAAAACAAGCTACACTAAGAGCTTTTTTATAACGTTTCCTAAACCTTTAGTAGTGCTTCACGGCATCTTATCAAAACATCACTGACGTTTACGGAAAGTACACGTTCATCCCTTGTTAGAAAATTTTGGTACGAGAAACCTACTTGGACGTTCAGTGAGCAACCTACCTTATGAAGAAGAAAGAAGACGATACAACGCACAAACTTGCAATAACTTTATTAGCAAGAAACACGATTTTACATATACCAAAATAATGACTTCACCTTACACTATCTTCCACACAACTCTACTGGGGAACGTGTTCAGACTGTCCAATCAATAAAAAAAATCACCTTCTTTAAAAAGTGCATTTCTTTTTCGATGAGCGTAATGGAGGGCCTACTCACACAATTATCACAGGCACATGTGATCTGACGTGCCTGAATAATCTCGCGAGTTCGTTGGCTCTTGTGTTTGGCGATAATGCTGCTAATGGGAAACAAAGGCGTACAAGCATGGTCACGACAGTGGGTGGCCGAATGTCCAGTTCTGCTGTTAAGCACGTTGTTGGCGTGCTCACGCCATCTTTCGGCTAGGCGACGCTCAGTCTGCCCAATATACGTCTTGCCACAATATCACATTCACGTATGACAGTGGTACGATAACTGTTTTTCCAAGAAGTGACGAGTTTCTGTAGGGCTGAAAAGATAACGTTGATGTCAGCATTTTCAACAATTTTTTTACGGTGGAAAACACGTTGATTTTGCGGAATGACTGGATATTTATTTTTACTCTTTGCTTTCTGATGCCGTACACCAAACCCCTGCTTACATTGTTTGAGCACGTCAAGCGCAACTGTTTTTGATTTAGTGTAGGGATTACCGCACCGAGGCAACGCCGGCGATTAGGTCCACTGTAGAGGAGAGCACCGGATTTATTTTGCCCACCTGGGGATCTTTACATGCGCCGAAATCTCGTACAAACGGCTGTTTTTGCTTTTAGCCTCAATAAGAAAAGCGGCCGCCGCGGCCAAGAGTCGAACCCGCGACCTCATTCTCAGCAGCACAACGCCTTAACACTGAGCCACCGCGGCGGCTGCGCAACTGTTGTCAACATATACTTAGGGAACCCTGCTTGTTTATGTCGAGATACTCACACTCCTAGCTGGCACCAATTTTGTGTATGCAGGATTTTTTGGGGACAATAATAAAACATAACTTGGCTACACCTCTCTTTACAACCTTGGAGTGCCATGACGAGAAAGGAACTTATGGCTTGCATGCTCGAGGCTCGTATTTCCAACAGGTACGGCTATCGAAAAACTGTAGATTTAGGCGTAAAAATGTTTATCGAATTCTCCTGCAAAAGTGTATCTAAGAGGATGAAAGTGATGAGTGAAAGCAGTCAATGTGGCTGAAATCTGAGTTGGTGGAGAACAGCGCACTTAAAAAAAACAACAAGGTAATCATCTACAAAGAACAAAATGCTATATATATTTAGGCTGCACTGTAACGGCGCCAGTAGTCGGTCCAAACGGCCCAAGAATAAAACACCGAAAAGTGGGGCCACACACGACGTAATGCACACAACACTCGTTTGCAGATAAACGCTATTATGCCAGTTCATGAAGGTCGACTTTAAGTAGAGTGAAAACAGTTCAATGAACCACTTCATGGTCAGGCCAGCGGTAATTTGAAACTTGACAACCACCTACCAATCGATGCTTTCTTCTATACACTCTAACAATTGGTCATTAGAGAAGCCGTAATATAAGTCATTAATATCAAAGGAAAAAGCTCTGAACGTCTGCTCATGGTTGTCTTTTAGAATTCGGCTGCTTCCTCTGATCCGTTCGTCCGTAACGGGTCATTCACATCGAGCATTGCGAGCTTCTATTGAAGAAAGCGCGCTAGGCATTTCTGCCAGGTGGCCTTCTCAGTGACTATGACTCGGAAAGGCCTGCCAACTTTGAGAGTTTTGGCCGTAAAAAACATTTGCCAATTGCAAACCCTACTCTTTGCAGCAGACTTAGTCAGGGTTTCCGGGTTGAGCGCCCTGGCGCAGTTTCTTGGCAAATATCTCCCTTTGGAAAGCGACACATTGTTCCTGAACATTACGCTCGAAAATTCCTGCCGGAAGGACAATAAAACCACCCTGTTTATCTGCCGGTAGGAGACTTAGGTGTCTTCCTTTGAGAAAGCTCGCGGCATTGTTTACGGGCAAACTGCAATGCACTTGCTTATTCTGTAACAAGACTTCAAAAACAGCGGCAACACAATGGGAACTTTCAATATCAGCAGTTCTACCTGCAACAGTTGGGAACATGTTTAAGAGTTCAGGTGCCCACATTCTACTTTCAACAGCGTACTTACTACCCAAATTCAGTCTTTTTGACATATTCTTGCAGAAAACATTACCTTTAGTGTGGACAGTGTTTGTAGAGATTCGGGGTGTTGCTGACCTCCAGGACCTGAGTTGTCGTAAAAAGGGCATCCATAACGACTCAATTACATTGTCCACCAAGCTGACCCTTCACTCCACTTTTTGTTGTGGCAGGGACTACCCGCCTGCGAGAACACAATGGCGTGAAGGCAGTCCCTGTAGAAACGGTCTTGCTTCTTGTATACGGCATGGATTATCTTGCAGATCCGTATCTCATGCTTACCCGATTGGGGTAGGAAGGAGCACGGCAAACGGAGATGGCGATAAATGTTACTAACAGCGTGGGATATTGCCTAGAACAGTTAAAAAACTCCGGCGTACTAGAAATGAAGCGTAACAAGGTTTAGATTTGGGAGAGTTGGTTTATCATACTCGAACGTTCAGGGCGCAAATTACACTAAGAGGAAGAAAGACGCCAAAAGAATGCCGGAACTTGACACTAACTTTATTAAGAAGGATCAAACTTTTACATGCACCAAAATAATGACCTAACCTTACACTATCTTCTACAAAACACTGCTGGGCGACGCGTTCAGACTGTCCACTCATTAAAAAAATCATCTTGTCATTAAAATGCCCATTTCTTTCTCGGAGAGCGTGAGGGAGGGCACACTCACACAGTTATTACCGGCGTGTGTTATCTCATGTGCATCAGTATTCTCGCGAATCCACTCCTGTGTTTCGCGATAATGCTGCTCGTATGAAACAAAGACGTGCAAATATGTTCACGACAGTGGGCGGCCACATTTCCAGTTGGGCCGTTACACACTTTGTTAGCAAGCTCCCGCAATCATTCGTTACGATGCTTAGTATGCCCAATATACTTCTTGCCACAATAAAATGAAATGAGGTAGACTACGCTGTCACAGCAATCAACGAACTAACCTTGTTTTTAATATCATACTCACGTTTGAAAATCTTATGATACCTCTTCTTGCATAAAGTGACAAGTTTCTGTGGCGCTGAAGAGATAACGTTGATGTCTACATTATTCCAAAGATCTTGTAGGACGGTGGACGACACCGGGCTTGTACAGAATGAATGCATATTTCTTTTTGCTGTCTACTTCCTGTTGCCGTACCCCACAGGCCTGCTTACATTGTTTCTATTGTACGAGCACGTCTTGCGTTTCGATGTGCTTGCGCAATCAGTACATTGTTTGGGGCGTGACGTCGTGTTCGTCCAGATGTCATTGGAGTTGTTTGAGTACCATTCGCTCTATCACTTTTCCAGCGCACGAGGTGAGAGGATCCGTTTTATGTTGTCGATTTGCGGGGTGTTTCCTTGTTCAAGTAAAAAGCATATTTCAGCTTTTTTCCATTCCTGTGGGAGGTTTCCCGTCTCCTATGTGATGGGTCCGTCCGGATTGTGTTGCTGAGGTTATGTAGCAGCCTGTACGTGATCGCATCACGCCCTGGGGCACTATTCTTGTTGGTTTCCTGTAAAACTGCGAGCAGTTCTGTTTTGGTGAAAATTTGTCCAGTAATTTGCTTTATGGACCCGAGTGGTCTTCGATTTCTCCTTCTCGTCTTTCCGTTTTGAGATACTTTTTTTGAGGTATCTGAATTAATCGCTCACATTTTCCTAGTAATTGTTCAGGGTTGCTGTAAGGGGGCGGTTTGTTGCGCTCCTGCTTCCTAGTGGGTCGATCAGATGTCTCAGCAGGCTCGACGCCTTCCTGGTCGACAGCAAGCTTTGCAGGCAGTCGCAGAGCTGTAGCCAGTTTTCTATGCAGATTTGCATCGCATATTGTGTCTCCAGTTTATTCAGTTCGTAGATGCGCTTCCGACGTTTTAAATGCATAGCATTTTAGTAACTCACAATGTCACGCGGCGTTGGCGTGCCTTGTCGTAGTCCGCAGGCGCGCCTTGTCGTAGTCCGCAGCCAGGCCACTACACTATAAAAGAAATAACAGTTTCCGGCGCCCGGTTTCGAGCCCATGACGCCGCGGGCGGAACGGAAGGTGCCCGGCGCACTACCGACCGAGCCACGAAACCGACACAGATTTCGATGCACCGAACGAGCCTTATATCCTTCACTCATTTCTCGTTTGTTTCGAAAGCGCCACAAGTTGTCCCGCGCCTCCAAAAAATGGCGACACGGGTCCCGCGATCGAGAGATACGACTGCCGGCGCACCCCCTCGGAAATGTTGTGCATCTGATCGTGCCCCTCGCGAGGGGGATGTCTTTTTTTTAATAAGTCTACTTTTCCACGTGCTCGTTAAGCAGTGTCGTGCCTCCTATATGTGTAGAAGTTTGTTGTATACGAAGGGAGTCTGCATTGTGGTCGCTATGGTTTGTGTGTGTCTTTTGGTAATTTGGGCTTGCTGTTTAGCCCAGTCTGTATAGGTGCCTGGGTATGTAACTGGATGTAAAGGGAGCATACGACAATGTCATGCACAGAAGCGTCCTCAACAACTAAAAAAGAACAGTATGTGGAGTGTGCACGCACAACTAAGTAAAAGACTTCCACAGCCACAGAACAGCCAAAATCACGATAGGAGAGGAGATATGCGAAGCTATCTCCTTGGTGGACAGAGGAACTCCAAATGGATCGGTCCTCTCCCCCTGCTTTTCAACTTGCTACTACTTCCACTGCCGAAACCCCTAGGCAGAATAGAACACCTGGGACGTGCGCTGTACGAAAACCATATAACGATATGGCTCGAAACAGCAGATCCCAAGCATGGATGGACGCGATGCTCTAAAGTGCAGCCGAGACAGTCAACGAATACGCGAAGAAATGCGGACTTAGCTGCGTCCCACAAAAGTCTGCGCTAGTCATCCTAGAAACGAGAAAGCACAAGAGAGCATTCAAAGTCGAATTGAAATAGACGGGACAAGGATTACGCCTAGCAGGCATACCAAAATTGTTGGCATGACAATACAATAAGACGGAAATAATTATGATGGTTGCATTTTAGGGGCGCAAGGTCAACTCGGGCAAAGAGCACCAAAAACAGATGGTCAGCTAGCATTGATTAAAAGTGAATACTAAAAGTGACCAGCAACAGAGGAGAAAACTAACACAGACAAGCAATATGCCTGGTGTAGAGGGCCAGGTTGTGGTTTTGCATGATACGATATGAGATTCAGAAATTTTACTTCTCATAAATACTTAAAACACGTTAAACAGAAATCATTGAGTCATCACCTGAGAAGTGCAATTGGTGGTGTGGGATTTGTCGTTCGTATATTTCTGGAAGGTCTCTGCCTCGTGTAGTGTGGAGTGCCTTGCATGTGATTAGTATGTGAACTGCGGTTGGACCCTCTCCACACCTAGGCAGATTGCAAGGTATCGCAAACAGTGAAAAAGATCAGGACCACAATGGACAAGATCCTCAACATGGTACATAGAGTCTCCAAGAGAAGAGGTATGAAAGAGGACGACACATTACGCCTGTAGCAGTCCTTCGCCATAAAAAGGACATCATACGCAGCACCGTACCTTTATTCAGAAAAGGGACCAAACAAGCACTCGGGATACCGCAAAACTCGTCAACAGCGCGGCTTCTGCGCATGGCAGTCCACGACACTATTTACGAGGTAGTAGAAGCCCACCTTTCGAATCAACGAGTTCAGCTCAGCAACCCAGAACAGGAAGAGCCGTAGTTAAGGAGATAGGATGACAAGGAGCGCCACACGTCACAAGACGACACGTACCAAATCAATGTCCTTCAAAAATCGAAACCAAACCAACCCAAAAGAACATAGACCCCAACAGAAACAAAGGAAGAACAGAGGCGGTAGAGAAAGCAAATAACAAACTGTTGGAAGAAAGAAGACATCAGAAAATACTCGCCAATGATGCTGCCCAGCCAAAATTTTCTAACAAAGCAACTGTAGTAGTGTCAAGAAGGAACAAAATTGTGATCTCTGCACCAGTGTACACCAAGGAGTCAGAGGAAGTGGAAGAGGTCGCCATAGAACTGGCGCTAATACAAACTACTAAAACCACAATATTCACGGACTCGAAGACCCCCACAGCAGATACAGAACAGGATGGATCTCAGACTGTGCCATCAAAATCGTGACACGCGGGAATTCCACGGAAACAACAACTGAACTCATTGGGGTCCCTTCGCATTGCTCGACCGAGGGCAACAAATTCGCCCATCGACTGGTTCCAGACATAAACCTCCGTGCCACAGAGGAAGCGGCCTATGGGATGCATTCTAAAACTTAATACGCAGAAATCATCAAACAACAGGGAGAAGGGAAAAACCCTTGCACGCCCTCAACCTAAACTCTCCAAGGAGGAATAATCAATATATCGACAGATGCGGGCAGCCTCTTTCCAACGCCCTTTACTCCTCAAACGCATGTTCCCAAATTGATACGCTTAGGAAGGTTCCCTATGCTCAAAACGGGGCACCCTAAAACACATCATTTGTGAATCCACAAAACTTCAGTTCCCCCAAATTGTTGTTGACTCCGTGAACATAGAGGATAAGCGATGCGAGATCTTGCTGACCAGACCCTCCCTGCAAGACCAACTTAGGCTGATCCACAGTGGCCAGGAGGGTCGGGAAACATATGGGAACCTGAGAAAAAGGAGCCACTCTGACTGTGCTAAAATAGCTCCACACAACACTTCTGCTAACAATAAAGTGTTTTCTCTCTCTCTCTTACATTGTTTGAGCACGTGATGCGCAACTGCTGTCAACCGATGCTAAGGCAACCCCGCTTGTACAAGTCGGCTTACTTGTACTCACAGGCTTTCATCCATTGTTGCGGCAAAATGTTTGGAGGCTATAATTAAATCAACTTGGCTACACCTCTCTTGGCCACCTCGGAGTGCCCTGACGAGAAAGTAAGGAATGCATTGCAAGCGCGAGGCTCATCTTCTGTCTTCGTCTTTCTGTAGTTTGTGCACTGAACGTTCAAGAATGATATACCAACTCGCCCAAACTTATACCTTGTCAGAACCCTACGTCCGGAGGATATCCAAAATTCGTATTTTGTCATCCCCGGCATATCCCCTATACATTCCTGCTCGGACATTTGAGATTTTGAACATATACCGATTTCGGAAAACCGTCTCGGACGTCTGTTCAATGTTCGTAGGATGAGCCATTTTGTTGTTGCAGACCATCCTGATGACGTCAGTATGACATCTGCCGTCGCTCTGCGGAAGTCCGAAGGATGTCCAAAGGTACGACACCGGATGCACTACGGATGTTCGACCTACCCCTGCGGTCTAATGGAATCTGAAACCGGTATCGCCTTTTAGCTTAAGCACAAGAGGCGAGACTCTCCCGTTGGTTTGTAGTCGCGCCTTTCTCTTCTCTTTTCTTCGGGAACACTGAAGCACACAACATGCCCGCTATTGAGCTCCACAAAGCCTTCTCTGTCATTTTAACGCTGCTTATCTATATATTATCCCAAGTAATGTCCAAAAGCTGGCCTCGTATTACAGCTAAGCTTCCCTCGCTAGACAGAGCACGTAAATTGAAATTTGCGAGGTTCAAGTTTTATAGGCGGCATGTCGGGACCCAGAGATTGTTAGCACCCTCTCGTTTATCGCTGTTGTGATCACTGCCGTGGACAGGTGCTCTACAGGTGGTGGAGACTGAGGGCCGGCAGTTGAGTTGGTCAGTAATGGGAGGCGATGGCGAACTACTACACAAGGGTGACCAGCTCCTTCTTTGGCGAGGAATTGATTCAGCTAGCGTGTGTCGGTAATTGGACATTATGATTCAGGTAGCGTGTGTCGATTTTATCGATTTCAAGGGCAAAACCGAGATATCGGCTTACTTCTGATGGATTCACTGGCGTCTTGCCGTTAAAAATTAGCTGCTGGAATGGCCGCTTGCAGTTGTGGAAATACTGCGCCAATTGCGCCAAACTGCTCCAAGACGGAAATTCTGCTCCGCACGGCTCCGAATCGTCGTTTTAAGGGATTTTTCGCTAAACGTGCTCTGAAATGCGTTTCAAAATCTTGTGGTAGCACTTTTTAACCCTCTGCTGCAAAACCGAAACTGAAAATAAGATTGGGTCCAGTGTCACCCTTTTTAAAGATCTAAGTCAAGCCTCACGTAATCCGAGTTTGGTACGATGTGTCTGCGCATCGGTTTGCGGATCTGTACCTAGCCTCTTTTATCTGTAATTGTCCACGTCTTCCTTTATGGAATTACGACTGTCCCGGACACCGCCATGTTTGTAGCTGTTGCAGCATCCTTGCGCCTGTGGCAGGATGTTTGTTGTGAATGTACACGCGCGCAATGCACGGTGTGAAATGTGGCCGTGTCCACAGCAAAGCCGTAAAGCGTAGACAAGCCGCACTCTGGCTTGATAGTAGCTTCTACGGACTAAATGGTGAGAGCATTTTTAAAGATGGGGGCAAGGCTTCAAAATTCAGCCAGTATTTGTCTTTTTTTCTCTTTTGGGGTGCTTTTGACTTGTTCTTTAATGATCGCATGACAGTGCATTTCAACACAGTCAAGCAGCACAAAAACCACAAGCGACGGGTAGAATTGAATACTAAATTGAAATTCATAATGGTTCGTTCGGACATTTGTTGTTCAGTCTGGCTTTGGCATAATGCGTGTCAAGCGGGCTACACCACGAAGCTTCATCCTTGCCCTTTCTTGTTTGCTGGTGCGCCCATACGTTGACGGGCTTTTGGGAATGCACGTGTGAGAGTTTCGGCTTCACGTTTTCGTGAACTTCAACCGGTTCGGGATGGGGTGAGAAGAGGGGGTTATGAGCATAAAAAAAGACTGGATCAACGGCTCACCATCGGTTTGTTGCAACGCCGTGCGCACTTTCTACTCAGCGGCAAGTGCATCAGTTGTGGTGGGAATGATGCTCTGCGCCTGTCCTTTGTGTCTGTCTTTGCAAAGAAGAGTGACTGTTTGTTTAGTTTGCTGTTTTGCATAAACATCAGAATTAGTGTTCATGGTGGTTTTACATTTTTCTAGTCGTGTTTGGTGACTCTGTGTGTCTTCACAGGTTTTAAAACTGGGAACCTTGCCATTGCACAATCTTATTGGTTGGGCTGGCCAGAAATGTCTGTCTAATATGTGCATCAATGACGTGGTAAAGATATTGTAGGGCCGGAAAAATGCTGCAAGTTCTAACTACCACTTTGTTTTTAAATGGTCGAGGTGGTTTATCTACGAGCTGTCGGAACTTCTTCAAACTGAAATGATAGCGCCTTGGCTCGAACAGTCTTACATAACCAGTTAGAGTTGAGGCAAGCGTACAGAAATTAAGCTTTTGTGTATACTTACAACCCATACACTTTTTGGAAGGGTGTCAAATAAGTCAAACACGGACGTGCTGAACAACGTCGACACCAACCGTCATTTTATTTCCGTGTGGTGCAGACCGGGCCCAAAAGAAAGTGACCTGCAATTTTTGCAGCAAAGTTATGCATTGTTGCCATCATGGCGTTAGTGCTATAAAGGGGCATGTAACCAACAGGCGACATGTTGAGACTTGCAAGCAACACAGCGATGAACTTGGGGCACTGAAGAAAGCAACTGCGATGCATAGTCTTTAGGAATGGTGTCTTCCTAGAAGGTTGGTAATCTCGGATGCCTATCGGCACACATTAGCGGAAACCTATTTTCTTCTTGTAATAGGCATTGCTGGAATACCATATTCATGGTGATACATGGCGACAACTTTTTTCCACTGACGTTTGCAGGCTAGAGTGTCTCGTAAGAATTATATTGGGGGGGGAGGAGTAATAGGTCCTACAGTCGCTCCAATGGCCTTCCACCGTATCTCAACTAATCAATCTTTGACGAAGTTAACAAGGCAAGCGTGCAATATACCATCGAAATCAATTAAATATCGCTCCTAGAACAATGATGCCAGCAGCTAGGCATCATTGTCACGTACAATTCATAAGCTTCCCTTCAGGTCATGGCAGAGCAGTTGTGTTCTTTTTACTTGGGGTCTGCAACGTCAGATGTTTCACTTGCTTAACTGAAGGAACCTGTGCGGGACCACTTAAAAAAAACACGATCTTCTTCTGTGGTGACGGCCCGAACGTGTTGAAGTGCCTAAAAGAGAAGCACTAGCATTATCTAAACCGAACGCTGATCAACATTCAAGAGTCCTGTTCAAGCAAAATTCGTGACATTTTCTTCCAAAGGAACCGAGGCGTTGGGCACTAATGCAAAGTAAACTTTGACGTATGCTTCCGTCTTTCAAAAACTACTGTGCAAAGTGCAGTTTTGAAAAAATAAGAGCCAGAATCAGGAAAAGGGTTTATTTGTTCAGTGATAATTTATACATGAGTGACCAACAGAAGGAGGTACCAGATACAGTGGCTGAAAGGGGACCTCCTGTGAGTAAGCCCATAGTGAATGGTACATAAAATATTGGCAATAGATCAAAGAAATCAACAAAATTAACACATAATCAAGGGTGACAGAAGACCGGTAGTTGCATATTGTGGGGCGATTCCCGAATGATCAACTTTAGGCGTTATAGTTATATATAAAAGATGCCTTTTTTCACAAACAATATTGCACGACCATATTTTTTGACATTGAAAAAGCACATGACACGGCATAGCGCAATGCATCGTCACTGACTTCAAATCTTTTGGAATATCCGGTAGCATGTTGAACATAGTTGAAAGCGATATGTCTAACAAGACATTTCGGGTAAGAGTAGGCTCTGCGCTTTCCAGAGTTCATGTAGAAGAAAACGGTGTGCCTCAGGGTGGAGTATTGAGCTGCACATTGTTTATTGTGATCCTGTCATTGTGATCCTGGCGTGGACCTGACATCAAACGTTAAGGTAACTAGATTCCTGTAAAAATGAAACACAAGTTTTTAGGTGTAGTTCTAGACAAAAAAACTCACGTTCATTCCCCACATCCAACAGCTCAAACATAACGCTTGAAAAGAAAACATATTCCTAAAATACTGTCACACCAGTCCTAAAGCGCAGACAAAAATCTCCTTTTGCGTGTTTTTTCCAGTTTGGTGGGATCTCGCTAGGACTATTGGAGTGTGGTATATAGGTCGGAAACAAAAACAGCACTCAAAATTCTCGCCCCAGTAGTGTACTAGGGGCTTCGCCTTTCGTGTGGCGCATTCCGTACTAGCCTTTTCTAGAGTCATTTTGCAGAGTGCGACAAATGGTTCTTATCATACCAGCGAACCTATGTTGACATGTTATATGCTTTTAAAGATTCGTCAATGTATAACGATCTTTTTAAACATATTTTAATGATGCCTCCACATCCCAGATCTTTTTAAATTGCCCAACCATCTCTGCACCTTTCTCACTCAGAGTGAAAGAGCAGATGTCTGAGCTGACTGTCTCCTTTTTAAATGCCTATAAAACATCCTGTAGCACGCTTTTGGCCCCATGAAATGTTCTCCCTGTGCTAAGGGGAGGTTGGTTGAGTTGTATTAGTAAAGCCAATGAGTGGAAACTTCTTTTTATAAAACTAAAGAAGCTCAGACCAGGCGTTAGATGATATCACTTATTCGCCGTCTCAGCCGTCGCTAGTGGAGTCAAGGATCTTAACGGCAGTGGTGAAGAAGTGCCACGCTATAGTTTAGTGCTGCTTTTCTTTTTATAACCCTTGGCTCATGCGCAAACCACGTACAGGGCCGCTACGCGCGCCGCGGGCGGAGCTTACACTGGCACGAGAGGTCGCGTGGCGTTACGATGGCCTATAGCGAGAATGCGGCGTTAATCCGGCATATGTATTCTGTGGGTCACCGTCTCTGTTCCCTGTCTCAGCATGGGCTCATAATTTAACCTGTAAGACTACAGGCTCTCACTCCATTTCTCTTTTGGTTGCAGGCTCTATTCCTCGTGATCAAAGAACCTTCTTTCTTTTTATTGCCGGGAACTTTGTGTTGACACCAATGGTCGCGACAGAACTCTTTGGGGGGAGGAGCGGTAAAACGGTTCCCTTTAAAAACTATATTCTTACCGGGACACTTAAGCGACTTGTAAACATTCCGGGATGGCGAGCGCAAAATCTATTCTGTAGAGTGTAGGCCTTGTTCCTATTACTCTCTCAGCGTTTACGTGACTTTATTCGCTAGCAAAATTAATTAGAAACGATGTCTTCCTCACTCTATACCGGTCCCTTTTCTGTGGCATTTCGTATGACGTTACAAAAAGGTTGCTTGGAGTGAATGCGCTACTGTAGGCTCGACAACTGTCTGACTGAGACAGACAGCCCAGTATTTAGTCCGCCGGCCACGGAAGGGTCCTCCCAATTTGTTTGCTCGGTTTTCACTAAGCCACTACACATTTGTGAACCAAAAATGTGCGTTTACTTGTCAATGTAAGAAGATTTAAGCCAACGTCCCTCCACAGGAGTGCGGCACAAGCGCGCATGCGACACTTCGCTGACTGATATGTTAGTAGCAAAATCTAAGGCCGTTTTAAAGCAGATGAGTCAGCGAAGTTAATATGGGTAATTCAGAATTAACATCAACCACAACTTTTATCTACAGTGTAGAATGAAGGTTTTCTAAAGACACTTTTGGCGGGTTGAACTGGGTGAACTATCACCACGACCAGACATCTTTGAAATCTTTTCCGTCTACGAATACAGTCGCTGGACACGAGATATTGTGACAATTTGGGGTACAGTTCCTGCACGAGGGCTACAAAAAAATAGTCGTCTGAGCTGGGGTAAATTCTAAAACTATATGAAACTGTGAATGTGCTACATATAAATACCTTCGGTTTGTCCACTCCATTAGCTCTGGCTCATCGACGAGTGGTCTGGGACGCTGCGTATGTTGTTTTGCACTTCGAAAGTTCGAATCCTTTACAGTGCTTGTGTTCTTTTTATAGGTGGATTGCTTTGTTTCCGGCTGTTTTCCTACTCTAGTTTTACTAATTTTGGAGTGTAACGTTCTTTGTTACACGAGCGTGTTCGCAGAACGCTTGCTGACTGACAGACGAGCTACCCAGTTCTCGATGGCATGCTGGGTGGTAACTGGGCCCTAGAACCACGAAGCGGCTTCCAAGAAACACACCGCGACCCAGAAAACCACACCTTTAGTCAGAACCAAGCCCGTCTTCACACGTCCGATTTCACCGAAGCCGAGACACGCACTACCCCAGTCCCTCGCTCGCTCCCCGTGAACAGGAGGCGCGTGCACACAATTGCCTCTTTCTCGTGTTTTACCGCGCACAGTTGCCACACCTCTTGCCATAAGGACGACGGTTTCCGGACAGACGGCAGAGTCCCAAATATTCCGACGCTTTGGCTGGTGCGAACAGGCTTTTTAGGCTGCAGACATGAGCCAGGAAAGCTCCGATAATGGGATAAAAGCGTATATATATTGAGCATCTGCGGTAACACGGAAGGTGTTCATCTACTGCGTACGGCTACGCCAGTGATTGCTACGATTCTAAGCCATGCTGCTAAGGTCAGATGACGCATTTTACAGACGACAATATTGCAGAAGCGCGGTATGCTGGTTACTGAGATATCGAGAATGGCCATACGACGATAAAGTCGGATTCCAAGCATATTGTTTCACAAACCGAAACCGAAACGTGTTTCAATTCTAATTTTTGACGTTCTGCAATCCCTTAACGCCGTTTACTGACGCCTCTGGTGTTAGTTGGTGTGGCCGCATAAACCGTGCATGCTGGTTTTCTTGTTTCAGGCTTTAGAAATTAAATACCGCCGTATCGTCAGAATAAACGATGAAAAGTGTTTATTCGGGCCAGTTTACTTAGTGCGAACAGAAAGAGAAGCTTGACAAATTCACTTCTGTGTCCCTTGAAGCGTCTTACATGTACATTTCAGAAATTGTGAAGCAAACGAGTCCACAGTGACTAAAGTGCGGTTCCCTGAAAGATATAAACCCCTGTGCTGCGTTCGGGATCATTCGCGAGGGTTAAGAAGCTTCAGGGATAGACAATTCCCAGGCTAATTTTCCTTTATGATCTAAGACGTTTGTTTTTTCATGCGTTATCCTTGCTATTTGAAATTATACACACAATGTCGTCAGGGATTGCCGCGTGCGATGCATCGGGTTTGTTTATTTATGGTTTATCTTTACCGCTTGGCCGCACCGGATTTGTTATTTGTGTTCGAAGCGAAGCGCATGTTCGATCCGCGGTTATTTTTATGCTGCACGGGTTGCCTCATTCTGATAGGGACAGCGCCTCAACCAAAAGAAACTAGCCTAGAATGATCTTCTTTGATCTACAATGTTCACGATGTATATTGAAGGTTCGACAAACACTCACGCCGAAACACTCGCGCTTGGCCATATGCCTCTTAACCGCCCTCTGAGCACGCCTGGAAACTCGGATATTTTCAGGCGCCAGCATCTGACGGGCTCGTCTTTCGGCTCGTCGATGCACTGCTCGAAGCCTCTCTAACTCTGCGGCAGCAGCGCTGTATTTAGGTGGCAACCTGAGCACTTTGGTTCTAGACCTACGAGCTTTTGACATTGTTTTTACGACGGAGTCATATGAGCTCACTGAGTCTGCACAGATCTCCATGGCAGTCGTGATGGCTTCCCAGTTTGATCAACGAATTACATGGTGTTCGTGGATACCCGTAAATCCATCCAATGAAATGTACGTCGGCCCGTTGTCGCTACCACGTCTTTCAATATCCCTATCCATCGTGGCTTGTCCAGGTCGTCCTAGCAATAGGTTGCGATGAGACGACCGTGACATCAAGGGCGCTTGATACCTTGTCCTTGAAAAAAGTCGGCTCTCCACTGTTGACGACGTACATGTCATGCCTTTGAGCCGTGTCAACGAGGCGCCGCCCTTATACCGTCGTTTTTATAGTTCCCCAGGAGTGGTGGTAAGCGTTGAAATCTCCAGTCAAAATGTGCGGGGCTGGTTTGGCGGAGATGGTGCTTTCGAGGCGGTTTGTATTTAATTCCCTGCCAGTCGCAATGTACCCAGCAAAAAATGTGAAGGACAAACCTGCGCCCCGCACAGTTGCTGCCACGTCTGATTCGATGCGTCTGATGGTAAAGTTCAGAGGTCGTTTCTCAGGGCCAATAATTTTGTTGATAATTCTACGCCAGTTTTCGACTGCACAACTTTGTTCCCAGAAAGATGTATATCGCAATACAATCGTAATTTTGAAATAGCGATTACGAGGTCTGTGGGCTTTAGAGCGAGTTTATGTATATGTGAGAGGTGCTGTTTCAGTCCGAAGGCATTCCACTGGAAAACTATCGTTTTGCCATGAGTTGTGCAAGGAAAGGACAGACATAGTTTAGGAGAGTCACGAGCTCCATGGTTCCCTAGGACGTGGAGGGCGAGAAAGATGCGAACAGCCTCCCCAAGGCCGGACAACACAGAACACCCCCCTCGCTACTTCGGTCAACTGCACGCTGCGCTGGCAAAGACGCCCGATGGGAAGATTTGGAAGACCGTGCAGCTGGAGTAGGAGTCTTCGCTGGTGGTGTATGAGGCGCGGCTGTCGCTGCAGCCGATGACGGATATTTTGAGGAGCACTCGGTGGTTGCTCTTCGATGCCGCCCTGTCAGAGTTTCTGCAGCAGAATGCTGCTGCTGCGGCTCGTGCCGCAGGACCGGTAGAGCAGGAAGTCGTCATCGGCATTGGTAGAGTTCAGAGCCGCAGATTGCTATTCTGGTTTTTGTAGTCTTTGCACCCAGTGTTACACCGCTCTAGTAGGGCTCATTTTGCTGACTTTAATCAACGTGGTTGGCGGTCCTGAATTTCAAAATCGCCTCCTCTTCGCGACGGACGGAGAAATGAAGAAATCTAGATTCGTGTGTTTTGTGGCAGTTACGGCACTTTAGTTTGTCAGCTGAACAGGACGCACGATCATGACTGTCACGGCACTTGGAACAGCAGATCGAGAATTTGCATACTTCGGCTACGTGTCCGAACCACTGGCATTTTTGCATTCCCGAGATGTTTCAACGTAGTGTCACACACGATAGCACGTGTAACCAATTACGACGTGCTCGGTTATAGTTTCTGTAGAGAAAACAATATGGACACTCTGAAGCTTTCCCTCGTCTTCGAGCGGAGTGAACAAGCACTCTGAGGCGCAACGCGGTGAGGATTTCTGGATCAGAGAGGTCCTTGGCAACACCTCTGATTACACCCACGCCACAGTTCCTGGGCCATGGCTCATATGCCTTCACAGGAATACCAGAAATAGCAGAGATTCTCAACACACGCTCGGTGGGGTCGGCATTGCGTGTGTATTGCGAGAAGGTTAAGGCGGTAGTTTGGATGCGCTTGCAGCGCTTCATTTGGGGCAGTGACTCCAATCTGTCTATGACAGCAAGGGTATTGTACCGCGTAATGATTTTGGATGCACCAACTGGCTTTATGACTAGGACGACGTCGTGTCTTAAGGGACTAGGGATCGTGCTGAGATCAAGAGGCCTCTAGGAACAATCAGAGGAACGACAGTGCGTGGGAGTTTGCACATGCTTGAATGGCTCAGTTTCATCTGCTGCCGGAGTGAAGTAATTAGGGTAGAGGACAGTTTGGGAAGCAGACTCTGTGAGTTCTGACATGTCATTCATGTTATCTTGCAGAGGGTGATCACCGAGATTCCTATTAGGACCCACTTGTTCCGCGGTAATCGACGACCAAAGTAGGGTTCTGCAGGGGCTTGTTGTAGCTGCAGGTGGTCCTGAAGAGGCTGCGAACAGAGAAGCGGCAGGGGAACCCTGCTGTATGCTAGAGCCTGGTGGTTCGTGAGGCTGTTGTTCTGTAGGCAACGTTGGCGGCGGCAAACACGAAGCCGCGCCCGTCAGAGAGAGCATATCCGGTGCTCGAAATACAGCGTAACTTGATGACAGAAATGAACGAATGCACTGTAAAACGAAAATAGCAGAAAGATGATCGAACTCAGCTCAGCTAACTGTTCGTCTTGGTCTTCTTTGAAGTGCCCTTTCGCAAAGGTTGTGACATTCCACTCTCATACTTAGGTATCTAAGCCCCCACCAGGGGATTTGGCATTGTGGGCCAAAGAAAGCCGCTAATTCGTCCCAAAATCGGCGGGTAGTGTGGCATGCAAGGAAGACATGCTCAAGCGTCTCTGTTTAACCGTACAGGATGCAGCCTATGCCATAGGGCCTATAGAAGACTAGGACTCCTGCCGCGCCGTACCTGGCAGCGCTCCGGCATGAAAAGAAAAGAAAGAAATCTTTAGAACTGGTGGGCACAGGCAGGGCTTGCATACGCCTAAATACATTCGTGCCTGGCGTGCTGTCGGCAGGTTGGCGGAAGGTTTTTGCCAAGAGGTGCTAGTAAAGGCTTCGTGGCGCACCTGTGAGGAAGTTCTCCCTTGAAAAGTGATCCTCCAAGGTTGCGAGTGCCGTGGCAACCTCTTCGTAAAAGCGGCTGTAACTCAGATTGTGTTTAAGATCCTCTGATGTGATGAGCCACCTGTTTAGGTGTCCAGAGTCAAGGCACTGTAAAGCCACGTAAAGAGGATAGTCCAGCTGGTCGCTGAAGTAAAGGAAGCACTGTAGAATGAGCTGCAGCTTTATATTCACCCAGCCCACTCTTTCCTTCTCAACACTCCAAAACAGGTTGGAGCAATGTATGGGTTTGTATGTTGAACCTCAGAAAAAGACAGCCCATAACCGGTATAATTTATTGAGCCATCGTCGATCGTAGTGATGCGTGCTCTGTAAAAAAATGACAGAACACACGAGGGCATTGCACACTTGAGCGCGTAAGGGTCTGACGATGTGCCTTGTCCTCGATTGCTGGAGTTTCTTCTCGCAGGCTCTAGGTTTCTCTGCCATCTTGCTGTGCACGCCTTATAGGGGTCGAGATTTTCGCTCAGGTAGATCCCAACGCTCTCCTTCCAATTTATGCCGAAGAGGTGTTGATGTTTGCAAACCTGCGCACCAAGGCAAGCGCCTTCGGACTTGGACATATTTATTTGTACCCACAAGCAGTGGCAAAAGCGACCAGCCAACTTTACCACTTCACCCGCCTGTGGCCCAGATGTGCAGAAGAAGCCATATCATCCCCATAGCGAAGGAGTCGCAATTTCTTCTCCACAAGGACAAGAACTCTGATCGTGTCTGACAGAGTAATTATCCGGTGGAGTGGCTCAAAGTACTGGTTGAAGAGCCGTTGTGACATCGCTCACACCTGACGCACCAATCTGTGCAGTGAAATGGGGATGCCATGCACACCGTGTAAGATAAGGCTGGTGGGAATGTCGTTTTAACTAGTCTCCATCTATTCGAGAAATACGTTCCCAGTTCCTAAAGCAGCAGAATCATATGTATGGGCCGTTCGCTTAGTCGAAAGCTCTCTGCCAATGGAGTAATGCACAGCGCTGGCGCGTCGTACACGCTCCTCATCCGATGTAAGTTCGTAATGATAGATGGCCTTTGCAGCCAGCTGTCTGGTGGTTCCCTACCACACCTCCCAGTGAAAGCTCAAGTCACTTGGCCAGGATCTTCTCGAGTATTTTGTAGTAAGGTGATAGTAGCGTCATTGGGCGCCAGTCATTCACATCTGGGGTGGATTCTCTTAACAATTTTTTGGTATATGGACCAGATGACTCCCCCGCATGAATGGGGCATGAATTTTTCTTTCAATATGACGCCAAAGGCATATTCGTGAACGCGGCTAAGTTCTTTTGAGAAACTTCATCTGGGTTTGGGAATTTTTTTAATTGTAGCCATATATTCGTCAGGTCTGCCTCAGAGGGTGTTACGGGCATAATATAGTCTTCTTAAAGAGACCCAGAAAAGCTTTGTGAAGGTGGCAATCAAATGCATTCAGGAAAAAGAACCCATAACGGGGGATTTTTGAGAAAAGTGTGAGCCCCATACGTTGTACGGCTTCATTGTAAACAAATTTTGAAGATCACCTTTCTCAGCCGATGAGCGCGACGCCGCAGCGAGCCGACCGCAGCTGACGCAATGCCGGTCACGGCTAACGTAACGGCGATCGCGGCTGACGCAATGGCGCGGCACACACCTGATTCGGCCCATCGTCGGCCACCGGCAACGTCACTGCCATCGGCTTCTGGCTCCTCTTCCTCTTTCCTGCGCGATCCCGAGGCAAAGGCGGGTCCGCAGCGATTAACGCCTGCCTAGGCATAGGAATATAGCTATCGGAGAACGGAAGTAGAATGTCGTGATGTCACATGCCTATTCCCACTGTTTCCAGCTGCTTTGAAAGAAGCACAGAGGGAGGAGGAATCGATCGGCAAGGGGGGAGAGGTGCACTTAATTGCCTCTCGCGCAGCTAATACTGAAAGTAGATCAATAATTCCAACGGCATTGCATCGCTATATTGGTACTACGCGACAATACAGGCCTTTTGAAACTTTTACAAAGGCTTTTCTGGGTCTCTTTCTTATACTCTGAAACTTCCGCGATGTGTTGCAGTATTTCGTCTGACACGCATTCGGTCTCCTTGTTTGTTTTGACTAGTCGGAAAAAGTTTTCAGAGATAGAAGAAGCTATTTCCCTACTCGCGGAGAGAAGAACGCCATTGCGTTCAGCCTTTGTACGGGTTTTTTGAGCGTCGCGTTCCCTCTGGAAGGATTGGTTGACTTTTAACGGTTGCGCCTCATACTCAATCTGCATTTTCTGACTGCAGAACAGTGCAGCCCAGCAGCGTCCCTCCAGCTCGTGTCTTAACTCTTCTTTTACGAATATCAGGTTCTTCTGGAATTATTCTGGATGTTCTCCCTCCACTCGATGAGCCAGGGAAGGGTTTCTAAAAGGCTGTTGTGATCTTTGACTGTACCTTCAGCCCCTCTGCATATGCAGACGCCACTCTGCACATCTGTTTTACATTTTTCTTGAAACGTTTCGCAGAGACTGGTGCCTTTTGTGCCTAATTTAAGATTTCATATTTCTTAGGTGATTTTTTTAATCAACAGAGGGTTTTTAGCAATGTGGAATTCATTTTCCAGCGCTTTGATCGCTTTGGAGCCGCCACACTATGGCCGCGTTAAACGTCGTAAGCAACCACCAGCCTGAGCCCGGAAAAAGCAAAGTGTCCCCGCATGGGGCACCTTGAGCAATCTTGGTGATGGCACTGGCAATACCGCGGACCACGAGCCCCCAAACATACGCTGGATCCAACCATGGCGATGTGTTTATAGGTGGAGGGTTAGAAACCACGAACGGTGGCCGTCTGAGCCCAGGTCAAGCTCTGGCGGATGTGCTTCCTGTCTGTTCACCAGGCAGGGAGCTCCGGGACCTCTTTGACCATCAGGGTAAAGTCACAGAAGAAAGTACCCCGTCCTCTACTTCTATTCTATGATAAATGACATTTTTTAACCCCCCCCCCACCCCCAAACGTGATCGGCCTCCGAGAGGGGCCGCACCGAAGTTTCTTTTCCTCCGTTTCAATCAATCTCTCTCCCAAAGCCTGATAATTTCTCGCGGTTTGTAATAATGGAATCTCTTAACAAGACAAAGCCCATCACTTCCCAGTCTGTGTTCCTAATCTCCAAGTTTTTTGAAAGCCTTATCGGAAAGTCGTACAAGGCTAAGAAACTCACAACGTGAGAATGTTTGATAGAAGTAGAAAACAAACAACAATCCTCTAACCTCCTCAAGCAAACGCGCATGGTAGATGTTGACATCAAGATCACGCCCCATCGCAGCATCAAAAGCTGCCAGGGCGTGATCTCTGATCGGGATCTAATGAATGAGACTGAAGCAGATCTGCTCGAGCGCCTCCGAGATCAGGGCGTGACAGCAGTGAGGCGAATCACCATACGCCGAAATGATGAAATAATTTCTACCAAGCACATAATCCTGACACTTGGCCGTTAAAACCTTCCTGAGTCGGTCAACGCAGGTTTCTTGAGATGGCCAATCCTACCGAACGTGCCGAACCCACACTGCTGTTTCAAGTGTCAGCGGTTTGGGGACGGCACAACGTCTTGTCGTGGTAAATTGACGTGCGCAAAATGTACAGCACATGATCATTTAACTGACAATTGTAAATCCAAGAACTTCACCTGTGCGATCTGCCAGGCACCACACGCTTGCCTATTCTAGGAGCTGTGAAAATTTCAACAAGAAAAACAGATCATTGCCTTGAAAGTCAACAAAAACATCACCTTCCCAGAGGCACGGAAGAGGTTCGTTTGCCTCCTTCCCCCTGGGCAGGTACGCCGACGCAGCTCGCCGGAGGGCGGAGCGGCCTCTGGTTTCGGCGGGACCCAGGACCGCGAGTCGGACTTGGTCCCGCCCTCGCCCCCCCCCCCCTGGGTTGCCTATGGCAGCCCAACCCGCCTCCGCACCACTCGCTCACCCAGCAGCGGCTATGGTGGCAACAACGTCTGTTGGGGATGCCGCTGCATCCACTGCTTACTCTCCACTGGCCCAAAGCACACGCAAGGGCACGGAGATGGAGAGATGGATGAGGAGATCTCCACAGCGGAAGTTAGGGCGGCAATGCACAAACTCCGCACCTCCTCTGCCCCTGGGGCAGACAGACTTACAAATAAAACTCTAAAAAACCTTGACGATAGCTGAATTACGGCAATCACTAAGCTTTTCAATCACTGCTGAAAAAAAGGAGAACTCCCGACTGCTTCGAGACATGCCAAAGTGCCCTTTATTCCTAAGCCAGGTAAAAGCCTGGACATTCAAAATTTAAGACCTATCTCCCTCACTTCTTGTTTAGGGAAGCTTTTTGAGCATGTTATCCTTAACAAGGTTTAAACACACATGGAGAAACACCATCCCTTCCCAGACACTATGATAGGTTTCAGACCACACCTATCAACACAAGATATCATGCTCAGAATATCGGAAGAGGTGGTTAATCCATTACATAATAAACACACCCGTGCAATCCTCGCTTTGGATTTAACGAAAGCATTTGATAATATCGAGCATGAGGCGATTACGGCAGCATTGTCAGCCCTACAGGTCGGTGAGCGAACCAATAGCTACATCAAGGCTTTCCTGTCCAACAGGACAGCTGAGATACATTTCGGACAGCTCAAGCCCGACCCTTTCACCCTAGGCAGCAAGGGGACACCGCAGGGCTCAGTGCTCTCCCCCTTGCTATTCAACATCACACTCATACCCACGACCAAGCTGCTAGCGGCAGTACCTAATTTGTCCCACTACCTGTACGTTGACGATATTACGTTGTGGACAATGAAGGGCAGCGACGGAGAAATAGAGTACACGTTGCAAACCGTAGCTGACATAGTCTCGGAACAGGCTAGGGCTATAGGCTTGTCTTGCTCTCCTAAAAAGTCCGAGCTCCTGGTAATGCGTTACGCGCCTGGAAGACAAGCCAAGGATACACCAGTCCCAACAGAAATCCGTATAAATAACGCACTAGTACTCGAAGTCCAAACGATCAGAATACTAGGGATGTACTTACAAACAATTGCAAGAACACCGCCACGCTCAGTAAACTGACAGCTTGTGTGCATCAGACGAACCGTCTAATTCACCGCATAGCGAACAAACATGCGGGGATGAAAGAAATAGACCCTACGAGGCTAGTTCAAGCCTTTGTTCTGAGTCGCTTTGTCTACTCCCTTCCATACCTCAGTTTACACAAGGCGGAGGAGAAAGTAAACTGTTTGTTTAGGCAATCGTACAAAGCAGCTTTGCACTTACCGAGGTGTACTGCGACTGATAAACTCTTGAAAATGGGCCACACAACACCCTCGAAGAAATAATAGAGGCCTATAGAATCGCTCAATATGAAAGATTATCGAATACCCCGACAGGACAGTACATCTTAAAGGATGTAAGTATATCTTACGAAAGAACACACACAAGGGAGAACCCGGTCCCTCGAGATATATTTAAGCACCTCACTATTAACTCTATTCCTAAAAATATGCACCCTATTCATCACAAGGAAAGAAGAAACGCTAGAGCCAAAGCACTCGAAAAACTGTTTAAACACCACGAGGAGAGAGTCTACGTGGATGCAGCCGAATACAAAGTGCAGGATGCCTTTGCAGTTGCAGCCATCGACAAAAAACTCAAGCACATCACCGCAGCCACTGTTTATGGCAGGTGGCCAGGAGAAGCGGAAGAAGCTGCAATTTCTGTTGCAATTATTAGTACCAAAGCAAAATTTATCTCCAGCGACTCCAAAACGGCTGTGCGTAATTTTGTGAAAAACAAAATTCACGAAGCAGCATCTGAAATTCTATTACGAAATCATTTCGAACCTCGCCAGATGCAGATTATCTGGATTCCTGCGCACTGGTCCCATCCAGGGAACGAAGCGGCCCACAGTTTTGCCTGCGACCTCGTCAACCAGGCGGTGGACCAATCGTGCCTGCGAGGGTCTAAGGAGCGTATGGTTACTTTTCAAGAAATTACATCTCACTTCAGAACTGAAAGACTGGTTTACCCTGCGCCTCATTATTCCCTTACGAAAATCCAGCAAACGACATGGAGGCAACTCCAATCTCATACCTTTCTAACCCCTATAAATTGGCCCTAATGTACCCAGGTCTGTACACCCCAAAGTGCAGAATATGTGAGGCCAAAAAAGCCGACCTAGCCCACATCTTATATGAATGCCCTGAGCTCCAACCTAAAGCCGAATGGCATCTCTCTAAACAAATAGAGTGGGAGACTGCGGTGACCAGCTCCAAGCCTGAGACCCAAATTCAAACCGTGGACTGGGCTTTAGAAGTCGCCACGAAGCAAGGTCTTCTGGCCACTTCACGGTGTCAAGAAGAAGCCCATCATTAATCAAAGTCAATGATTATTGACTAAATAAAGTTGTTCATTTTCCTCCTCAACACTCGGGCTAGTTATCTCTCCTAAAGAACGTTTCGCGTGAAAGTTGGTAACGCACTTTTAAGGATTCATGTGCAAGAAAACGGCGTGCCGCAAGGTGGAGTTCTAAGCTGTACTCATTTTATAATTAAAATGAACTCTCTTGGTAAAGCATTGCCACCTACCATTTCCTACTCTATGTATGTAGACGACGTACAGATATCTTTTAAATCTTGTAATATGTCAGTCTGTTAACGTCAGGTCCAGCTTCGTGTTAAAAAACTTGCCAGCTGGGCAGACAAGAATGGTTTTAAACTCAATCCGGGAAAAAGTTCTTGTGTTGTGTTCTCCAAAAAGCGCGGGATCCATCCGGACCTAGATATTACTCTGAATGGCGTTTCAATTCGTGTTAAAAATGAGCACAAGTTTTTAGGCATAATATTCGATAACAAGCTAACATTTGTCCCACACTTGAAACATCTTAAGCAACAATGCCTAAACACTATGAATATTCTCAAAGTTCTCTCCCACCAGTCGTATGGTGCAGACAGGCAACTCCTTCTGCGGGTTTATAATGCCCTAGTGGGATCCCGCTTGGACTACGGCAGTGTTGTATAGGGGTGTGCAACAAAAACGGCACTAAAAATGCTGGACCCGGTGCTGCATTTAGGGCTACGCCCCGCATGCGGTGCTTTTCGCACTAGCCCTGTCCAATGTCTCTATGTAGAATGCAATAAATGGTCCTAGATCACCAGAGGGTGTACATGGATGTTTTATATGCCTCAAAAATCATGTCTATGACAAATCATCCTTTTACTCCGACCCTTAACGATGCATCATCACAGCAACTCTTTTTAAATCGTCCGTCAATCTTCAGGCCGTTTCCTCTAAGAATGTGAGAAGAAGCTTCTCAGCTATAAGTCTCGTTCTCAGGCATTCACAAGACTCCCATCATTGATTCAATTCCACCATGGCATCTTCGCCCTTTGTCATGTGACCTGTCTTTTACGCAGTTTAGCAAGAACAGGTTACCAAGGATTGCGATTCTGCAGCATTTCTTGTTTGTGCAGCATAAGTACCGCTGTGAAGAGTTTTACAGTGATGCATCCAAGACTGCAACTGTTGTGGCTTGTGCTGCGCATGGGCCAAACTTTCATGTCAGTAAAACAATGAACCTTTGTAGCAGTATATTCACAGCGGAAGCATACGGTATTTTAATGGTAATAAATCACATAGTCCAACATCAAGTACTAAAATCTATCGTGTACACGGACTCTCTCAGCGTTGTACAAGCACTTGCATCAGGAAATCATTCTAAAAACTTTGTTATCAATCATGTTTTTAAAGCTATCATGTCTGCATATGCACCAAACCTTCAAATAACTTTCTGTTGGGTTCCAGGGCACTCTGGAATTGCCGGGAGCGAAACCGCCGATCGAATGGCCACTGCAGCTACACTCTTGAATACAATGGACATAGCAACAGTGCCATACAGAGACATGAAGCCACACATCAGACACCAACTTCGCAACACATGGCAAACACACTGGAGTGAACAAACAGATAAAAAGTTACATGTTATAAAACCACGCTTGGGACCATGCACCACTGACTCACGCAACAGACACACAGAAGTCGCCTTCGGTAGGCTGCGAATGAGGCACACCCATGCAACGCCCTCGTATCTGCTGACGGGATCTTCTAGACCCCTGTGCAGCAGGTTCGGAGAGGCCCTATCCGTAGTGCACATACTAATCACATGAAAGGAGCTTCACACAACACGACACAAACACTTCAGAGAACTCTACAGAAAACATATTCTCCTACATCCATCGGTGTTTCTAGGTGACGATGCCATGTTTGCCGTGAAACGTGTGTTTGAGTACTTGTCAGACGTTAAGTTTTTAAACCTCATTTCCTATCACGCATAATCAAATCTGGCCCTATACACCAGCGATCACCATTGCCGTTAATTGATTTTATTGTTATTCTGGCTTTAGTAGCCACTATTTTCTCTTAGATACTTTTGTTCATCGCTCTTTGCCCCAGCTGGCCTTGCGCCAAAAAACTCCAACTATCATCATCATCAAAAAGCAATGTTAGTGATCTTGTAGGACAACAAATTCAAAGGAATGTAAACGCGGTCCAAGAGCGCCTGCAACTGCCCGTGCCAATGCGTATAGAGCGCTGTATTCCTTTCTGTTTCACGACAGCATCCTCCAAGATGCAGCTTTGTAGTGCGGATTTCGAAATTCAAGCCGATGGGTCTGCCTTGGCTCTCCTCCCTGACCAGTGCCCTGCCTTTAAAATGCGTTTGAAGTCAACCCCAAGAAACACATTTCTTGTGGCTGGTAGGAGAGAGGGGAGTACATCAAAAAACTCAGCCAGCCTGAGGAAACATGGGGGCGTTACTGCAGGGGAACCGGGTGCACTCCCTGCCAATGATCACATTGACCATGAAAAGCTGCCATCTCTCGCCAGTTTGCCGTCGACAATTTTGACGAGTTCTTGCTTCTTTATGAGAATGGCTCAAAGCCCACGCTCGGAGTCCCACCGAAATTCAAAAACACCATTTTGTTCCGAAGAACTGGACGAAGTTCTTTACATTGATTGGATTTGTGATTTTGCTTGCCTGAAGATGGTGATGTAGTTATTTTGGTCCTAAAGTAAATTGAGTGACCGACATATGTGCTTCGCAGAGATGTGGCTTACGACATTAACCATTGCCAGCTTAAGTGAATTCTAGAGAGCGGGCATCGTGGTATAAAGGAAATAACGGAGAGGGCTCAGCTTATCGTTTCACTGCGCATGCTTGGAAACGCTGCCGTATGCTTCTGGAGTTTTTTCGCGGGCGTTCGCTCTGCCGCTCTAGTGGCGTAAGACTGCCTGAAGTTTTTGTGGTTATGCCCGTGTGCACGACACGCACGACACCTAGGTGTATTTCAGCTTTTCAGTAGTGTCTAATGTGGTAGCACCGGCGGCACAGAGGTGCACGACAAGGAACTCCAAATAGGATGGGGTTACCATATATAGTGGCCTGGTGGAGGGCCTGTTCAAGGGATTTTGTAGTCGAACCGAACACGAGAAAATCCCTCATGATTCCGGTCATGTTTGCGAGTTCAGAATTTTTGGATCCTTCGTGAACCACCCTCTGGACCCGACACACGCGTTGGAACTGGCAGATCTGGAGCATATCAGGAACTTGTGGTAGCACCTACTGAACTTTACCCGCCATTTTCTGGTGGTTGGTGCTTCTCACTAGGCCCAGCCTCCTTTTCACCATGATTTCCCAGTGCGGTGCGAACTGTCGCATTGTTTCTTCGACATAAATGCCACCGTCCAAGGGCAATTAAATTGATAGGGTCTGAGGCATTCGATCTTCTGGAGGACTTCAATGTCGTCAAACTCTGAGGGAAAATTTCTTTCACTCTATACGGCAGCATGGATGGGTGACCATGGAGAAAAGGTGAATTTTAAGACATCTTTCCTGTGGGCAGCGGCGGAGGATGGTTTAGTATACAGCTCGACTTGCGGGCCGGGCCGGTGGTGGGAAAAGCGGTTCGACGTAACCGCGTTGCATGCATGTTCGGGCTCTCGCTTGACATGACTTGCCGACGAGTCATGGGGGCCCCCCACCACCGCAGCTGAAACACCATAACAAATGTGTCCACGTTTTTATGCAACTTGATACTTATTGCAGGCGTAGTAATTTTAAACAATTTTGGCAATGCATAAAAACTGGATCAAACACTTTCGAAACAGTGCAGATTATTTCATTTTTCCATCAGGTTTGATCAGAAGAAAGCTTTGTTGAAGAAGTGAGACTGAAATAACGAAAAGTTTACTCTTCATCATCAAGACTTTCTGGGAGAGGATTGTTCACATGCTCCTTATTTGTGACAAAGTAAAAAACGAAAAATAAACTGGTCAGTATCAGTTGAACTTTTTTCACAATCTCCAACATTATGCGTAATTTTCAAGGCAAGTCAAATTAAGCCGAAAAAAAATCCTAATAAAGTGCGTAAAGTAAATGGAAAGGGAGATTTCTATTGGAAGCACGGTGGAGGAATATGAGAGGTGTGTGAACAGCGGAGCCTCGCCGTACTGAGCGAGCGCCGACAATTTGCGTGCATTTCGCCCATCTCCCGAGAGGTGGCGCTGTGTGTTCAGGGGTCATCCTTCGCTCAGGTTTATGTGGTGAACACGTATACATGTGTGGCGTTTGCACGGTTTCTTGCGGTATGAATCGATTTGTGAACCTGTGATGGGGAAAAAGTGCTTCGTTCCACGTTGCACGACCGGCTACAAGTCATGTCAGGAGAAGTACTCGTTGTTTTCTGCCCCGAAAGACGACGATCGTCTCACGCTCTGGCGACATGCCATACCGAGAAAAGATCTCCCGCTACAAGCAACACACAGTGTTTGCGAGAGACATTTCGAGCTTCATATCGTGACAAAGACAAGGACTGCTCAGTACAACGGCAATGTACTGATGAGCGTGCCACGACGAGCATCGCTGGCGTGTGACGCTGTTCCTACGATGTGTCCAGACTGCCCGCCCTACCTCTCGAAGAGATCAACGACTCGGAAGCGGCCGCTGAAACGAACATTTTGGCGCCAGCGAAACGAAAAGCCGCCCCGTATAGTGTCAGCAACAACTTCGACCCGCTGAACTGTCACATGAGTTGCGATGAGACGTCTGCAGTTCAGGCAGGCATCGACACGGAATCTCTGAAAACGCATTCAGGACCAGAGGAAGCTCGTTGTTTGCCGTTCGAAAGCTTTTGTGGCGAAATACTACAGTCATTTCTGCCTTCTGATTCATGGGGGCACCATAAACGTGAGCTTGACGGTGTGAAGAGCTTTGTGTTTTCTCAAATGAAACGTGCGAAGAAACTTGATTGTTTCTCGTCAGAAAAACCTTCGAGAAGACGTGCAATTACGACGTTTCTCAATCCAAGGATCGTCGAAATTGATGAAGAAATGAAGGCGCATGTTATTCTGATGGGCCAGTCTATTCCCTTGACAATGCTGCACTACAGCAGTTCTCTGACCACTAAGGAAGCAGTCCGAGCTCTTCTCAAGCACCTGGATGAAGTCAAAATGTTTGTTCAAACACAACATGTTTGAAGTGTCGAGAGAACCTCGTGGAGGAAATTAGAGTGCACCAGCAAGTTGAAAGTGCCCTTGTAGACTGCAAATGCAAAGGCGGCTTATTGCACCCTAGACGGGCCACATTTAGGTTGTTGCGGGCAGCAGAGTCAGCATTTCAGGAGCACGCAACGAACAGAAATGCATACGAGCTTGAATTGGAAAGCGTACTGGAAACATACACATTCCTGTTTCCTTGTTCGGAGCACAAAGAGGATGTTATGCCTCCTGCACAATTACTTATCAATGCGCATGAGGCAGCTCTGCAAACAAAAGAAAAATAAAATGAAAAGCAGAACTCAGGAGCGCAGGAAGCTTGCAAAGCTTGTCTAACCGAGCATCGATGGAAGCGGCTGTTGTCATTGGGTTATTATATCATGCCTGTGTCTAATTTTGTTCAGATCTTTTCGTTTTGTTACTATTTCATGTCAGTGTGTGACTTTGTTCAAAGAAATTGTCAAGTGCAAGTTTTGTTGCTTGAGATTGTGAAGTGCCCCTTTCAATTTTGGCCATTTTCTTTGTTGTATGGCAGTTTGAGTTACCTAAAAATTATTAGCAGCTTTAATCATGGTGTGTAGGAAAAGACGCGCGGCTAGTTTATGGTGCGACAAACAGATTCACGCTTGCGCTTTACCATTATGCTACACAGTTCGATGAAACAGATCTGCTTTCGTTTATTTTGGGAGAGGGGGGGTTGGAAGGGCGAGCGACTAGTTTTGCTCGCTCGCAAAGAGTGCCTGTAGGCTGCCTATACGAACCTAGTGCAATTAGCCATTTATATCTGGCTCATTCCATAACTACGACGCAGCCATCGTAAACACACGTTCATCAAAAAGCGCCGCCCAAGAAGTGACAAACCGTAAAATTGCTCCTCGACAAGAAAACTCGTTCTACGAATTTCGTGCCTACATTGCTTTAGTGAGTGGTGGAATGCAGACGCGACCAATTGAAACTGTCATTAACTAGCAAATAGACGCCTGATTTGCTTTCCGCCGAAGTCAATCAGTGAAGAAGCAGGCTGTTTTCTATACGTGGAGAGAAGTAAACACTTGCGAGAGGTGCCGTAAACTAGTGTCGAGGTGTCGTTAATTAAGCTACAGGCTTTTTCATTAGCCACACAGGGTTCCCGCTATCAAATTTCAAAGTAATTAGACGAGGTAGACATCACTAGAATCGCGCCGGCCGACTGCTATAATAGTTGCGTAGGCTCCCGAAGTGATGATGATGATGGTTTTTTGTTTAATAGCGCAAGGCCGACGAGGGCAAAGAGCGCCAGAGAAGTTATTTAATGAAAAGAAGTGATTACCACAAAACGTAAGTATAAAACGTGTAAACTGGACATAGTAAGATCAATAAAGATGATGGTGATGGCTGGTGTATAGGGCCAGATTTCATGATGCGTGATAGGAAATGAGGTTTAAAAACTTGACGTCTGACAAATATTTAAAAACGCGTTTCACAGAAACCATGGCATCGTCACCTAGAAACAGGGATGGGTGTAGGGGAATATGTTGTCTGTACAGTTGTCTGAAGTGTTTGTGTCGTGTTGTGTCAAGTGCCTTGCATTGTATGAGTATGTGGAGTACGGATAGGCCCTCCCCACACCTGCTACACAGGGGTCTTGGAGATACCGTGAGCAGGCGCGAGTGCGTCACATGTGTATGGCCTATCCGTAATCTAGCTAAGGTAACTTCAATGTGCCTGTTGTGTGAGTCAGTTGTGTATTGTCCCAAGTGTGGTTTTATTACGTGTAGTTTGTTGTCTGTCTGTTCGCTCCAGTCTGCTTGCCAAGTTTTACGGAGTTGTTGTCTAATGTGTGGCTTGAGGTCTGTGTACGGTAGTGTTGCCATGTCTACTGTGTTTCAGAGTGCAGCATTGGCGGCCATTTCATCCGCCACTTCATTACCGCCAATGCCAGAATGGCCTGGCACCCAACACACAGTCACCCCAAGGTTTGAGGAATAAGCTACCATAATTGTTTTGAAGACAAGATGAATGACATGGTTTTTTGATGACTTTCCGGATGATAATGCACGGACGACGCTCAACGAATCTGTACAAATGACGGATGTAGGAATACGATGTTCAACTATGTGACTTACAACCAGAAATATGCCATATCCTTCTGCCGCAAAAATACTTGTATTAATATTCATTGTTCTACATGCTTCAAAATTGGGCCCATGCGCAGCACAAGACACCGCAGTGGACGTTTTAGATGCATCGCTGAAAAACTCTGCAGCCTTGTATTTATCCTGTATATACATGAAATGCTGCAAAATCCCACTTTTTGGTGTCCTGTTCTTATTGTATTTTAAGAAAGACAAGTCACATGCAACAGGACGAAGATGCCATGGTGCTACAAGATCGGTGATAGATGACTTGAATGTGTCTACAAAGGAGACCTCATGAATAGTGACCTCGTTCCTTACTCTGAGTGAGAAGGGAACAGGAATGGATGGGCGATTTAAAAAGAGCTTTGATGTGGATGTATCATTAAAACCGGTTTAAAACGATGGTTGTCCATTGATGAAATTTTAGAGGAATATAACAAGTCAACATAGGTTCGCTGGTGTGATAAGCACCATTTGTCACTCTCTGCATAAAGACTCTGTACAGGGCTCGTACGGAATGCGCCACAAGAGAGGCGAAGCCCCAAGTGAAGCACTGGGTCGAGCATTTTAAGTGCTGTTTTAGTGGCTGACCCATACACAACACTCCCATAGTCCAATCTAGACCCCACTAGGCTTCTGAAAATACGTAACAGGAGTTGCTTATCCGTTCCATACGACTGGTGGGACAAGATTTTAAGAATGTTGAGAGCCTTTAGACATTTATGTTTCAATTGTTTAATGTGAGGGATGAACGAAAGCCTTTCATCCAACACCACACCTAAAAACTTGTGTTCCTTCCTCACAGGAATCGATACGCCATTAAGGATAATGTCTGGGTCCAGATGGATCCCACGCCTCCTGGAGAAGACAACACAGGTGCTTTTTTCTGGGTTAACTTTAAAACCGTTCTTGTCTGCTCAGCTGGGAAGTTTTTTGACACCGAGCTGGACTTGACGCTCACAGATGGACATATTACATGATTTAAAAGATACCTGGATGTCGTCTACATACATTGAATAAGAAATTGTAGGTGGCAGTGCCTTCCCAAGGGAGTTCATCTTAACTATGAACAGAGCGCAGCTTAGAACTCCACCTTGCGGAACGCCGTTTTCTTGCACATGAACTCTTGAGAGTGTGCTACCTACTCTCACGCGAAACGTTCTTTCGGACAAATAACTAGCAAGGGTGTTGAGCATATGGCCCGAAAAACCGAAAAAAACCGAAAGAGCATATGGCCCGAAAAACCGAAAAAAACCGAAAGAAAAACCAACGTGTAGGTGTTTTATGGTTGTGTGGTGTAGTTTAGATGTTTCTGTGAATGTACTCCAGTTTGCTTTCGATTCATTAAACCTGTTATGGGAAGGTGGACTGCATGGGCCTTCACCTATGTATGTTAGGGATGTGGGGAAGTTGTCACTACCATATGGGTCCGTGCCCACTCCCCACTCAAGACATGGAAAGAGAATTGCAGAACCAATAGCCAAGTCAAGATGTGAGTACGTATTATGTCCTAAGTTATGGTATGTAGGCTGTTTTTGGTTGAAAAGGCATGCTCCTGAAGATGTAAGAAATTTCTCTATCAGGCGACCTCGGGCATCCGTTCTGGAGGAGCCCCAAAGAGAGTTGTGTGCATTAAGGTCGCCTGTTAGGATGTACGGTTCGGGCAGCTGGTCGACCAGCGCCTCGAAGTCAGAGCTCAAAAGTGTGACATCAGGAGGAATGTAAATGGAGCATACCGTTATCAACCCATTAAAAATTATTGTGCGTATTGCTACAGCCTCAAGAACGGTGTTGAGAGCGACAGGGTGGCATGCTAGGGATTTCCGGGCTATTATGGCTACACCGCCCGAAGAGTGTGTGCAGCCATCCCTGTCCTTTCTGAAGACCATGTACCTATTTAAGAAATTTGTGTGCTTGGAATTCAAATGCGTCTCCTTAAGACACATCACACTTGGCTGATTAGCATGCAGTATTTCGTATACATCGTGAAGATTTTTAAGAAGGCCTCTACAGTTTCATTGAATTATGTTTTCTCTTCCCATTATTTAGTGTGAGAGCTACTGCAGTGTGTGTGTTTGTTTATGTGTCGTCTTTCGGGGCTGTGACTCTCGCCTTTTTTGGCTTGTCGGGAGGCTTTGGCGTTGGGATGCGTTCCTTGCGCTGCGTTGCAGGCAGGAACGGCCCGGCATCCATCTCGCCGTCGGATGTCCGAGGGGTGCCCGACGGACCGGGCCCCCTGGACTTGGCCCCCCCTCGGGAGCCCTTCGTTTGAGCCGCCACCGCCGAGGGCGTCCGGGGCGCCAGAGGTGGCACAGGCGGTGGCACAGGCGGTGCGGTGGCGGTGGAAACCGGTGCGGGGCCCGTGGTGTCCATCACCTCTGTACCCTCCAACGCACTGGAGGGCGGGGAGACAGAGGCGGGAGCGGCACCGGTCCCGACGGAAGAGGTTGCCACCACAACCGCTGCTGCCTCAGCAAGCGGCGTGGTGGCGGGTTGGGCTGCCAGAGGCAACCCAGGGGGGGGCGGGCGAGGGACCAGGTCAGACTCGCTGAACTGGGTCCCTGTGGAAACGAGACGCCGCTCCGCCCCCCGGGCGAGCCGCGTCGGCGTACTTCCCCAGGGGGAAATAGGCGAACCTCTTTCGCGCCTCTGGGAAGGTGATGTTTTCAGTAACTTTGATGTTGATGATTTTCTTTTCTAGTTGAAATTTTTCGCACTTTCGGGAGTATGCCGCATGCGGCCCCCCGCAGTTTACACAAGTGAGAGTTTCGGCTGAGCAGTTCTCGCTCGGATGATCGTGCGCCGCGCACTTTGCACACGTCGTTCGGCCACGGCAAGAGTTCGTACCATGCCCGAACCGCTGGCACTCAAAACAGCGCCGCGGGTTCGGGATGTACGGACGGATGGAGCAACGGATAAAACCTGCATTTATGTATTGTGGAAGAATTGCGCGGTCAAAAGTCAAGATAATGTGTTTGGTGGGAATCTCCTTGTCGTCTCTGCGGATGGTGATGCGTCTCACGGCAGTGACGCCCTGATCCTACAAGCCGGCAAGGAGATCCGCATCCGTTTCGTTCAAGAGATCCGTCTCGGATATCACACCTTGCGAGCTGTTGAGGCTCCGATGGGGTGTGACCCTGATGTCTAGATCAGCCAGTCTAGTCTGAGCTAGAAGCTTCGTGGACTGCTGCTTGTCATTTACCTCGATTAGTAGTTCACCAGACCTTTGTTTTTTGCACTTATATGATTTCCCTATTATGGCTTCAAGATATTTTGCGATCAAGAAGACTGACTGAGATGCAAGAGGGTGGGTTGGATGGAGGGACTCCATGACAAGAAATCGAGAGTAATGATCTGGTTCAGGAAATGTCAAAGATGGCAATGAAGGAAAAGATACTTCGGTGCGGCCCCTTTTCAGGGACCGATCACGTTGGGGGGGGGGGGGGTTTGAAAATGCCATATAGCATATTATAAAAGCAGGGAGACGGGGGTACTTTCTTCTTTGACCTTACCCTGGTAGCCAAAGAGGTCCCGGAGCTCCCTGCCTGGTGAACAGACAGGGAGCCCATCCACCGGAGCTTGACCTGGGCTCCGACGGCCACCGTTCGTGGTTTCTAACCCTCCACCTATAAACACATCGCCACGGTTGGATCCAGCTTATGTTTGGGGGCTCGGGGTCCGCGGTATCGCCAGTACCGTCACCAAGATTGCTCAAGGTGCCTCGTGCGGGGAGGCTCCCGAAGTCACCAAAGCCACTCAAGACAAGTACACAAACACTGGCGCACAGAAAAACGTTACTAAAATTCATAAACGCCGTTAAATAGTGCACGGAAGATTATTTTATTAGCTTACATTGCTTAACAGAGCGAGTATTCACCGCGTTGGGCCCTATGTGTTGTGCTGAACCGATGGCCCTCATGCGCGAGCGCCATGCATCGGAAACTGCTCGAAGCGCAAGCTAAACCGGTATGCTTGGGCGGGCGCTGTTGAGCCATCTTTCATATTTCTCCACCTGGATTGGAAGTCTCCAAGGTAACTCCATAGCGAAAAAGCTATAGGCTTTAAAAATAGAGCACGAGCACGTAGCAATAATTTTTTGTGGACCGATCGGATCCCTCATCAAACACTTTGGGAATTGGGTCCTTCTGAAACCGATATCAGCTGTAAAGCTGCTATTATGCCTAATATGACTTCGTGGCAAAATTAAACGTATTGTTTTGGGTCAATAGTTCCCAGGGCGCAGTGACTGTATCCAGAGCAGCAGCAGTCGAAATCGCGCCGGTGTCATGAATAGTGAACACCGTCGCCCACCAGGTACTGGGATAAAAGATAGTGAGTTGAAGCATAATTTACGGTTGCACGCAGCCGTTTACTCAGTGAACATAACCCGACACAGATTTAGTGCCGCAATGGGTTATTCTTTACCCTTTAGTATTCCTACTTTATGAGCATACTGTGGGCAGTAAACAACTGCGGTTGAGGTGATGCGACGCTGCGTAGGGTACTGTGTACATCTGCAAAGCTTATTCATAGTGGTGGGCTGTTGTGGAAATGTGGAATCTCGGGTTTGGAATGCAACAACCATTGTGGAAACCAACCTTAGTAGTTGTGCAGGTCTACCTATCCCTCAATTTCCCGTTACAAGTTCGTGTAGTAAGGCCCTAGTATTTAGTTTTTTGTTGGTTATATTCAATGTGGTTCGAATTTTTAACCTGCCTGGTAACCTAGGCGCAAATGTGTTGTGCTACTGAACAGAAAGATGCGGTTTGATCCTGACAGCGGCAGCCACATTGAAAAAAAGAGGAAAAAAAACAACAATGCCCGAGTGTCGAGGCTCCTATTCGCATTCAATGTTTCATCACGCTATCACTTTATAGCCTTTTTTCTAGCGAGAATTACATGACCAGATTTAGCTTTATGCGTTAAATCAACAAAATTTTGTTTTTGTGCCCGTTCACAGCCAAAATCATGTTGTCGCAAAGCACATCATAAAATTAGAAAAAAGTAGGTGATACATGTACATACCCGCTCACATCATCCACATGAGTTTTGTATTGATCATAAAAACAGTCCATGTGCATTCCAAACTCCTGTGCTTATAATATCTACCATGAAAAAAACACATTTCGCTTCGTTTTTTGTACTTGCTACCTCATTTTCTGGCAGCGTAAAAGGCAGCTGCACAAAGATCCCGAAAAGAAGATTTGTGCGCACGTTCACTCGTATTTTCAGGTGTGTTCTAGGGTTCGAGTTGTCATGTTGTATGAAGTAAAATGTGTGAATAAAAGCATGCTTTGGCTTTTTTGTGTGTGGCACTGTTTGATGAGAGTTGCATGTGTACTGCGTACTGCTTCGGATGGCTGGTTCCTTTTTTTCTTTTGATCAATGAAATGACTCATCAACTTCTCCACTCGCTGGGGGTGCCCAGAGAATCAGTAATATATTTCAGGCGGCCACCTCATATATAGTATATAGAGAATCATTTATTATTCAGCAAGGGATTTAGTGGTCACAAAAGCCCGGGTTATATCTTGTTACACTTTGAAAGTCACTGGTGTGCACTTTAGCCGGCTCATATAAACATTACCTTTGATTTCTGTATAAAACAGTATAAAAGTTTTTATAACAACACAGGTTCTTCTGTACCCATGCTTAGACTTAAGAACTGGTTGGCAAGGGAGGTATTAGTGCAGCAGTCCGTACAAGGAGCCTGCTCAATATACTCTTGATGGACAACTATGCAGAAGTTCTCCTGGTTTGGAAAAAAGGGAAGAACGCTTGCTCCTAGCCGGGAGTTGCATCTCGCATGGTGCTTAACTAGATAACTTTATGTTACAGTCATGAAATGTTTCACCACACAATGTATAGTGCCCTGATTTCTACTGTCCCCCACATCCTGTACAAATAGCAGGCTTGTCGACAACCGGCAGCTTCTTAGTTTTTGATTCCTGAAAAAGGTAATAAATTTGTTTCAGCCTTTGGAGCACGCAATTTTTATTCAATTTTGAAGCGCTCCTGTCTGGAACAAATTTGGCACTTTCTGGCACCGCTAAAGAATGCAAACTGCGCAAGTAGTGTAACTTTGCATTGTATTCCTAACCACCATTTAATATATCTGTGTTTCTAAAGTTTTTTTCATTTTCTTTGGTTTCATTGTTGCCCGGAAATTCACTTGGTGTAAATTATTTTATCATGTAAATTTTTAGGGTTCTTGTAGACACTGCACAGTCATTTCTGTATATACACCCTTTTTTCTAGTGTTGATAACCATTTCCTTAGATGTGAGTTTATTTAAAGTAGGTTATATTTGTACGGAACTCGCGACCGCCACTGTGACACTTATGTGTTCACAAGCTGCTTTTGTTTTATTGTTCCTCAATCTTTTCACAATGTGTGCACTATTTAAAGTTACGTAAATTCGCCTTGCTCTTGTAACCACCATTCGATCATTCCTGTGTTTCCAAACTTTTTTTGCCTTGTTCATCATCATCATCACCAGCCTATCTACGCCACTGCAGGGCAAGGGCGTCTCCCATTGTTCTGTGCTAACTGCGACCAATGTGCTAACTGCGACCCCGCAAACTTCCCGATCTTGCATGCCCATCTAACTTTCTGCCGCCGTCTGCCACGCTTGACTGCTCTATAGATTTCGCTTAGGGCGCCTAACGGCCTTGTTATTGTAACCCAAGTGTATATGTTCATGTTTCCTATTTTTTGCCAATCTGTCTCCTGCGTGGGACTTATTTATGTCATGCAAATTTGTACTATTAATATAGTTCTAGAATATGTGTCCGTCAAGCCAAGGCAGATAGGCCTCAAAACTAAAGTGTTCTGTTAGGGTGAGGTATTTCAAGTTGCATAACTGTCTTATTCTTCTAACCCGGGTGTACATGTTCATCTTTCCTTTTTTGCCAATCTTTCGGCCACGTGGGACTTATTTTTCATGCAACTTTGTACTATTCATATAATTATACAATCTGTGTTCATCAAGCCAAGGCAGATAAGCATCAAAACTGAAAAGTTCTGTTCAGAAAGCATATTAAATAATTTTGAAAGTCAATATAAACTGTTTAACCCAAACTCTGTGTTTTCTGTGTACATGAAATATTTCTTTCTATCCAGCTGCACTTATTTACTGCTTGCATTGCATTGCTGTCATTTTAACTAGGTTACGCTGAATTGTTTCGCTGAAAGTTTATTTGCAGAAGGCCTCTGTGCGGTGCTGTGTGGTCTAAACGTAGAATTAAATGACACTGGGGTGGTTGCATTAGTGTCACCGGCACTTATGCTTATCAGCACTGGTTTGCTGTTACTTACTGCCACTTCTTTTCGATGCGACATTTCTTGTTTGTGGCTGTGCTTTGTATGCTTCTGCAAGAGTCTGGGACCAGCTTGGCTGTTCCGATATACTTCAGCCAGTATGCAGCACTTCAAAAATGGGAACACATTACTCTACCAATCAGACGTCAAGTAACAGCAAACTTAGCTGAATAGCTATTAAGGCATGTATTTAAAGTATAATTGCCCAATGACAGTAGGCAATGTTACAAAAGGGGCTGGCCAAGCTACGAAATAATTAATGTTTAAAGCGCAGACAGATGATACACAAGAACAGGACAACACGATGGCTTATCGCTCGTGTTGTCCTCTTTTTGTGTATCTTCTGTCTGCGCTTAAGGCATCAATCAGACCCAACTAGCACATCTTTCCGTTCTCCCAAATAACCTGTAAAAATGCACCTATGATGCATACGGGTTCGCAAATAATGTTGACTAGGCGTGCCTATACGTCTTGCATGCGTACAAGAACAGTATTCATAAGCTGTGCAACTAAGGTAACACCCTGTAAAAAGCATAGAAACGTACTTAGACAGGTGAATTCTATTATCCTGTAGGTGAGCTGGACGGGTTTTTGTAGATGTACCAACATTGAATATTCGTAATTTTGACAAAAGAACTACGTCTCCAGGACATCTGCAATGTCGATTGTCGACATTTCCCGGATATCTGCAGCCCGCGACGTGGTTTGCTGGGAATATGTGATTTCGTCCTTTCTTTCCCATATTTCCTACAGATTTGTCATAAAAATGTTTTCGATATCAACACCCCTAAATCAATCAAAAGCGTTGGTCAGAGTTAGTATCTCTACATCAAAATATTGAAAAAATAACAAATTTTTTTTAATCCAAAGCTCTAGTTTCTCAGAAATGAAGCGTTCTCTTCAAGAAAGAGCCTGGGTTCAAGGCCTTGTTGGCATCTTGGGAGGACATGCAGCGACAAATTTTTTGTCAAAGCGAGCAGGGTGATAACAGTATTTGAAGGCACAAAAATTACACTAATAATGCAAAACAAACACCGGAAGAACATGCCCAGAAAACATGCTTTATGTTTCTTTAGCTGCAATACGTGGGCAAAAAGGACGCTCTTGATAGCAACTTGGATCGCTCCCGGGACCTCTAACGTCACACCCTATATTCCGAAGACATTGAAGAAATTCTGCCATGCAGCTCAGGTGCCTACTTCGGTCCGGATCTTCTCCTACTTCCTTCTTTAGTCGCAAAGCGCACTTGCCTTTTCGAGTATTTTCTGAAATAAAGAGAAAAAGACTACAACTATTGGATGTTCTTGTTTCTGATGTTTTGGAACCTAGATACATGAATTGTCCTAAAGAAAAACAAGTCTCTGTTCGTGGTGACTATAGATAGAAGTTGGTTTTTTACGTGACTAAATGGACTTACACGTCTAGAAGTATTTTTCAGCCTCTTCTAAATGAAAATACACCGACTTCTGGAAATCAATCATTGTTATGAAGAGAAAGCTTGCTAAAATTACAATACAATATAAAGGAGGTTAATTGGAAATTTTGCTTGCAACTGAGCGCAAGCAACTGTTATTCAGTAGTTCTGTGAGTTGGCTCATTACACCAAATTTTTTCTCTTTAACATGTGCAGATCACACCGCAATAAAACATATTTTAGTGGTTTATTTACTACACATCCGTGGTTAGGCGCAGCTGCGTGGCTGTGTACCAGTGGGGAATTCAAGATAAACTGCGCACAGGCTTCACAGCACACGAGCGGATTTATCGGGGTAAGCACTTAGGGTACACTATTAGCAGGAACAGCGAAATGTCTGCATGAGGCATGAGTAAGAGATTGATATATATAATTATTTTTCGACATATGAACATTTTGACACACGCAAAAATTGGTCCACCGCGTAATAAATGGGATGCGGCTTTTTCGATCAGGGAACAATCTGGGGTAGGTAATACAATGGTTCTAATACATAAAGGGAGTGAACTTGTGCAATTCTTGCAGTGAAAACAAATGACAATGGGCGAATTACAAGGGTAGAGGGTGGATACCAAGAGACGGGTCCAGAAGAAGGTTAGACCAAAGCCGGGATGTTGGGAAGAAACAAGGAAATTGAGGGGAAGCGTATACGAATGCACTCGGAGCATAGGAGGCAGATGGGTGGGGCCTTTGTCTTCCAGTTATCTAAATAGTCTGTTGATGAAGAATGAATATGATGGAGACGAGTCATTGGGAATGAAACAGTGCGCTGTATCTTAAGGTAGGTAGACGTATTGTGTTCGAGCCTGTCGGTGCATGCGCACAGAGAAAATTAGAGAAGGAAAGTTGTTAGACATAAGACGCTTGACTCCTTGTTCTATGAATGTTCGGACTTATTTTAAAGTGTTTAAAATATGCCTATCATATAAAAGGCGTGTAATTGTGGCACGCGTATGGGTGCAGCATTGGAACACTAATTGTTTTGCAACTGAGAATTCTGTATTCTCTGTAAACTCTGTAAATATTTGCAAAAATAAACCTGCGTGCATTATAATAGAAGTAACTTATTTAAACTCGTTTAGTTGTTTTGCCCAAAACAAACTCTCTATAAGTGGGCTGTACATAATTTAGGAAGTGTAAATAAATGCTTTATTTTTCAGTTATATATTGTTACAGGGAAGGTATTGTATTCACCAAAGGTATTTACAGGGGGAAAAGCGAGAGTAGAATGTCTGGATTCACGCAGCAACCTATTCGAGACCGATCGTCGTCGACTTCCTCTTCTAGCTGCTCAGCTCTCATCAGTCCCTCTCTCCAGCACAGACACCGAGGCATACCCGTCGGCTCAGTACATAGCCCAACATCCTCGTCCCATATTCCCCCGGCCGGGAAAGCACCGACTCGGTGCTGACTAAGGTGTTGCGTCAAAGCTGGGAGAATTGTAGGGCTTCAGCCGCAGCACATGCACGATGTCGGTCTTCGGCGTGGAAGACGATATGGACGGTGCAACAGGACTGATCTCATACGTCACATCGGTGACCTGCAGCAGGACCTTGTAAGGGCCGTGATAAGGCGAAAGAAGCTTTTCAGGGAGGCCCACACGGCGAGGAGACCATACCAATACGAGCATTCCAGGAGGATAATGGACGATGTGGTGCTTAAGGTTATAACATGTTTTCTGCGAAACCTGCGAGGCCAAAAGGCGGGCGCGGGCGCCTTCACGGGCTAGAGTTGCTCTAGAAATAGCTCCAAAGGCATATTCAGTCGGTGGAGTGATCGATGAGGGTTTCAAGGTGTCAAGCGGCAAAGTGGGCTCACGTCCCTAGAGGAGATAAAAGGGTGAAAAACCAGCCGTATCGTGGCGCGAGGAGTTGTACGCAAACGTCACGTACGGCAACGTTAAGTCCCAATCTTTGTGATCCGCAGAGACATACATAGACAGAATATCCGTAAGGGTGCGGTTAAAACGTTCCGTAAGTTCATTGGTTTGGGGATGGTAAGAAGCAGGGTGTCGAACCGGAATTTTTAAATGCATAGCATTTTAGTAACTCACAATGTCACGCGGCGTTGGCGTGCGCTGTCGTAATCCGCATGCGCGCCTTGTCGTAGTCCGCATGCGCGCCCTGTCGTAGTCCGCAGGCGCGCCTTGTCGTAGTCCGCAGCCAGGAAGAAATAACAGTTTCCGGCGCCCGGTTTCGAACCCATGACGCCGCGGGCGGAACGCAAGGTGCCCGGCGCACAACCGACCGAGCCACGAAACCGACACAGATTTCAATGCACCGAACGCGCCTTATATCCTTCACTCATTTCTCGTTTGTTTCGAAAGCGCCACAAGTTGTCCCGCGCTTCCAAAAGATGGCGACACGGGTCCCGCGATCAAGAGATACGACTTGCCGGCGCACCCCCTTGGAAATGCTGTGCATTTGATCGTGCCCCTCGCGAGGGGGATGTCTTTTTCGGGTTCGGTTTGGGTTCGGGTTCAAGCCTTTCGCGTTCGGTTAGGGTTCGGTTCCGGAGCACCATTCCGTTCCGGTTCGAACTGGTTCGAACCGGTTTAAACGGGTTCGAACAGGTTCGGAGGAAAAAAAAGAAGGCGTGTTTTTTTCTGTTAATTTTTTTGTGTGTATGTTCGGTTTTCCTTTCCTTGTCAGGTGTCCTTGTCAAAAACGAAGCCGTAATGTAGGTTTTTTTTTTTGTGCAAATGTCTTGTTTTGGCCAAAAATAAGCAACCCTGCAACACTTTTTTCAACTTTGTTCGAAATCTTTAATGCCTGCAGAAAGTAGTAAACCAACACATCCAGTACTTAGATCAGGAAGTCGGAAGGTCCCTCAGGCAAAAAGTACTGCTCTGTCCCCATCAGATAACTTACGAACTTGCTTGAAATATTGTCCTCTCTTCCCCAGTCTTGGCGTTCTTCTACCGCATGGAATGACGTCATTGCAGCGATGTAGAGGCTATTTGCCGGCTTTTCTTAAGTTGTGACATTCAAATGAAATCCACAAAAGCGAAGAAGAAACGGAAGGCGTATCTGCTGGGACGAGCAAATCACGATCTGCTTCTCTGTGCTGGCAGTAGCTATAATTTCGCATTGCTTCCAGATGCGAAGATAAAAGTGAAAGCGTTGATCTAAAGTGTTGAAGAGTTCCTTTAACTGTCAAATGTACTGCAAAATGTTTTCTATAGTAGGTCCATGATTACAACATTAAATGAAGCGAAATGAAAAATTCGCTCGAACACATAAGACTGCGTATTTTACGAATTTGAAAGCCCTGCTCTTCATGGCCGCAAGTTTATTTTCATGGATTTAGTTTGTTTGATTTTTATAATTTAATTTAATGTATTCTTGGGTCATAACACCGCAGTTTTATACCCCGCAGTTGTATTCTTTAGGAAAAAAATGGCGGACGATTACTACACTTGCTAATGCGAAATTTGAGTGCAGCGCGAACTGTAGTCTTCTTGGCGACGGCGCATAGATGCTGTGTCTCAGGAAGTGATCGCGTGATCAGCTAATGCACGACGGCGCGTGGTATACTCTGTCGTTTTCTCGTAAGGCGTCGCCACTCTGAAGCACATCTCCCACGGTGACGGAATTACGCCCTCCCCCTTACACTTTCGTCATACTTGCAACCTCCGTTTTCCTGCTGGCTCTATCTTCGGTGGCGTCTTCGTTCTCTCGGTTACAATGAGTCCGACACTGAGGGACTACGCGAAACCACAGGAGCGGGTGCTTAAGGGCTGCGCTCTAACGCATGGCTCTACGTAGCTGCTGTGCAGCCATGTGATTCACTCCCTTCGCCGACAAGTGACGGGCCGCACATCGTCGCCAAATAATGCGTTCTCGCTTCAGTCTTCTGGGAGGTAAACAGGTAGCCTCCTGATCAGTAGCAGCACACGGGTGCCTCCGACGCCTTCGTCCATCTCCAGAATCTTCTGATAATAGGCAGCCTCCCCGCAGACTGCCTATTGCCGCGTCCTACTAAGCAGACGATTCATCCGTCCACAATCGTTTTAATGCGTACCATTCTTTGCCCACAGCCAGGACCATTTAACACCCTTCATTTTCACAAAAATGCAGATATAGCGGAAGTTTCACCTGTAATCGCTGTAATAGCGTAAATGGAGATAACTGGTTGCACGAAATTGCTGGAAAACTAAAAAATAAAAAAAGTGATGACTGAAACTGGCAAACCGAGTGACACCCTGCATTTCCACAATAATGAGGATTTCGAATAATTTCCACCTGTAATCGTTATAATAGGCTAAATGAAGATAATTAGTCGAACAAAATTTAGAAATGTAAAAAATAAGAAAAATTGATAATAATAACCGTGTAACACCCTCCATTTCCACAATAAGGCAGATTTCGCGAGCTACAAAGGTAATCGTTATAATGGCGCAAATGGAAATAATTGGTCGAACGAAATTTTGAAAAACTAAAAATTAGGAAAAATATTAAGCAAATAAGGAAAATTGCAAACCGTATAACTGCCTGCATTTCCACAATAATGGAGATTTCGCGAATATTCCATTTGTAATTATAGCAGCGTCAGTTGAGATAATTGGTAGGACAGGATTTATAAATATAAAAAAATTGAACTGTTGAAACTCACACTGAGGACAAGAAGCATAAGAATGCATTAGCAGACAATTCTTTGAATTTCCGCGGACATTTTTTAGTACCCTGGAGTGTCACCATGGTAGAGTATTTTGCGTCTGCGCGCCCTCCCCCCTCAACCCTGGCTTCTTGTGGCGGGCCGCCCCTCGTCCCGAAATCACGCATCCTCACAGGAATCGTATGCCTGGCAGGCAGCCAGGCAGGCAGGTAGTTTACTGGCAAGCTGGCAGTCTTTTTGGCGGGCAGGAGAGCCTGAGCGCCCAACATCTTTTTGGTTCCATCTAATATCTACGCACGCACGCGCGCATGCACCCCTTTTTTCGCACAATGAGGACAATAATTTTGCATTTAAATAAATTGGATGATTGAGAACGTTTTTCATGTACCCCTTGTTTAAACGGCGCTTTAGCTTTAACACGAAATCATTAGCACTGCTAGAAGTCGAAAACAGTCAGGCGTCGGCGTCAACCTCCGACTGCCAAGCGTGGCTGGTGGCATTGAAAGCGATTTCCTTCTGCTCATCTTTCATTAGCTAACGTACCAGTTAGAAAGAAAGAACGGCTTTAATGACTCATGGGACGGCGTGTAGAGGACGGCATTGGATAGGGAACCACCGAAGATAGGAACTTGCTAAATGGAACTTCAGCGACAGGTGAGAGCGGTTGGGCTTTAGGAAGGATAATAGCTGAGTGAAGTCACAACCAGCAGTAATTATTCCCTCGTACAGAGAGGGAAAATGAACTTTAAATTAACCGGGGAAAAGTTTCAGAGAGGCGTCCTCATTCCAGGGGTCCAGTCGACAGTCGTTTCCATCAAGAGAAACTGATCTTCCAGGCTGGAGCTGGCCAAGGCTCTCTACCAAATCTCTATGGAAACGTGGAGGTTGGGTGGGTCTAGGGTGGACTTGTCGCAGCCGCCTACTGTGTGTATGAGGTTCCCAGGCTCCCCATAGCAGCGACGAAATGGAGAGAATTGTGTCCGGTCAAAGAGGTGAAGACTGGTGATGTGTGGGAAGGTGTTAATTCGCAGGGCACGGAATAATCTTTCCTGGTTATTTGCTAGTGATTTTTGCGGGAAGGAATACGTTCTACGGGAGAGCCTATAGTGCTAATTAATTTCCTGTTTTGTATACAGGATGCATACGCTCGAGCTCGGCTTCATCAGCGCTGGCTAAGCGGGTCAAATGTTCATCCACGAGGTTGGTGATCTTGTTTGCCGGCGATGCCAGTATGACCTGGTGCCCATACAATATTGGCTGGTCTCGTTGGTGGTCTCTGCTTGTTCATTTGAAGTGTTGTAACATGCAATAGACTGTTGGCAAAGTTGCGCCACGCCTCATAACAGTCCGTTATGAGACTTTTCGTGGCCCTTTGGCTAAGCGCGCGTGCTATCGCCGCTTCCTCAGCTTGGAAGGGGCTGTGTTCGGGGGTTTTTATGCTACCCCTGTTGAAGGCTGCAGAATGGTAGCACGAAGAGAAGGTATCGGAGAATGCTATCGGGTGTCTTTCGCATCAAACCAGTTGATCGCTTATCTTTTTTTTTTCTTTGTGTTGAGGTGTTTCCAAGTCTTACCTCATATATATACACATTTTAAGAACCTTTTGGTGAGTATAAGACGTGCATTAGGCAATTAGTTTTTAACTTCAGTGCCAGATGTAAATCTTACGCGAGAAATAACATAAGAGCGTAATACGTACATAAAAAAGGCCTTTTATAGCATTCAGGTGGTCGGCACATAAATTTCCGGCTATTTTGTGCGTAACTAAATTTTCTAATTGGTCGAGAAAGAGAACGATGCCAAATTTACAAATGAAAAGGGCACCAAAGCTATCATGTTTGGTCCGACCCTCTAAACCGCTTTAACCTACCCGCTAAACCCTCTAACCCATATTAATCAACACCGCAGCCCCACTAATTCACATTAGTTCATTCACTCATATCCCTAAACCACCCCAGTCTACCCGCTAATCCGCGTTAATCGACCTAAATCCATGCATCGAAATGCTAACGCATTTACTTAAAACGTGAAAAAGAAGGCCCCAATTTTTTCAATTGTCATGTTCTCTTAGGAGGTAACCAAAGGACACAGCGGCACTGTACAAGAAAAAGTGATGGTGACGTAGAGAACTGTGAGTGTTTGTGTCTCAGTGCTGTTTTTATATAAGTGCCCACTCAAACTAAAACAAGTGGAAGATATGAATTTATTGTTTATGGTGTCCCTCAAGGCCTTCACAAGCGGACACGGATGCATTCGAATTAACAACATGAAAACTTCACACGATTTTAAACACACTGAAGATAGAAATCATAAAGAATACCCCTCGATATGTTGCCACGGAATATGCGTTTTACCTTAATGTATTATAAATGTAAAAAGATAATGTGGGGAATTGGGCAATACCTAAAGCAAAGTAATCGTATACACGGACTTTACATTAATTTTAGGGTAATAATAAGATGAGAATCTTATGGGCCTTGGGAACTGCATACTATGCAAAATATTTCGTGGTGTCGTCTGGCGAATGGTAAAAATATCTTCGGATGCAAGGTAGGGTACCGGAATGGAAAGCTAGAAATCACAGTTTTGAGGCCCCGGAACCGGTTCGGAACGGTTCCTTCAATTCGTTCCGGTTGGGAATCAGCTCCAAAATGGCGGAAAAAAATACGGTTCCGGTTCAGTTGCGGTTCCTGGCAAAAATTCGGGTTCGGTTCTGGTTTTCGGTTTGGTTCCGGTTCCGGTTCGACACCCTGGTAAGAAGTAGTGAGCTTGTGTGTCGTGGAACTCAGACGAAGGAGATCAGCGACCACTTTGGACAAAAAGCATCGTCCCCGGTCGGTGAGAAATTGACGTGGAGCACCGTGGTGTAAAATGACGTCCTGAAGGAGGAAGTCAGTGACATCAGTTCCACAACTTGTAGGTAGCGCCCTGGTAATAGCAAAACGGGTAGCATAGTTCGTTGCTACGGCAATCCACTTGCTCCCGGAGGTTGAGAAAGGGAAGGGACCAAGGAGATCCATCCCTACTTGGTAGAATGGTTCAATCGGCACGTCGAGTGACTGTAAGGGACCAGCCGGTGCCGTTGTTAACCTTTTACGTCGTTGGCAGGCGTCACAAGCACTGACGTAGCGTCGAACCGACCTATATGGTCCAGGCCAGAAAAAGCACCGCCTGACGCGGTCATAGGGGCGTGTCAGACCTAGGTGCCCTGCAGTAGGTGCGTCCTGCAGTTGATGGAGCACGGACCGTCGGAGGTGTTGCAGAACAACCAGGAGCAAAGCAGGGCCGTCAGGGCGAAAGTTGCGGCGGTAAAGCACCCCATCTTGTACTAGGTACGCCTGCAGCGGAGGATCATGTGCCGATGAGCGCAGAGTGTCTATGATCGCTCGTAAGGTGCTGTCACGACGCTGTTCATCCTCAATATGAATCAAATAAGAAATAGCCAGGACACAGGCGTTAGAGTCGTTGGCTGAGGAACCAGATGGATGGACGGGATGGCAGGACAAGCAGTCCGCATCTTGGTGTGCACGACCAGATTTGTAGGAGACAGTGAAGCAGTACTTTTCTAAGGTCAAAGCCCAACGCCCTAAGCGGCCCGTGGGGTCCTTTAAGGGCGTGGTGATCGGTGACAACTGTGAACGGCCTCCCGTAGAGGTAGGGACGAAATTTTTTTACGGCCCATACAAGAGCGAGACATTCGCCTCCGTGATGGTGTAGTTCCGCTCTGATGACGAGAGAAGACGGCTGGCGTAAGCAATGACTCCATCGCCGTTTCCCTGTCGTTGAGAAAAAACAGCTCCAATGCCGTGTCCACTCGCATCTGCACGTCCTTCAGTGGGTGCCGCCGGGTCGAAATGTCCCAGAATTGGAGAAGCAGCGAGAAGGTCTGTCAGCGTTTTGAAAGCTGCCGTTTGTTCTGATCCCCAAGAAAAGGTAGCATTCTTGCGAAGGACATCAGTGAGTGGCTGGGCGATAGTCGAGAAATTTCTAATGAAGCGGCGAAAGTACGAACACAGGCCGATGAAGCTTCAGTTGTCTTTGGGAGAGCGAGGCTGAGGGATCTCTTTGACAGCCCGAACCTTGCCAGGGTCGGGGCGGACTCCCGTGGTGTCAACTAGATGGCCGAGTACTGTGATCTCGCGATGCCCGAAGCGGCACTTCTTGCAATCAAGCTGTAGTCCTGCTCGTCGGAAAACGTCAAGGATCACCGCAAGGCGTTCGAGATGTCTTTCAATCGTGGGCAAAAAAACAATAACGTCGTGAAGGTAACAGAGACAATTAGACCATTTAAAGCCATGTAGCAGGGAGTCCATCATCCGCTCGAACGTGGCTGGCGCGTTACATAAGCCGAAGGACATTACTTTGAATTGATAACGACCATCCGGCGTTACGAAAGCTGTTTTTTAACGATCGAGCTCATCAACGGCAATCTGCCAATATCCAGTTCGGAGATCAGTGGAAGAAAAGTACTTGGCCCGGTGGAGGCAATCCAACGCGTCCTAAATGCGAGGGAGGGGGTACACGTCTTTCGTAGTAACTTTGTTCAGATGACGATCGTCTACGCAAAAGCGCCATGTACCATTTCTTGACCAGGATAACGGGGGATGCCCATGGAATAGTGGAAGGCTCAATATTGTCCTTTCGAAGCATCTTGTCCACTTCCGCTTGAATGGCTTGGCGTTCCGTCATTGACACGCGGTAAGGCCGTCTGCGTACGAGATATGCATCCCCTGTGGGAATGCGATGGTGAACAGTAGTGGCTTGTCCCAGAGGGCGATCTGCAAGGCCAAAAATGTCTCTAAACGATGACGATTAATCACGATGTTGCCTTGCGTGTACAGTTGGCAAATCAGAGGCTATCATGGGTTCGAGATCGAGCGGCAGAGGTGCAATGGGCTTGGGCTCGCGCTGACAGTCTTGGCCGGTGACGTCGGCTAATGCATTCACCTCGCACTGTGAAATGGGAAATAGTGTAGCTAGCAACATTCCTTTTGGGGTAACCTGCGGTGTATAGCCAAAATTGGTGAGCGGCAGTCAGACGCGACCATCCAAAACCGTTACGAACGCGTGCGGCGTCATCACATTACGCTCGAAGAGTACGTCAGCAAGAGGTGAAGCGAGTTAATCACCATCAGGGGCAACCGGAGACAGTTGCAAGGACACGAGCGTAGTGGCTAGAGGCGGTAAACGAACGTCGGCTGAAAAACAGAAGTGCTGCCTCCGGACATCGTCGTGGCCGTGATAAGAAGGCAGCTCCAAGTGGAGGACACCAGCCGAACAATCGATGAGTGCTGAATGGTTCGCGAGAAAAATGAGGCCAAGAATAACACCGTGAAAGCATTGGTCTAGCACAGTAAACAACACGACGGTTTGTCGGCCAGCAATAGTAACACGCGCTGCACACATCCCGGTGACAGTGGGCGTACCTCCATCAGCGACTCGTACAACACTTGAAGTGGGGGACGTGAGCACCCTGCGAAGGCGATGGCGAAGCTCCGAGTTCATATTAGACATATGTGCCCCCTTGTCAATCAAGGCGGCAACGGCAGCATCGTCAACTTGAATCTCCAGTAAACTTTTTCCTTGTACAAAGCGTCAACAGAGGATTTCGGTGGTCGTCGGACATGCAGCATCACCTCTCATAGCTGCATCATTTACTTTTCCGGAAGGGAGTTGTTATACGGCGTCGGCGAGAGGGGACGCCGGGGCTGTGGCGAACGGGACTGACGGCGCTGGGGTGGCGGCGATCGGCTGTATCGGCGGAACGGAGTGTTGACGTCTACTGGTTGCGGCGGAGGCGGTGGAGTGAAGCGACGAGGCATCTCAGGGTACCTGTAGCTGGAAAAGACTTGCCGGACTGGGAATGGTGAACGCCTCTGGCAGTACCGTGCAACATGCCCGACTCGGTGGCAGTAGATGCAAATGGGCTTGTCGTTGGGTGTCCCCCATTCCGAAAGGTAGCAGCTACGATAGGTGGACGGTTGGTGTTCATTGCGGCGCCGTAGCTCGAGGACAGGTGAGGCGCGTGAACGCCTGGGCCTCTCGCAGCGCAAACAGGCTGAAAGGCAATCTTGGCTACTCCTTCCCGAACGATCGTTTGGATCAGGGGGATGGACGGCACGCACGTTTCCGACTGGGGAAGCGTCGTGGGGGCCATAGCCTCGAGCTCTCGTCTTATAGGCCTGGTCAGACTTCCCGTCGTAGCTGGGCTCGTTTCAGTCTCCGGGGGTCGATGTTTGGAAAGACAACGATCCTCGCACGACGACGTTGGAACGGTGTTCGGAAGTCGGGTAAACTTTGTAGTCAGGCGACATCTTTTCGCCTGCTCAAAGCGACGGCATTTCTTAATGACTGATTGCACGGTTGTGCAGTCCTTGCACATGAGTAAATTGAAAGCGTCGTCCGCTATTCCCTTGAAGTTATGCCCGACCTGGTCCGCTTCCGCCATTTGGTCGTCAGCTTTCTGGCACAAGGATAGCACGTCCAGAATGTACGCCAGATAAGGCTCGGTAGGGGTCTGTACACGGGAAGCCAGTCCCTTCTTCGCGGCAGTTTGGCGGTCTACACGATTCCCGAAGAGCTCGTGCAGCTTGGATTTACAATCGTCCCAACTTGTTACCGTCTCTTCGTTAGTTCGAAACCAAGTCCTGACCGCTCGCCTCAAAGAGTTGTCCATGTTCACAAGCATGATTGTGAGCACGAGGTCGCGGTTTCGATTCCCGGCCGCGGCGGCGGCTTTTCTGATGGAGGCGAAAAGTAAAAACGCCCGTGTGTACGAGATTTCGGCGCACGTTAAAGATCCCCAGGTGGTCAAAATTAATCCGGAGCCCTCCACTACGGCGCGCCTCATCGCCTGCGTTGCTTCGGCGCGTTAAACCCTGCAATCAGTCAATCAATCAAGCATGATGGTGGGATCCCACCTGTTCTGAGCGCTAACGCGCTCATACGTCTTCAGCCAGTCTTCAAGGTCAACATCATCTGTGCCGCAGAACGTGCCCGGGTCACGCTGCTGAGAGATAACGATGAATGGGGATGCAGTCACGGTAGCTCCCTCGGGTGCCATCTTCGATCGGGGAACTTGCCGTCCGCTGTGGAGCTCGGTGCAGCGTGTGTCGTACCCCGCACCTCACACGAAAATGTTACGGGGAAGGTATTCTATTCACCAAAGGTATTTACAGGGGGAAAAGCGAGAGTAGAATGTCCGGATTCACGCACCAACCTAGTCGAGACCGATCGCCGTCCACTTCCTCTTCTAGTTGCTCAGCTCTCATCAGTTCCTCTCTCCAGCACAGACACCGACGTATACCCGTCGGCTTAGTACATAGCCCAACATCATTGTCACAATATGACTGCTTTTTTATATTTTTCCAAGTTATTCTGCAAATTTTTCACAAATTTTGCAAAAAGAGAATTTCACAAGTTAAGGTACTAGAAAAGTGCACTCCTAGCAATTTTCTACTCTCAACTGTAGCGGCCTCTTATGTGCAAAGCATTAGTTTAGGAGGAGGCGCAACATTAATTTATGATCTAAAGAGTACAGCTTTGGTTTTGCCAGCCTTGTTGCACAGGCATTCATTATTTGTCCTCTTTACAAAATCGCGTAACACTTCATCATAAATCTTTTCAATATCCGTTGTACTTTAACCAGAAATTTGAAGAGTGGTGTCTTAAGCAAAGTCTAAAATATAGTTTAGAGCATGTAATAATAACAAGAAGCGTGTAATAATATTAGGAAAAATAGCAGGGGACGTTATATGTTTCCCTGCGGTACTCTCGTTTTTGCGCATCTAAGTTCTGATGAATATGTACTAGAGGATACATACTGTCGTCGGACATTAGGGTAAGATGTAATAAGGTCTTGAGCGGTACCGCGAATTCTATTGGTGTGTAACTTTTTTGCAGAACGTATATTACTCAAGAAATCAAGAGTTTTGGATAAATCAATGTAGCTTCCCAGTGTTAATTGACTAGTAGCAAACGTTTGTAGTAGTGTGTATTTTTTGGTTGAGTAAAGCAGTTTCCGTAGAAAAACGCCAGCAGAAACCATGTTGAAAAGAGTGAAGGAAGCTATTTTTAAAGAGATATTTCGGCCACCAACAGTAAATAGTCTTTGCAATAGGCTTCGAAAAGTGATAATTTTGAAATCGGTGGATACTATTTGGAGACATAACTATCACCAGCTTTAAACACCAGCATAACTTTTACAAGTTGCCTGCAATTGCCAAATTCGTCGTTTGGAAAATTAGGTCAAATACATGACGTAATCTCGGTGCTAAAATTTCTGCAACGTGCATCGGAAGTAAAACTTTCATATTTGTTGCACTGAAACCCTTTGAATTATTTGAATTAAGAATTGAAGCAATGACTGCGTTTTTATCTTTCGGATCCCGAATTATAAAAATTGAACAGGAAGGTTCTTCGACGACACGCAAGTATTTTGCAAACATATTGAGCAGGCGAAGTGATTCACAAACTAGTCATTGAGTGGAGCTAACCGATGCCCCGATATAGGCTGATGGTCAAGGTGTACCAGTTCGGCTATCTTGTTTTATTGCGAGCGGACTAGAACAGACTTCACCATTTTTTACGTGAGCCTAAATTGGTTGGTATCGGTGAAAAACCAGTTACGGTAATTTGATTTTTGTTCTTCTTATATTAACTAGTGTGTTACAAACTTGATTAGCCTTTGTACGAATAAATGTTTTCAACAAGCGATCATTGAAAGTTACTTTGTTGCCTAGGTCTTTTCGGTTGCAGGGTTTACGATAGCGATTTGTTTTTCGCATGGTTTTAATGAGGAAGGTACATTTATTCGCCTCAGTTAATTCAGATAGTAATGTTTCATATTTATGATCAAAATTGTTTTGTTTACATAGGCAATCTCATATAAGATTTTCTGTAGCTTCTTAAATTTTATTTGTTTTGGCTAGAGATATCTTGAAAAACGTGCTGTGTTTTCTTTTCCCGAAGTGCGTTCACTTTAACGGTGATAAAACGGGCAGGTAATTGCTAACGCGGGCATATATTTCATCTGTTATATTCATCAATCACGACTGATTAGTCAGCAAAAAATCAAAACGTGTACCAGGTGACACACTAATCCGGGTTTCACTAGAATGTATGATATCAAAACCACACTGTATGACTAGGCATGTCCAGTATTCTTGCCTTGAATTGCTATCAAGCAACTTGACGTTACACCAGCGCCCATGACGCGTTATAGTTTGTTTTTCTCGAAAAATTTCAGATGCATTCCACAAAAATAAAAAAAATCTCTCAAAGTATCCAGTGGGAGTTGTATATATAGCACAAAACATATGTGCTTTCAAGTTTCAAGTATCAAGTATATTTCCAACAATACAGTGTTTGGGGCCAGCGAGACGAAAAAGTGGTCAGTGACCACTTGAAAGGTGCCTGGCAGCCGTAAACACAGCAGCTGTTTGGGAACGGTAAAAAGCATACACATGCTAATATAGACGTGAAATTACAGATATATACAGATGTAAAAAGACACCTATTTACGAACAACAATGCATAAGTGTACACACTCTGAGATAATATTAATATTAATCATGACATACATTAGGAACAATAGAAAAAATACATAGACACAATAAACAGAATACTGAAATATAACAGAACTAGCTATACCTTATCCAAGACATGTGACATTTTACTTTGTGAAACAATACAGTAAAAGTCAATACAAGTGCACAAAAGTAAGAGAAATAGCTATCTGGCTACAAAATGGTTTCGCAGATTCGTCTTCATACATTTTCTGTAGTCGATACCATCTTTTTGAAATTTGTAAAGAATAGAGGGCGATGAATATTGCAAGGACTCTAGAAAATACCGGTGCGCCGAAGGGTAACGAGCCACCTTTCACCGCTGCGTGTGCTAGAGTCGCTTTTTCGAAGAGTAATACTTAAAATTACTGTAATAAAGTTTCTGAACGTGTCATTGAAACAAGGTACGAAATAAGCAGACGGAAATCATTGAAATTGTTCGCGCTATTTCATGTCGGAAAAACATTGGTTCACTAGGCTCTCTGAAAGAGACCTTTCAAATGAAGCGAAGTGCTCTCTTCGGGAGGCGTAATAATAGGTGTAGATTATGCATCGTAGTTGTTCCCCACACTAGGTGGCAGTAGATAATAAGGGTAGCAAATAGAGCGTGGTAAATTTTAGCCTAATATGTTCTGGGAGAAAATGGTGACATCGCGATATCAGACCAGCGGCGGATGACAGGGATCTAGCTAGCATTTCAACATGAGACGTCCATGTCAGGTCTGCCGAAAGGATATACCTAGTATTTTATGTGTGTCAACCATTTTAACAGGCGTGTCCCCTAATGTAATATACTTCCCACCTATGGTGCTTTGCTCTTGGATTTAAATAAGACTGCCTTGGTTTACCCGCGTTTATTTTAAGTCCATTGGTGCTTGAAAATTCCAAATGTTCCGTAAGTTCTTTTTGAGCTTTAAACTTATTTCTTCTATATTACTGCCCGAAACAGAAAGACTGGTGTGGTCTGCATGCAACAGCAAGGTAGCATCACAAGGAATATTAACGATGTCATTGACATATGCATTGGAAAGTAAGTGCCTTGAATAATTCGTTTGGGTACACCACAAGAGACTGTGTTGAAAGAACAATAAAAATCGCCTATTGCCACGCGTTGCTGTCGATCAGAAAGATAGGACGAAAAAAGGGAACTTGAAACGCCGCGTATTCAGTAGCCATACAACTTTTTTGGCAATATTTTATGATTTAGATCGTCGAAGGCTTTGCTATAATCGACAAATATGCCTAACATCATTTCGTCTTTTTCTATGTTGGTGATTGTGAGCTCCTTCTGGGTTACTAGCGCCGTCTGTGTAGATTTGCCTTTTTGAAAGCCGTGCTGGCGCTCCGAGGGTATGTTATATGTACACGAAAAGCTGTTTACGCGAGAGTAAATTATTTTTTCTAATGCTTTGGAGAAAACCGGGAGTATGGATACTGGTCTGTAGTTATTAGGTTCATTAGCATTGCCACTTTTGAAAAAAAGAGACACTTTCGCCTTCTTCATAGCACGTGGGAAACAACCGGAACACAGAACGAGATTAAATATGTGTACAAGGCACGGCACGAGAATATCCATTACATGCTTCACGGGTTTTATTTCAATATCGTTAACATCTTTAGCCGTGCTGTTTTTTAAGCGCATAAATGTATGGCAATCCTGAAGTTCATTAGTTGGACTGAGAAATATATTGTCATTGCTCTGTAAATGGGTTAGGCAGAAGGGAAGGTTTTTTGCTGGTTGAACCATGTTTACAATATGCTCAATAAAATAATCCCACAAGGAAACGCCTTCTTAATTGCAGCCCTCTACAACTATGTTAGAAAGAATGTGTCATTCACTTTTACGTCCTACAGCTTCATTAATGATTTTTTATACTTTATAAGGTCGTTGCTCTGAAACGTTACCAAAACGATTTTGGTGGTTTACTGCTTTCGCCTTCTTTATCTGAGAGGTTACTTCGTTCCGATATTTTTTGAACGTCGAAAAGTCAGAAGACTTTTTTGTGCTTAGGAACGTTTTGAAAAGTTGGCGCTTGCGTTTGATCCTTTTTATGTGTTGTGGTCTTACCCAAGGCTTCCTTATCTTTGTTTTAAATTTTGCGCTGATGTATGGAAAACAGGCATTGTAATGTTTACAAAAGATGGACAAGAATTTACTGCAACTAGCATCTACATCGGTCTCAGCGTAAACGAAGGACCAGTATTCGTTTACCATGCATGGCCGAAATACATTAGGGTTGTGGTTTGAGAACGATGTGAACTTTACGTTAGCTTTAAGCTGGCAAGGTTCTTCTGCTAGTACACTACTGGAATAACGAATAAAAATAGGACAGTGATCACTAAGGCCGCAGCTTATCGTACCAGCCAAATGAACCTCGGTGTCTGCACTAACAATAGAAAGATCAAGAATTGATTGACCAGATTCTGTTACACGTGTCGGCGTTGACAAAACGTTCTGGAATCCGCCCGATGAAATATGATCACAAAATTCCCGGGAACTAGTGGTATCATCCACCAAATTGATATTAAAATCACCACCAAGCAGCATTTGGTACAGATAAAAGGAAGAAAATTCAAGCAGTTCTGCTAAGAATTCCAGAAATACAGTTACATTACCAGAAGGGAGGCGGTATGAGACAGCGTAAATGTTTCTTCCATTTGTCAGGCACAATACCTCGTAGTCCGAAGTCACACAGGTGTACTGTTGTAGCACTACGCACTGCGAACGCTTTCTAACGTGCATCGCAACCCCACCAGTGCACATTCCAGTTCTGTTGATAAGGTAATGATTGTATTCATCTCAAAAAATATGACACTATGTATTTCGTACCAGGTTTCAGATAGAATTATGATGTGGAAGAGAAATTGCAATCCAATGAAAAACATGTTCAGTTCATCTTGTTTAGCTGAGGCAGAACGTGCGTAATGTGAAGAGCAGAAACAGTGCTATGAGCTTTGGATGCAACTGCAATTTGAAATGGCACGACATATTCATAATAAAACATGCGACAAAGAAGACAAAAAGAAGGAGAATGAGAGCTACTCGCTAAATCAGCAGATTTTGCTCAGGTCACGGTCTGTCTCGATACGAAATAAGCCGCTTCCCTCTGACTGGTGTGCAAATATTTTCCCGTTGCGTGCCCAGACAACAAGCTAGTGACACTGCCTCTTCCTTCCTATAACCAGTGACAAAAGACGCTTGGAAGCGGGTCAGAGATGCTGATTCAAAAAAATTTGGGCTTTACTTGATAGACCAAGTTCGCTGTTCTTAGCGCGATGGGTGCGTGCCTTTTAAAGTACAATGTCTCGCTTCTGCCTGCTCTTAAACTGAACAACTACGTTTGTCTTTACCAGTTCCCGAGTTGGCACTCGGTGGCACACTTCGATGTAAGCAGGCAGAATAGATTCTTCGATCGCTCCACCGACCTTGCCGAGGAGTTCCATGATATTTTAGTCTTGAGTTTCTACAAGCCCTTGGATTTCCGAATTCGACCTACGTGAATACTGCTGACGGTGTACAACTCTCCTACAAAGTTCCTGAATCACGGGGTCTTGACTGGCGCACTGCGCACGCACCTCGTCATTTTCCTTTTTCAAAGCCTCTCGTTCGGTGCGCTCAACAACAAGTAACGCCTTCAATTCGTTCATTGCTTCTTTCACTGCCTCTGACTAATTGCGCATCTCACGCAGGTAAATTCGAATTTCCCTATCTGTTGGCGAAGCGTTCTTTGTCATTTCCACATAAAAACTGATTGCTATACAATACTGAACCGCCAAGATAAAAACTAAAAACTAAAAAAGAACAACATAAAATAACTACAAATAAAAATACAAGCAGCGACACAAAACGTCACAATTTGGCAGCAGAACAGCAAGGATCTAGTCTTGTGAGGAAAAAAAGAAATGCCCCCAACCAACCTGCAATGCGACAGAAATTTGATTAGACAGTGCGTCCACTGGCTGTTGCCGCTGACAAATGCGTCGTCCTGTGTCAGTCCTCCTTTTATAGGCCCTTGGGGCGGGCGCAGAGCATCAGCGATGCACTTCCGGTGCTCCGTCAGTTCCTTGGCAAAAGGGAGATTTTTATGCTGGAACTCGGCCACGTGCGCGGTCTGGTCAGCTGGGCTGATGACGATCTTCTCCGGCTGCAATGCGCCCAAAACGTGATTAGACAGTGCGTCCACTGGCTGTTGCCGCTGCTAGTATGGATGACCGCTACAGACTCCTAATAATTTGTAATATTTTTTACCACATCTTCAATGGTAGATTGAAGGCATTTATTTGCGAGCAGAAAAACGCCAACCCCATCCTTACCATTGTGCATCAGGAAACATTCGCAATAACCCGGCGGTGTACACGTTTACACATTCTTCAGTAAGCCATGTTTATTTAAGCATAATGTAGGAAAATCTACAGGGCAGTTCACTGATATTTACCCGTTGATTTTCATTTGTGGTGACCGGTATACCATGGCGCTCAAGGTTCATGTACAACTTCCTGCATTTGTTTTTGTGCGTCATTGGGCTAGCTGCTTTTAATGATATCGACGCATTTCTTTAGTGCTTTGATGTCGTTGACTTGGTGGTGAAGCCGCTAAATTTATTTAGCGGCTTTACATGTGCTTAACCGAGCCACCCAAATCCACTACACTGGCCCGTAGTGGCACCAATTTCTCCAGCTTTTTTATTAGTGGCGGCATTTCTTTGTCCTATGTTAGAGGTTTGTTCATTTTTTTCGCACGTCTGATCAGGGAAGTTCGCTTTCAAGCAGTTTCTGAGCTTCCAGTTTTTCCGGAAGTATTCGTTTTTTCACTTGATTGATGTTTCAGTGACGTCCGAGCCACACCTAGCATGGAAGGCATTACCGCAAGTTGAGCAACGTAAAGTTACTTCGCTTTGCGAGCAATTATTCTCACATGCAATACGCAGTATATCATTCATGATTCACAAAAAAGCCTATCTGCCACGGCTTCAAAGCAGGATAAAATATGAGGACGTGTTAGTTCATACAATCAACCTGCGTGGTGAAACTCGGCTATTATCGGCCGGTACTCGATGCCGCCGCCACTGCCAATCTAGCGTTAACTCCAGGTTCCTTAATTTTATAGAGCATGAGCAGCGCCAACTATCGCTGCAATCGGCATGCTGTAGCACGTCTGATCCTGCGGAGGGGGTGATGATCATTTGCCTTTATCGGGTGCTTTGCACTCAGCGCAAGGCGAATCTACGTGGTACAAAGGCAACGGTTTTCGGCCTGTGCTCGGTACCGCCACTGCTGAAGATAGAGCGTCCGCTGCTGGTGCTTTGTTTCATATGGCTTGAGTAGCACCAAAGATGGCTGCAGTCGACATGCTGTAGCACTTGTGATCCTGGGGACAATGGGAGTGGCGACGCGCTTGCCGTTATCCGGTTCTTTGCATTCAGCGCAGGGAAAATCTGCGTTCTACAAAGCTACCATTATCGGTCTGCGTTCGGTGCCGCCGCTGCTACCAATACCAACAAATTTTACTAACCGACAATGCAAAGAAATCGACAACGCGTTACACTTTTGGCTTGGCGGCACTATGCTGCTCTGAACCCAACTGAAAGTGTGCATACGATAGCAGGAAATTCTGTAGGCCACAATTAAGGGAACGCAAAAAGGCTGCTGATGACTATCAGAAGAGCATTTCCCGCTCACACATTAGCTCTCAAGTGGGTCGTTTTGCGGAGCCACCGCGGTCCCTGCAGCAGCCACGGCCGCCGCTCGCATGTTGCATGTGCGATTGAGTGGGATAATACGTGAACAAAAGCGGTTTTGACTGTACCAACTGAAGAACATGACTCAAAATTATCTTTCTCCTGCGTCGTTGTATGTTTCCAAAATTTCCAATTAATTTTTAAAGTTTACTTTGGGCTGTCATTTCCTGTAAACAACGATTTCGCGCTGTCTTCGCATTCTCATTGTTTTTGAACGCAGTCAATGAAAACGAGGTAACTGAAAACCTTTATATATAGTTAACCCCTTCGGAATGCACAGCCGCCTACTTAACAATATACAAATGGATCATTTCTTTCTTACCTAAATTGTCTCCAAGCGGTAATAGAAAAAACACTCCACAGAAGGGGGGGTCAGATACGGCGAGCAGGAATTCGTGGACAGCAACTTTCTCACTGTCCTCTGTAAAAAAGCATTCCTAGTTTTTTAGCGCTAAAGGTAGACTTTCAAAACTACATCTTTGCAGCTTCTACGACAATTACTTTCTACCACAACAATTCCTTTGTGTGCCTCTGTCATTGTCTTGTTTCGGACTGCGTAACTGAAACGTTTGCAATTCTGGCTTTCTTGTAAAACATTATACTCATCACCACTAATAAGTCATAGATGGTGAAATATAACAAATGATCAATATATCAAACGACAATGCCTGAGATACTAGCAAAAATTAGGTTACCAGCTAAGCATAAAAAATGGATTTTTACGTTTGCCAGAGGCTTTGTTGTTATCCGTTTATGGCAATTTGTGATTCTTTAATTAGGATAATATATATTAAAAATCTTTATTCGCCGTAGTGTTGCGATAGGCTTTGTATTTCGAATTTTTATTGTGTGTGTGCTAGGTACACAAGGTGATGTGAGCCCCATGTGCCTAAATAAATAACATTTTCGAAGCGACAGCAAAACACTTTGGTCAAAAAAGGCGGAAATGTCTGTCTGGTAAAAAAAATGTGAAAGGTTTTAGCTAAGAAAATAGCTACTGCTTCAGTTTTATATAGTTAGACCTATGAGAAAGTTCTCACTACATACGTTTTCACAGGGACCTGAATTGGACACCTTTTATTCGAGTGGGAATGCTGAGTTTTTCGTAACTCTATAGCGGTGTAATTTTACTTGCGTTTCACGTGCACTTTGCCCACTTCTATACAAATTGTGCTTGTGTATACTGTTAGTGGGGAGTGCCTTGATCAAATGTTTCTATCTCTGCACGTTCATCAAGATCTTCATACTCGAGCATCTAGGAGGTTCGCCAGATATTCCTCTCGGTTACTGCTTATAACGTTGTTAGTTTTGAGGAGACCAACATATCTGTCTTTTCTCGCAACTGTTTTAGCAGTTAATTACAATCAACTTCGAGATAACCACAGATGCTTACACTGCCTGCAAGATACACACAAAATTTTTATTCCCGGAATTTGCAATTTGTACCACATTGTGTGGTCGCGAACAGAATTTTTACACTTTTTCTATCTCTAATAAGGACAACTACACAAATTGTAACATCTACACACAAAACTGTGCACATTCGTTAGTCATTCGCAACTGAGGGTGCTTGCTCAGTACTTACACAGACCGACAATAAACTATATTGCCCTAAGTAATTAGCTGAATATAAATAGCAAGAATTCGAGTTTAATTCAAGCGCATAAACATCAGGCTGTATTTTCGTTTTTTTGAAGCCAGGTCTTGTACAAAAAGGATAACTACCCTACGTTAAACTTTAAAAAACTACCATACGTTAAACTACCATACGTTAAACCATACTTAAAATTTCGCATAGGCTTAGAGTAATCTTTCTACCAAATCGTAGGGTTTTTTATATTGTTTCGAAACAAAAAGTGTTACAGCTATTTCTACTGTGTGTTGCTTTCTTTGCTTAGTGGTTTGCGGCAAACTGATAAAAGATATGGAATAGATGTAGTGAAGTGAATTGAGAAATCAATTTTTTATCTAGTTCACGGGGGTATTATATATCGCCCAGTACAAAATGAGGCACTGAAGTTACCTTGGTTACACAATACAGTTTGCTTGCTACGGAATTACACAGACGCCTTTGAAAAATGTCGAATACAGCAACGTAATTCAAGAATAAAGGCAAAAAATTGTGCATGTGCGTCCGCAAATATAAAAAGTCAACATTTTTATAAAGAACCAACATTATATGTTCAAAAGGTACCACAGAAACAATATTTCCGCATAAATTGCGACTCAAAAAAATGCTACCTTGAGCACCTAACCTTGAAAATACTAAACCAGACAAAACTTGTCCACTACGACCGCAGTACAACTGTCATGGCATTTTACGATAAGACGGAAACCGTTCTCGCAAACACCATGGTGTACCCAAGAGCAGGATTTAGTTAACAGCTGCTCAACTGAGGTTCAATATTGCAATTCTGCCTTTATTTCAAATAGCGTGTGAGACGGTTTCAACTATTTATTGCTATTTTCTTTCAGCGACTCTTCAAAACACGGCTGTTGATAGCAGTTTGTGTAAAATTCTGTAAATGTTTTAAAATATATACAACGTTTGTTGGCATTGCTCTTTGGCAAACTGTTTAGCAAGCCTACCAAACGATCGATATTAATTGCTGTCGCCAACCAACAGCTACTAAAGCAGTTCCTTACATAGCAGATCTCACGCAACTGTTTTCGTTCGTACAGGTGCAAAATTCTTTTTTGAAGGAAGTGGTTAGGATCCAATGATGTCCTTCCTCCGGTAAACATTTCCGTTATTGGATGAAAAAAAATTATTTACTGAAATTTACTGATTTCCTGTAAGATTTCGCGAAATAAATTGATATGACAAATAATTTTTTAAAGAATATTTTCTGATTTGATATATAAAAAAACATTGAAGGGAACACTGAAAGCTTTCAATCTTAGGGGCAGCGTTATGTTGAAGATTGCGGGCTCCCGCGTCAATACTTCGTCAGTAACCCGCTACACTGCAATACCGAAACTTATTCCGCAGGCTCGCAACTGCCAGAAGTCCTCTGTATTAACCGTCTGTACTTTCAGATCTCAAGGCCGGTCGTATTACGCATGCGGCAGCGGCGTAACCTCCTGTGGGAATACCATTTTCGTAGCTACGTGTGCGCAGGGTTTGGTTTTAAAAAACACTGACGGACCATTTTCAGGCCTGCTGTTTTCCTCTTTCTGTTTCCCTCTGGGTCTCGCGTTACTTTACAGAGAGGCTGTATATGGCTAGGGTCACAGGGCCTTTTTCCTAAACCAGACATTTATTTGGAGATGCTCGTACATTGGATGAAACAAATGATTATCTACGGTCAATTTTAGCCGACCGAACTGCAACAATCCGACTCGGATCACTGATCTCCCCAACGTTATCCACACCGCTCAAGAGAACCCCACAAGGTTCGGTTGTCTCCCCCTTCTTGTTCAATATCGACATTTTAGATATGCCTAAGAAGCTTTCGGGGATCAATAACGTCCATCATTCTCTACACGCAGATGATCTTACTTTCTCGATCCCCAAGCGTTCATCCGGCGCCCCACAATCCACTTTACAACAAACGGTGGACACTTTCCTCAACTGTTCCTTTCTGTTTCTTCAGTGGGCGTTAGTGCCCGCGAATATGAAACGTTCTTGAGCGAGGCGTTGGGAAGCAATTGTGACGGTATGTTCTGTTAGATCGCTTACGTTCTAGAGCTAGGCAGTGGAAAACAAGTGCCCCGGTGCTTTATAACCATGACTACATGGCACGACGAACACAGGAAATGCTTTCAGCTCCAGCCGGTCGCGGGTTCGATTCCCGGCCGCGGCGGCCGCTTTTCTGATGGAGGCGAAAAGCAAAAACGCCCGTGTGTACGAGATTTCGGCGCACGATAAAGATCCCCAGGTGGTCAAAATTAATCCGGAGCCCTACACTACGGCGCGCCTCATCGCCTGCGTTGCGTTGGCGCGTTAAACCCCAGAATCAATCAATCAAATTTCAGCTCCAGCCCCTAATGGCCTTCTGCCCTAAAACATCTCAGGGCTTCCATATTTTTAAGCGAGAACGCTTACATTTTTGCGAGGATTATTGAATTGCCTTCCTAGCAATGTCATTGTTTTAAGTGTTTAATACGAATCTATGCGGATGAGGGCTAGCCTGCTATTTGTAATCTTCTTTTCCAAGTTTAAGTTCCACAATGAATCATAGCAATGTACTTGGTGAGTGTGGTTGCGCCCCGTTTTGTGTTACAGAGTCTAGTACACTCTTCATCACGTGGGACGTCTGTCTTCCCCTGACATTCCGCAATGCAGTTTTCGCACGCTATTCGGTGGCTACCTGAATTGTGCTGTGATTGGAACACAGTCCTATAGAAGAACCTATTGTCTACCCAGCTATCACTAATCGTGTGAGTCCTTAGCGTGAGGTGTGCAGATTGGCTCACAGAATTATCAAATGGATGTAACTAGTTTATGGAATAGCAGCATGTCAACAAAGTACAAGGAAACAGAATACCTGCGTCGGTTTTCTTCCCTCGCGAGCAGGTAGAAGACTTCTTTTGCGTTAATAGCGGAGCTGTTGTAGCCGGGCGTATTGTGTGGCGCGGAACGTGTAACGCTATAAATTACGAAGAATAGGCCGAGGGCTCATGCATGCGTGCCCCGTGGTGACGGCCGAGCGTTCGTGGATCGCCCAGTGACTTTGGCAAAGCAAACATTACTGGTGAGAACGCTCAAGATCGCGTCGCTTTGCGTAGCAATACACACGGCGAAAGCTAGCGCCTTACCTGCTCCACGGAACCTCGAAGCGACTCCCGGAACGCCGCGCTTCCGTTGCGCACATACGCACCGCGGTTCGCCCCAGCACTAGTCAAGCGCTGCCCCGCATGTTGTGCTTGGAATAAGAAACCCGACAATATCAATGCATGTGACAATCACTACTACTATAACAATGCAAAGCGACTAAGGAACATGTTATTAAACAATTTTAAACCTGTTCAAACGCGTGTTTTCGAGGCTCACGGGAAAAAAAAATGCTGCAGCTTTGGCAATGGTTCTAGCCTTTAGCGATTTAGTGCAAGCTTCGCAGGTTTTTTCCATCGAAACCGCAATTATTTTTTTGCCACCCAAAACGTTCTAAGAAGTAAAGATTTAAGAGTTCCATTAAAACATTAGCGCGAGCACATGCCAATCTCCACATTAAAGCCCAGCAAGGAATGCTGTTAGTGGTCTTTGTAGCAGTGACTTGCACCGTGCCTTGGAAATTTATGTACGCCGGCGGTGGTTGTACAGCCAGTTTCTGTTATTGAGCCATGCAAGTCCACTACCTCAAACCCCCACAATGAATGCGGATGCAATAGTGCTTGCCCCTTCAAGCCAAGCAGGAAGACGTACTTGTCGAAACATTTTCTATGGTGAATAAGTGTCCATGGTAGCGAAAATGTATAAACCAACTCAAGTGCAGGTTATGTGTGTTTTGGAAGCCCACGTTGTGCTTTCAATTCTTTCACCTTATTTATATTCAACTTAGGTTTGCTTTAAATAAAATACAACATTAATAAACCTCGGAAATTTTTCGTAGTAAGCTGCGACTGTTTTACTCACCGGCTGGTACGTTTTCCTTTACTTCGTTCTGCCTTTCATTTGGCGTTTTATAATCTTGATGGGAGAAAAAGAATGAAACAAGCCTAATGGTTTAAAGGTTTTTTATGTAATAGAAATTGGGAAACCATTCAACTGCAACTGTTTTTTGCCAAAAATGCTATGTGACAATATATTATCTAAAATTAGGAAATGGCGTAATTTATCTATGCTTGCGAAATCATTGCACTGCTAATAAAGCATATTTAAACTTGACATTGTTTTTTTTATTTGAAAGATATTTTAGTCTAGTCTTGTACAATTCCGTACAATAGCTACTGGTAGGAAAAAGTAGAAAACAAGGTGCGTTACGGCATTGTTACAGAATCCAACCCTCCACAAAAAACAAAGAACGATTGCAAAGACGACAAACATATACACATTGATCCCGTTCGGCTGTACGCGTCAACGAGAACAAATTGCTAATTTTCCTGTGCAACGCACCGAATTCAAATAATGTGGATGGAAATACCAGTAAAATTATTTTTATTTTCATAAAAAACAGCTTGCAGCACAATATATAACTTAACCGACACAGGCACGTACACGAACGTCACAAAAGGTTAACGTTAGTAAATATACAGCGCAAATATTATAAAGACGAGAATTTTAATCTTTATTCTGCAATCCTAAAAGTGTTAGCTGTGCAAGGAAGACTCTCCTGAAGCATTTCTAAGCCATAATATGTATGCTTGGTTGGACAAACACGAACGTTATGAAACAAAGCGTCTGGTTACAATAATTTTTCTTCCACTTCGAAATAAAGGTAACGTTTGTTCAACGCATTTTATAAACCAATTCACCCCACAGCAGCAGTTGATAATGGTAGAGGGGATTCACCGTTTACTATTATATTTTTAAGAAAATGAAAGTATCAGCTTTAGAGCCCTGGTTTTAGACTGCGGATAGAGCCTGTTTTTGGAGAGTTGCTAAGCTTTGCAAGGAAAGTTGGCAGCTTTTTACCCTTAGAACGTGACGGTGACTTAAATGGAAAATAAAATAGTCGTTTTAAACAAAAAATATTTGGGTTATTCTTAACAGTTTTCGGCTTTTGTTCAGTGGACACATGATCATACTGAACGTTTTCACACGCTGCTTGAGTGGAAGTGCCATTGCCGGGGTTCGTGAAAATGAACAACAAATGCTCCTGTGGTTGCTAACAGTTTGATCTCAGTGTTGTTTGTACAAGTGTTATGTACAAATGGCACGCCACACCATACCGGCGAACCAAACAGGAGTGGCCTGTAACAGTTCATAACACAAGAATGTTACAGCGACCATTTGAATGATTTAGTTATACAATATTTGCATTTGGTTTCAAGGCTGCCGGTACCTTTTTCTACAAAAATAAATTTGTGCATTGTGCATAAATCATGCACCTTGCGTTTTGATCTATTTCGGCCAGATTATTTATGTATACAGAAATAAATGCGAACCCAGTATACTCCCTTGTGACAAGTCGATATTTATATATAGGAAATACCTCATCCATTGTCAATGAATACACAGTGCATTGTACTCAAAATAAGCTTTAATTACGAACTAATGCAACGCCGCATATGGTGTAAAATGGTATTGTTTCCGCTACGTAGTATGAATGTGTTTTCGTCGTAAAAGGGTGTCGTAAACCTCGTCGTAAAAAGGTGTCAGCTTTGTTTGCTCCTCCATGAAGTGAACTTGTACGACTGCCGTCAACAGTTTTGTAACTTTCTTATGGTCCTGCCTACATGTAGTTCTCGAAGATTTTGATAAACGTTTTGCCACTTACTTGAATAAAGTGATATCGGCAGGAAAAAGCAGACACTTGGCCAGCTACACAGAGACTCACCACACGCATTCCATGTTTCCGTAGCTCAAAAAATATTATCGTCTTTACATAAAGTACGCAGCAAAACGATGCTAAATATTCACACTGCCGTCCGTTTGAAGCCATTGTTTTTGTAGCAGGAATACTAGAATCCACGAATACAGTAATATGTGAACGGTAGTTGTGACGTGAGCAGTCTGACGGAGAAGATATATTCAAAATGGCGAGTTGAAGATAGAATGAAACTTCCAGCATTACATTTCCGAAAATAAAGATAGTTCTTTAGCTCTAAAATAAAAATAAAATTACTGTAAAAACTTATCTAGGCGATTGATTCTGTCAAAAAAGGTGCAAGTTAGTTACAATGCCTGCCGCGAAAAGTCGGTTGATACCAAATGAACCGGCCACTGACTGCCACAATGTCCGAAACAAGGCTATCAGACAACACGTCTTTTGGTGGGCCATAAACAGTGAAGAGCCCCAAACGGGAGGCAATCATCGAAACAAAAACTGTGCGCCATTTATTTCTTTTCTCGCATTGAAGGCTTTCGATTTCATATCTCACCTATTCACATCGGTGACACCTACAATGCTATATTTTCCAGCGGACAACGACTAAAATATAAAGAAAAGGGCCCTTCTGGTATTCTCAAACTGGTTTTCATAAATCTGAACACGCTTGAATATACCAGCTGCTAAAACAAGAAACTGAGTGTCTGCCGTGTAAATCGAGTTTTATTTTAAAAAAAAATCCGGCTTCGCACTTGACACTGCATTCGGTGGTCTGTTCTTTTTTTTTTAGTTTTGGTCATGGATATTTGTGACTGGAAAGGCTTCCGAATACACTGGATCAGCCGAAAATTGTATCGTCTCCTAAATATTCCTCTGAAAAGTTGGCGTTTTTTCCACGATGAGGTTGGTAGGTTCTTCTTTGTAATCGAGAGTTGGTATGCTTTATTGCTAAGGGAAGTTCAGTGCATATTTAGTGAAGACGACACTCCTCCTGGAAAGTTAATTACCGGTGATGTACGGGGCATAACTGTCCCCTTCTGACACAGGTCTGATTCTGGCCACCACGGTGTGTAAGGTTACTCTAAGCCCCTCAAGTGTTTGCGGTAATATCGGGTTCATTATATATAGTGGTGAGAAAAGAGATTTTATCATTTATTCGGATATGCGCGAGTCTCCTCTATTTTTGTTCGTATGAACGCTTGTTCTCCTCCAATCATCTTTCAGTGTCGTAGTGGTTACTAGCCAATAAAACGAAGGTGAAGAATATACCTCTTAAATGGAAGAGAAAATATCGAAGTGAATTAGTTTGATAATCTGGCACAGCTTCAAGATTTTAAAATAGCTGTTAAAGCCATCGCTGTTAGCCTTTTTGTACAGAACATAGGAATTCCGCTGTCCTTTCTCCTTCACATTGTTGGCGGAGCTTCCCGAGCGTTCTCCTGTATGGCCATCTCACATTGAAACACCTGCTTCCTCCCCAACGTATCTGCTGAGTGGATGTCAGATCGAGGCTGCAACTTTGACTATAGACTGATATTCACGACTAGATTCAGCAGTTCTGACCGTCTCCCATACCAACCACGCCAGCATCTCCTGCGGCATGCGTAGCACTAAGTCGACTAGATAATACTCTACAAGCGCGACAGCTCTCATAACAGATAGGACCCAACCTTGATGATGGCCATCGTAACGTGTTAACCCAACGCCAGAGCCCTAGTACAGTTTCGCATATACGAAGCTGACCTGAGATCTTGGAGCACCTTTAAAATGAAGCTTCACGAGCTGTGCTTACAGCCTGGTGGCCATTGCACTAGCCGTAATGAAGGATTTTGCTTCCTGGGCACAAGTTTTGATGTAATATATGTCGGCTTTTTTCAGAATGTTTCAGCTCTATGCCAAAAGTGAGACGCCGGTATTCAGAAACCGACAAAATAAGCCATGTCCTGCAAGTAATCGCCGACACGCTTTTAACCTGCTTCTGTACGAGAAATACACCGCCATTGACCGGAATATTAGAGTACTGAAGGTTACTAAAACCGCATGCTCGCACTAGTGTCCGTCAGTACCTCACCTGCCTAACACAGGTGCCCTTTCCTCTTTGAGAATAACAGACCACTGGAACGCGCCCTTTTTTTCTCCTACAATTCGACTAAAATTGTACGCCGTGTATTCGTCCTAAGGCTCCAAATCATCTATATGCCCTGACCCTTGAATGCACCTAACCTTCAGTACCCTTTATCCAAGCGGTAGGGCGGCAAGAGCTAGCAAGTGATAGCATTCCAACCACTTGATTAGTGGTTGACTCGAACGCTTTCATCGTTCCTCGTGTCTTCACTAGTCCATACCAATATGCACCAATACGTTTTCACACATGAGATCCTGAGAAGTGTGTGCTCGTTATGGCATGCCAGTAGGCTTTTCTTCCTTCGAGTTTGACGGGTGATTCGATAATGCTTCAGCTGCAGGGCGCCTCCTTCCCCCGAAGCCTTCCCCACGTAATCCCCACTCAACTTGGCCGCATGCTACACCACGCCGTCACCATTCTGTCAATAATTATGCCCAGTAGTCGCGTTTAAAACGTTGATCCCTGCCATCATAGTGAAACCAATACGGTTCGAAACTCCCCACCTGTCCAACATTGCAGACCTATGTCTCCTTCATGCCAGAAATTCAATCATTGCAGCGAAAGAGGTGAAGCTCCATCTGTGGGCTGGACAAAATAATTCTCTGTTCTATAAGAGTTCGTTGGAAGCGCCTCTTTTTGGACGTTAGTTTTGATTACATGGCTGTCTCGTCGACACAGGTGCTCGCTTCTTAGTAATGAACTCAAGACTTCGCTGTTTTTCTTGCAAGGTCCTTGCGCTGTCTATGCAATATTTTGTTCCAATTGAGAGGGGAGAATACCTTCAGTTGTTGGATTCTGTAATGCCCGACTGGTACTCAGTCAATCTCTCCACCGCCCTTGCCAAAAGCCCTCAATAAATAATTCACGGCTTTGATTCCTTCTCAAAACATGGTGCTCTCATGAACTGTGTTCTAGGAATACTCCATCTTGTGATTTCGTCTTCCGGTCAAGCTCAAAAGTAGTGTTTGTGCTCCATTGATGATATAGGTTGCCCTCGAATGTGGTTATATATCTGTTCCAGTTATGAACCCCAAATATTGCATAGGGTAAGCTTATCATCGGCGTTAGTATGACAGGGCTGCTTCGCGAAACCTCACTCTTCCTTAAAACGCCTATAGCTTGATAGCGGAGCTGACCTGCCTTCCGGTTCTCAAACCGGCAAACCGCATTACGTGATGCAGATACGCTGCAAATGTAAGAAATCGAAGACGCGGATGTCTAGTAGACGTACCGCTGTGGTGAAGATACGTGTATTTGTTCTTGGTACAACTCTAAAAGCCTTTTTTAATCCCGTAAAAGTATTGTAGAGCGCACCTTTCCTGGACCTTTTACAATCTGCTTACGGGATGTTACTTTATGGGTGCATTTTAAAAATTGTGCACTGGTACGTATACAATACCCATGTGTATGTCTATCCTACATCTTTTTATGGTGAAGCAGTACAGTGAAATATTGATACGTTTTTATGGGAACCAGAAAATGAAACATAACATGCAAAAATGGTATTATCCAAGGAGGTTAAAAAAGAAAAAAAACAATGTCTACTCAATCAGCAACTCACTTTTTTGAGCAACATAGAAGTAGCTGGTCAATTTACGCAGCACTTTTATTTCAACGTCCACGAGTAAATTTTTCTCAAATATAAAGTGGAAGCGACGGGTGTTTTTGTTGCGCCGGAAACTGTTTTCTGCGACTATCCGTGTCGTTCCTTAAATTGGCGAAACGAGCCTCCGGACGCTTATAACTCTTCCTCGTCCAAAGGGGGGCTAGGTAAACTATTTTTGCATTGGGCTGACCATTGACGCTCACTTCATAACTTCTTGGAACCGTATAAGCAGAATATCTTTCATTTGCTGATGCTTCGCACATCGACTTTGTTTTACAGTGGGGCCAAAACTTGCCGCTTCTTTCGAAGTTCCTCTTTCTGACCGACAATAGCGTTTAGGTTGACACTGGCAAACCGAGCTCCCGTGCTATTTCCACACGCTTCCACTTTGGGTTTTATGAGTTGGTGTAGACTTTCCCCTTTTTCTTTTAAACTTAGCGACTTGCGAATTCTCGACATCGTCAAAAGCTTGGAAAGTAGAAAAGGGCGCAAAACGGACGTAACAAAAAGGACACGAAAAGCATAAGAAGCGCCTAGTATAAGTCTTCGTATCTTTTACGTCCGTTTAGTAACTTTTTTTCCAGTGAAATAATGGACCAACTAGCTCAACAAACTTTGTTATGTCACAAGCTTGGCAGCACCATCCCGATCAGCAACAAGACAGCCAGAGGAGAACACAAAATAGCTCAAGAACTTTATTTTACTTTTACTTCACCTTATCTTCAAACTCCCGTATGTTATCTAGACATTTGGTGAGTGAATGTTGGAGTTTTCTTAACCGTGAATATGTACGGCTTTTTGAAAATATTTGTGTACAGGCCATAATAAATAAATTAGCCTCAAATTTTGCCTCAAGAAAATGTGAAGCTCATCGAAGTGTTTCTTAAGTAAAGCTACCAGTTTACATGGTCCTTGTGCCAGCGTAGTTAATTACGAATGCTGGCCTGACAAATCACCGGCGAAACTGTGAAGCCAAATAGGGGAAAAAGATTACCCCATCTTCCCGACGGGAACGCTGAGTAGGATGCGGAGCATCGCGGGGTTCGCCTACAATTCCCCCAAACCCAACTACTAACACAACAAAACGCAACGGGACCCCCGAAGGGAATGTAGACGTTGTTGACGTTTTCGAACGGATTCCCGTTCTCGAAGGTTTGGTTCCGCCGCTCGCTTTGTACGTCTGCGTTCCACTTCACGTTGTCGAAGAACCGGTACTGCTGCTCGATGTCCTCGAACCGACACTGCTTGACGTTGCCGAAGCTGAGCATCCGCTGCTCGACGTTGACGCTTCAAAGCTGCTTCGGGCTGACGAAATTCAGGGTCCGCCGCTCGCTTCAAGTGTTTGCGTTCATCGTCGCGTGCCCTTCGCTTCGCAGCTTTGTGTTGGGTGAATGCAACGTTGCTATTAGTGTTTGGGCTGATGCTGACACGTGCTTGCGTCGGCCCACTCACTGGCGGGACTGTTGCGTCCATCACACTTCATCGGAAGCATCAACGGAGTCAACCGAAGCAAGCACTGCACTGAACGGACGCACCGCTCTACCCGCTTTATATTCACAATTGAAAAAGAGGAGACTAGTGGAGGAGAATAGCGCATGCGCCGTGAGAGCAGAAGCGAGAACGCAGGAGAAGCGCAAGCAGGTGATAGGAGAGAAGTGGAGAGAGTAACGCGCAGCTGTTGGAGAGCGGGAAGGAGGAGAGTTGCGAATGCGTAGTGTGAGTGTGGACGCCGACGCCGCGGGACATACCCCCGAAAAAGATATGCTCCGCATCTAAAAATTGTTGCTGCTTGTCCTAGTGGTGCAAGGCTGGAGGAACAGGAGAGCTGGCTGCCCCTCTACCTTCGTCGGAGTCCCGGCTGTTGCACCCTACATAGATTTGCCAACTTCCTGCTGAATGATCTTCATGAGTTGCGGAATAAGATCTTTTATCTTTTCGTCCACTGGCTTTAACAACTTTCACATAGCCGGCCATGTTAGCGCGTGCTTGAACCCGCGGCAACCGGCGTCGCGAACTCAGCGTCTACAGTGCGAGCTCTTCGGTGCTCCCCACTTCCGGCGCGAGTATACATCAACTGGCGAGTAGAAGAGCATGCGAGAGATCACGTCCCGAGCGATGGGCAGAAGGTTCTCGAAGGGTGTTCTCGTTGGGTGATGGCGGGCGCTCGTCACGTGGCACATGCTCACGTCTCCTTGGTATTTTTTTGGCGAGTTCCTCAAGTAGCAGAAGCCCACAAGCAAGGTTAGGTGACGCCGGCCGCTCATCACGATACGCATACTCACGTGCACTCGGTATTTCCTCGTTTCTTTTTGCATATTCGTCACGTGGCGCAAGACCACGCGCGAGCCAGGAAGACGCCGGGCGCTCTCCACGAAATGCACGGACGCGTGCGCATGCATTTTCTTAGCATTTTTTTCGGTTTGTGACAGTGAACCAGGAAGTTAACCAACTCTGCTGTTAAAAGTCTGAAAATGATTCGTGGAAAATATCCACGGGCGCTTGTAAATCCCAAATCCCACTCGACCTATAGCACTTAGGTGAGGAACCAATGTTTTCTGTTGAACGTGTTCTTATATATTTACAGAAGTTATATTTCTGAATTTCATATCGTATCATGCATAACCACAACCTGGCCGTCTACACCAGCCATTTCTATTCTCTTTTTTTTACCTATGTTGCTGATCAGTTTTATTATTCACTTCATTCTATGCTAGCTAACCATCTGTTTTTGGCGCTCTTTCCACTAGTTGATCTTGCGCCACTAAATTGCAAGCTTCCTCGTTGTACTGACATTTTTTATGTAAATACACACGATGAACGCACAAAAATAACGGCAGGAAAAGCACTGGGCGAGTGCTGTGTACATGTCCCTTTTTTGCGTCTTGTTCCTGTGTTCTCGGAGTAAAGAATTGCCGAAAAGGACATGCAACGTTATAAGTGAAGCGCCGACAAGACGGGTAAGCAGTACAAACACACACGAAGTTTTCATTAGGCAGGGAAGATCGGTGGAATAGTAAAAATGAGCTCGCTAGAGTCACGAGGTTACATTTTACTTTTGTGAAAGGTCTCTTAAAACAGCAATTTCTTTTGGAAAAGTGTATCAGAATCTCGATGGATGGAGCAACGTGGAAGAAGGTGGAAGCGAAGGTACCTCTGCTTTTTATCCTAGGTTTACGACAATAGAATCGTTTTGTTCCACTAATTTATACAGTCCTTACAGGCAGCGGCCGCCTGTTGCATTTTTACTCACATGTGACTATTTTAAATGGATTATTCCTCTCTGCCCGCAGCTGCTTCCCAAACATTGGCTTTACCTTTTCCTGCGCCAAGTAGGGTTGCTACTTCTGCTTCCCAAGTTCTCTGGATGACCCTGTTATCCTTAGTGCGACAGCTGTTTATAGGTGTGTATTACGCATCATTTACTTTCTCAAAGTTGGCTCTGGGCATTCAGTTCAGTTTCAGTTTATTAACTTAACCAAATATACAGTCTGTTAAAAAATATCACGGGAGAAAATTTGTGGTAGTTATTAACAGGCTCGTTGGGGTGTCTAAAACCTTTCAATACTGGAGGACGTATTCAAGAACTTGCTCCATCATTTCGGTTCGGATACTTTGTTCCCTTTTGACTTTTTTCGGAGTGCCTTTCTCAAGTAATTAACGATGTGCTTTCAGCACACTCTAGTGCACCGATATGGACCTTTTTCTATTTTATTACACTTGAGAGTGGCTAGCACCCCAGCTTGCACCCAGCGATAACAAACGTTGCTATGTATTTTTAATCATGTGACACTTAGTGCAGAGGAAAAAATTCTTAACTATTTTGCCCATACATAAAAGATTTCGTTCAACCACTTTCAAAACCCTACAAAACATTTGAATATTCGTTAAGTTTAGGTCAGAAAGTAGCCTTTTAAAAAAATCTTACTCTTTATGGCAAACACTTGCTATGAGAGCATTTTTACCTGCTTCTCCTTTTTGAGCAAAGTACAAAAAATGATAACAAAACTGCGCATTATGAGCCGTGCTAATCCATAATCTCAAGTACTCAAAGTCAAGTCAATGTAAACTTTGCATAGAGCGAAGATAAATGGAGACACATTTCCGGCGTGAGTCACCAAGGAATTCTCATGTGTTAGGAAAAGCAGGAATGAGCGAAGCGAAAGTATCAAGAGGTCAGAAATTGTAAAAGAAAACCTGAAGAATGAAAACTTAGAAGACTGGGTGCCACACACCATTGGAAAGAAAGGACTGCTTAAAAATTCAAATCACGCCAGGTGGCAAATTGTACCAGCATCAAACCAAGAAAAAAGGAAGCTTTCAAATTGTATTTGGCAGATACGACATATTGTAGGGACTTATACCTCCTCTAAGGGACTTACATGTGCTTGTACCTCTGTATTTATGTTTCGCTTGAAAGCCCTGGAGACTAGGGCCTCGCCTTCACAGTCGTTTTTTTTATAAACTTCCGTTCATAGAATTACCCAGATGTGCCATTTAAACCTGTAGAACCCATTATGCCTTGCCTTACGAACGTAAGGATAGATATATGGTCAAATGTCTTGGTGAGTCACTTGAGAAGACTTACACGTTATGGGACATGCAGCTTTTGTATCTGCAATACTCTATAGTCGTTCGTTATGATTAGTTATATTTTTTGCAAGGATCAAAATTTTGCCTCTTGAGCTTAGTGGCTTAAGTGCCATTCTGCTAAACCAAGGATGCGGTTTAAACTTGAGAGCGGTAGTCGCATTTGAAGTTGAAGCGACAAATATACCCAAGTGTCCATGTTTCGAATCACTTTAAAGGTTTCGATACGTTATCTATTTTTTATGGCCCTTTTCACTAGGGAGAATACATGACTAGGTTCAATTTCAGTGCAAAAAATCTACAGTTTTTGTACCTAATAACTATAGGTCAATTTATGTTGTCGTTAAGGCACATAATTAGAGCGAAAAAAATAGATGGAATGGGCTCACGTACCTACCCACTGGCATCATCGAAATGAGTTTTTCAGTGATCATAAATACAGTGCATGTGCAAATTCTCTACATAACTCTACAAATTGTAATCTGCACCCAGAAGGGAAACCATTACAGAAAGGTTTCAGACCTTTTAGAACGCCTATTAAGGGCGAATGCACTTTATAAGCGACCCCAAACCATCCACCGCCGGCGGCGCCGGCGGCGGCGGCGGCGTCCGCAGTGCTCCTCTATATTTAAAAAAGAAACAGCATCCGGCGCCAGGTTTCGATCCGAGGACTTTGCAGGCCGCAGCCCGACGCTCTACCGAATAAGCCACGGACGCGACGCTGATATCGGTGTCAGTAACGCGCCTTATATCTTTAAAGCATTCAAACTACGTCGTCAGCGGCGTGCGTTGGCGACTCAGCGGCGTTATACCGGCTTGATAACTGCGTGGTGTACACGTGATACTACAAACCCGATGGAAGAGATGGAAGAGAAGGCGGCGAGGCGGTGGGCTGCGGGGGCCGAGCGCAAGCGCCGCAAGCGGGCCGACAACCGTGCATTCGCACTTTCACATTCTCCCCCTCGGGAAAATGCGGGGGAATTTTTTTGTTGCCCACACCAACATCACTCCACAATACTGGCGTTGCTGACCTACTGAAGCTTTCTCTTTTGTGGTTTACATCAAGATTTGTGCACATTCAAAATTGAGGTTTGCAGCAACAAAACAAAAGTGGCACGTGAAAAATGCCATGTAGGATGACCGATTGCTTATATGTGTTCCAACGGCACTACCCTTACGAGTGGGCCCCCTAACAGAACTTCATTTTCTCGTGTTCCCGATTTTATGGTGGCTTTGTTGCATCACTCTTAGCAACTCTTCAGTTTCAGGTTCTGGACAAAGTTGGGACAAGCTCGCCAAAACCAAAATGCGTGCAAACGTTTGACAACGGGAAGCGAGTGAAATAAAACACCCTCCTTGTTCTTTCCGTTTATTCCAACTTTTAAGGCGTCTCAAATTACAGGGAGAATAGTTTGACCCCGATATTGGTTTGAAATATAAATTTGCCCCTGAGTTTTTTTTCAAACTATGGACGTTTCATTGGCTTTTACACATAAAAGCGAAACACGGGGCGTACACTAGGTGACCCGGCTACACAGCTTGAATGGAAGAGCTTTGGAACACTTCTGCCAGAAGCACGCGGGTATCAATAAAATGTTCCTGGCGAATTACCTCCTTACCCACTTTCTACATGCATGATGGGTTCTTAGTGAGGGAAATACTTCCAAATGTTTGTGCCGCACAGCTGAAAATTTAATCCTGCACCACGTCATGATAGTGAGACCAGTTTTTCATGTAAACCTGTTTTCTCCTTTCTGCAACTGGTGTTGATGGCAGCTATGCAGCAGCGGATCGGTAATGGGAGGGATGCTGCTTGGGGCACGGTTGTTGTAGTGGCCCTTAGAACTGCTTTTTAAAGAAGACCCACATGGTCATCAAAAAATCTTTTTACACTTATTTTACGGATGAGCCCCATCAAGAAGCACAACGAAGGAGGCACCAAAACTTTGAAAGAAGCGCTGATGTCAACATGCCTTTGAGCTGGCTGCAAATCAGCAACTTTCTAGTAATAACTGATTTTATCTATATTGACACTACTATATTATAATATAAACCCTTCTATTATTGTTGAATTAGCGTCGGAAACACTTCACTTGGCTTGAAGTCATTTGGCCATTAAGGTGCCATTGTGTTGAGATCACCTGTGTACATTTGCGTAATAATTGTGCATAATTCGCTCCAAATGCTATATAGGCAGAATACCCATGAAAATGTTGATGCAGTTGGTGGCGGCAATTAAATTTTTACCTCATAAATATTGTTTACATGTTGTTTTATTTCAAGGCAATTATGAATGGTCTCGTGATACAGATCTTTTCTAGTCAGTTTTAGTACTGCCTTTTTACCCCATGTAATAATGTCTTTTTTGAGCGGCTCGAATATGTTGTTTTATGGCCATTATCATTCTGCTTTCTTGGCATTTTAAATAAGTAGTGAAATTTTTCTTATGCCAAGTTGTATTTCACATTTGAAATTTGTGGAGAACATTCATGTCGCCGAGATTCCATAATTTTATTCGTAAAATGTATTGCCAGTAAAGCCTGTTTTAGGAAAAGCTGTGTGTTATGTTTTCTTTAAACCTATTGATGTCCTCACTTAAAACTAGTGCCAGTTCAATTCGATAATATTTCTCTCACACATACTTGATATTTAGTTTTCACAAGGGCCTGTGCCACTGTGTTTAATGAACCAATCTCGTGGGGAGCAAACACGGTTGGAGAGGCAGCCGTTGTGTTAACGGCACTAAAGCTGGTAAGTGCAGGCTTGCTGATACTTGTTGGCACCAGTTTCTGCCGTGGCGTTTTTATGTGGGGACATGCTTCTGTTCATCTCTGAGTTTGTGTTTTGTCTCCTTGGCTTTTCTGTTGCAACTATAGCGGTAACCGCTATAGTGGTTACCGCTATAGTTTCGCCTCCATACCACATCCTCGTACATCTCACACATATACACCCAGGCGATGTAGCGTGTAGGTGGGTGAGAGACAGAACCAATGCAGTGGAGCTTGATCGTGTGCCGCGCTGCGCTTGAAAGGTCTGCTCGCTCAAATTCGCTGAACTTCGTAAATAGCGTGCTTCTTACAATGCTGAACAGAGTAATTTATTACTTATCCTACCCATTTTATGTCGTAACAGAGCTTTGCACTGGAATTTGGCAGCACCGACATATCAGGCACACGGCAAAAAGAGCTGTGTCTGCCTCCTGCTGACAAAAGTTTATTACGGCCCTATAATTATTTTTGAATAGCCTCTGTTTAAGGTCTGATTTAGGAAAGTGCATAATCCCACTGCCGCAGCCCTTTCGGGACTACACATATCCTACACATGTAAGCAATCTAACTGGCGGATGCCCGGAAGACGTACCACTGGGGTAAAATGTACGTCTGTGCGTTGTTGCTACAACTTTAAAAGTTCGCCTAAATTACGTGTAAATATGGTTGAATGCACTCGTCATGGTACTTTTAAAAGCTCATACAAGATGTTGATATAGTTGTACATTTTATGGATATTTTAGTGCTACGTATGCAAGGCATATACCTATGTCCTTCGTACATCCTTTTTATGTACTTAGCACAAACATAACTTTGTGGAATCTACACTACTAATCAACTGTGGAATCTGTGGAGTCTACACTACTATGATGTTGGTTGAGAGACGCGTATGCATTAAATAGACGCTCTTTAGAGATCGCTTGAACCTCAGCCAGTTATGTTGAGAAGGCTGTCATTGTGTTGCGGGTGCTATAGTTTGAAATATTGCATCATCGATTTATTTTCATTGCTTTCGGTAACTTGGCGCCTAATTTTTACAGTAAGAAGCTTTATTCCTCAATGGTGTGCTGCTCTGCTAAGCGGTAAGCAGCCACGCGTGTTCGCTCGATTCCACGCACTCGTTAACCATGTGCCACATCGAACAACCAGATACAAGGCATGTGCTAAAGCATATGCTTGAAGCTATGAAAATGCCGGATATTTGTTTGGTCATTGGAAGGTGTTTACTCGCCGGGACCAATACCAGCCGCTTCCCTACACCGTTTCGTTTCATCGCTAATGCTGCCACTGTTGGGGTAGCCCCAGAGCTTGCAACAAGTAGCCCCAACAAGCAACAATGCTGCTGTAAAGTTTGCTCTTCATCACGATTTCCCAGTGTTGTTTCACTGTACGCCGAAAGGTCTTCAAGGAATCTGCATTTTCTGAAATGAGCGCTTCAACAGACACTATCGAATAATAAAAGTATGGCCGTAACCAAATTTTTCACCGAGTGGCAAAAACAATTTCTATTGTGGTGTGCGTAATGATATGTCGATGCTTCCTCATTTCAGTACGAAGCTACTATTAATGTTTATGTTGCTCTCTTATCATATGAAGTGGATACTATAGTATTACATTAGAGCACTGAGCACTGAAGATAGCTGGCTATTTATGAAGTTGGGCCATTTCGACTTGGCAGACCTATCATGGGAGGCGTAGCACACGCTCAGGCGCCTCCGCATGGGTGCTTGACATCTCCCTTCGTCTGAAATTTGGAACGTGTGGGTTGCTAAGTATGGAGTGCACAAGGATGTGGTATCAAAGCGCAAGCTCGTGCTTGTGGTTACTACTTTAATTGGCTAAGAAAAGACAAGCCCACAAAAGCACGCGCTTGCAGATGAACAGAAGCATGTCTCCAAACACATACGTCACGTCAGAAATAGGCTCTCATAAGTAATAGCGTGAAAGCACTCACCAGCTTTCGCACCCTTGACGCAATCTTTAGCTTCCCCAGGAAACACGGTTGCACAGGCCCATCTGAAAACCAAGGACCAAGTATAATATTATAGGTGAAATTATAGAACACAACTGGCGCTTTTATATTTAGGACATCAATACATTTCAAAAAAAAAACATAACACACAAGTTCAAGCAAAATAGTTTATACTGGCATATAATGTACAAATAAAATTTTGGGACTTTGCGAATATTTCAATACATATCAAGTCCAAAATGCGACTTGGCATCAGAAAACATGTTACTACTTATCCGAATTGCCAAGAAAGCACAATGATATTGGTCATAAAATACCACTTTGAAGCATAAAAAATACATTAAAACGTGCCGGACAAAAGGCCGCAATAAAAATATGACTACAAACGATCTCTATTGCGAGATAATTTCAAAATACCTGCCCAGCAAAACAACATATATGAAGTTTTTCCGCGGTCAAAATGTTATTTCTATTAGCAACTACATCAACATTTTCTATCTTATTCTGCCCATTCTGAAGATCGCAGAGATTATGTCCAATTATTACACAGAGGCACAAATGAAATTTGAAATTATATATACTATTGAAAAAGTAACTGTAGGGCCACTGAACTGTTTTGGAAGCTAATTCAGCAATAATATAGGAGTTTATTTGATAAGATAGTCGCACAGATATAGAGAAAATCAATAATTTCTAGGACGAGGCATAAATACACCATCTCAATGGCACGTTGACGTCAGTTATTCTCACAGACATGGGATGTCTCCTTCAATTTGCTTCTTCATGGGGCCGATTCCAGACAAGAGTGCAAGAAAAAACAGATCTGTTTGTGAATACGTGGCTCTTTCCTTAGAAGCAGTTCTAAGGCCACTGCAACAGTGCCCCAAACAGCCCCCCCCCAACCCCCATCTCCTGTTACATAGGTGCCATGAGCGATAGTTGCAGGAAGGAAAAATAGGGTGAGAAGGAATGCCGGTACCACTGTCATGATGTGGTGCATGATGAAATAGTGAGCTGTGCTGCAAGCTCAATTGGGAGTTTTCCCCTCACTGTGAAATTCCCCACACCTTCAGGCTCGTGAAAGAAGTGATGCCATATTCTGTCATGCCAGATGTGTAGCATTGTATCCAGGTGTACGCCTTGATTTATTGGCTTTTATAAAAAAAACAATAAAAAGCCCATTCTTTGAAACAATGAGGAGCAGCAGTGTGATGCATCGCAATATCGGATTTAAACTCTTCTGGCGGTGGTTTGGTTTGCCTTAAAAGTGATTATAAAGGGCAGGGTAAAACCCAAAAGGGCGTTTTATTTCACGTGATTCCCATTGTGAACCTTTTCCACGCTTGTTATTGTTCACATAGCTTGGCCTATGTTTGTCCATACTAAAAGTTTCAGGGTTTCTAAAAGGGATGCGAAACCACCATAATAATGAGAACCTGAGAGATTGAAGTTCTCGGTTGGGGCACACATGTTACGACACAGACATCACACCACACATAAGCAATCTCTCAATCTCCATGGCATTTCGCAACTGCTGCTCTTGCCTCAATTGTGAATTCCTCACGTTCGAATGCGGTGGAACCTTGACGGAAATGCAAAAAAGAAAAAAAAGCTTCTGTAGGTCAACAACACCAGTTTTACAATTGAACTCAGTGTGGGCAACAAGAACAGACGCTCTTATAGCGCTAAAGCACACGAACCAGTAATTTCTCTCCTGGTTTGCCTTCTTTGGGCAGATTATAATTTCTGGTATTTGAAATGCACGTGTACTGTAGAGATAATCATTGAAAAACTCATGTGGATTATGTGAACAGTTATGTACATAAGCGCGTTCCAACTGCTTGTTTGTCCGCTTTTATTGTGTGCTTAACAACATATTTCGATGGTTAGTGAATGAACAAACAAATTAAACTTTTCTGGATTTATTACACTGAAGCTGCTTCTAGACATGTCTGCTCCCTGGTGAAACAGGCTATGATTTATTTCATAGCATGTTGAAACCCTAATTGTGAATGGGAATCTCGACACTTGGGTACTTTTTTCGCCACTTCTTTAAATAGGGGTGCCGTTTTCAGGATCGAACCGCATACTTTGGTTCAGCAGAATGACACCTTGGCCTCTAAGTTGGCACTTTTAACGCTACACAAGCAACTAACTACAAAGTGTATGCCATTTCATAGATATACCTCCAAAAATATCAAAGTATACCGTTTATTTCGTAATGTTTGTCAGACGTACAATACACACAAGACAGAGGGGACGACCGTCGGTGAAAACTGCCGGCTCGCTGTCTACTGTCTTAACTCTTGCAGATAATTGAGCTCACGATACAAGTCACAGGGCTGCAAAGTCAACTTTCATTCACCGTTTTATCAGTAGGTATTTCAATGAAATGCAAGGCAGTCCCCAAGTCACTTGTTTAAACTATGCTTCTTGAAACGCGCATTCGAACTCCATGATAAGTGAATTGAATTGGATCTAATGGTGAGGATTTATTGTATTTTAGTTATTTTGCTCAGTCAAAACGACATATCAAACAACAAAATTTGCAATTGCTTTAACCAAAGCGTCAGTAGAGACTGTATGTACTTTATATAGTTTTTACCTTAACATCGGGAGGCATTCATCCCCCACCTTGGGTATTCTAGGAATAACGAAGCTGAAATGGCTCATTGCAGACACAGAAAACGAACAATATAGGAGCCAATCTCAAATAAACTCGTTTATAATAAAGCCTTATACTTACTTAAAAGATGCTTCATTTGCTTCAAGCTTTTTTTGCACATCGGACTGTCCAAACATTCACGAATGGCGAGAAAGTCAAACAATGAAATAAAAATCGCCAACGTAATATGTGTGATATCCCAAGAAAATATGTGCGTATATGTTTGAATGGGAAATGACACATAAAACGAACGTCTTACTTCATCAAAGCCTAGTAGGATCGTGCACTCCTGCTCCTAGCAGCTGAATAGACATCGCGAACAATCGAGACCGCAGCACACAGCTTTTTTTTTTCAAGGAAGTGCGCTTCCATGATTACCACCAGGTTTGCTCCACAATTGGTGAAATACGCGTATATATTGCTTACGAATGTCGTTTTTCCTGTACTGATATTTAGGGCAAAGAAAGAAAAAACAAGGGTCACGTTCTGGTAAAACATTAATTAACACTCCTATTCTTTAGCTGCCGGTAGCATTTTATAGCCCCTGCAAAATAACTGAGCCAATGCACGGAGTGCATGCCGTCTTGACGTCCCTTCCAATAAACTTTTTTCGTCCCGTCTCCAATAACCAAGCACTCCAGATGGCGTTGCAAAATATTTTAGTAATATAAGACCTAGCCGAACAGAGGTTACATTAAGAAAGCTTCACAACTAACATAGTACAATTTCAAGCACAATGAGCTTTACAAAGTTGTGCAATGAATTCTGATGCTCCAGCATAGTAACATTGAAATGCTGAGCACTGAAACTAACTTTAACATATTATTATACTCTAAAGTTGTGAGATAATAAAGTAAATATCAACCTTAAAGGGCAGCTAATTTTGAAATTTATTATTTTTTTAGCATAGTATTTTTGATGCCTTCGAGCCTGTAGGGTCGGCTTGGTGTTGCTAAAATCTTTTTCAAAGCATAGAATTAGGTTTTTTTACAGAAAAACACTTCCTAGACAACCACCAACACCTCTGCGACGTCCCGTAAAGATTTGAATGTCTACGTCCCAGCAGTATCTCAAATAGATATCCGTACAACATGCAATATTTTTACGAAAAATTTTGGATGTAAAGTTAATGTTGCTGGTACCTTACATACCGATAGTATTCCGACTATGTAAAAGACGTACACTCGATATTGCTGCTTCTTCATTTGTGGACGCTGTTTAGACATATTTTGCTGACATAGTTCTTATGTTGCTGTTATTTCAGTTTGTTTCTTTCATGCATGTCTATCGCAGTTACATTTATTGCAGCTATACACGCTATGCTTTATTCTCGAACTCCTTACATGCGTACTTTTTTAGGTTACCTAGGGGTTTGGTATGTGAATGGGCGAGTTTCGTAATCCACAAATACAGCTTTGTTTGAAATATAAATGCGGAGGACGTAAATATAATCTAGACTCTACATCTGCCCGAAGAAAATTTGATGTTCGTAGAAGTTCTTCTTCAGTGAAACCACTGTATTTTTTGGTCGTTCTACCTGCGCAATGAAATCAAAATACAAATTTTATCCTGACAAATTACTGGAATATTGTTCAGCCATATATGTTAACACATAAATTTCCTTAGCTTGTACGAATGTTGCAAGGCTGGAGTAGTAGGAGAGCTGGCGGCCTCTCCTGCGGTCACCTCCCTCACCGTACAAACATCTTACCCCGCAAAGGCGGAAGAGGCGTCAATAGCCCTGGCACTTCATCACCAGGCCGCAACCACACATTATAATCGCTGATTGGAAGACCGCCATTCAAAAGTTCATTCGCGGTAGCACTTCGGCTACGGCAATCAGGATTCCCCCTAATACCCCCACTCAAGCAGTCGACATCGTCTGGACTCCGCCCCTCACATGGGTGCGAGGTAAGGAGGCGGCCCACAAAGAAGCAGGAGAACTCAACAGCCGTGCTGGGCTCGCTCCTTCTCTCTACCAGGGTGCTCGGTCGGCGCGCGATCGTCTTCTCTCGTACCAAGAAGTCCCAATAATTCAAGGAGCATAATTGCCTCTCCCGCCGCCGCAATTCCTCGGTCCACACATTCCTCACCAACGCTCAGGAGCGCCTATGGCGACATCTTCAGGCCAACTACCTCGTCAGTAGATCCCTCCTCCACGAGATCTATCCCTTTAGGTTCCCTTTACCCAACTGTCACCTTTTTGACTCTATGGACGCACTAAGCTACGCCATGTAGGCCTATCCCCTCAAGCCATTATACCCCGTCTCCAGCGTCGAGTAGTGGGAGGACGTGCTGGGCTGCTAGCAACCGGGCGTGCAGCTAGTGTTGGTTGACCGAGCCGCCACCATCGCCGCCATCTTTCGGCCGGCATCCACCACGTGTTCCTACCCAACTTGCTGGGAAAATCAAGTGATTTCTCTCTCTGTCTCTCTCCCTTAATAGGAGTCCCGGCTGTTGCACCTGACATGAATTTCCGAACTTGCTCTTCAAAGCTCTCCATGAGTGGCCGGCCCCGATCGTATCGTCCGCTGGCTTTAACATATTTAACAAGGTGGACCGTGTTAGCACGTGCTCGAACCAGCAGGTACCAGGGTCGCGAACTCGGCGTCTGCAGTGCGAGTTCTTAGGCGCTTGCCACTTCCAGCGCGATCGTATGTTTACTGGCGAGTAGTACAGCACGCGAGAAATCATGGCATAAACGTTGGGCAGAATGTTCTCGAATATTAAGTTGGATGATGCCGGGTGCTCGTCCCAAGGTGCATACTCACGTGCACTCGGTAATTCCTTTTTTCTGTTAGCCCCTCACGTGTCGTAAGCCCACTTGCAAGCCTGGATGATGCCGGGCGCTCCTCACGTGACGCACGCTCACATGCGCTTGTATTTTCTGCATTCAGTCTTTTTTTTCGTTAGCCCCTCACGTGGCGCAGGCCCACAAAAGCCTGTATCATGCCGTGCACCCTTCAAGAAATCCACGCCCACGTGCGCGCGCCATTTTCGTGGTATTTTGTCTCTCATTGGGCGCCGCCACAAAAAGCATATAAACAGCCAGGCAGGGAGCAGGTCTGAAATTTTAGTAAAAACATCCAAAGTCTTTTTAAAGTGCACCAGTGCTTTTCTGTAAAAAAACGCTTTAGCCCTGTTTTGAAAGGAATTGTAGCAACACCCAGCCGAACGTACGGGCTCGAAAGCAGGTGAAATACTCTGTAGGAAAAACACATGGTTGAATTTAAAAAATAGCACCCCTTTAGAGTTGGCGGGTACTTTATAGGATTTTGTAGCTTGCGAGCATTTATCATTTGTTGAACCTAATATCTGTGCTCAGCGTTACTATCCCACTGCTGGGGCATCAGAATTATTACCACAACTTTGGAAACCTTATTGTGCTTGAATTTGTTCTATGTTAGCAATAAAGTTTTATGACTGTGCACCACTATTCAGCTTGGTCCCAATAATAAAATATTTTGCAACACCAAATGGAGCGTTCGCTTATTTAGAAGGTGAAGCAAACATATATTGGTGAGTGATGTGAAGACGGCATGCACTCTGTGCGTTGGGTGTAGCAATTTCACATGGCTTAGTAAAAGCCCATGTTTCCACAAAAAACAGAGGAGTGTTCATGTGCGTTTCGCCGAAATCTGACACCAGTTTTTTCTTTTGTGCCTTAATTGTCAGTAAAAAACTTTGCATTTCTAAGAGTCATAACGTGTCTTTCACAAATCATAAAAAGCGAATGGAGCTGATAATGACGAAAGTGCACTTCCCTGAAAAAAAAAAACCATGTGCTGCTGTCGGGATCGTTCCTAGGCATAATAAACTGCTGGGCAGGAAATCCACATGCCTAGTACTGGTTTTTTAAAAAGGACGTTAGTTTTATGTGTTATCTTTTCTATTTTAACTTACAATCTCATAATATTTTGAGATATTAACCATACAACCTGCGAGCTTTTGATTCGGTTGTTTGAATTTCTCGCCATTTGTGTATATTTGGCTACTGGAATTTGCATTGCAAGATTGAGAAAAATAAAGCATATTCTTTATTCTATTTTAGTGAGAGAAACCTTTTATAAAGAATGGATTTTATTTAGGGCTCAAAATTCGCGGCCAACGATGTTCTCTTATTTGTATGAGTCAAGTGCGCCATCTGCTTCATTATTCCCGTAACACAAAGTGGAGAATTAATGCACCCGTTGTTAAGATAAAAACGTTATAAAGTATACAAAATGTGTACTAGGGCTATACTTTGACAAGGTGAAAAGTTCATTGTTTGGTATGTTCTTTTAACACCGCAAAAACAACAGTTCTATAAAACCCGATCGTATGAGCCAATACAAACCACTGGTAAGGACCTTCGGAATCGGAGACTGCAACAAGTGCAACCGTCAGGCGTGTTTTGGGCAGTTCAGCCTCTGTGGTTCAGCTTAAATGTGTAGCAGGATGAAAGCCTTCAATTTTACTCAAATTCCTACTGTTACAACTGTGAATGAATGAAGACTGTGTGCTGCCGCGTGAATTGTCTTGTGAGCTTTAAACGTCTGCAGGAGTTCATCGAGTCGACAGCGCGCCGAAAGTTGTCACCGGATGCAACACTATTTATTTGCACTGTTGCCGTCACCACCTCAATCAATCTGTGAAAAGACATATGCGTTGTACTTTGCTGCTGGCGTTGTGTGAAACGTGCCTTTGAACGAAAGCGGTAGCCTTACAGACGGGATGGAGCAATAAGTAGAAAAATACTTGCGCTTTGTTTCTGCAGTTTCCACCCCGTGCGCTCCGTTGGCTGCCGCATTCTCTCAAAGAGACATACCAACCAGCCGAAGTTCAAACTCTTGTAAAGCGCGCCTCAACGCAAACGGTTGTTGGCGACGCGATCGTCAAGGGATTAACGGCGCACGTAGACGAGGACATAACACGAAGAGAAGTAATGACAAAGCACTGATCTATAACTGAGTTGTATTCAGACAAGAAAGACATAAGCCCGGTAACGTTCAATAGGAATGGCAACACCACCTAATGTAAACATCATCTCGTCCACTGCCAGCTATACCCATTGCTCCTACTGGTGACGTGATACTGATTTGACGTAGTGGCCTAGTTGTGTAGAAATTTCGTCCATATTCTTTAGCGCAGCCTGGTTTCCCACTCGTGCGTAATGACACAACGCCTTAGATGTGTCATTGGGATTGTGTGTGTTCGCCGCATGGAAGGCATCTTTTGTAAAGTCAGGAAAAAAAGGCAGAACAAGCAAATGTTCACCAGAACGGGGAAACCCCGATGCGCGGCAGGGATGTAATGAACACGAGTGGCATGCACTTTCATTTTTACATCCTGTGTATATATATTTCAGCGAATTGGACAAAGAAACCATAAAACGAAAAATTTCTGCGATTCTACTCACTATCATTCCTTTAGCATTTTAGCACAGGCAGCTTGAAAAAATGGAATTGTAACATTCGTATTTTTAGCACACCGTTCAGCCATATAGCAACCTTGTTTTTGCATAAATTGGTGTCTTTTTTACTTCTAGCACTGAATTCAAAGCGTAACACCAAGCTCGCAACTAGACTGACTGCCAACTTTTAATTGGGGAAGACCTATCCCAAATACCATGTAATACAGTCAAGTTACCCCACCTATGCAGCAAGCAAAGCCTGCTGGATGCCGTAAAATTGAGCCCGTATCAAATTCAGATGGCGCGTATCATATTTTTCTTCACGTGCATCTTGATTTCTTCCTGATTATAACGTCTGCCAGCCATGTTTGTTGCATGAATGCCCCCCAAGGACACACGTCCTTATATTTTGCATGTGCTGCATTACTGAGACATATCTGTGAACTTGTTTTCCCAGTGTAGCTCCTGCTGAAAGCCCATGCAATCTTCTGCCCCACCCTGCACTGCATTGTAGAAATTCTGCTGTAGCGGTTCTTAAGTGGCCTCATTAACTGTGCATCGATGCAAATATAATTGTAAAATATTCAACTTGCTCGAGATCAGGGTAGAGTAGGTGCAGTAGTAACCAAAGATCTACTATTTTGGTTTCATTCCACCAGGTTTTTTTACACTGCCTCGGCCACCACCGTTAGATGGCCGTTGTTTGCTTGAAAACGTAAAGCCCACAGAAAGAGCATAAGCAAAATGCTAATAATTTAATCAAAGCCTGCGCAAACAACGCACTACAATCGAATCCAAGCCTCAACAATTAGAATACAGTGGCCAGTGAAAATTTGACATCAACAGAGTTTAAATTAGGACAAGACTATGTTTGATTGTGATTGTTCAGTAAAACGTTCTTGCACTATTTTGATGCTTATTCATGTACAACGTATACTTCACCTAAACACGTTGGCCTAAAAGGACAAGATGATGAGTTTATCAGTGATGTGCTTTATGAAGGTTTATTTATGCATATATACAAACTAGCCCAGCTCGCCATTCTGCGGCAGGATGTTGTCTACCATGGCAATGACCCTGTCCTGGTTCGTGCATGTTTCCTTTTGCCACAGTTTGTGGACATGGTTTTATATATGTATATATTGTAACTGCAATCAACCAAGCGGTTAGTATACACACATGAAAATACTTTGCATGTTCAGATGGGACTTGTACGCTGGGCTTAAGGATCCACAGAGTCAACGTTCATGAATTATAGTTCTTAAACATGGTTAAACCTCAAATTGGCAGTCATAGTTAGTTTTAGGGTTTTGTTAGTAGTACCAATGCGGACGTTTATTATATGGTTAAATCTTTGTTGAAGCGAGCGCAGCCGTCGCCGCCAGAAGCCAGCGGCCATATAGCCTCTTGCGCGTTCTAGAGCGGCCGTGAGTTGAAGGCCCAAGTGTCTTTGCCTCGTAGACCAGCGGGCTTTCCTTCCAAAGTGTGAAGCTCACGGAGCATTGCCGGGGTGTCTCAATCTAAGATCGCAGCCTGAGGTGCCGTTAGGTCCTGGCAAGGGCTCGAGGAAGCTCGGGTTTATTCCAGGAGCGAAACCTTCTCTTTATTTTCTTCTTTTTTCAATTCTTTTTCACATGAGCTCTCACATTTCTATTCCTTCAGATTGGCCCTGAGTGTTTCTGGTGCGTTTTGTGTTACTCTTCGGTTGCTTTGATGACTGCGCTTCATCTTCGGGCGCTTTGTTATGACGTATATATTCAAACCTAAGATTTAAATTCACAATTGAAGCATAAAATGGAAACCTACAGGGCTGTGCGCTTCAAGCGGGGGACACGTAGGCGGAGAGGGACGCGTCTGTGCACGCGATTCCCCCTTCCGGTAGCCGGAAAGGCCCCCGCCTGGCACCCAAATCCAGCTCTCCGCATGCGTCAAACCTGTTGATATTTTCCGCCGCTGCCACGCGCCAAACGTGTGGGCAATTAACTGGCCGGGGGCGGCAGCCAATAACAGCGCGAGGCGTGGAAGCGTCATTCATGACGTTTCGCGGGGGTTTTAAAGTGAGCCTGTATTTGGTGTGTCAGCTGTCCTGGATTTCGCGAGATGGCTTTCTCCTGCGCCGCAGCCAGGAGCAGCTCAAGGGCGGGCCGCATAGCCGAAAACGATCTGCTGATATCTTTGGTACGAGCAGAAGCAAATATATAGGAACAAAAAACAACTGCGTATCGCTTTCGCCTGCCTTGTAACTGCAAAAAACCAGGCTGCATACAGTAAAATTAAGAGCAACGTCTCTGAGAAGTGTCGGCATTGCAGTGTTTTTTTTTCTCCGTGTAGTCAGTGCAGGCTACCTTTATCGTGGTTGATTCAGTGGTTTTATTAAAGTCCACGTTAAATGAACAACCACCTAAACCATATTCTTGCCACGTTGAATGAGAAAACCATTTGTAGAAATCCAGATAATTGTCAATAATGCCTAGCATTCTTACGCCGATTGTATTCATTGAGTTTTTGAGAGCGAGATTTGGCTATGAGTAGCCTAATACGTCGGGTCATTTTATTTGGATTTTTTTATTTTGTTTCTTTTCGACAATGCTCTAAACTGCACCATTATATTGACTAAGCGCATTCACTTGACCAATAATGTGTTCTTCCGCAGATGACAGGCGTAGGGCTGGTTTCGTCCGTTTGCGCGATTATTTATTCGTGTTGCCGTCGTTCTTTTCAGAGATTTTTTAGTTGAGTCTTCGTGTTTTGGAACATATTTAACTGTGCTTTTTTTTAAATTTCGTTCACATTTTTGCGAAATGGTAATGCTGTGTATATGGGGGGATATTCCATTTGACCATTTCCTTCATTACGGTATTACAACGATGAAATGTGTTACCTCCGCCAGTTTTGCATTTTTGTGGAACTGCAGGGCGTTACATGACTGGCTCGTCTCCTCAATTTTTTTTTGTAATTCCAATGTTCTTTTGTTGGCTTTTTTAATTACGTCTTCGTTTTCGAGCACATGTAGGACACATGTTTAGTATGTTCACTGTTGTGATTATTTTTTTTCTATTTTTGTAGTATAAATTGCACTAGAAAAACTAAAATGTTTTTCAAAACTCCGCTTGACCAATCATATCCACTTAAGCTATTAATGCATGTAATTGACCCCAATTACTTAAAGCAACAATCACCTACGAGAGGAAATCACGAGCATCGCGGGGCACCCAGAAAAACTCCGCCAAGCGTCAATGTGGGCTGCCAAATGCTGCAAGCACGCACGACGGAACGGGGCGGAGCTAAGCGGCCCGTTGCGTCGAAGGGGTCCGCGCACCATGTGTCTCCAATTCCACCAAACGGCGGCGGGGAGCAGTTTCCGGAACGTTTACCGGTTTCGAAAACCGGCTGCAAAGACAGACATGTGTCCACCCCTTCAGGCTTCAAATGTGATCCGACATGAGTGTTGGGTTAGAGTAGTAATATGCCTATTTGGAACCTAAGTGATTAGTCACGCGTGCCCGTGTTCGATTGCTGTGTTGTGACGCAGCAAACGTTGCTTAGTGCTTGCAAGCTAGCTCCAATGGAAAATAACTGCACTCAGGGAGGGTAAAGAAGAATTAATTTTTATGCTGCCATCAAAATTTTCACTGATGAGTGCCAAAGGGTCCTAAAATGTGGCAAGTACAGGGTAGCACGTAGCACAGGAGCTGGCATACGATGGCTGGGTTTCTTAGTTAAAGGCGGCACCGTGTTAGTTTTTCTTCCGCTGATAGGATGTTTAGTGGGGCGGTATTTTGGAATTGCTGGTGTATTTGGGCTCCTTTGAATTACGGTGCATTCTTGCGAATTATTATGCACGTAATGTTAGCATGATTAAAGAGTCAGTTTGAATATACGGAAAGTTCTAATTAACCACATCTGCATCAAATCTCAACACCCATCCTACTTTCCTATTCAAGATGTATGATGTTTAAAGCGCAGAGCAAATGATCCAGTACAGACTGTGTACAACCATTTCTTATAGTTATCTGTTTAGGGGTGGAGGGCTCCACTTGTGATATAGTAGCAGCCAAACAAAAAAGAAACTGGTGTTCAAAAATACAAAAATGCATAAGGATACATAATGTATACAGGATACAGTATACATAATGTATGAGCATACATAACGATTTTTAACGTATTGGCTGCAATTTTCTATAATACTGGATAGACTTCCTGCCTTGTTACAACACATAATAAACAAGACTTGACTTGCGGTATGTTGCAGTGAGAGAAACAGTCGCACATGCTGCTTTTGAGGCTTCTGTACTGAGAATGTGGCACAAATTGTCACTATATTTGCCCTATGTGTACACTGTTTCTAAATCAAAAATTCTCAAAACGAATGCCACGCAGCTTGAAAGTCCCCGTAATCGGTTCTCCCATGACCACCTTCAAATTTATTGGGACTGCAAAAGTACACATTACTAATAGGCTGTAGTTGACTCGTTCACGAAGTTTATGTGCATGTAAGAGAGCGAGAGGGGAACCGTTGAGTATCTTGTGGTTTCTTATAGTACAACTGTTAATGGGAGGGCCTCTTTGAGACTTTATGCTGCAGGATGTTGCAGACTGGTAACTTCTCCACATGGTACTACTGAGAAATGCAGAAAAGCAGGAAAACCTGCCCTGTATATTTTCTAGCTAACTCTTATTTATTGTAAGCTACTAAGTAGCAGTACGCTATAGTAAGTTTGAATGTACATGACAAATTATATAATTAGAAAATTATTTTTAATGCGAAGCATCTCTTGCTCGGGGGAATGTTCGCATCCGTGCCCGGTCCGCAGCGGCTCTGATGATGATTGTGGCAGGATGCGCCTAGTGGTTGGCCAACCAGAGTATCCATCACGAGTTTTCTACGCGTTCAACCACCGTCATCATCTTCCCGTAGGGGAACCGCTAAAGAAGAAGAAGGAGAAGAAGACAAAGCTGCGAAGAGGAGGGCGTATACGCTGCTCTCAGCCGACGCACCAACGTCAACAACCTTTACCTCTCCAACGCTAACGGAGACTACAGATTCTACCACAGAGACGACAACATTGCCAAAAACGTGATGTACGAGTTTTGGCACCCCGGGAGCCACCGCATACTCACCGTAACACAACAGTACTTGCGTGCCTTTACCACCGGTGTGGACCCAGACGCGGAATTCCCTCTGGCGCTACTAAACACCAGATCACTTATCATAACGGCAACACAACTGAACCACCCGGGACCTCTCTGATGCTCCGCCTCCTCATCAGGGTTCCCCACCGGAAGATAGCGTGACTTTTTTTCAATGTTTAGTGGTTTTCGTTAGGGGCGAAGCTCATTTTGCTCTGGCCCTCTCCCGGCCATACACGGCAGATTGATGATGATCGTGGCAGGATCCCTCTAGGGATTGACCAACCAAAGATTGGCCGAAGAGGTCAAAACGTGCAACGCGTTCGTTGCTACCCAACAAGGAGGAGAGGAAGAAGAGGTGTTTCGTCCCTTGCGGGATCAAGACATGTACCGGGGGTACCCGACACAAGACGCCCTGCAGAAGGCGACGGCCAAGGTGGCTAAAATGTCACACACCAAATTGGCCGACATGCCCATGGAGAACGTCATCGTCCCAAACAAGCCCCACATAATCACCACAAACATCGACGTCGTCGACAGGCTTGTCAGCAGAGCGGTGGAAGCTTGACGTGTGGAGTTTTATATGATGTGCGGGCGAATGTTTGACGGTTTTACCGATAAGCATTTTAGCTTCGCCGCTGTCATCATCATTCACTGCGTGGAGATGGCGTGATTTTTTTCGTGAGCTTTTTATTAAGCCTTTTTTTATGCAGGGCTTCCAGATAAAGAGTCTGTGACTAAGAGGTGGAACAAAGCTTACCCGTCATGCATAGATGCCTCACAATCATTGAAAGGCAGGTATTTTATAAAACTTTATGCTTTCTTTTCAGCGCACTCAGCTCTAACTGCTTGTGGTCCTTCATTTGATACTGTATAGACCAGTGACACAGTGACAATCTCATGCGGCAGGAGACAGAGGCTCTGATTATTTCAAGTATTTTTGAGCACTGAATACACATTCAAGACTTAATCTATTGCTCTTTGAAAAGGGATATTTTGAATTGTACTCCCTCTGATAACTTTATGCGTTGGCTAAAAATAATGAATTGTGATCAGCTAAAGCAGCTGTCAGCAAATGATTAGGCTTATTGACGAAGTACGTCCCAAGAACTAGTAAAAGTCATTGGATGCTGCTGATGTCCATCAACATAGATCAGGGCGCACTCTGCTACTTTAAATTTTTAAAATTGAAAGTGGTGTTTCCAAGCTCTTGATTGTCCTGCAATTTTTTTCCATCCCTGACACACCTTGAAATCTTGGGGTTTCCTCACGGCCCGGTTGTGTGAATTGTGTATTAAAGGGGGCAATTGAGTATGGTCCCGACAAACCTGATTCCTTGTGGCTTAGTGCAACACCGCAAACGCTTAGGCAAACTTCCTGAGGAACCAGCAGATGAGCGTGCATCCGCCACGTGGTTTTTTTTTGTCTGGACGGCCTGAACTTCGAGGTTGGCGAAAAGGCTTAATTTGCTGGTCACAGTGAGGCTAGCGCTTCGCCTTGCTATTCCAAGGCCATATTTCAATATCTGCCTACTTTGACAAAAATGCAGGTACATGGACTGAACATGAATCTGAACTGTTGAAGTTAGTTTAGTTTACTTTCCTTTTCTGGCTTCATGTCCAGTCGGATCAATTATCAACACCTTAAAAATGAGGTTAAGCCTCGTAGCCTGAGAATTGTCTGTTTGCCACATTGAGCATTGTTTACTCTTTGTTGGGCGGGCACCTTCTCACTACTGCCATGGCTTGAGTTCTTCTTTCTCTTCTTTCCAGGCCTGCGTGGGTAGCTGCTGCACCATCCTTTTCGAGAATTTTCCGAGCCTTTTACATACACCTCACTACATATACATGTTTTCGATTGCTGGGGACTCTGATGTGGAGGTGGAAATGGGTCAAGGTGGAGTAGAGGCTGTGTACAGTGTGTGGGAGAGAATCAGGACTTGGCCAAACTAAGTCTTGCTGTCCAAGCAACTAAACTCCCCACACCCCAGTGGTTCCCATTGAGTAGGTGGCACTAGGGGTTGTTGCACAACTTTTAAATAGTCGGTTATTTGTAATTTTCAGAATCTTCATGCAGATATAACCATAACAAGACAAAAGAGAGAGTTTGAAACTGTGCTGTGTCGGTGCTGTGTCTATGTCCCTTTTTTGTGTCTTGTTTGTGTGTTCTGGGCAAGAAGAATTTCTCAAAAGGGCATGCACGGATATAAGGGCAGTGCAAACAAGACCGGAAAGCAGTATAAACCCACCGAATGCAGTTTACATTACGTAGTTTTGACTGGAGAAATGGCGCAAATGAGATGGCTAGAATAAAAAAAAAGGTCCGAGAAAAAACTAACGCTAGGAAGCCCTCAAATAAATGCACATTCAAAAGTCCCCCACCTGTTACATAGGGGCAACAGCCAAACTATCATACTTCAATAATTTATATCTGGTCTGTGCCCAGCCTGGTGGCGTTGATACTTTGTTTGCTTTCTTTTTCCAATGTGTCAGTTGGTGTGCAATCGTGATCCGGTGATTTTACATCCAATGGTGGCTTGGAGCCATTCCTGCTGATGAAAGGGTATCTGAAGGTGGATTTTTGCAAAAATGCAGAAACATAAGGTGTTGTCTTACGTGTGGTGAAGACGGACTAGAAAAGTCGACATTATTTTATACCGCAAAGTGTAACATAAAAGATTTGCCCTGATGTTCAGAATTTCATGTAATAAAATGGAACATGAGGTGTAATCTTCAGACGTTCGTCTAGTCGAACGAAACTAAGCTTAATACATGAAAACTCTTTCCTTGTTCTCGGCAAAAATTTATAGTGTGCGAACTGTGTTCGCACTGTTAACTTTTGTGAAAGGCCGTTTGAAAGTACTTGATGTTTTTTATAAAAACTGTGTATGGAAGGGTACCCTGCTTCTTTTGCTAGATTTCTGAAACTAGAAACTTTTTCCTGCACCTAGATGATAGTGACCCTAAAGGCTGAGAGACGCGGTTGTCCTTTTACTGGGGTGTAGTTTTTTTACTTTTAGGATTATTCCTCTGCGCTCCAAGCTGCGGCCCACATCTTGCCTTCACCTTTGGCTACATCAGGTGGGGTTGCTTCTCCCGATTCCCGTTCTATAGATGGCCATGCTCACCCTAGTACCACGGGTGTTTAGACGTGTGTATAATACATCATTTTCTCAGTTCCCGAAGCGCTGTCTTGAGGTATTACAAGGTAACGGAAGATATAATTTGTGGTAGCCAAAATCCGTCTCTTTGTGCTGTCTAAACGTTTTATTGTAACGGATATATCCACCCACTTGCTCCACCATTTCGGTTCAGATATTTTCCCTTTTGAGCTTCGCTGTGCGCTTTTTTTAAGTAAGCAACCATGTGCTTCCAGCACACCCTAGTGCCATGATATGAACTTTTTTCAATTTTTACTTACTTTTTCAACATTAAGCTTTTAAACGAATATACATGGTTACAACTGACATGACAAGACATGATAGGATATGCAAAGGCATGAGATCATCACCAAGGGTCATGATCTCATTGACACTAAACATTGACACATCAACATTCTCGCACATAAATATACAGTAAAAAAGATCTTGATTGCAGAAAAAAAACTAGAAAACTTGTAACATGAGGACATGTCTCGCAGTTCATCTGGAAAAGAAAGGGGAGTAACAAGTTGCGGATCCTGAGATATTCAAGGCCTAGAAAATGATGTGACAAAGATATTCAACATTACTAAAAAGAAAAAAAAATAAGATGTGGCGATGGTATAAATTACCGCAGGCTGAATTTGGCATTTACTCCTAGAACGTCTGTCCCTTTCGTACAGCATGGCTGCATCAACAGCTGGCCTCCTTTGCATTGAAGGAGATCACTGCCTGTCAACCCTGCTCAATTGCCGCATGCAATTCTTTGTCGGAGTCGGCTCCCTCTAGCGCTCTTGTAGTCCAGTGGAGTGTATTAACAAGGGGACGCCAGGCATGTTTTAGGCTGACAGGAAACTCAACTGCGTCAACCTGGGCACTCCTGAGGCAGTAAAGGCGCAGGAGGAGAACACAGTCGCAAAGGACGGGACATCCCGCTTCCGCACTTAGTTATCTGAGGCTCTACCAGGTTTCTTGCCATCTTGTGCCAAACAAGGTCTGTAATTCATGCCAAAATAAGTTGGCAGTGTGAGATGCCAGGAAGGCGTTCCAAGGCGTCTCCGTTTTACTGTACAGGATTCATCTCGTGCTGTAAGGTACAAAAGAGCCCCACGACTCTTGCTGTGCCATAACTGGCAGCCCGTTGGCATGAAAAGGAAGGAAGAAATCTTTTTAACTGGTGGGCACAGGCAGGGCTTACAGACGCCTGAATTTATTTTTGCCTGGCGTGCACTCGGAAGGATCCCGACGCCGAAGCAGCGCAAGGACTTTTGCCAAGAGTCCTTTAAAGCTTTCGTGGCTTAGCTGTGAGGAGGTAATTTCTTCAAAACTGCTTCTCCAATGTTACTAGCGGAGTGGAAACCTCTTTGTACAAACCAGTGTGACTCAGATTGTAGGTAAGGCCCTCTGACGTGGTTAGCCAGCTGCTTAGGCATGCGCAGCCAAGGGACTGTAAAGCCGCACGAAGAAAAGAGCCCGGCTGCTCGCGGAAGTAGAAGGAGCCATGTATGATCAGCTTGAGCTCTACATTCACCAGGCCCACTCTTCCCTTCTCTATAGACTCCAAAACAGGTTGGGGTGACACATGGGTTCGTACGTTAAATGCCAGAGATAGGCAGCCTATAACCGGTAGAAATTGTTTACCGAGTTTGCGTCAGTTGTAGTGATGCGTTCCCTGTGACCACAGCTCGCCAGTAGCGTCACTCCAAATCGTTCCTTAATTCTTGTTTTCCGAATTGGATGTCCTTCTGGAATTCTCCTGATTGTTCTTTTTCGACATCGATGAGCCCCCAAAGGGTTTTAAGTGCGAATACACTTTATAAGCGACCCCGAACCTTCCGCCGTCCGCATAGCAACAGCTTCGGGAGCGCGCGCTTTTCGTCTTCCTTAGCAACGGGGGGAGATGGGCGCGCGCTGCCTGGCCGCTGACATGGCACATACCCACGTGGGAGATTGGGCAGGAATAAGTGCGAATGCACTTCTTAAGCGAGCCTGAATCTTCGCGCTCGCATAGCGCCTCCTCTCCCCCCTCGCCTACTCTCCTAAAGCCCCTTTACTACTCTCCAGCTCGCAACACCCTCTCTCGGCGCGCCAGCCAGGCCACTACACTATATATAAAAAAAACAGCATCTGGCACCAGGTTTCGATCTGCGGACTTTGCGGCCGCAGCGCGACGCTCTACCGACTAAGCCACGGACGCGACGTTGATATCAGTGTTAGTAACGCGCCTTATATCTTTAACGCATTCAAACTACGTCGTCAGCGGCGTGCGTTGGCGACTCAGCGGCGTTATAGCGGCTTGATAACTGCGTGGTGTACACGTGATACTACAAACCCGCTAGTTCTGCATTCTCTCACGTGACTGCGCCTCCTCTCCCTTCACTCCGGTCGGCGCTTCGCAGCTGCGGTGCGCTCCGGTGCGGTGCGCTCCTCCTCTCGAACATACACGTTAATTCACCAAGATTTCCGCAGAGGGACAAACGAGGCGTGTTAAGCCGAACGTGATCACGAGGGGGTGTTAATGTAACTAACGGGCAAAATGCCACCAAACGTCAACAAACTCCCCCTCATAGCATCACCCCGTGCTTCACACTTCCTCATACTCCCCTTCGGGGAAATGTGGGGGAATTTTTTTTAAAAGGCTGCGCTCTTTGGCTATATCTTCAGCAGTCTCCATTCTGCCAATGTGTTTGCTTCATGTTTCAACTTATTAATAAGCTGTTCCTTGGCAGGGGTGTCTTGAGCACCCAATTTGAGATTTTCGTTTTCTCTGGTTTTTGATATTCAAAGTATTTTTAGCATGATGGTGTTCATTATTCAACGCTCACAAGGCTTTGAAGCAGCCAAAGTGGCCGTGTTTGACGCCAGAAGTAATGATCCCGTGGTCGGAACAGAGGATTTGTGTGTCTTCGTAGCAGACCACCTGTGACAACAAATCCGCAGGAATAGAAACGCAGTCCAAGTGGGCGTGCAACTGATCGCAGCAACGCGTATAGTGCATTCATTTTATTACTGCTTTTAGGTAGCATCCACTAAGATGCAGCTTTGTAGTGCGGATTTAAAAATTCTTGCCGACGGGCCCGCCCTGCCTCTCTTTACTGACCGATCCCCTGCATTTAGGATGCAGTTAAAGTCACCCGCAAGAGATACATTTTCAAGGGACGGCAGGAAAGAGCGGAATACAGTCCGCTCGTGGGAATTGTTGGGTACATAAGTGCACAGGAAACGGGTAAGCTCCCTCCCCATGATCTCATCGACCATGCAAAAGGGCCTTCTCTCGCCAGTTTGCAGTCGGCAATTCGGCAAGTTCTGGGAATGGCTAAACCCCCCATTCGGACGCCCGGCTTGGTACAAAAGCAACAATATTTGTTTCCCAAGTACTGGGCGAAGTTTGCGTGTGCCGTATTTGCGATTTTGGTTTCCAGTAGAAAAGCGACGTTCGTATAATGGTCTTCAAGTAAGTTTAGTGTCCAACATCTGATTCTTGCGGAGATGTGACTCACAACATTACTCGTGGCAAGATTAAATGAGTTCTGGAGAGTGGCCATCGTGGTTTAAGGGTGGTGGGGGAGTAGGCTCACCTGACCATTTCACTATGCGCGCCAGAAAATTGCTGGTGTATGCTGCTTTTCCTAAAGGTTTATCGCGGGCGTTCACTGCGCCACTCTGGTAGCGTAACACTGCGTGCAGCTTTCGTGGTCGTAACCGAAGGCACGACATGAACCACGCTATGGTGTATTGTAGCTTTTCCGGTAGTGTGCATTGTGGTACCACCAAAGGCACAATAGTGGATGGCCAGAAACTTCAATTCGGTTGGGGTGGCCATTTATAGTGGCCTAATAGGGAACCGTTTCAAGGGATGTTGGAGTCGACGGGATCACATGAAAAGCTCTCGTGGTTCTGGTTATGTGGGCGAGTTGAGGTTTTTGCCATATTTCGCAAACCACCCTCAGCACCCAGCCGAAACATTGTAACTGGCAGAGCAGGAGCTTGTCAAGGATTTCTGGTAGCACACGGTAAGCCTTCACTGCTATTTCCCAGCGGTTGGGGTAAGTCACTAGGCACCGCCTGTCTTTCGCCGTGATCTCCAAGTGCGCCGCGAAATGTCGCATGTTTCCTTGTGATGTAAATGCTGTTATCCAAAGGTGGTTGAAAGAACGGTCAGAGGTATTTGATCTGGTACAGGTCTGTAACGTGGGCGAGCGCTTAGGCGAAATATTGCACTCAGTACGGCCGCGTGGCTGGGTCACCGTGGAGAAGAAGTGAATTGTAAGACATTTTTCCAGTGGGAAGCGGCGCGGAATGAGGCTGGTACGCAGCCGGGGTGGGTGGTTCGGGCCGGGCACGGGAAACCAGCCCAACGCGGCCGTGTCTCAAGCTTCTGGGGAGCTCTCACTTGACACGTCTTGCCCTGATGGGAGCTATGAGACTATTTGCGCTGGGCTAGTACCACAGCTAAAACACAATAACAAATTTTACGCCTTTTTATATTACAGTGTAATTAATGATGGAGGGGAAGGCATTTTCAGGTATTTTGCAAGCACATAAAAACTTTGCTTCAAACGCTTTCTAAACACTACAGAGGAATTTATTATTCCATCTGTTTTGACCAGCAAGCAGCTTTTTCAAAAAAAGGGCCGATCTCCCCGCGAGGGGGACTCGAGTAAATGCGTCGCATAGGGGGTGGGTGTATTGCGTTAACGTTTAGTGTTTGGGGAGTTTGTGGTAGTGAATGCGTTGTATCAGCACCTTCTTGGCGTAGTTTTAATGAGTCAAGGATATAAAGCGCGTTCGTAGCCTTCCATTCTGTGTCGGCTTTGTGGCGCACTGGGTAGAGCACCATGTACCTTGCGTTCCGCCCGCAGGGTCGTGGGATCGAAACCAGGCGCCGCTAAGTATTATTTTTTTATATAGTGTAGGGGAGGGGTGCGGACCTGTTGTTGAGAGCGAGGAGGGTAGCGTGATGCGGGAGAGGAGGAGTGGTGGAAAGAGGGCGCACCTGGAACGGCTGTTGCGGACGCCGAGGCACGCCAACGCCGGGTGACATCGTGAGTTAAAGAAACGCTCTGCATTTAAAAAAGTGAGGCTGAAATTACGAAAAGCTTACTTTTCATCGCAAACAATTGCTGTGAAAGCACTCAGTTAGAGAAGTACGCAAAACAAAACGTGGTACGAGGCCTGTCAAGTTGCTTTAGTGCAGAATTTTCCCTTTCTTTCCCCATAACCTTATGCAGTCTATGGAAAATAAACTATTCTTTATTATTACCATAAGTGCTCAGTATCAGTTGTATAATATCCCTAATCTCCGAAAATATTTTATTTATTTATTTATTTATTTATTTATTTTTATTATCAGGTTACTGAAAGCTTTGCTTAAGAAGCACTAGCAGGAGCGGACAGGCATAGAGTATACAAGAAAAGGGACCAGGTGTAGTTCTAGACATATATGCAAAATAACGCTCTAATAACAAGCAAACAAATTTTGTTCACATGGAAGAATAATACAGCAATATAGAATGCATAGATGGGGAACCTCAAGGGCAACAATTTTTTCACTTAGTTCAATATCAAATCAACATGCAGAGTGCACTCGGAAAGAGAGAGAGACGAAACACTTTATTGGCTGAGGAAGCGACCAAGGAGAATTGAAGGGCTGAACTTCCGCCCCGCCAGGACGCCTTCTCCTTGAGTGAAGCAAGAAGTGGAAGAAGCAAAGCCAAATTATTTAGAATAAACTGCAAACCACCATACAAGGAAAGTAATCAACAGGGGAACCCAAGCACTACACAGATACAGGGGTAATGTCGGAGTGTTTGCGTATCTTGATTGCGGAAATAAATAATTGAACACTATGGTGCTTTTTAGCAGCCAGTTTATTCCATTCGCGAATTGCATGGGGTACAACCAATGTTTCAAAGGAGCAGTTCGGCATGAGTATTCTTTTATAGTTTTAAATGTTGCGCACGCGTGAATCGTCAAGGTAAACTAAACAGAAAAGGCAAATGCTTATAGAGTGCATAGAGTAAGTGGGAAGATTGACAGATTTCCAGTGGAAGTCACCAAGGGCATATGCTGTGCAGAGTAGAACTAATGAAATTGTTTTACTTGAAAGCCAACATTTTTATCCCAAAGGAAGGTACATGCATAGAAAATAGGGCCCAGTAACATAGCGATAAGTAATTTGGGGACCGATCAAATCTCTCCTTAGACACTTCAGAAAATGTGTCCTACTCAAACATTTCAGCTGTAAAGCTGATATGAATGCCTAATTGAACGTGTAGAAAAAATGAGAAGTATTGTTTTCGGTCCAAAGTTCTCAGGCTGCAGTGACTGTACCCGGAGAAGCAGCACACGATATCGCGCCAGTGGGCTCAATACTGCCCGTTTACACTCACCACTTGCTTGGATAAAAAGAGTTAGGGTAAACGTCCTTCACACTGCCGCACAGTCGGTAATCATAACCTGGCCAAGAGGTAGTGTTGCATTTGGCTGCTTTTTAACCTTTCGCGCTCCTACTGCGTGAGCGTACTGTGGTCAGAAAAGAGCTGTTGCCAAGGTGATGCGACACTCCGTAGTGTACTGTTTATAGCAGCAAAGCTTGCTTATATTGGTGGGCTGTCCTGGAAAGGTGGAGTCTCAGGTTTGGAATGCAACAGCAATTGTTGGAACCAACCTTAGTAGTTGCGCAGGTCTACCTGTCCCTTCCTTAATTCACAGTTATCTGTTCATGTAGTGTCCCCAGACATGAGTCTTTATTTGTTGGTTATCTTTAACGCACCTAAGATTTCTTTACAGGCCATGGAAGCTTAGTGGCTAAGGTGTCTCACTGATAATGGGGGGGTGCGGTTTGATCCTGACAGCGGCAGCGGTATCCGAACTAAATGTGAAAAAAATATTGCCCAAAATTTAAGACTTCCACTCACATTCATGGTTTCATCATGCTATCAATTAATAGGCCGTTTTTAGGGAGCATACTTTTCTACGTGTAAGTCTACTGCATTAAATTCACAAAGGGTAAATTTTTACTGGTCACTGCCGTTGTTATCTGTTTACTGCTCACTGCCGTTGTTGTGTTTTCGTTACGCACTTAATATAATCACGCAAGAAAAACAGAAGAAACGTTATCATGCACATGTCCGCTCGCATCATCGACATGAGTTTTTGACTGATCATAACAACTGCATCTACATTCCAAATTCCAGACATCATAATGTGCACCAATATGATAGCACAATCTTTTAATTTTTATTTGCTTGCTACCTGATTTGCTAGCAGCAAGAAGGCCGGCTGCACATTCTTCTAATAAAGACGAATTGTGTGGACTGGTACTCGTTAGTTTGAGGTGTGGCTTGTGGTTGGCGTTGTCATGTGGCGTGATGTGAAATGTGTGAATAGAAGCAGGCTTTGGTGTTTATTTTTTGTGGCGTAGCTTGAGTCGGAGAGGGAGTGTACTGTGTGAGATGACTGGTTCCTGTATTTTTTCATCAATCAAAATGCTCTTAGGTACTCCACTAGCAGTTGGTGCCCACAGAAAGTGTACTATAAATCTAGTGACCACCTCGTAATTTAAATAAATACAGATGCATTTAGTGCTACACAAAGTGATTCATTGGTTCAAAAAACTCGTATTATATCTTGGTACGCACTGAAAGTCACTGGTGTGCAGTGCAGTAAGGTCGAATGAACATTACCGTTGATTTCTCTATCATTATCATCAGCCGCATATCTAAGCCCCATGCAGAGCAAAGGCCTCTCTCATTATTCTCCGATTATCCCGGTCCTGCGCTAGCTACAACCAATTTATCTTCGGAAACTTTGTGATCTCATATGAGCATATATTTTTCCGCCGCCTCCCGCCACGCTTGCCTTCTCTAGGGATCCTCTCTGTTACCCTTACTGACCAACGGTTATCTCGCCTTCACAATACATGCCCTGCTCACGCCCATTTATACCTCATTTCTACTAATATGTCCTTAACACAAGTTTGTTCCCTGGCCCACACAGCTCTCTTCCTGTCCCTTGGTGTTATAACCATCGCCTTTCGTTCCATTGGCTGCTGAGTCGTCCTTAATTTAAGTTGGACCCTTTTAGTGGGTTTCCAAGTTTCTGCCCCGTGTGTGAGTACTGATAACATTCACTGTCATACACTTTCTTTTCAGGAACAATGGTAGGCTGCCATTCTTTGTTATACCAGTGTTAATACCTGTATTACAATACAGATTTTCAAACATTCAACGATTCAAAGGTTTTATTTCCTCAGAAGTACGAGGAGGCAGGCTGGGACTAAAGGCTACAAAGCCTGACAGAGGCCCCAGAACCCTTTGGTACAGTACAATGTTGAGGCAAGATCAAACAAGCTTGAAATTCTAATGCGAGTTACAAATATACAAGCAACATATAGAGCACAAGGAATTACAGAAAAAATATGGGAAAGGTAGAGTAACGTACATTAATGTACAAAGGAGGAAATTAAAGCAAAATACAAGTGGACAATCAGAGTACAACTATGATTCAGTTTTAAAGGTAGACAGAATCCTAAAATTTGCGCATTTAGAAGGTCTAGACGACATCCACAGTTCTAGCCATTGAAGCAGAAATTCTGATTTAAGAGGTATTCTTTCGCCTGTGTTTTAAATATGTTTCTACTGCATTTGAAATCAATGTGGTCTCCAACTTTGTTGAGTATATCAGTACGTTGAAACAGAGAAGACTGCCTGCCATAGTTTGTTCGCATTTTCGGTGCATGTATTTTGGCACACCTAAGAGGGTATGTACTGCTATTGTCGTTCTGTTTGCCCTGAAGATTTTGTTTGTGTATAGCATGTAAAAGGATTATATAATAAATTTGTTCAGCCTTAAGCATTCTATACTGAAAAAATAGTGGACCCGTTCTGAAGTCGGCATACTGCCCGTCTACCCTTGCCTGTACCCATTCCTAGATTGAGGAACTGACTTGCAAGTGAGGTGCTACTGCAACAGTGTGCACAAGGCGCCTGCTCAAGCTACTGTTGATGTGCAACTTTGCATATGGGTTCTTCTAGTTTGGGAAAAAAGCGAAGCATGCTTTTTCCCCCGTGTGGGTTGAATCTTGCATTGTGTGTAACTATATCGTCGTGTTGTTACAGGCATCAATTTCTTTCACCACATAATGTAAACGGCAAGATTTTCATAGTCAGTCGCATCCTGTAAAATTATCAGTTTTGTCGACAACCTGCGGCTTCTTAGTTTTTATTGCTAGAAGAGGTATTAAATTTTTTTCAGCCTTTGAACCACGAAATCTTTTCTCAGTTTCCGACCATTCCGGTCTGTGACCATTTTGGCAGTTCCTAGCACCGCAAAGAAGAAGGCAAACTGTTCAAGAATCTTTATCATAACTGAGGGATGCGGGATGCACCATTGAACCACCATTGAATCATTTCGCTAATTTCATGCATTTTCAATATGTGTTATTGTTCTTTGATCGTAGCACTTGGTGTGAATGACCTAGTCGTGTAAATCTGTCTTGTTATGGCCATTATTAAATCGTTTCTATATTTCCCTGTTTTTATATTGTTCCCAAAGCATATCACATTGTGTGAAATATCGAGATAGTGTAACTTTGTGTTCAATTCAATATTCAGCACCATTCAATTATTTTGTATGTTTCTCAAGTTTTTTGTTGTTTTGTTGTCCAGCCAATCCGCTAGGTGTGAATCATTTTGTCACGTAAATTTCTACTTCTCGTGTAACTGCCGTACAGTCATTTTTGTATATGCATCTTTTCTTGCAGTGTTCGTAACCATTTGTGTAGATGTGGGTTTATTTAAAGTAGCTAATGGCACTAGCAACCACCACTCAAAACCACCTCTGGTTTTCTAAGGGGCTTTTCTTGTATTGTTCGCCAATCTTTTCACTGGGTGTCAATTATTTCGTTTTGTAAATTTGCCTTGTTCTTTTAAATACCATTCAATCATTTGTTTCCACACTTTTCTCTCACTTATTATCACCAATTTCGCTTTGTGTGAGATATTTCAAGCAGAATAACTATATTTTGACTTGCACCATGGGTTTACATGTTTCCTTTCTTTCCTATTTTTGCCAATCTTTCTACCTTGTGGGATCTATTTAAAGTCATGAAAATGTGTGTTATTCTTATTTTTATACAATGTTCTCTGTTAGCGCCAGGGCAGATAGGCAGCAAAATAAAAGTGCTGGCGTTGCAAAAATATATTTCATAATTCTAAAGTCAATATAAGCTGTTTTACTTAATTTTTTTGTGTTTTATGATGATGATGATGATGGTTAGTGTTTACTGGTGCAAGGCCAACAAGGGCAAAAAGCGCCAAAGAAGAGGTTAATAATTACATGGAAGTGGTTACCACACAAGGGTAGGTATAACAACGTGTAAGCCGAACATAGTAAAATCAAAGATAATGGTGATGGCTAGTGTACAGGGCCAGATTTGGTTATTCCTAATAGGAAATGAGGTTTAAAAACTTGACGCCTGACAAATATTCAAACACACGTTTCACGGAAACCATGGCATTGTCACCTAGAAACATTGATGGATGTAGGAGAATATGTTGTCTGTAGAGTTCTCTGAAGTGTTTGTGACGTGTTGTGTAAAGTCCCTTGCATGTGATCAGTATGTGCACTATAGATAGGGCCTCTCCACACCTGCTGCACTGGGGTCTAGAAGATCTTCTCAGCAGATACGAGTGCATTGCATGGGTGTGCCCTATCTGCAGCCTACCCAAGGCGACTTCCATGTGTCTGTTATGTGAGTCAGACGTGCACCGTCCCAAGTGTGGCTTTATTACATGTAGTTTGTTGTCTGTGTGTTCATTCCACTGGGTTTGCCATGTTCTGCGGAAGTGTTCCCTTATGTGTGGCTTGAGGTCTGTATAAGGTAGTGTTGTTATGTCTACTGTGTTTCGGAGTGCAGCATTGGCTGCCATTTCATCCGCCAGTTCATTTCCACCGATGCCAGAGTGGCCTGACACCCAACACAAAGTCACCTCAAGGTTTGAAGAATATGCCAGCACAATTGATTTCAAGACAAGGTTAACTACATGGTTTTTCGGGGACTCTCCGGATGACAATGTACGTACGACACTCAGCGAATCTGTATAGATGATGGATTTAAGAATATGATGTTCAACTATGTGACTTACAACAAGAAAAATGCCATATGCTTCTGCCGTAAAAATACTTGTCTTTACATTCATTGTTCTATATCCTTCAAAATTCGGCCCATGCGCCGCACAAGACACTGCACTGACCGTTTTCGATGCATCGCTGGAAAACTCTGCAGCCTTGTATTTATCCTGCACATACATGAAATGCTGCAAAATCCCACTTTTTGGTGTCCTGTTCTTATTGTATTTTAAGAAAGACAAGTCACATGCAACAGGATGAAGATGCCATGGTGCTACAAGATCTGTGATAGATGACTTGAATGTGCCTGCAAAGGAGACCTCATGAATAGTGACCTCGTCGCTCACTCTGTGCGAGAAGGGAACAGGAATGAATGGGCGATATAAAAAAAAGCTTTGATGTGGATGTATCATTAAAAACCGGTTTAAAAGGATGGTTGTCTATTGACGAAATTTTATAGGTATACGCAAGTCAACATAGGTTCGCTGGTGTGATAAGCACCATTTGTCACACTCTGCGTAAAGACTCTGTACAGGGCTCGTACGGAATGCTCCAGAAGAGAGGCGAAGCCCCGAGTAAAGCACTGGGTCGAGCATTTTAAGTGCTGGTTTAGTGGCTGACCCATACACAACACTCCCATAGTCCAATCTAGACGCCGTTACGCTTGGGAAAATACGTAACAGGAGTTGCTTGTCCGTTCCATAGGACTGGTGTGACAAAATTTTAAGAATTTTGAGAGCTTTTAGACATTTATGTTTCACTTGTGTAATATGAGGGATGAACGTAAGCCTTTCATCCAACACCACACCTAAAAATTGTGTTCCTTCCTCCAGGAATCGATACGCAATTAAGGATAATGTCTGGGTCCGGATGGATCCCACGCATCCTGGAGTAGGCAACACAGGGGCTGTTTTCTGGGTTAAGTTTAAAACCGTTCTTGTCTGCCCAGCTCGCAAGTTTTTTGACACCGAGCTGGACTTGACGCTCACAGATGGACATATTGCACGATTTAAAAGATACCTGGATGCCGTCTACTTACATTGAATAAAAAATTGTAGGTGGCAATGCCTTCCCAAGGGAGTTCATCTTAACTATGAACAGAGCGCAGCTTAGAACTCCACCTTGCGGAACGCCGTTTTCTTGCACACGAACTCTTGAAAGTGCGCTACCTACTCTGACGCGAAACGTTCTTTCGGACAAATAACTAGCAAAGGTGTTGAGAATACGGCCCGAAACCCCAAAAGACTTTAGGTCACTGATGATCCCGTAATGACAAGGGGTGTCATAGGCCTTCTCAAGGTCAAAAAACACCTTTGTGCAAAACTGTTTGTGAATGAAAGCGTCCTTTGTGTATGATTCAAGGGCGACAAGTTGGTCATTTCTAGATCGCCCCGCCCTGAAGCCTGCCTGGCCGCCCTCGAGAAGACCCTTGTACTCAAGAAAGCACACACGTCTCCTGTTTATCATCTTCTCGAGGAGCTTGCACAGTCAGCTTGTAAGGGCGATGGGCCGATAGCCAGCCGGAGAAGAAGGGTCCTTCCCTTCCTTCAGGAAAGCCACTACTATGGCCTTCCTCCAAGAGCGAGGAATGTGCCGCGAAAGCCATATGTGATTGTATAGATGTAGAAGTGTTTCAAGGGTGTCGGAGCATAGGTGTTGTATCCTGGTGTATGTGCTTTTGTCTGCACCTGGAGCTGAAGGCTTACATGTGCTCAGAGCAACATTCAGCTCATGAATTGAAAAGGAGAATTATAAGAATTGTGCGACTTGTTGTTATCACGCAGGGACTTCTTTTCTACAGATGTTTTGTGTTTCATGAAAGTGTTTGTGTAGTGTGCTGAACTGGACACGTGTTCGAAGTGTTGTGCAAGTGTGTTAACGTGGTCTTCCAGTGTGTCCCCTGTTGTACTAACCAGGGGCAGGCTGTGTGTCTGTTGTCCTTTTAGTTTTCATATTTGTGTCCAGACTTTCTGTGGATCAGAGTTTGAGTTGATGTAAGTGAGGAAGGTGCGCCAACTCTCCCTTTTCGCCTCACGACGCATTCGCTTCCCAAAAGCCTTTGCCCGCTTAAAAGAAATGATGTTATCTGACGTGGGGTACCAGCGAAAGACACCCCGCACCTTGTTTTGGGCCTCTCGCGCCCACCTCCAGTCCTCGTTTCATCAGGGCCTCCTTGGGGTGCGGGATCCGCTGGAGGCCTGGGGAATGGACTTTTCGGCGGCGTCGAGGATGTGCACCGTGACGAGTTGGGCGGCTTCCTCCACGTGTAGGTGTTTTATAGATGTGTGGTGTAGTTGAGGTGTTTGTGTGAATGTGCTCCAGTTTGCTTTTGATTCATTAAACGTTTTATGGGAAGAAGGACTGCTCGGGCCTATACCTATATACGTTAAGGAAGTGGGGAAATGGTCACTATCATATGGGTCTGTGCCCATACCCCACTCAAGGCATGGAAAGAGAATTGCAGAACCAATAGCCAAGTCGAGATGTGAGTATGTATTATGTCGGAAGGTATGGTATGTAGGCTGTTTTTTGTTGAAAAGGCATGCTCCGGAGGATGTAAGGAACTTCGCTATCAGGCGACCTGGGGCATCCGTTCTGGAGGAGCCCCAAAGAGAGTTAGGCGCATTAAGGTCGCCTGTTAGTATGTATGGTTCAGGCAGCTGGTCAACCGGTGCCTCGAAATCAGAGCTCAGAAGTGCAAAATTAGGAGAGATGTAAATGGAGCATACCCTTATTAAGCTGTTAAATAAAATTGTATGGATCGCTACAGCCTCGAGGACAGTGTTTAAAGAGAGAGTGTGGCATGCTAATCATTTCCGGGCGATAATTGCCACACGTCCTGAAGAGTGGGTGCAGCCAACCCTGTCCTTTCTGAATACCATGTACCTATTTAAGAAATTTGCTTGTTCAGAATTGAGGTGGGTTTCCTGGAGACACATCATACTTGGCTGACTGGCATGCAGAATCTCATACACATCGTCAAGGTTTTTAAGGAGGCCTCTGCAGTTACATTGGATGATGTTTTCTGTTCCCATTATCTAAATTTAAGAATGACTAGAGTGTGTGTGTTCGTGTGTGTTCATGTGTCGTCTTTCGGGGCTGTTACTCTTGGATTAGGCTTTTTAAGCCTTTCTACTGGCTTGGCGGTCGGAGGCCGCTCCTTGCGCTGCGTTGCAGGCAGGAACGGCGTGACGTCCATTTCGTCATCAGATGTCCTGGGGGTGCCCGTCCAACCGGCCCCCCCGGACTTGGTCCCCCTTCGGGAGCCCTTCGTTTGAGCAGCCACCGCCGCGGGCGTCGGTAACGCCAGAAGTGGCACGGGCGGTGCGGTGACGGTGGGAGCCGTTCGGGGGCCCCCGATGTCCATACCCTCGACACCCTCCAACGCACTAAAGGACAGGGAGGCAGCGGCGGCAGCGGCACCCGTCCCAACGGAAGAGGTTGGCACCACAACCGCTGCTGCCTCAGCAAGCGGCGTGGTGGCGGGTTGGGCTGCCTGAGGGAACCCAGGGGGGGTGGGCGGCGGATGGACCAGGTCAGAATCGCTGAACTGGGTCCCTGTGGAAAGCAGACGCCGCTCCGCCCCCCGGCGAGCTGCGTCGGCGTACCTTCCCAGGGGAAATGAGGCGAACCTCTTCCGCGCCTCTGGGAAGGTGATGTCCTCAGTTACCTTGATGTTGATTATCTTTTTTTCAATTTGAAATTTTTCGCACTTGAGGGAGTAGGCTGCATGCGCCCCCCCGCAGTTCACACAAGAGAGGTTGTTGGATGGACCGTTGTCAGTCGGATGATCGTGCGCCGCGCATTTTGCACAAGTCGTTCGGCCACGGCAAGAGTTTGTATCGTGCCCGAACCGCTGGCACTTAAAACAGCGCCGTGGGTTCGGGATGTAGGGACGGATGGAGTAATGGATAAAACCTGCATTTATCTGTTGTGGAAGAACTGCGCGGTAAAAGGTAAAAATAATGTGCTTGGTAGGAATCTCCTTGTTGTCTCTGCGGATAGTGTTGTGTCTCATGGCAGTGACGCCCTGATCTTTCAAGCCATCAAGGAGATCCGCATACGTTTCGTTCAGGAGATCTGTCTCGGATATCACACCCTGCGAGCTGTTGAGGCTCCGATGGGGTGTGACCCTGATGTCTAGATCAGCCAGTCTAGTCTGAGCTAGAAGCTTCGTGGACTGCTGCTTGTCATTTATTTCGATGAGGAGTTCACCAGCCCGTTGTTATTGGCACATATATGATTTTCCTACTATGGCTTCAAGATATTTTGCAATCAATAACACTGACTGATATGCAAGAGGATGGATTGGATTGAGGGACTACATGACAAGAAATCGAGAGTAATGATCTGGTTCAGGAAATGTCAAAGATGGCAATGAAGGAAAAGATACTTCGGTGCGGCCCCTTTTCAGGGACCGATCACGTTTGGGAAGGGGTTTTGTAAATACCTTAGAGTATAGTATAAAAGCAAGGAGACTGGGGTACTTTCTTCTTTGACCTTACCCTGATAGTCAAAGAGGTCCCGGAGCTCCCTGCCTGGTTGACAGGCAGGGAGCCCATCGGCCGGAGCTTGACCAAGGCTCCGACGGCCACCGTTTACGGCTTCTACCCTTCACCTTTCAACACCTTGCCACGGTTGGACACGGCTTATGTGTGGGAGTTCGGGGTCCGCGGTGTCGGTGCTCACCGTCACCAAGATTACTCAAGGTGCCTCATGCGGGGTATTTTTTTTTGTGTTTTATGTGTACGTTGAATGTTTTCTTTTTGCCCAGCGCCACTTATTTACAGTAACCTTAGCAACACTGTCGCTTTCATCCGTTTAATTGTTACTTGTTTTTTCTGATAGTTGTTTTGCAGATGGCCTGTACAGCCAGCCTTCCTGTGTGGTCCAATTCGGTGACACGAGTGTGGCTGCCATAGTGTCAAGGGCAGTGGTGCTAAACAGAAGTGTTGTGCTGTTGCTTACTGCCCCTTGTTTTCAATGGGACATTTCTTTTTAGGAGCTGTGCTTTCTATGCTTCTGCAAGAGACTTTGGTGGGAACACATTACTCTAGAAACCAGGTACCAAGCAACAGCAAACAGTGCTCTGAATAGCTCACATGACAAGTACTTGAAATAAGAGTGCTCACAACACATAGCAACTTCACAAAGGGGACTGGCCCAGCTGCAAATATTGCATGAAGAATGTAAAAGAATTGCACACATGCTAATCTCAAGAATATACTAACGTACACAAGACAAGGATATAACAAACTAATGTTTGTGCCAAAGACAGCAAAACAATGGAGACTAAACGTATATAGACGTCTTGCATGCGTGCCGCTACAGTTGCATAAGCTGTACCTTTAGGGTAACATCCCATAAACGGCATTAAAAGCACCCTGAGAGGTAGATTCTCCATTATCCTTTGTGTGACCTGGATTATTATTTTGTAGATGTAGCAAAGTTGATTATATATGATTTCGACCCTAACCATACGTATCCTGGACATCTGTAATGTCGATTGCCTAAATGTTATGGATATCTGAAGCGCGTAACGTTGTTTGATGTGTTAAGAATTATTACAAACGCCTTCTGATATCGTTCGCGAAAGGTTTGGTACTTTAATAGCAAAGCTGTTTAAACTCTTACTTTCGCCACCCGCGAACAGAAACAACACCAAGAATAGGCTGAGCGCATGTGAGAACACGTTTCTTGAAGAGCGGCTGTCGTGGAGCAGGCTTGTGCGTGGGCTTTCAGCAGTAGAGGGGCTATCGAAAAAAAAATACCGAGCATGGTGAGCGTGCCTCCCGTGACGAGCGCTCGGGATAACCAACAAGAACACCTTTCGAGAACGCTCTGCCCAGCGTTCGGGGAGTGATCTGCGGCTGGCTCTTAAACTCGCCAGTTCCCGTACGCTCGCAACGGAACTGGAAAGGACAGAACAGCTGGAACTGCTGACCCCGAATTCGCCAAGGCGGTGGCCGCTGGTTTCGGCGTGTGCTATTACTGTCCACCATGCAAAAAGTGTTAAAATCAGTGGATGAAACAATTCGAGCCTGCCACTCACGAAGAGCCTTCAGCATCAAGTTCGGAAATCCATGTCATGTGCAACACGCGGGACTCGGACACAGGTAGAGGGGCGCCAGCTCTCCAGTTCCTCCAGCCTTGCACCCCTGGAACAAGCTGCGACAATTTTTTATGCATTCTGTCGGTGGTGATTGGTCAGACCAGATATTGTATTTCATTTCTCTGGTAAAACGACCCTTGAAATTGGGGGTTTCAATAAAATAAAACCTGCAATGAGCCTCAATTTTTTTTATCGTCATGTTTGAGTTGATTTATATAATAAGGTCTCCTAATTTGTATATCCTAAAAAGCAATGTTCATGGATTGCGAAACTCGTACATTCCTTTACCAAACTTCTAGGTAACCTTACAAAACACTGTCCAATAGGGAGCTTCAAAATAAAGTATATCAGAAATAGTACACATAACTGCAACTATGACAGACGTTTATTAAGTAAAAACAAATACTACCACAAATGTATTATGTATGTAGGCAAAATAAGTCTAAATTGCAACCAGAAACAAACTACCAGAAACATCGAGCGTACGTATTTAACACAGTCGAAATAACGTCCAAATATAAAGTACGAGCAACATATTGTAAACACCGGAAATTTTTGAAACAAATATTTGCATGTACTTCACCCGTCTCATAGAGAAACTGCTGTGACCTAGGCCTTCAGATTTTTTCTGCCATCGCAGAGATGCTAGCGGTTTGCTGCAAATTAGGTTGCAAACCTGAGGTACTCCCGGGAAAAGTTCCGTTCCGTCACTCTTCCCTTTGAGCACTAATGATCTCGCATTAAACAGCGAGGCCACCACATTCTTACCTCTCGAACAGCGGCGTCTACCCAAGCACCATTATTCAAGGCTATGATTGCTTCATACCATCAGCAGGATCATGCCACTGATCTCCTTAGTCTTCCGAATTTGTACTTGTACAATTTCCAATTAAACATCCATCAAATAACTCAAACATCGGAGGTCAACCATCGCATCAGCAGGAGCCGTGATTAGTCAGTGTATAGGTAGCCGTCTTCCGCATGACGCGTTTGAAGACTGGTCATCGAAGCCAAAACAGGAAAAATTCTTAGCAAGGATACCTTGAGCCCCATTGCAGCATGTGGGCGTCTCTAGTCGTGTTAAAAAATTAACGTTGCGCTTCTGCGTGGAACACTATAACCGTACAAGGGAACAAATATGTTTATCTACTGCCTGGTATTCACGATGCTTGCGATTGTGTGCAGAATACCAGATATTTCTCGTCCTTGGATCTTTGTTCTGCCTACTCGCCGAACAACTTCGATAAACAGGACAGAAAAAAGACGGCATTCGTAAGCTCTCATTGGCTTCATCCATTCAAAGTCGCACCATTTGGCATCTTTTACGCTTCGCCCACACGTGAGAGCATGATTGTCTCGTCCGCCTTTTCAAATAGTAAACATTGGATCTCGTCATTGTCTTTGCACAAAAAGTCACGCCAACCTGCAGAGCCTCGCCGATACACCCGCTGTGGTCTGGTGGGCAGGCCTGAGTTCAACATTACGACATGTTCCGGCTGCAGCAAAATTTTTACCAACTCGTCGACGCCTCCAGGTTGTGCCAACTACCTGATAAGTTCTGTATCCTGACCAATTTTCCTTTGTCACTCCGAGTACTCACGATGCCACACGGTTTAGAGGACACTGCTACTAGTACAATTGAGTTATGACACAAATTACTAACATTACTTGCGCGTTAACCCAGCAGCAAAACACAATAGCAATTTTCGATTAGAAACCAACCAAATAGGGGCATTTTAAAATATATTACCAGTACTCATATCCTCACCACTTTTAGACCACTTCGATGCGTCCGCGTTCACATAGGTGCGTACCAATGCCAGTGGTCGGGTGATAGCGGCTGTCTTTGCTCAGCATTAACCCAGTTGCTACATAGTGATTGAGCCTGCGAGCGGTTTTCTGACTGCAGCTAAGCGCAATTACTTTCTTAATTAGGCAACGCTATGTCCTACCGTTCCGCGTGCAGTCACAAAATTTCCACCCCATCTTCACGGCCGCCATTTCCTGTCCCAGTGACCATCATGCTCTCTGCTGGCCTTCAAAGCCTAAAGGCTAAACAGGACCACTTGGGCAATCGGTTTTGCGTATCCAAGTATATACTTTGTTTGCGCCCAGTCTGTCGAGTGGCTCCACAAGTACGCCAGCTATCATTGCAGCAACCCTGTTCATCCTCCTGTATCAAGCATAAGTGCCGATGTGCCTTGCGTCTATTTCGTATCTCACTCTTTCAACTTCAGAACCCAACAGCAGAGTGACAACTCTCCACTGCGATCCAATAATGAACCAGTAAACTGCGCTTCATCAGACACTTCGATTGCCGCTTTTAAGCTTCCTTCATAACGGCTTCCGACATTATCAGAGCTTCAGCTCTAACGGCCCTGCCTTTCTCCCTGTTGAATCCCAGCACTTGGGGTCCTGTGGCCTGTTCCTGAACTACGCCCCTCGGCTGGGCCACGTCGGCCTCACACGAACCCATGATCGTGTTCAGCATGAATTCTACTGACCTGGCTTTTACCACTCACTGCTACGCTACGTAGCATTGTGCATTTTGGTTGAAACACCAAATACGTCTTTTAAACTTCCTGTCGGGGGCTTCCAGCGTGTCAAAATTTCTCATGAAGCGTTTTGGTAGGCTTTAGTTATTTAGTAATTTCCTACGTGACGTTTAAGGAGAAACGTGGGTGGCCGTTTGGACAGATAACGTGACCAGGTATGCGATCAGACGTGCTGTCGCAATAAGCTATGCTAACCAAGCCCATTTTCTTTTCCACAACAGACTTATGCACCACGTTGCTCCTTGCCAGCTTCTTAACTACCATGGTAGAAACGTTTTGTGAAAAGTCGTTCACAAACGTCTACAGTTTTTTTAAACAAATGCAAAGCTTGGTACAACCTACTAATTGCAAACAAATGGCCTCACGAAGCGCTTCAATGGGATTATAACTGAAATGCTCCCAATGTACATGTATTCCGACCACCATGTTTGGAAGCTCGCGTTACTGTATGGCTTATTCGCTAATAGTAGGTCTCGTCATGGTGCACCCGGCTGCTCAACATTATGCCCACAGTTTTTTAGCTAACTTTACCTTCGCACAGTGTTCTTTTAGTATCTACGACGAAATACACAAAAGATGCCATTGCTCTGGCTAGTAGAGCGTGTTGAAATGCGCGGGTACATCAAAACAATTCTCGGGTGACTAAAAAACGCTAAGACAAGCCGGCCAGGGTTCGCTTATAGTGCTCTGGTCTCTTTGCCTCTCATGCGCACCTATCAAGGAAAGTCCTTCGAACTTGTATGAACCTTAAAAATTGTTGCACCAAGTGATAGATGTCGCGTACGAGATGGCTCCTGTCGGTTCTAACACATCTCTCTAATTGTCCAACAATGACCAGTATTCACGTGGCTACGTTGCAGCTGTAGGTATTTCCTCTTTTAAGTGCCCTCCATTGGGTATGTGCTATTGAATCCCCATCATCGTCATCGTGTAAATAGCACTGTCATTAAAGCTCAGAACCCCTTCCGGTCAGCCTCGACACCTAACCATGCTGCCTGTCTCCTCTTTCCTTAACATTTACCCAGCATAGTGTGGGGAATCGGCTTTCTCTAAGTTGTGTCCCCACTCTACGCAGGCTAGCTTTGAAAAGCAGATGGAAAGGCTGCTTTCACATGGTTTACCCTGCAAAGTTTTCTACTCAGTCGCTGAGGTATTCCTAAAAAAAGTTGAAGGAGGCATCTGTTGAAGAACGCCTGAGCCAGCGCAATTTACGGCAAAACAAGAAGCCATGCTGCATATCCACAAAAACTCCAATTACTTCAAGAAGGGGATCAAAAGGCATAGATCTGCCCCACTTTGTGCGCGCACCTCGTCTAACGTTGGCAAAATACAAGGATGCGACACGGAGCATGCTAGGCCCTGTGTTGGTTGCGATATATGCGTCGTGTACCAGATTCCACCTAAAGGAGGGAAAGTTTATGTTGGCAAGATCGGCCAATGTATCAACGACCGAGCACGGGAACATAAATTGTCGGTAATAAACAAAGGAAATGCGCATTTGCCCAATCACTGCCATGCCTGCAAGTGGAAGCCTCTTCTGGGGGAGATTAGGATTCTGAGTAGGTGCCGAGATGCGACAGCATTTAAATTTCTTGGAAGCTTTTAATATCAAGAAAAAAGGCGATACGTGTATCAGTGATACGTCAGTGGTCCTTTTTAACTCAGAGAAATCTTTTTCGGCCGTTTCGGTAATTGACACATATGCTTACTTGGGACACCCTACTTTGGCGCAAGCTCCGCATGCTCCAGTTGGTTCTATATTTGCAGCTCAGGCGGTGAATATTGTTCAGTTGAAAGTTAGCGCTTGTCCTGTCTTCTTTCTTGTGTAACATATTTATTTTCCGCCCTTAACATTTTTTTAAGAAATGTGAGCCAACTAGCCCTCATCATGATTTGTTAAATTACCTGCCAACCCTGGCGTTTCTACCGCCAACCTCAAGGGATGGGTAACTAACCACACTCGACCGACAAAGCACGTGGTCATCCTCGGTACACCAGAAACAAAGACGGCGCAACTGTCCCAGCGACGAAAACGTGCGACTTTCCGTCCTGGTCACCATGGTTGGCCCAAACCTACCGCTAAGGAAGAGCGAACTGGTGCGCTGGACACTGTGCGTTTGTTGCGGAAGCATATCAGTGGAGATTTCAACAGAATTCTTACTAGTGCCGATACAACGTTGATTTCACCTAATCGCAACGTGCGTAAACAAGAAGCAACCTTAGAGAACCTCTAAAATACCAGAAAAGATCTAACCGAATTGGTTTTGATGGATTCAATATAATTCAAGAGGAAAATTAGCAGGGGGTTCAGGAGGGGATCGATACACTCTGCTTTTTGGAGGTACCGCTTACCTCTAACATTGGTCACACGCCTCAAAAACAAGCAGACTTTAGACATTCAATCTGCGTCATTTTCCGAAACGCCAGTCTTGCACGAAACGCCCACAGAATTATAGGGCTCGTTCACCGATAGCCTGGCCAAGACTTTAAAAGGGAACAACGACAACTTATCATCAACCATTGAACTTGGGTGAACAGAAACGGTCAATAACGAATTGAACATGGTTTCAAGCTCCTGAAAAAACGTGCATTGAGTGACTAGCAGGTCAGTTTGAGTACATCTTCGTCCCAGACTTCGTGTGCGGCGAAGGCTCGCCTAAATATTTCGAAGCCGTACCTACACCCTATTGCGCTACACCTTAGCACCTATTGCGTTTCAAGATGGTCGACTTGATATCGTATTTCGCGAAATTATGGCATAGATAAAGCCTGTCCACGAAGACGTGGTTACCTCTAGCCAAGGATTGTGCACGAGAAAGCGTCGTCCGTGTGGAACCTCCAGTCAGTGCAATGTTTCCAAGACATTTAAAGCACCGAAAGCGATTACAATACAGAAATGTAGACATGAAGACTTGTGAACGGCGGATACAGCCAACGTATACGAATGAACGTACCCGCCTGTACAGTGAGGGTAAAAACGGTTGAAAATTCGAAAAACAGCATTTTCACCCGCTAGAGACGTGCATCATAGGTGTCGAAAGCGCGAAAACCTGCAGTCTCAACATGTGAATAGCAGTACATATCCGGTTTCCTTTTGGCCATCATTACACGGCTCGGCCGTCCTGAAGCTGCAACGAATGTCACACACCAATGCACGATATAAGGTACAAGTCCAACAATTTTTACGTGAGTTGTACAGACTTGGACAAGCAAAAGAAAAAGTTATCATGGCGGATTTATTGCCCTTCGAATTATTATCTTTCGGACGGGAGTCACAGAGCCGTGAGAGGCGACAAGATTGATCTTCCTTCCCGGACGGCGAGTCGTCATCGGAGCCACTCGTGTCCAAGAACCCCGAAAGCATTCTTTGCCATTTTCTTTTATTTACCGAGCCCCCACATTTGACTTTCTGCTGCTTAACGTATTTTCACGGCAGCCTGCGAAGTGCGCTACCTCGAGAACTGAAAAAGCCATGAATCAAGACTTCTGCAGTGCAAACTGGCAGTGCTGTGAAGGCATAGCTGCTGTTGAAGTCTTTTGTCACGCTTTTCGATTTGCTTGGCTAGCATTGTTCCGACAAGAGGTTACTATATAGAGTACGCGCAAAACATTGTCTAACGCTGGAATATCATTGATACGTGTACCAGCACAAAAGGTCTGGGCTACCGCCAGATCGCATTGGTTTTGGGACTTATACCTGTAACCGTTTGTAGGAGACGCTTATTGCATCGCCGGGAATATGTTCAATCCCCTAGATGGATTATAGGATGCTAAATCCCCATTATTATCATAGTGTAACTAGTACTGTCGTTGAAGCTGAAAACCCAGTTCCAGCAATAATGGCACTGAACGCTGCTATACGTATATTCTTGCTTCATCATCCTGAATCACGTTCCTTTCCGAACTTACAATAGCAGGGATTTTTTCGATGGAAATAACATAGCCCGCAAGCCTCCCAAGAGAACAAGAACGAAGGCAGCAGAACTACTCGCGTGTGAATGAGGACAATAACGAAGTTAATCTGCTGGTTAATACGGCACCGTTTCACCATCAACCCATTTCTCTGGACTCGCTAATAAATGACTTTTAAATGTACCTATACGCGCCATGTATGAAGGTCCAAATGTTTTACAGGAAGTGTATTGTAGAGATCGGCGGGATGGTAGTTGCGATAAGTGCTGTTTAACAAGCCTTCCACTCCGTTCGAAATCTAACATCCGTTGCAGGGATCATGCCTGTATCTATACAATTAAAAATGTATTTATAACCGTGAATTTGCGCGGTTTGGGGACCTCAGCCATGGCATTTTACTGTTCATGCATGCGGAATAGTAACCATAAAATATTTCTTTGAATCTCACCGTTGATGTATCTTTGGCAGTTTCCTGACTTTCTGTGGATTATCAAGCACGTTACCAGTGGTAAACTTTTATTCAGTAAGGATTGCCTCCATTATGTCAAAATGTGTGGATTGACACTTCGGGACAGATTCATATGTGCAGCCTCCTTCACATGTACATTAAAAAAAAAAAACCCATGGGTTTGTATTGTCGTTTTTCTGCTCTTCAATATGGCCATGGTGTGGTGTTGCAATTTGGATGCAACTCATTTCATATTGCAAAGCGCAAGAACACGATGTGCTGACAGTAGTGGTATTGCTTGTCTGGGAAGACCTACGTTTTTTGGCTTGGAAACAACGCATTTCTTATGAATGCTTTTGAATAAATTACAACTTGCAGCACTGTAATATCTGTACGCGGTTATCCGGGTATCTTAAGCTATTCTTGAGCAATTTACAAAAACATATTTGTGAAGGAACGTTATGCAGGCACCTCTTTCAACACTTGTATCTTCTATTTGCTTCTGCAAACCTGTCTTCTAATGCTCTGATTACCTTCACTGGTTGGTAAAACAGTGTTATACTGTCACCAATTTCGTTTATTACAACATTGGTGATCGCTTAGCTTGGACCCCTACATCTGATGACTTATGTTTTTACACACGTTGCGGTGAATCTTGCAGCAAAACATTTCCCAGTTTATTCTCTGAATGCAAGAATTAGCGCCAGATCGACTTGTTTTTTTTGAACCTCCAACAAACTTGAGTTATTTGTGTTCACGTTTTCAAGCATGTGACATGAATAATGTTAAGTGGTTTTATTTCTGCAAACCAAAAAAATCACTGAGTCAGTTCCCTGCACATATTCTTGAATACTAAGCACTAGAGATTTGTACGGTATTTTTATCTTTATCGTACGAGGGCCGCCATTGGCTGTTGACTTCATTATGTCGATATCTCTAATTGAAGCCATTATGGTGTTTGCTGCCTGGTGGTAAGCGCACCTTAACCCAATGGTATCAACGATAATCATCAACACGGGCGATTCTGGGCGGACACTAGGACAACTGGGGGTCGTAAAAGGCAATTGACGTTGGAATGTTCGTAGCTATTGAACATTTTGTAGCTTCAACTATTTAAGCCTATCAATGTACGGAAGGCCGAGTCCGTATGGCAAGCCTTTAAACAAGAGCGATGGAGAACGAGAAGGTGCAAGTGCAGGGGAAGCTCCACACCCAACAACACGTTTGTGCAACACTTTACCGTCTCCTTGTTTAGGCGCCATTCATCGACTTCGACCCAGATATGTTCGGGCTGCAGGGCAAGCAAGTGGACCACGTGGTCATCCAGGAGCTCATCTTGACGACGAAATCCAGGGGTTATAACCTATATGGCGCCGCCCAAAGTGCCTTAGAAGGCTCGGCTGGAGAGGATGTCGAGTAGTGGTAGTGCCATTAGGCTCAATAGCCAAGCCCGTTGCCGGGAAACGTGAGAATTTGGGGCAGCGAGATTGTGGCGAAGAAGCTGCCTTGTGTCGCCAGCGGGGTGAGGGGGTGACGTTTTGATATTGTGTTTTTGGAAGACTTTCAGGAGTTGGTTTTGATGGTGCCGATGAAATAGACATAGGCATGATTGAGTGCACTTGCCTTCCTGCCATTCGCGCTTACCAAAACATTAGCAGGGAATTAAGCACCCCAGAGGCTAAAACCCACTTCCCTGCTCATGCTCGTGCAAGAATGGCTGTTCCCAAAGATGATTTTTCGATGCCTCTGGAACTACTATGTGGCGCAGCTTTTCCTTTGGACAGGGTCGAGCGGCGGTATCTTTACACGGCATTAAAACGCGAGATTTCTGAGTCAAAACAATGTGAATACCAGACTTCCAACTTTCTGATACCAACACATCAATTCCCAAGCGGCCCACTCATGTAACCGAGTCTCGCTGCCCTCTCTCATGCATAGCTGTGCTTAGTTCTGTAGAGGTTTTAGAATATAGCCCTTCTTGGGCTGCCGAAATGCGATACCGGCGGTTTGTTCCGCACTCGATTTTTACAAAAGGTACTATTACAGGTCATACGTTCACTTTGCGAACTAAAAATAAATGAGGCTTGTTTCCAGCACGATTTAAGTATTTTCCACACAGAGGTTGCATTACTTTTTCAGAAATACTTGTTTGATACAAATAGAAGTTTCTCTCACTTGCAGTAAGTGGCCAGGGCTGGGCGATTCTGAAAAAAATGGACTGACTTTGGAGACAAAGTAGGGACAATCCGCTGGGGTGAGTGGGTAAAAGAGAACTACTTACAGCACTATAGTCTTTCAATGGCGCTTTCGCGGAGCAAACAAACGCAGCGAACCTTCGTCTTTGTTGGGGGGATTAAAATGTGCCATGCGCTACTCTTTCTGCTGAAATTAAATGTGAACTTCTGCACTCAGCAACATTTTCTATGTAGATTGCTTTGTTTATTCTTTTGCCAGTTGCTGCAGGCTCTAAAATGCCTCTCTAGGGCAGCATTCCGCGTTAATACAGGTCTGCTCATAGCATGGAAATTTAAGCAGTGAGGGTAATCCTAATTTGAAAGAGAGAGCGTTGTGTGCTGTGATATACTGGGCTTATTGTACTGGATGTGCTCTAACGATATCTGAGCAGTGCTAGGGGTGGAGGAAGGAAATCTGAAGTCTTCTTAGGTGAACCGTCACAAGATATTGTACGTTGTACAGCAGTGCTGAACAAAACATCATCAGTAATGCGTGCTGCACAAGTTTGTCTTCCGCTACAAGAGGCGGAAGACGAAGTTAGTTCTTTCCGAGAAAGCAGAGTATACGGCTCAAGAAGGCAGCGAAAATCTTACATGCATTATCACGATATGTGCAGCAGAAGTCGGGGGCCTGATGGCTAGACAGGATGGAGGTAAACGTTCCCAGGAGACAAGAGATCTAATTAGGGAATGGGAAACCATTACAGGAGAGAAGTTGCAGAGCCTTCGAAGTAAATTAATGAGCGTAAACCAGCAGATATACGGAAGTGTATGGAGAGGATCGAATTTGCTGTAAAGAAGGGACGCAGCCCGAAATCAATAAAGGGGCATCTAGGCGTTTGAAAAAATGACATGTAGGCATTTAAAGACAAGCAAGGCGGATCTAAAATAAGGATAAATAATCATAATAGCCGAGGAGTACTATATATATGTGTATAGTAGCCAAAACTTCCAGGATAATGCCGAACGAGAAAGTAGTTCAGAGGAGAGAGACATACCACCAGTAACGACCGCAGAAGTAAGGAATGCTTTGAACGAAATAAAAGAAGGCAAAGCACGTGGTAAGCAGACCTCTTGAAGGATGGCGGAGAAATTGTAATTGAAAAACTGGCAAACCTGTATACAAAATGCCTAATGACCGCAAGGGCACCGGAATCAATTATTAACGCGAACATCATAATATTTCACAAGAAAAGGGACATAAAGGACTTTAAAAATTACACGCGATCAGCTTACTGTGACTCGTATTCAAGGTACTTACCAGTGTAGTCGCTTACAGAATTTCCGCCACCATAAAATTAGATCAACCTAAAGACCTAGCAATGTTTCGTAAATGCTATTCAACAATGAATCATATTCACACGATGAATCAGGTGATAGAGAAGTGCGCGGAGTTTACTGGACCACTATGTATGGCCTACATAAAATATAAGAAAGAATTACACTCGGTTGAAACCTCAGCAGTCATTCAGGCATTACGGAACCAAAATGTGGACGACCATTATGTAAATATTCTAGGGATATTTACAATAAGTACGCAGCTACCATCTTCCTCCCTAAGGGGTGCAGTAAAACCCTGATAAGGAAGGGCATCAGACAAGTAGAGACAATCTCTCAATTTTATTTAAAGCACGTTAAGATGTATTCAGAATATGTAAATTGCGAACAGGTGGCAGTAGGGGTTATTGAAGAATGTCTCCATGCCTCAGATTTGCTGAGGACGTTTCCTTGCTAAGAACTGGGGGAACGAATTACCAAGCACGCTTACCGCAGTGGACCAACCTACTCGAGCCAGGCGCTTGAAAATTATTATGCAGAGAACTAAAGTAATGATAGAAAACCTCGGGACAGCAAAGTGGTTTGAGATAGGTGGAAAGGCAGTGGGAGTGTTAAGCGAATATATGTACTTAGGCCAAGTTGTCACCACGGATCCCAACCACGAGGCGGAGATGATTAGAAGGATAAGAGTGGGGTGGAGTGCATTCCAAATGTTTATTTAGAGAAAGAATGACAGCCTACCATTTTCGCTTAAAATGAAAGTGTATGACAGCTGCATCTTACTGGTACTCACCTTCGGGGGAGGAACTTTAAAGATCAGTAAGATGGTTAAACCTAAATTGAGGTCGACTGAGCGAGCAGTGGAACGGAAGATGGTTGGTGTAATAATAAGGGACAACAGGAGAGCGGAGTGGGTCAGGGAAGAAACGCTTGTTAGGGACATAATAATACCAATTTGGAAGAGGAAATGGTGTGGGCACGGCATGTCACGCGAAGTCAAGATAATGGTTGGCCATTAAAGCTAACCTAGTGGTTTCCTAGAGAAGGCAAGCGTGGGAGGCGGGGGCAGTAAGTTAAATAGGGAGGCTACATCAAGAAATTTGCGGGGATAAATTAGTCGCTGTTAGCACAGGATTGGGATATTATGAGAATATTAAAAATGGTCCTTGCCCTGCAGTGGGTGTATATAGGCTGCTGCTGATGATGATGAGGAGGAGGAGAATGAGGAGTAGCAGGAGGACGAGACGTAGGAGCAGGAGAAGGCAGAGGAGGTCGAGGACAAAGAGAACGACAAGAGGCGGAAGGCAGTGTTACATGGCCAAAGAGGTAAAGTAATCAGTATTTGCAATTCCTGACGAATTGCTGCAACGTGCTGGTAGGGCGAGGACTGTATCGGCAACAGTTCTGGCGGTACAAAGAATTCGTATTGCTCGTTCCTTTGCTGCAGCTTGAACAGATAATGTAAACTCTCTTTGCCTGCGATAGCGAGCGCACAACTCTGCTCGATGAACAGAGTGAATTAAGTCTTGGAAGGAGGTATGGCTGGTCTTCATACTAGCGGATTCGGTGGGAGTGCTGGTGGTTATTTCACAGTGGTTATTTCGCATCCGCGGCTACAACCCTGCAAATACACCGGACATACAGTACCATGTTTTAAGAAAACTATCGATGATTGGTGAGTTGTTGCCAGGCGAGCTATTTCGTTGCGTAGATATGTTCAATCTCTTAGCCCGCTGCCTCCTGTACTAATGCCGGTCAGCTGCATCAGTTCATTGGCAAAGTCTTTGATGGACTTCTTAAAAGTCGCCATGAAGGAGCGTTTCATGCAGGTCGCCTCAGTGTCATGGCAGATGTGGGGTATCAAAACTACGCAAAACACTACTTTCAATGCACCGGCTACGTAGCCGGATTTTATGACACCATGTTATGTAGATGGTTGGGTGCTCACGTTCGTGAATGTATCCCGCGCAATTCTGGTGAAACCACTGCTCCTCTGCAGAATATGCGCACACAGCTCCTCCGTCACGTCTTTTTTTTTCATTAGCTAGCCGCATCACCAATATTTAGTTTGCTTACGCCTCGATTTCCGCGTTTTGGCACTAAACCTGTTGAGGCACGATTGCCGAAAAGCCAAACTGAAGACATTGAGATTGACGATTCGATTCGAAGGCATTGAGATTGGCCATTCGACCGGATTTGATGCACGAGCTCTGATGTTTTACTACTGCCTCGTCGTCTTCGTGGTAGAAGGGGCAGCGGGACGACAGATTGACGAGACATAAATGAGGGTCAGCGAGTGAAAAACGTGCATCACGTCCGTGGTGAAACAGCAACAATCTTATGTGGGTCTTGGATCAATACCATTCTAAGCAGAAGCACGCTTTTTCTGACAGTCGCTGCTGGAAAACATTTTCTTCAGCAGCAGGGTGAAGTCATTCAACGTCAACCTGATCTCATAATTCTCGTAGCACCTGAGCTATAGTCAAAACGTGGCAGACGTGCCTAAGTATCTGCGCTTGTGCCATTATTATGACGTACATTTTTTGCAACGCATTATCCGTCTTTCCACGCTTTCAAATCATTTCCCATACAATGTTTTCAGTGTGGAAGAGTGAGCAAGACCGTCTGCGATGAGTCGTTCAAAGGAGGTTCACCGGTCAGATGAGTAGATATGGTGAAAAAAGGTCCGGTAATTTAAGGGAGTAACCAACCTTCCTACTTCTGCTACAATCAATGAACGTATTGACGAGAGCATGAGTTTCTTTGCTAATGCTTCACAGTTATCGAGGCATCAAAACACTCCGGAAGTCAACGCGTACGGGGCCGTAGAGGTGCGTTTAGCATTATGGTAAGCAAGGTATTTAGGCGCGGCTAGTAACTGCAGCGGCCAAAAAACTTGGTACTGGCGTGTATTATCTCGGAAAAGATAACTCAGATAATAAGGCAGAGAAAGGGGTGGTCAATATTCTACGCCATCGTCTTAGAGCTATCACTTGGACCCAGATGCGTTGCTGTATCCCTCAATAAACATTTATGCCAAGCAAGACGACCGATGTGCAGTATCTCCGCCCTATTGCAGAGACCTCACACAGGGTATAGGTCGCATTACCAGTTGCTATGTGACATTATGAAGCGGCTAAGTAAGAACAACGCAGGTTCTTAACATGCGGAGCCGACACTGGCTTGCAGTAACCATATATATAAATACTATAAGTATTTAAGCACTTGTATAACGCTAATTTTAGTTTTGTACAAAAAAAACTTCCAGCTTCCTAAAGACCACTAGCGCTTGCTGCTGGAAATTTCAGTGTATACAGAATATGGACGGCATTCATACTAAGTATTACGCCATCACATCAACATCATGAACAGTCGACTAGGTTCCCTCCAGGATGAAGGCCTCTTCAATCACCCTCCAACCGCTCTTGTGCAGCGCATCTGAAGTCCATTTTCGGAAACAAATGTTCCTATTTTCCTCCAATGAGTGTTTGGCGTTCCCCTGCGTCTCGATTTGTCTTACGGGAGGCTCAAAATCGCACTATTACTCTTCTGGGCCAAACATTGAATAGTCTACCTCAAACAGACATGGCGTCCTAATTTACATCTGCTCACCCTGTTGTCCAATAGATATAGCGGGCACACGAATAAGCTCGTACCACGGTCACCCGGACCGTAAGGGACATGGACGTTTAAGCTACGGCTTACCGTTATATAAGCTACGTTCGCCTAATGTTGATTTTCTTCACATGCTGAGTCAACAGATCCTAAGGGAGAGTTGTGGCCTCCATTACTTCACTCGAGTTGATATCCTACGTTGTCTGCCCTTCCTCCCCATTACACCCATACTTAAGAAACCAAGCTGCAATTCCAGCATCCAGAAAAAAATAGCCCGCCAACCGTATCTCGTTAACGACAAGACCGAAATGAGGGAGCCCTTTACACGAACGCTGCGGCTGACGCAACAAATGCGGCCGTAGACTAGACCTTTTTTTTCTCCCGCAATATATGAATGCCCTATCGTCTTTTATACATACGAGCCCTTTGAAAAAGTGGAAATCAAGGGCATTTTAGGAGCGATCCGGGTAAATGATCACTCCTCCAAACTCACCATCAAGAGCTCCCGAATAATCTCCTACACCCACATCGCGCTTCGGAAGTTGCATCCTACTCTTCTGTAATAGTACCGTGACGTCCTTCCTGCCTAAGGTATGCGATGAATAGGACCCAACGCCTGCACCCCGGGGGGCAGCATGGGCGCAACGGCTAGCTTCTGGCACACGCGGCTGCGGAATGGTGTTCTCAATCATCTTTCATGTTTGCTATGGTACTCTCGTGCCGGATTGGGAATGTCGACTTCGGCCCCTGAAGACACAGAACAGAAAATATATGCAAGGTGCAACCCTGCACAGATTTCTCGATCCTCAAAAGCCTCTTGCAGACTCAGGAGTAGTATTCGCGAACAAAGTTTACCCTAATCCGACATACGCACCTCACGTTATATGCACATGAACAGCCCCTGCAGGTTCAGAGTTTCTCGCCCGCCCGGACTGCTTGAAATAGCATACAAAACTAATTTCAGCTGATTTACGTTGTCCTTACCGTCGACAAACACCAGGCACAGCTTTAACTATTTCGCCGGGTACGTACATACGAATCCGAACAAAACTTTTACGTGAAAGAAGAATCCACCAATCCTGTCCAAATTATTATGCAATGCTCTCTGGGGAATGTTGGCATAAAACAGGGGAAGAAAGACATCCGGCTTTCCTAGAGTGCACCATACACGGCCCTATCTTTCCGAATAACTTTGCATTACTGATGGAACAAAATAAAGAATTGTGAAGTCCGCGTGACGCGAAAACCTTTGCCTAAACACAGTACTTTGTGCAAACAATGTACATCCGGGGAACTGTTTTTCTCCTATTTTTTAGGCCTTACATTTTACCTATTTCGTCTAAGGGCATGTGGCATCTATAGTTCAGTAACGTAATTTTCTCTCTCACACACACTCCCGGTTACCGTGGTAGTCCAACGGTCGTCATCTCATCAAAATACGTGTTTTTTACATGAACAATGATACTTCATCTCGAGTTTGTAGCCTGATCCAGGAACCTCGTTCCAGGAACCTCCAGAGCCTGATCCAGGAACCTCTGTCTTAACGATACCACTATCAATATTTGGTTCATGGACGTTCGAGTCTACTTACGTTTACTTTGGAGAATATCAGCAGGGCAGAAGTTTCTGCTGTTTATGCCAGCCCTGGTAGGTCACATAGCCTGTATATTCTTCTGGTGGGTGAAAGGGGTAGCTTACTTTTTATGATGTTGGAGTGGTTACTGAGCACACCAGAAAGCACAATTATTCTCCGCAGGGTTTCTTCTGGTTGGAGTAATCATACTTAACCTGTCCGAAATAATTAAAATGTACTTTTCCTACCGTGTAGGTAGATATGGCGGACAGGACACTTCCGGCATGTTATAATTCACTACTTTAAATTCATTCATTTTATTGTTTAGGCAAACAGCCACTCTTGCTCATTGTCATTCACCAGGAATTCTTTGATGTATTCTACAGACTCACGTAGCAAGACTACGTCATCTGCAAACTTCAAGTGGCTGAAGTATTCTCCGTTTATCCGCAGTCCGGTGCTTTCTCAGTCAAGGTTCATGAATACCCTCTCCAGAAATGCTGTGAACTGTTTTGGCGAGATGGCATCTCTTTGTAGTAGGGCTTTTCGAATTGGGCATCACTTGCATGGCTTCGGAAAGGTTACTCCACCCGTGCAACAGTTATACGAGTCATCTAGGTGTAATACGCATAAAGACCGGAAGTTTATACAAAGAAAATAAGGTGTTAGGCGCCTGTAATACCACTGAAAAGAGCTATTTAGGCAGGCGTGGGAGCCAAGTAGTCTTGTTCAGGCGTATATGGGTTCAGTTCATATTTATTTCGGCAGCACATATTAGGCGAAATTTTTGTTTGCATCAAAACTTTGGGAGAATCGTGTGCTATGAAAAATTTATTTTATTTTCTTTGTAAAAAAGCCACACAAGAGTGGCTTTTTCAACATTCACATCAAAGGAAGGGGCTTCAACACCAAAAGAAGGGTTGAAAGTTATAAGAAACCAGCCCCGTTTGAATAATTCGCTCCGTGCAGCTATAACTTCTTTCGGTCGATAATTGCATGCGTAAAAACCACGCCCATCTTCCACTGGAGTAGACGGAACGTTTTTGTACGTGGGACAATATTTGATTTCATTCCCACTCGAATATCAGAATGTTTCATGATCGCAACCTTCGGCAGTTCTTTCAGGGCAGAGAATCTAATATTTTTTTCTGAGGTATTTAGGCAGTCGGTCTTTCAGGGATAGTAGCGGACCGGTACTTGACCTCCCAAATAAGCTGACAATTATTAGTCACAGTGGCACCCAAGCTCTCAGCTGCTAAAATGCGTTCTGCTAAGAGTGTTAAATGATCACACTACCGCCTCCTGTGACATGGGAAGGGACACTTTAGTCGATTTCAAAGGTTATGATACAACCTATAGTTTCTGCCCTTAGCCAAAGGGCCTCGTAGAAAGGTCTTAACTGCAGGTATTGTTTTGTTGACACACCAGAATGACTTTACCGGCTATTGACAACACCCACGAATTCCAGGGATGAAATTCATAGAATTCTGTGAAGTGCAGTTATTGTGTAGAAATTACTGACCCGATTCTATCGTGCAAAAGCAGATGATTAGAGAAGCTGCGGGCATTGCACCTTGTTTTACGTATACTCTTCATCGAATAAATTTTTACGGACCGCCCTTTAGCATTTCTGGCAGTCTTACAAAGTGGAAACAGTGTCCAATGTTGCTAAAGAAATGCCATGCAGTATTGCCCCGTGCAGCAGAGACACAGCCTTGTTTTTATCTGGCACTATTTGTGCAAATGTAAGAATATTGTATCGCCTCACTTTGTATTCTCTGAAAGTTTAGTGAGGCTCGTGCTGTTTGCTCTGCAAGTAGAAATTATCAGGAGGAGCTGATGTATAGTAATATATTGTCTAGATTACTTTTTAGCAAAACTAGGTATAGCGGTATAACTGTAAGCATATATATAATACAATATAATGGAATTCCTCCACGTGGCATAATTTAGTTCACAAGATTGCCGACTTCTGAAAGGTTTAAGATTGCCGACTTGGAAGTGGGGTTGTCATCTCACTTACCATTTGATAGAGACAATACGACATGGCGATCTTTCAGTGTTCTTGGCTGGGGCCGTGCAGACAGGTATCCCCAATATTGCGTCTCCTCTTCCCTGCACATATATTAAGATGATTTCTTTCCTAGGACCTATCTCATAACAAAACCTAAAATTCCTAGCATTTCATGACACAAAACAATATTCATGTTGTTTGCCGGAAACACACATAACAAAGAAGCACTGTACCTCACCTTTTATCACTTTTTATGAAATGCCTCGTTATGTTATACTCGTAGTTTGTTTTTGGATCGAGATCTCCACTTATTTCGTCCCTCTCACAAATGATGTCTGAATCGGCGCTGCTCGATACCATAAATGTCCACACATTCAAATATCGCTTATTGTAAAACTGAAATTAAATTGTAAAAGTGCACCGAAAATCAGTGTGTATTCCCAAGGAATGGTATGTTTACAGTTATTAGAATTTCAGATCTACACATTACCCAATGTTCTCACCAACTATTATTTCTGGTAGTGGTAGTTCTAATTAATAATATCTGCGTATTATAATGAAGAAGCTTATTTATAAAAGTAACACACCGTCGTGAAACATTTTGTGACAAGTAGTTGTGACCACTTCCTGCATACAACACCACATGTGTGTAAAAATCGCTAAATTTTTAAAGAACCTAAAAAAGAACTTTCATTCAAGGCATACGTCAGATTACACTGCTGGTTGCCTTTTATTTGAATACTCTTCATGACATAAGTGTTTGCGATATTTCTGGAGTGAAATAAAAAAGACAGGGGCAGCAGAGGGGCTTTAATAGGAAAAATGTCAGCTAATGATGATGATGATGGTTGGGTTTTTATGGCGCAAGGCCGACTAAGGGCAAAGAGCGACAGAGGAAAGGTTACCTAATGAAGTGAAGAGGTTACCACAAAACGTTAGGTAAAAAAAAACGTGCCAACCGAACATAGTAAGATCAGTTAAAGACAATGGTGATTTCTGGTATATGGGGCCAGATTTGATTATGCGTGATAGGAAATGAAGTTTAAACACTGACCGTCTGACAAATACTCAATCGCACATTTAACAGAAGCCATCGCATCGTCACCAAGAAACAGCCATGGAAGTAGGGGGATATGTTGTCTGTAGAGTTCTCTGAAGTGTTTGTGTCGTGTTGTGTAAAGTGCCTTGCATCTGATTAGTATGTGCGCACGGATAGGGCCTATCCGCACCTGCTGTACTGGGGTATAGAAGATCCCGTCAGCAAATACGAGTGCATTGCATGGGCGTGCCCTATCCGCAGCCTACCGCAGGCGACTTCGGTATGTCTGTTGTGTGAGTCAGCTGTGTACCGTGCCAAGTGTGGCTTCATTACATGTATCATGTTGGCTGTCTGTTCGTTCCAGTGTGTTTGCCATGTTCTGCGCAAGTGTTGTCTTATGTGTGGCACGAGGTAGGTATATGGTACGGTTGTCATGTCTACAGTGTTCCTGAGTGCAGAAGCAGCGGCCCTCTCGTCTGCTAACTCGTTCCCAGTTATCCCAGTGTGTCGTTGGACACAGCAGAGGAGCAGCTCATGCTTTTGTGCATACACGGACATGATAGTGTTGAATACAAGATTAAGAATGTGCTTTTTCGGGGGCTTGTGCGATGGCAGTGCGCGAACAACACTCAAAGAATCTGTATAGATGATGGAATTGGGAATTTGATTTTCAAGAATATGTCATACAATCAGTAAAATTCCATACGCTTCTGCTGAAAAAATTGTTGTGTGCACACTCATAGTTCTGGCTGCATTGAAATGTGGACCATGAACAGCGCACGACACCATGATGGAGGTTTTAGAAGCGTCACTATAAAATTCTGCACATGTATACTTAAAGTGCAAAGACAGAAAATGCTGCAGTATGGCAGCTTGTGGTACCAGATTTTTGTCACGTTTTATGAAAGAAAGGTCGCACGACACAGGGCGAACTTGCCAATTCGGTAAACTGTTTGAAAAGGATGACCTGTACACATCTAAAAACGAAGCACTCAGATCCGAGGCTCGCTCTCTCACTCTAAGTGAAAAGGGCAGAGGAACGGATGGGCGATGTACAAAGAGCAGATACGTTGATGCATCGTTAAAAACAGGATAAAAAGGATGGTTATCCAGTGATGTAATCTTAAAAGCTTAAAACAAATTCATGTACGTCGTTGATTCTTAAGACTCCACTTATTACACTCGACATACGGACTCTCGACAGGGCTAGTGCGCAAAGCACCTGAGGCGAGACGAAGCCCCACGTGTAGCACTGGGTCAAGAATTCGCAACGCTGTTTTAGTCGCCGACCCATATATCACACTGCCATAGTCCAAACGAGACCCAACCAAAGCAGAAGAGGCGTAGTAGGAGTTCTTTCTCGGAACCATACGATTGGTGGGAGAGAACCTTCAGAATAATCATTGTTTTCAGACATTTATGTTCAAGTTCCTTAATGTGTGGAATTAATGTGAGTTTCTCGTCAAACACAACACCTAAATACTTGTGCGGCTTGTTCACAGGAAGCGACACGCAATTAAGGGTAATGTCTGGGTCCGGAAGGATCCCGCGCTTTCTGAAGAACACAACGCAGGAGCTTTTTGTAGGATTCAATTTAAACCCATTCTTGTCTGCCCAACCGGCAAGCTTCTTGACACCAAGCTGGACTTGACGTTCGCATATTGACATATTACAAGATTTAAAAGATATTTGCACGTCGTCTACATACATAGAATAAAATATTGTTGGTGGCAGTGCGTTTCCAAGAGAGTTCATTTACTATGAAGAGAGTGCAACTCAACACGCCACCTTGCGTCACGCCAGTTTCTTGAACGTGAACCTTTGAAAGTGCACAACCAACTGTTACTCTGAACATTCTCTCTGACAAAAAACTAACAAGGGTGTTCAGCCTGTTACCCGAAACACCGAATGACTTGAGGTCACTAAGGATCCCATAACGCCAAGCGGTGTCGTAGGCCTTCTCGAGGTCGAAAAAGACAGTTAATCAGTACTGCTTATGCGCGAAGGCATCCTTGATGTATGAGTCAAGTGCCACCAGTTGATCGCTCGTCGATCGCCCCACCCTAAAGCCTGCCCTGCAGCTCTCGAGAAGACGATTGTACTCGAGGAAGTACACGAGCCTGCGATTGATCATCTTTTCGAAGAGCTTGCACAGGCAGCTCGTCAGGGCTATTGGACGGTAACTCGAGGGGGACGACGGGTGCTTTCCCTTCCTCAAGAAAGTCACTACAATGGCCTCCCTCCAAGAGTGTAGAATGTGCCCCGAAAGCCATATTTTATTTTATAGATGTGGAAGGGCTTCAAGTGTGTCTGCGTGTAGGTGTTGTATAATTGTATATGTAATGTTGTCTGGGCCTGGAACTGAGGGTTTACACGTGCTCAGAGCAGCCCGCAGCTCATGTAGTGAAAACAGGGAGTTGTAAGAAGTCTGTGATTTGTTTTTGTCGTGTAGGGACTTCTCTTCACTAGAGTCTTTGTACTTCAGAAAAGTGTTCGTGTAGTGTGCTGAACTGGACACGTGTTGGAAGTGTTGTGCGAGTGTGTCAGCCTGGTCTTCGAGTGTGTCCCCTGTTGTACTGACCAGGGGCAGGCTGTGTGCCTGCTGTCCTTTGAGCTTACGTAAGTGTGTCCAGACTTTGTGTGTGTCTTTGTACGAGTTTTCGGATGTCAAGGAGTGCCATCTCTATCGTTTTGCCCCACGGCGCACACGTTTTCCAAACGCCTTGGCCCGATTGAAGAAGAGGAGGTTTCCCGACGTGAGGTACCGACGGAGGATAACCCACGCCTTGTTCTGGGACTCTCGCTCCCGCCTACTGTCCTATTCCACCACGACCTCCGCTGGTTGCGCGAGGAACCAGAGGCGTGGGGAATGGACTTTTCGGTGGCGTCGAGGATGTGCGCCGTGAGCAGTTGGGTAGCTTCTTCAACGTGTAGGTGTCCTATGAATGTATGGTGTAGTTTGGATGTCTCTGTAAATGTATTCCAGTTGGCTCTTGCTTCATTAAACCTTTTATGGGAAGATAAACTGCTCGGGCCTGTACCTATATACGTTAATGAAGTGGGAAAATGGTCACTATCATATGGGTTCGCGCCCACACCCCACTCAAGACATGAAACGAGAATTGCAGAACCAATAGCCAGGTCAAGATGTGAGTATGTGTTGTGACCTATGCTATGGTACGTAGGCTGTTTATTGTGGAAAAGGCATGCTCCTGAAGATGTAAGGAATTTCTCTATCAGGCTATCTCGGGCATCTGTTCTGGAGGAGCCCCAAAGAGAGTTGTGTGCATTAAGGTTGCCTGTTAGAATGTACGGTTCGGGCAGCTGGTCGACGAGCGCCTCAAAGTCAGAGCTCGAAAGAACATAATCAGGACGAATGTAAATAGAGCATACCGTTTCCAACATATTATAAATTATTGTGCGGATGGCTACAGCCTCGATGACGGTATTCAAGGTGACAGGGTGGCATGCTAACGGTTTTCGGGCGATTATGGCCACACCGCCAGAAGAGTGTGTGCAACCATCCCTGTCCGTTCTGTATACCAGGTAAGTATTGAAGAAATTTGTGTGTTTTCAATTTAGATATGTTTCCTGGACACACATTTCACATGGCTGATTGGCATGCAGAATCTCATACACGTAGTCAGGTTTGCTCAGAAGGCCTCTGAAGATCCATTGAGCTACATTTTCTCTTCCCATTATATAGTGTGAGAGCTACTGGAGTGTATTTTTATGTGTCGTCTTTCGGGGCTGTGACTCTTGGATTAGGCTTTTTGGGCCTTTCTGTTGGCTTGGACGTCGGAGGCCACTCCTTGCGCTGCGTTGCAGGCAAGAACGGCACGACGCCTATCTCGTCGTCCGATATCCTGGGTGTGCCCGTCGAACCCTGCCCCCCGGACTTGGCCCCCCTTCGGGGGCCTTCGTTTGACCCGCCACCACTGCAGGTGCCGGGGCACCAGAAGTGGCACGGGTGGTGCGGTGGCGGTGGAAGCCGGTGCGGGGCCCGTGGTGTCCATGGCACCCTCCTACGCACTGGAGGACGAGGAGACAGGGACAGGAGCGGCACCGGTCCCGTCGAAAGAGGTGGCCACCACAACCGCTCCTGGATCAGCGAGCGGTGCGGAGGAGGGTCGGGCTGCCATAGGCAACTGAGGGGGGGGCAGAGCCGGGACCAAGTCCGACTCGCGGTACTGGGTCCCCGCGGAAACCAGACGCCGCTCCGCCCTCCGGCGAGCTACGTCGGCGTACTTCACCAGAGGGAAAGAGGCAAACCTCTTTCGCGCCTCAGTGAAGGTGATGTTTTCGTTGTCTTTGAAGGCAATGATAGGTTTTTCCTGTTTCAGCTTTTCACTGCTCCTACAATAGGCAGCATGTGGTCCCTGGCAGTCGCACAGGCGAAGTTCTTGGATTTACAATTGTCACTTAGATGATCATGTGCTGCACATTTTGCGCACGTCAACTTACCACGACAAGAGCTTCTGCCGTGCCCAAACAGCTGACACTTGAAACAGCGGCGTGGCTTCGGCATGTAGGGTCGGATTGGACATGTCAAGATACCTGCGTTGACCGACTCAGGAAGGTTAGAGCGGTCAAGGGTCAAGATTATGTGCTTGGTTGGAATTATTTCATCATTTCGGTGTATGGTGATTCGCCTCACTACTGTCCCGCCCCGATATCGGAGGCCGTCGAGAAGATCTGCTTCAGTCTCATTCATCAGATCCCGATCAGAGATCACGCCCTGGCAGCTATTGAGGCTGCGATGGGGCGTGATCTTGATGTCAACATCCACCATGCGCGTTTGCTTGTGGAGGTTAGAGAATTGTTGTTTTTTCTACTTCTACAAAATCTTCTCCCGTTGTGAGTTTCTTAGCCTTGTACGACTTTCCTATAAGGCTTTCAAGAAACTCGGAGATTAGAAACAGAGACTGGGAAGTGATGGGCTTTGTCTTGTCAAGAGATTTCATGATCAAAAACCGCGAGAAATTATCAGGCTTTGGGAGAGAGATTGATTGCAAAGGAGGGAAAAAAACTTCGGTGCGGCCCCTTTTCAGGGGTGATCACGTTTAGGGGGGGGGGGCTTAGAAAATGCCATATATCATAGTATAGAAGCAGGGGACGGGGGTACTTTCTTCTTTGACTTTACCCTGAGGGTCAAAGAGGTCCCGGAGCTCCCTGCCTGGTAAACAGACAGGGAGCCCATCCGCCGGAGCTTGACCTGGGCTCAGACGGTCACCGTTTGAGGTTTCTACCCTTCACCTTAAAACCCATCACCACGGTCGGTTACAGCGTGAGTGTAGGGGCTCGGGGTCCGCGGTGTCCCCAACACCGTCACCAAGATTACTCAAGGTGCCCCATGCGGGGAAAAAAGTCAGCTAAGGGAAATAAATTTGAAGTAAAAATGTTCCTCCATTCACTCGGCATAGCATTACTTTTAGGTGCAATTTTTGCGCAAATTTTCTCGTGAAAGATTGACTAAATTTCTTTTCCAGCGGAAAACAATATCCGGTGTTTACATCTGCATTCCGACAAAAATTTGCGTCAACTTTTTGAAATATTTTGTTGATACAACAAGTTGTCTCTCTCAAGTCTGTCGGATATGCAATTACAGGGCGCATGTAAAATTATATTGTTGATAGCCAATAGTGTGTCAAATATTGATGACCTCTTTGTTTACAATATTTCTGGCGCTAAAATACAAAGGCCGGGGCAGCACAGCTGCGAAAATCGCGGCTCAGGTGAAACAAATTTGAAGTAAAAAGTTCCTGCATTCTTTACCAAGTCACTTTTGCACGTACAATTTATAGAAGTTCTCAACGGAAAGATTGACTACATTGGTTATAAGCACAAGTCAAGTATTCAGCCTCTAGATCTGTTTGTTACTAACGCTGTATACCAATGCTATGTTGCACTGAATACAGTGTTATGCTGTATTCTATTAGGGGCGTCTCATGTCGTCGTCGTCATTGTCTTATGTCATCGTCACTGTAGTCACGGTACTAAAACACGGGGAAAATAGTTTACTCCTCGCGGTAGGACATGACTCGCACTAAGAGGACAAAAGGGGAGCTCGTTATCCAACACCTCGCGCTAGAACGTGTCAGCTAAGTGCGCAAAAACGCGTATTAAACAACATACAGGGACACTCGTTTCCAAAGGCCTTGTGCTAAATGCTTCGTGGTTCAAAGACCCGACACTTTTTACCGCAAAGCTGTATACCTCTATTTCCCAACTGTTTTATCGACGTTGGCAAAAGCGCGAAGGCGCCAAGAACACATTTTTACACTGCATGCTTCGCCCTTTCCTATGTTTCCGGGTAGTAGAGATGACCCAGGTTGCTTTTTCTGCTCATCATGTACCATGTGCGATTCAATGTAATATTTTCCCCTCTGTAACAGCATTTGGCTATCAGGGTAGAATAAATAAATAGATAAAATAATAAAAAAGTAATAAATAAACAAATAAATAAATACAAATACAAAAAAATAAAAAAAAACATTAGGTAAATGAACAATTAAATAATTTAGTAAATCAAGCAAGCAAATAAAATTTACAGTAAAATATTGTCAGTTGGCAGCAATACAAACGACAGAATTCATGGTGGAGTGATCTATTGTAAGCAGTGTCGAGAGTGCCATATTGTGAAGTTCGAGCTCAGCGATTCAGGAGTATCTATTAGTCAGCCGTCCGACAATACTGAAATAATTATTATGAGGGGCTCCCGCAAGGCGACGGGTTCGCGGCCCAGACCCCGCGCGACAAAACAAATAGAAGCAAGAAACAAAGATCATTCAGAAGAACTGCGAGCTGGGCGTGTTGGTACATGTTCATGGTGGGAAAAGCGCTACAGTAACGAGGACAAGGGAGTACACGGGACGAAGCGCTACTAGCAACTGAAAATTTTATTACTGCAAAACATACATATATACAAAGAATAAACGCCACAGTCATCACTTCAAATTTCACAATCTACCATCTCAAAAGATCAAGGCGCACCGACAACCAAACATTTTATAGATATTCACACCGCACGTGTGCTGAAACGAAAGGCGCCACACACTTTATCAACCCTGATTTCAAAAGGCATACTCAGTGTCAGACAGCAGGACCGATGGTTGGCTGACACATTCATTACCTTCTTCCTTTATACGGAAAGCTTCTAATATTTCTCTTGTTAGTCGTTTTTTGTGTTTATCAACAATTAACGTATCTCGCAGTTTTGGGTGGCATTTGCAGTCTTTGCAATGAACGGCTAAATGTGAATACGGTGACCCTTTTATTACGGTGACCCGAAGGTGTGAGGGTTTCTGATGCCTTCAGTGTAGATGTTGTTGACCTGCATTATTCCATTCCGCATGCACCTTTGCTACAAAGTGTGAAAGAGTGCATCACCAATGATAATCACGAAGTTGCGTTCCGTAATGCTTGTGGGATTTCTGTCGAAGGTTTCCTAGAGTTACTTGCGCTATACCTCAGATCGACACTGGTCGCGTGGGGAGGGAAAATATACGTACAGAAAGCAGGCATTTGCATTGGTTCTCGTGTTGCCCCAGTCCTTTGCAATATTTTTCTGAGCAAAGTTGACAGAACAATTGAAACTGAACTGGAGGGCATGAATCTGAAGTTGTTTAGGTTTGTTAACGATTATCTTGTTTTGCTCAGGAACACCGCGGTTACAAATACGCTCTTAGATGTCATAAAGATTTTCAAGAAAAAAGGGCTTGGCCTTGAGTACACGTTCGAGGTAACAAAGCAACGCGAGCTTCAATTTTTAGACATCTTGATTAGGTTTCTCCCCACCCACACTTGCTGGATGTACCACCCTAGGTCTACCAAGAATTTGATAAGCTACGAATCGGCCCAATCAAAGCTAGTAAAAAATGGCGTCGCTATTTCTTGCATCTGATCTGCGTTAACAAAATCCTGCGAACATTTGGTGGAACAAAGTGTCGCCGCTCAGGTAGACCGGTTAAGAGCGGCCGGGTTTCCAGATGAGTGTGTTCTGTTGGCGTGCGAGAGGAATCGCCGAGAGGTTAAAAGGCCAGGGAGCACCGATCAGAGCCGGGCAAAAGAAGCAGATTCCAGCAAAGAGAAGACAGCGGTGATTCCGTACCTTCATGGCACGTCTCATCGCCTAAAGAAGATAGCGTCGAGATATGGGGTGCGCGTGGTGTTTTCAGCGAAAAACAAACTGGTGAAAATTTGCCCAGCGGTGCAAAGGGTGGCAGAAAAGAAAGCAACAAGGAAGAAGGAATGTGGTAGGAAACACGGCACAAAGTTTTTAGAGTGCAAAAAAGACGTATTATACAGTATTCCATTAACGTGTGGTAAGAAATACATAGGGCAGACCGGCCGATGCCTGAACGTACGCCTTCGCGAACATCAGAGCTCGTTAAAAGGGTCACCGTATTCACATTTAGCCGTTCATTGCAAAGACTGCAAATGCCGCCCAAAACTGCGAGATACGCTAATGGTTGATAAACACAAAAAACGACTAACAAGAGAAATATTAGAAGCTTTCCATATAAAGAAAGAAGGGAATAAATGTGTCAGCCAACCATCGGTCCTGCTGTCTGACACTGAGTATCCCTTTTTAAATCAGGTTTGATAAAGTGTGTGGCGCCTTTCGTGTCAGCACACGTGCGGTGTGAATATCTATAAAATGTTTGGTTGTCGGTGCGCCTTGATCTTTTCAGATGGTAGATTGTGAAATTTGAATTGATGACTGTGGCGTTTATTCTTTGTATATATGTATGTTTTGCAGGAATAAAATCTTCAGTTGCTAGTAGCGCTTCGTCCCGTGTACTCAATTGTCCTTGTTACTGTAGCGCTTTTCCCACCATAAACAAAGATCACTGGTTTATTCCGTCGTAACGAAAATGACGGGCGCAGAAGCAAACAGGAAAATACATAACTGGCTTGGAAGCCCCGTAATGTGTCAATATCGCTCTGCAGCGGTTGCTGAAATAAAGCAGCGCATCATGGTAGGCTCCAATTGCATAGCTGTAATCAACGCCGTACGCGGTTATCATCTGTTCTGGCCAGTATGGTGGCGGAATGGGGGTTCGCACTCCATTCCGATTCCTTTTGGGGGAACGAAAACTTCCGCAAATTCATTCCTTTAGGTTCTTCCGAATGCCAAAACAAATTTCGCCTGTTGCCACTCTTGCACTTTCCTAGGAGTTCAACTGCACGGAAAAAGTAACTGCTCCTAAACGTAGGAAAAAATGACACCATCTTCCCGTATAGGAATAATGAGTAGTATGCGAAGCAGGCACGGGGTCGATTCAACTGCCAATTAGTTTTCAGTTCGTCTTTTTTGTGAGGTCAAGGTACGTAGCTACCGCTATATTTACCCCTTGGTTTCCGTGGTAAATACCACACTTTCCACTTACCGAAACTACTAAATGGGAAATTGCGTTGACACCGTGGCTGTTTCGCATGCTACTCAGGGTTCCCCTCCGGGAAGATGGCATAATTTGTTTAGGAGTGGGGGGTGGTTGAGTGGAGAGGCATTAAAGACAGAGAGAGAGAGAGTACTTGTACGTGGTATGAATTTCTCTTTATTTAAGCATTATCCTAATCATATTCAACGTAGGTGACGTCGAGCTGTGGTTGGCGTTCCGCTTTGATTATGACCGCCTTGCGGTCTGTGAAATATAAAGTCAAGGACTGTTGTAGTGGATGAACCCTGAAGTTGCTGAAGATGAGGTCGGTGCACGTTCTGTGGACGGTTGTAGGCTGCTTGTAATCCCGGCCCGCCGAGACTTGCCGACGCACGCCGTGGCCGACGACGATAAAACATCGAAGGCACGTGAAGCGTGCTCGTCTCATGCCGGCCCATGAAGACACCGGCAGCACTGACACTTTGGGAGCCCTTAAGGGGAAGCGTGCTCGTCTTGTGCCAGCCCAGGATGACACCGACAACATTGTCGCTCCAGGATCTATGGAAGGGGCCGGGAGTTCAGCAAGCCGAGCATGCGCAGTGGGTGTGTGGTCGGCGCAACGACAACTACAAAGCAGGGACAGAGCCCCGACCATGAGGTGCTTCGGATCTGAAGACGTGTTGATTGTTTTATCTGGTTATTATCAAGTTTGCGATTCTTACCATCAATGTTATATTACCAAACAAGTTAAGAGTTGCAGAAACACTCCAAAAGTGTTACCAAGACAGTGGCTTGGTGACATATTAATGCAGTACACCGACGCTACTAATTCTAATTGGGGCACTATTAAACTATTATACTATTTGAGTGGTAATTATACTATTTGCGTGGTAATCATGCGTTGTGGATGTGGTAATGCTCAACAGACGACGTGGCCTATAATTGCTCAAACAAAACTCTTTTTGAGGAACACATTACACTAAATAAGCCGTTTTTACACGTCTATGGAGCAGTCGGTAATATGAAGAAAGCTGAGATTTGTATAATGGGGATCAGGATTTCCATTTTTGCGGCTATTAGTTGGAACACTGCAGCACTCCAGCACCAGGTTCTTACTTTGGTGTAAATACTGGGCATTGGGCCTCACACTTCGCCAGCACTCACGACTGTCAAGCGCGCCTTGCACGCATGAACAAGGTGAGAAACTTCTGCGTTTGCGCGTGCACAGGCACGCAATGTCTCCCTTGTCACAAAGATCATTTATATGCATCAGGCATTCTACTGCGCATGAGCTGAAGTTCAGACTCTGAATACAGTATTCGCGACCTTGGTGTGGGCGTCTAGGTGAGAAAACCCACACGAACATTTGATCTCCTAATAGTCTGTGATGAGATAATGCATTTTGCGCCTCAATAAATGTCTTGGTTTTTTGTTTAGAATTAGGCAGATTGTTGAACTTTGTAAAGCACACAACCTTTGGCGTCTCTTACTAAAGGTAGAACGAGCGAAGGCGTTGCAGTCTTCGACTTACAAAAAACACGTCCCCAAGCTTGCATGACTGATAGGAGAACGCTAATTACAGTGGTAGTGGGGCGGATAAGCCAGTGTGTGGCCCGGCACAGTGGAAGCACTATTTCTTTTAAACAAAAGGATTGAAAGAGGAGTGGGGATGGTTGCCCAAAAAGATGACGGGGAAACATCGTCTAGCACTTAACAAAAAAGCTAGCACCTAAATCTATTCATGTCTTTATCTGCCAACAGACGCCAGCGCAATGGCCTGGCCAACTGGTCCCCCGGAACTGCAGTAGCCAGGTTTGCGGTTACTTACAACCAGTGCGCATAAAAAAGTGTCGAGAAAGGTCCACGCGTAGTTTCGAAAACGATTTATTATTCTTTGTTTGTGGTAGTTGGGACTGCTCATGTGACACAGACCTTCTGACTAGCTCAAGAGTGTTTTGTTGGCGCGAAGGAGAGTTCGATCATTTTCCACAGGGTCCTTGAAACAAACACGGGCATTCTAGGGCTCGCATGGTCTTGTCCGAGTTCAGGAAAGTGCAACATGTGCGTAGTTTTGAATGCGTGCGCTCCCATAATTTCTCTAGATCTCTGAATCAATATTTTAGACCTTCGTCGTGTGCTCTTTGGGCCAACGCGTGTACTTCTCCAGGCAAGGAGGAGAGTATGGCAAAGGGCCTGGAGGGAAGAGTGAGATCAGACATCGCGCGAGTTGATACACAAACGCTGGCAGGTAACACATACATTGCGCTAGCATCTGTTGAATCACACCTTATCTAATTGCTTTTTGAAACGCTCGTCTAGGTCGCTAATAGTGACAGAACCAAAAAAGGTATAGATTTTGGAGAAAGCTCGCAGCCGGGGCGAAAGTGGCCCTAAATAAAAAATCACAATGTTCACTGTTGCCGTTGTGGTTCAGCAGTAGGGCCTACATTCATTTACAAGCAAGATTCGATGGCAAAAAGAGCCCGCGAACCAAGGAACGCCTGTTGTAGTCAAGTGCCAATGGTGGTGTTTTCTGGGGCGTGGCTGGTCCTGCGTTGCCAGCCAGCACGCTGCTGACAAGGAAGGCAGCGACCCAGGTTGAAGATGATAGCCGCTCGTGATTGACAATATTGTGGCCGTTAGAGGTCTAGGCCACAAGCGCAGAGTACGTCAAGATGAAACAAAAGCATGAGCAACTAGCGAGGAATATATTTACGGGGTGACATAAACATAAACATACGGGGTGACATAAACATAAACATAAACATAAACATGATAAACACAAGTATATGTACATCACTCTAAGAATAATTGGAATCCATGCTGAGTACTTTCAGACAGTCATTCGCTTGCTACAGAATAGACCCTCTATAGGCTCTTCGGTAGAGGGCCACCAGAGTCTTTGAGAGTCCCAGGATCCTTATGCCAAGAGTCGTGACCAAGAGTGAGGATGGAGGACTCTATATACTGTAGTCATCATGACTCTTTAGAGGTGATCAAAGAGTCTAGTTGACTACTTTATGACCCCACTAAAAAGACTATCGCTGATTCTTTTTGAAAGAGACTCCCGAGACTACTTCACGCCAAGAGTCAAAAGGGAGTATCCGATTCTGCCGGATGTAGTCATTGCAACGCCAAATCGACTAACAAGGGTGTCGTGTTGCATGTTGACCATTATGTGACCCCTGTAATGGGCGTGGGCACTCTTTTTGAAAGAAAGTTCTGTTTGGTGAAGAGGTACGTTAAATCAAGATAGTCAAAAGGGGTCATACTCATCCTCATCATCCTCATACCTCTCTATCTGCCCCAATGCAGGGCAAATGCCTCTCCCATTATTCTCAAATTACCCCGGTCCTGTGCTAAATGCGACCTTTTATCCACGCAAAGTTCTTGATCTCATCTGCCCATCTAACTTTCTGCCGTCCCCTGCCACGCTTGTTTTCTCTAGGGATCCACTCTGTTACCCGTAATCACCAACGGTTATCCTCACTTCGTATTAAATGCCCTGCCACGTCCATTTCTTCTTTTAATTTCTACTAAAATGTCAATAACACGCGTTTTTCCCCGACCAATTCCACTCTCTTTTTGTCCGTTAATGTTCCCCCTATCACCTTCCGCTCCAGTACCCGCTGAGGCGTTCAGCATTTAGGTGGAATCCTCTTAGAAAGCCTCCAAGTTTCTGCCCCGTAGGTGAGTAACGGTAGGATACAGCTGTCATACACTTTCTTCTTCAGGGACAATGGTAGGCTGTCATTCATTATCTGAGAATGTCTGCCGTATGCACTCCACCCCATTCTTATCCTTTAAATATCTCTGCCTCATGGTTGGGATCCGGGTTCACGACTTGGCCCAAATAGATATATCGCTTACCACTTCAACTGCCTCGCCACCTATCTCAAACCGCTGTGCTATCACGAGATTGTTGATCATTACTTTGGTTTTCTGCAGGTTAATTTTCAGGCACACGGTTCTATTCCGTTGGTAAAGTGCGAAAAGAATGCTTTGCAATTCGTCCCCCGAGTTACTTTGCAAGGCAACATCATCAGCAAATCTGAGGTTACTGAGATATTCTCCATAACCCTTACTTCCACCTGTTCCCAATCCAATGTTCTGAATACATCTTGTACTCATGCTGTGAATAACATTTTAGACATTGTGTCTCTTTCTCTGACGCCCTTCCTTATAGGTATTTTACTGCTCTTCTTGTTGAGGATGATGGTAGCTGTGAACCCATTGTAGATATCCTCTAGTATTCTTACATAATGTTTATCTACCCCCTGGTTCCGAAATGCCTGAATGAATGCTAAGGTTTCGACGGAGTCAAATGCTTTCTCGTAATGTATGAAGGCTATATATACTGGCTCAGTACATTCATCGCACTCCTCTATCACCTGACTTATCGTGTGACAATGATCCATTGTTGAATACCATTTACAGAACCTTGCTTGTTCTTTAGGTTGACTAAGATGTAAGGTTGCAGAAATTCTGTTAGCGATTACCTTGGTAAGTACTTTGTGGACGAGTGACAGTAGGCTGATCGGTCTGTTTTTTTTTAAGTCCTTCATGTCACTTTTTTTATGGATTAGCATGATGTTCGCGTTCTTCCAAGACTCCGGTACCCTTGCCTTCATTAGGCATTGCGTATACAGGTTTACCAGTTTTTCAAGCACAATTTCTCCGCCGTCCTTGAAGAGGTTTGCCATTGTCTGATCCTCACCAGCTGCTTTGCCCCGTTTCATTTCTTTCAAAGCCTTCCTTAGTTCTTCTGCCGTTACTGGTGGGATGTCTATCTCCTCGGCATTATCCTGTTCGGCATTATCCTGGATGTCCCTGCTACTGTACAGATTCTTATAGAACTCCTCGGCTACTGTGACTATTTTTACTTCACTCCAAGACGCCTCATCACTGCTTTGAGGGTACCTCCGTTCTTTACAGCGTATTCGATAATCTCCATATTATACTTCCCTAAGTCAGCTGTCTAATGCTTATTGATTAACTTCGAAAGCTCCGCTATTTCTATTCTGTCAGCTGGGGTGGAGATAGCCATGGTTTCCGTTTACAAATTAGATCTTTCGTCTCTTGGGAACGTTTACCAGTATCCTGTCTGGCCATTGTGCTCCCGACTGGTACTGCACACTCTGTGATAATGCGTGTAAATTTATCGCTCGCTTCCTGTCTCGTAAACTCTGCTTCCTGGGTAAGAGCTGAATATCAGTTCAGCAGAGCGATCCTGAATTCTTCTACTTTACGTCTTACTGTTAGCTCAATCGTCGGCTTCTTTCGCACTACCTCTTTACGAACCCTCCTCTAATATCGCTTAATTCTAAATCTTATCAGAACGTGGTCACAACACCTTAACTTTCCGAGCACTTCCAAATCCTTTACGACGCTAGGATTATAGCATGAGATGAAATCTATTTCATTTTTATGCTCCCTATTCGGTCTCCTCCACGTCCACTTCGGGCTCTCAAGTTTGCAGAAGAAGGTATTCATTAGGCGTAGGTTATTCCGTTCTGCGAACTCGACTAGTAGGTCCCCCCTGCTATTTCTACAGCCTAGACTATAGTTCCCAACTACCTTGTCTCCAGCCTGATTCTTTCCTACTTTAGCATTTGAAGTCCTCATAACTACGGTATATTGCGTTTTTACTTTATCCATTGCCGATTCCACATCTCCTTAGAAGCGTTCCAAAACCTTGTCGTCATGGCTGGATGTGGGCGCGTAGCCCTGTACCACCTTGAGTTTTTACCTGTTATTGATCTCAATTACAAGACCCACTCCCCTTTCGTTTCAATTTCAGTTTTAGTTTATTGTTAATGCTATAAATTCTTCTATGTTGCCAGCTATGCTTTTATTGACCTGAAATCCCACTCTCAGTTCTCTCCTGTCCACTAGACCACGGTAACATAGGACGTGTCCATCTTTAAGCACCGTAAATGCTTTCCATGTCCTTCTAACATTACTAAGGCCTATCACATCCTATTTAATGTGTTTTAAAATTCCTCGAACAACACCACTAGACTCGCTTCACTAGATAAAGTTCTCGGGTAAACGTTGCCAGGCTCCGATTCCAATTGCGGGCTGTCCGGGTGCAGGTATTCTTAGAATCCTCTGCTGCGCCACAGGTCTGACCGCCGCCGTCGTCAGTTGCTTCGCAGCCACTGAAGGCTGAGGGCAGTGGGTGAACTGGCGTATTCATGGGAGTTTGTGGCCATTACTACACCAGTGTGGCCAACCCTGCTCTGGTGAGAGAGTGCGTTACCGGCAATGGTCGCCGGGTTCAGGGCGCACCCCAAGCCCTATTCTCCAACTCCATCAATACGCTGATTTTTTTATTTCGGTCGGAACCTAATTTTGATGGCCAGCGTCAGGCCATATACCTAAGATCTTCTGGGTGTCGGAATAGCTTTACGAAATGGCGGCCCTGGCTCTCGCCGCATTTATTTCAACGCACCCCACATATTCTAAAAATTAAAGCCGGGAATTGTTTTCCGATGAAGAGTAACGAAACGGGAACAGAAACTTATACACAGCATTTTGCGCCCTCTATAATGTTTGTATACGTGGTAAAACATAACAAAATATCCAGTTGAGCATTCCCTGAAATCCCTCCTTTGTGTCGCTGCGCTGTGGTGACGCTGTCCTGTTTTCTTCCTGTGTTCTTCTGTTGCATGCGCTTGTGACGCCGTGCTCTTCTCCCGCGTGCTGTTTTCTCACGTGCCGTTTTGACGCCATGCTGTTATTGTCGTCCTGTTCTGGCGGGTTGCCTTTCGTCTTGTGCTGTTTTGACGTTGCCGTGTGGCAGGAGATAGGTGTGGGGTGTTGTAGAAGGGAGGAAGGCCAGGCCAGATAAACAAGGGCTAGGGGCCCCTTGCAATGGCAAAGGAAGCATTCGAGGTTTGAATTCCTCTCTCAAGGTCCGCACTCGACGAGAGACGCGTGTACCCATTCAGAAAACAAGTTAGTGCCCGACACTACGCGCGCATTTGAACGAGGTACGTCCGCCATAGGAACCGAATTCGGTCCTCAGAGCCGTCACTTAGCACTCCGCACCTGCGAAGCACACAATAGCTCCACCACCCACCATTCTTCCGTTCAAAGACCCAGTGTTGTCACAGAGACGAGCGGTATTCGCACACAGCGAAATTACCCACTGCCACAGGAGCACTTCCCCGAAGGGAACAATTGCAGGAAACGCAATGTAGTTACACCACCTGCTCTGTCCTTGAGAACGCGTAAGATCACCGAGGGCGAACATCCGGGGATTAGGCACGTTTACATGGCCCTGTGTGCCACACCCGATCGTGGTTATTCTTAACTCACTAGCCGCAGGTTGTGCCGCACCTATAGAAACAGTTTATAATACAAGCCTGCGAACGGCATCTTTTTCTATCAACTCGGTCAATGCAGACATCGCTCATAATGTGGCGTTTCACCGCGACAGCCGTCCGAATGCCGAGGATTTCATGGCAGGTGGTTGGACATCCGCCCTATGTTGCCATTGCCCTGGAGGTAACTAGGTTCGTCGTGATCACCGCCTCAGCGTCTACTGGCCAACATACTCGCAGCTTTGGAGACGCAGGTAAGCCTAACGTCTTTTCCTTTCGGAAGACCAGCCAATTCACAGTAAACAACTCGAGGAGATACAGGGCTACTCTGCAAGCCAGTTCTTCGAAACTCCCCTTAGCCCAGCACCCCCGCACCCCAGTCAGGCTACATAGCCGCATCACTTCCCACGGCCAGCATATCAGCTTGCATTATTGACCTCTTCGAAGCAATGATTGCAAGTGTTCACTACGCCCCGGAATCATAGTAGTTTTGACTATAATCAGCTGTACCACATGGGTACAGTAGCTACGGCGCAACAAAAACACCCTGCCTTTCTCCCACCCTGCAATACAGGGGTCGGATACTGCGCCCAGATATTGGGTGATTCCAGCGGGCTATGCTTCGCCCCGAGAAAGAATATATTCGTAGTTACTCCCGATACAGTGTTTGCGGCGCTGTTTATTGCTTCTTTAAATCCGCCGCCCCAAGTCACAATAAAACCGCAGTTAATAGCAGAGTGAGTCAAAAATGCATATACTACTCTAGTGTGCATTTGTTTACGTGTAAGTGCGTGAACAGCATGACCAGCGTATATCCATCAACCAGCATCCCTGGAATGCATTGCGCAACATACCCTGAGCAAAATGGGGTGCGCAAGGTGGGACAATTGCTTGTAACAAGCTTGCGCACATCCCCGGAGCTTTTTTCTTCTAGAGGTGATTGTTGACGTATGAACGAGACACAAATTTAGGGGCGAACAAGCTACGAACGGGAACGTGACACGATTGGTCATGACCTAAACAACCCGGGGTTTATGTCATCGGTCTGCTGTCACACGGACTAAGCCTGGGAAACTGTTGTGAACTTCTCCCAGCTTCCCGCACGGATGTCCGCAAATACTTCCATGGTGACTGTATCAGCCAACGACACGCCTAAATCAGGAATCTACACCACTGAGGGAAGTCACAAAAACATTTAGGGTTGTGCTGAATCGCCTATCGTCAAAATCGCCAAAAAACAATAGCTATTTTTTTCTGGCTCGTATGAATGATCTCAGAAATGCTTTTTGTAAAGTAGCCACTCGAAACAGTGCACTACATTTAGAGTCAACCATAATTAGCAGCCTTTATACCACAGATACCGCAGTCAAAACATTTGAAGAGTTTTCTGATTCACAGTACGAAAATAAAATTACTGCACAACGATTGATAACGCCTAGCAAGAGCACAGATAAAAAGAAACGTGCGAAATGTGTCGACAGCTCATCACAACTTTGTATTGGTTCCTGAGCCGGCTGTTACTTGACGATATAAAAGGAGCATCCGACGTCAAAACGAATGCTACAACGGTGTTACCTGCGGCAAGAAGATGGGGTAAGTGTATATAGTGAGACAATTAAACAAGACCAGAAAAGCGGTCTGACGCCCACACCATGGGGCGTATGCGTTAGCATCTTATTCTTATCCAAGACGAACGCCAGTCCAGATGACGTGCTCTCAGGTCACGGATGCACCTAGCACGTGTGCATAGGTGGGGGAAGCGTTTGGGGAAGCCGAAAAATGTACTACCACTATGCCGCTAACACAAATCGTGATTTCATCCCGGTCATAACCTATTGCTTAGTGCGTTTTAGTATGTGTACTTGCTATTGATAACTTCCAAAAACGGTTGGAACGAACAACCACCAAAAACAACTTTTATCTTTATATTGTCAGGTAAGTGAAATAGAGCTAGTCTAATCTAATAAAAATAGAAAACACTCGCCTACAGAGAGATCATCGGCCAGAGCGCGGTTTCAGTCCTAATCAAGTGACTGGTTAACCATGCCCAAAAACTTTCAGGGTTCTACTGGGCGAGAGTCAACATATTCGCCTGACTCTTAACTTGAAACCACTACACTACTCAGTTCTATGCGCCAGTTTGAATCCACCACGTAACACTCCTGATTCGGTGGAACAGTTAACTGTCCACGACTGAGACTGCTCCTCTGCAACCGAAATTGTGGCACGGGGAGCTAGGATGTTTTTTTTAGCACCATTTTGGTGTATATGCTAACGTGAGCATCGAAATCACGCAGCGGCGATCGTGCCCATGTACCTCCAACTGTTAGGGCACACCGCGCGGGATGATTTGGCCCTCGGAAACACGAAGTGCGATTTTTGGCATGCAGTGTCTTCAACTAGTGTGATAAAGCAGACCATCGAACAAACGTCGCGATTTCTGCAGATAACGTTTGCACCACGCTGCTTCAAAATGGCAATTTCGGTATGACGTTGTGGGTTGGCCGTGGGTGCGCTATAAACTCCACCCTAAAGGACTGACATCTGAAACAAACGTTGTCCGAGAAATCTTCAAATGGGCAAACGAAGCGCCAACCGCAACACGGAGTCTAACCATCTTGTCGCAACAAGCATGAGGTTAGGTTGAAGCGTGTTTCCAAAATCCCTAATCCCAGAAACTGCACCACGTGTATAAGCTATAGCCTTTGTTTTAACACTACCAAACAGAATTTTGTCTTTGGTTTCGAGCAGGAGTACCAGCGAGAGTACATTTATTGCAGAAATTCTAGTCTGAGGTATATCAGACGTGTTTAACCTAAAAGACCTTACCTTGAAAGGTCGCGCCATGTAGTTTTCCGGCGGCAGTAACCTACGCTGAGGAGTAGGTGAACGTAGCTGCCGGAGAATAGGCGCTACGTTCTCAAGCAGATGAATCCTTGCGTGTGAGCCGTTGTGCCTCGGAGAATGAGAACACCAGGCAGTCGTCATAGTAGTAGGAATCCCCAGCCGCTAGAGCACTCCTGGTGCCTCGTGACCTTGTTCTTACTTGGCGTCCACGACTACAGCACAGTGAGATGGGACATGTCACGCCCTATTTTGTAGCATACAGTGTATTCGCGCTCCTGACCAGCGGTGTATTCATCGTGAACCTCAATAAATCGTGGAGTGTAATTGCATCATTTGGGACGGCAATGGAACTCTCGGGACATATTCGGGTGTCTCACCGTTGCGAACACGTCGCGAACTCTCACTTCTCGCTGCTTAGTTCCCGTCAGGTAAGCCAGCATTGGAGGGATGGAGAGTGTTCGCCTTAACCTTTTCTATAAAGCAGCCTTGACGAGTATACCCGCAGTATTTATTGCCCGATATGCCCGGGTAGCGCCGGCTCTGTGCCCATGTTGCGGCAGCTGGTGTTACCGTAGTGAAGTGGTGGGGTGTCGTCAACACTTGCGAAGGTAGTGGTGTTGGCCAAGCTGCCGAACATAGCCGGAAGGCAGAACGAGGTGGGTTTTGATGTCTCGAATGTGTGGCTAGCTGCATGGCCTCCACGGTAGACTTGTATTTCTGTTCTGAAGCAGGGTTAACACGGCCGAGGGGAAGGCCCCCAAAGGCCAGCGGATATGTAACGTCAACAGAACGACACCGGATGCACTGGCTTGGCGGTGCATCCCACGTTTGGAACGACCAGCAGAAGACATCGCGGAGGTAGCGAAGTGGCTCTCGATGGGCACGCATCGCGACATCCGAGGTCTCGATCACCCACTGCGCCCTCTAATGGCAACGCGCCCATCTCCGGCACCTGCAGTTGTGACTTCTACATGCGTCTACGATACACGGTCGAAATACTGCCGCTGTATCTGGTACAACCTTTCTGGTTGTACTCGGTTCCGGTACTAAGTGTGACCGCAGTACCAAAAACTGGTGCTATTTCCTTGCAAGTACGCCGCCTTGGAGAGAAAACATGCGGATATTGTTCTTCCAGGAGCCACCGCTGGGGTTCCCAGCCAAGGGCCGGGGCCAAAAGCTGGTCACGTGATTGGATTCCAAGTGCCAGAAAGGCGGAAGTTTTGGAAGTGTGAATCCCGCTTTACCCATAAAGCGTAGACGTCTTCCGCTATTCATTTTAGGATTTGGCCAACTTGGTCTTCCTCCAAAACCAGAGGATTGGAGACTCGACTTATCGAATGTACTTTCCATATGTATGTGGGACATCTCTTGCCAAGAATTTGTGGTATACGTATCGCCAAGGACTCTACAAGCTCCGGTATGACTTTCACCCCTGTGATCTCTCAAACGCCCCTGGTGTTTTCCGCGGCTCTGCGCCGCACACCCCACCATAAAGGGACTGTGCATAAAACTTCTACCGCAATTGCGTCGGTCCTTTATTTGGCCTAAACACTTGTGTAAAGTCCATTCGCCGTGTCCCGTGTAACCATGCAAATAAACAAATTGTGCAAGTGGCACGCCTGGAGCACTATACCACCCGTATTACAGCGATTCGCCCAAAAATGAATGAGTGGTACCGGGGAAGTGTCCCGTAAGTGAATTAAACCTCAACTGATCTGATAAATCAAGCTCTATTTAGTAAGCCGAAGAAAAGAACAGAGCCGTTTGAAAAAGGGAAGACAGAGGCTTGGACCTCTCAGCGTTTTATCAATCGGGTTCCAGCTTTCCTTCCGCCCGTCTAAAAATAAATGATTCTCAGACATAAACATTTTAAGCCCCTCACGAATTATACAGGTTGGCTGGTGGAAGTGGTAGTTTCAAAATTCAGCAGAACCGCAGGCTATCGGCAGCGGGCTTATAGGATCATCGGCTTTGTATATTAGCATCGTCATTCTTCTACTAAAGAATCAGTAATGTACCCTGGCCCCCGCATTGATTTTTTTCAAAAGAAGCAGTACTCTGAAATTTTTTCATTGTTTTGTTTTTCTTTCGTAAAAAATAGCAAAACGGCTGACCACTTGTTAGTGGCTTCCATGCCGCTGTGTATGGTAGGGGCATAGCGGGCACCACAAACATTTATGGGCCACATTCTATGGTGGGCACAGTTAGCTGGCTCCTTAGTATCGGGCTCACTCAGGGCCCCCTCGGCGCAAAACAGTTAGGATGTCGATGCAGCCACAATAGGAACTCCACCTGTGAACACCAGTGTCCATCACGTGTCTGGCATTGTTTTTTATGCGGTTGGCAGTAAATGACAACAATTGCGACGTTATTAAACAAGCGAAAATAAATACTATTTATATTCTAGATATAGCTACCGCACAACTTTACAGATATCCATGTTCTTGTCATGCAGACGAGAAACTGCCAATGCCTGCTGCCGGCATTAGTTATTCTCGCCAGAAGGCCTGTTCATGCTTACGAATAATGAAAATCCACCTTACATCACCCAAAGATACAAGAGCAAATTATATAGACTCAGTCGCAAAATTAAGCACCATTTTTTGACAAACTTTCTTATCTGAAAATGGGTAGCAGGTGAGTAAAAATACTGAATATGTGAATAAGGAATTAATACATCCTTGTATAACAGAAATAAAAGTATTCCCGTGATATGTTTAAAGAGGACATCTTAGCCGTGCATTACACAGTCAGAAATACTCAGGATACCAAGGAACGACAACTTATTCCTTTGTGTTTCCACCATCGAACTTGCTATAATTTACAAACAAATAAATGCTGGATTTATAGCACCCACACTTTCTACCAAACCCTAAGCTTGGAGTAACAGGCTAAGGTATTGCAGCCAGGGTGCACAATTCAAACAATGACCCGAATGACACATCTTCATTCAACCAAACCGTCTCAGTAGCCCCTTCTTCCCACGGACTTACACTGCGGCGCCGTCATAAAGCTAAGCATAGCTGAAGCCATACACACCTTTGCAATTAACAACTGCACCACTGATTCCTCAGCTCCTGAACAATACCAATCAACCATGAAAAAATGTCAAGCTTTTCTACAAGTGCAATTTAACCAGCCTACTCTCTCTCTCTCTCCCTCTCTCTCTCTGTTAAATCCCAAAGAATAATGTCCAACCACAATTATAGCCATATATATTATAACAGGTCAACAAGCAAAATACCACACTTCCGTTAAATTTACAAGACCAACAACCGCTGCATAGAGCAGCGAAGAAAAAAAATGTGCCCACATCCCTGCGAGAGGAACCCTGTTTAGATGCGACGCACCGTTGGGTTCACTTGGTGTTTTCGTTGGATTGATTCTAAAATCGCGTGAAATGTGTAGGGGACGCGTATGATTATTATGTTTTATGATTGGTTTTATGTTTTATTGGCCAATCTTGGTCATACTCTCTAAGTGGTATGCTTGGGGCTTTGCTGTCACAACGACCTCCACTCCATCATTCTTGCTGTAAGTGGGAGCTTCTTTTCTTTTATTGCAAGTGTTAATCATTCCCCATAACGCGTTGTATCAGTAGCATCTTGACGTAGTTTGAATGAGTCAATGATATAAGGCGCGTTCGTAGCATTTGATTCTGTCTCGGCTTTTTGGCGCAGTGGGAAGAGCACCATGTACCTCGCGTTCCGCCCACAGGGTCGTGGGATCGAAAGCGGGCGCCGCTATTATTTTTCTTATAGTGTAAGGGGAGCGGTGTGGACGGGCAACGCCGTATGGAGGGACAAGGCGAGTGAATGAGATGCAGTCGCATCTAAAAGAAACAAGCCTAAATTATTCCACAATGTAATCTCCTCCAAGATATTTTTGATGAGGCACCCAGTATTATCAGAAACTTCCTGTGGTAATACAAGAGGAACTACGTTTTTGGACTAAATATTGGTGAAATATACTCATAAAAAAAGGATTGTTGCCTTTTAAAATAAGCATACCTGAACATGTGTTCACAACACACCAAAACAAAGACAACCCTTGGAACTAGCCAAACCAACATACCCTCTTACGTGGTTTGCGAAAGAGTAGTGGGGTATTGAGACATATTTATACGGTATTTACAAGTCACAGAACGGGAAGTCACAGATGTAGCAGGCTTGTGATCGATACCTCACGTCGTCGTCTTTTATTTCTTTAGCATCAGCCCTTGTCCTGCACCATCTGCATTCCTCGCAAGTATGTGGAGCATGACTACCATGGCCCCGGCACATTGCTCCTTGGCCTTCTGTGTGCTTAGCTTTTCTTCTGATTTTGTCATCGTCGTACTACATGTCGAAATGCCTCGGAAGAATACGAGCTGTAGAAGCACCGTCCTGGCGATGAGGCGGAGACAGAAGCCGCGGCGGGTTGTAGGACGTGGGATAGGCGACGTGGCCGATTTCCATTTGTCTGTGACAATAGGACTGCGAAGAAAGCCCCGCGGAATTCTCATGCGTCCCCTCAGTGAGCGGGCGTAGCACATGTTATGGGCTCGTGTATCTCTAAATCAGTTTTGCGGGCAACCCTGGTAGGCGAAAAGCTTCAGGAGAATAGCTGATCTTCAGACATAGACGAGTTGAGCTTCAGGAGGATAGACCAGGTCTTCAGGAGCATAGCTGTAGGTGTGGTGTCATAGGTTGGGGAGGAAGAGAATTAGGTCGGGCGACCTGTTGTGCAATATGGGCATGATATTCTGTCGTGCAGCATATTCTGTTTGCATTGGTAAGTAAGGAGGCAATGTGTTTATCGCAAACGTGGCTCCCGTCTATAGATAAGATAGAAAGGGGAAATCCCATTGTGTCTTGGCCGGAAGAGTTGCACCCAAACGCTACGTACAGCAATGCACGGTGACAATCTCTACAGTAAGCTTACACATACACTGGTAGCATATCAGTGAGCGTCCGATTGAGTCGTTTAGTAACTCTATTCCTCTGAGGCCGCTGTGTCGTGGAACGTTCATGCGTCGTCGAACAGGAACGATGGTTATCTTCAACGACTTGGTAAAGAAAGTTTGAGTCTCTGACGCTAAGCAGTATTGGAGAAGCACCGTGCTGTAAAATTATTTTGCGAACAATAAAATCGGTGACCCCAGTCGAAATCCTGGTACTACTAAGCGGGCAAAATAGCTTCATTACTGCACGATAGTTAGGGCTCAGTCGCAAAATACAGTTGTTGAAGAGAACCGGCTGGAAGCGTGGGAGGTGTCTACGTCCACTGGAAAAAGTTAGACGGCTTGACTGGTCATGGTACTTAGTAATAGAGACTGGTTCAGTAAAGTGACGAAGTGCAGGGCCATAAGTACGGGTCAAGCCGCGATGACATACTATTCGCACATCATAAAGGTGGTATAGTAAAAAACACCGCAGGCGCTTGGAATGACCAGAAGCAGGGTGGGGTCTTCGGAGCAGAAGCTACAGTGGCAGAGTACACAATCTTGTAGCAAATATCCATCGAGCGAGGGATCGGATTCTGTGAAGTAAATGCTTTAGATAATTGCCCGGAACGAATTGCCACACCGTGGATCGGCGCCTGTGCACAGGAGGTCCGAAGTGGCTTGAACCCGACGGGTCGTTTTCGGGCGCAGAGACGTCAGGCGGGTCGATGGGGTTCCCGGTGAGGCAGTCGGCACCTATGTGTGGACGGCCAGACTTGGGGAAAGATCGTTTTTCCTTGGAGGCACAAAGCCCAGCAGCCAAGTAGTCCGGTGGGGTCTGTCGCCGAGGAGAGCCAGCATAGAGCGCGGTGATTCCCCACAATGAAAAAATGTCGGCCGTAGATGTATGTTCAAAATTTTCGGACTGCCGATAGCAAGGCAAGGAACTTGCGCTTTCTTATGTAATAATTGCGTTCATGTGTGGATAGCAAACCATGTGTGTCGACAATAACACATTAACGAGCATCTAGTTGTTAAAATTAAAGTGCACATATTCCTTGGGTGCTGGTGCTTTACCCTTCTGCGTTTGGGAAGAAGGGTCAAAATGGGTTTTAATAGACGGCAATGTTAGAAGAGAAACAAATCCTCACAGGGCATGGACTATCTCAGGGCCTCAACAATAAAAGACATCTTTACGAAGAAGGCGTTGAGGAAAAGGGCAATGGCTGCCAAGTTCCTGATAAACCGGAGAGAGTTCGAGCACAGGCAGACAAAGCTGAAGGCCTCTTCAGTCGACATCGGGTGCGGAAAGTTCCCTACGGAAGAAATTTTGTGGGCTTAAGGCAAACACCGTGGCATCAACAAGATGGCCAAGAAGGGCCGTGACCAAAGAGAAATATTGAGTATCTGAGCATGTTAATCAAAGTCAGTCTCAAAAGTTGACGACAAAACGACGACGTTGTCTAAATAACAAAGGGGGTTAACCATTTGAAACTATGGAGCAGGGTATCAATCATGCGGCATGATGTTGCCGCTGCATTACAGACACTTAAGGCGTCCCTTTAAATTAATAGCGGGTGAGTGTCCAGTTAAATTGGTAGACAAGCGTGTGACTGTCTCGTGCAGGTCCATAACACGGGGGGAAAGAGCAGGCTAGTTGGTGGGCGTATAGGTTGGCCTCCATGGAAGCGTGAGCGGGTGCCCAGGTGAGGTGTATGCAACCGTTTGGGGAGTGGGATTTTAGCACACGCACTGTACGTAGAGACATCGAACCCGACTCGTAATTCCAACAGGCTTGTTGGGAATCAATAACTACGTTACGAACCCTTGGTTAAGTGAGAGCCAAGGCGATGGCTGCCACTTCTACTGCCATCATGTCTTAGGTCTTGAGTGAGGCACAGGGAAGGTGGGTTCTGGAGGTAGCCACGATGACGGCGTACTACTGCCCTCAATGTTGGCAGGCGTCAGTAGAGATAACGGCGTTATCCCCAATGAGGGTGTTGTTCAGCGGTTTAGCCACTGATTTTCGGTGACCCTCATCGTGTGAGGGGTTCATATTTCTAAGCAAAGGAGGCATATTTAGTTCTTGTCGCCAGGAGTGCGGGAGTACATCAAGGGGAGTGACTTTCTGTGCAGCCCAGCCAATCTGGAGCAGGATGTCGTGACACAACACAGTTCTGCTCATTTGGAGCTTCTGGTTAGAAAGTTGGCCTTCTATCGGCTCTTCGACCGTGTTTTTGAGCCCCGTGCGAACCAGCCTCTCCGTGGAAGCACTCAGGGGAAGACAAATGGCCTGCTCCACCGCCTTTCTTATCATTATATAAAGCATCTTTACGTACTCCTTGCCGAGAAGTAAGTTGAAGTAAGTGATTGTGAAGTTAGAAGCTGAAGTAAGGGATTCTCGAGAGGAAGAAAGCTTGAAACAATCGAAAGGTATCGGATTCCTTGAGGCCTCGCTTCGTGGTGGGAACTCGCCGGATCATATGTATGATATGATTGATGCTGCTTTGAAGGTGCGGCAAGGATATTGAATTGTTGTTGTTGGCCTGGAGATGTAGGCCCAGGGTCTTGATGCTGGGGCTTGGAGTGTTGGCCTGGCCATCAAGGAGTATGTGAATGTGTTTCTTAATGTGTCATTTAGCGTGAGGGAGGAAGTCAAGCAGCTGTGTTTCTTTACGTGAACACTGGGAACAGGCTTTAGCACATCGGCGTACTACGAGTGAGATGTTATGTAATGTGGTAAGCTTCCAAACTTTTTGTAAGTCCAGGCACACGCGCAAGAGGCGCAGCACAAGGCCGGTAGACGGGCCGTGGACGGAGCGGACAGCGGTGCGTGAGGCCGCGTCAAGCTATCATATTGCATTCTGCGAGAATGCAAGGGGTGAACCCGACATGTGCTCGGTAAGTCCACCACCTGTATTCCCCGTCTTCGCATGGGCTAGTAGCTAAATCGTAAGACAATAGGCTCTCGAGATGTTACGCTATTACTTCCAGGTTGGATTCCTGTAGGTGCCAATAAATTATTTTATTCGCTCGCCGGGGTTTTCTGTTGACACCAATTGTCGCGAAAGAACCCTTGGAAGGCAGAGGTAAAAATATTTGTTTTAAAAACAAGGGGTTTTCACGGTCTCAACAACTACAAGTAGTGATATCGTAAACGCAAGATTCGTGTCAAGCAAATTCTGTGATTGCTGTTTTTGTGGGTTTGCATAAAAAAACCCACTTAGAGGTAACATGGGGCACCAAATAGACAAAGGCAAAGAAAGAAACAATTGGTCGAACCGATAAATAACCTGTTCCTCACGTCGTAAATCCGCTTGCTGTTTTAGGTTATAAACTAAGTAGCTCGGCACGTTTTTTGTCTTAAAGTGAGAAATTCAATCTTTGGACATTAAAACATCATTAGGCATACTTTTATACCCTCAATGTTGCATCAAAAAGGGCATGCGCTATGCTGAGATAGCCTGGTAACCCTCCTGTATGTAAAAGGAACTAGAAAGTATCATGACTTCAGTTAAATAGGTAAGTGATGAATCATTTGTTTGTTACCGTGTTGGCTCTGTAAACCTGCACTAAACGGGCTAGTGTATATGGACACGTTCCAAATAGTTGCTTTCGAAGCATCGCACGTTTCTATGTAACGAGTGCTATCAAAATTCTCTGTTTTTCTGTAACCTCTTATGTGTGTCCTGCGGAAGCATATAAAGTACTGTTCTTTGCACCTTAAACCAAAGAAAAAAAATAGCAAACACAAATGACCTTGAAAGTTCCTATTTAAGGTTTCAATAAATTTTACTAGGGTTTGTTTTTTTAAATAATTTCAGTGTCACGGACGTACATATATCTCCTTTGCAAACACCTTGAAAATGGTGCTTGCGCGCCTTTTTGCCAACTACTCTTGCTTAGCATCTGTTTCCACACACCGAAATTACGTCAATTTTTTTTCTTCCGCCGATGGCTCTTGTTTTTGAATTTTTATGACTTACTTCCGTGGCCCGCCGGCTATCTCTTGCGCATCCGTTAACGAGGGGGCGCACTGGGTATCGCCCACTGGGCGCCCGAGCGCCTCTCGCTTCTTGCGCCTGCCACAGACCAAGCGCGCCTGCTGAACTGATCATGCTCTTTTCTCTTTTTTTATACTTTAGAGGAGCGGTGCGCCGTCTATGGCTCGCGCATCCAGCCGCGCGCCAGCGCGCAGCGGCTGGTTTCGGCATCGTCCTCCGCACGCTTCCCGCTTTTTGCTCCCGCGAAACTGACGCCTGTCTGATTTTGATTCACTCAAAAGGTGCTGGCTTGTTACTGTCTAGTTATTATTTAGAATTCTTCTTGTGTTACTAAGGAATAAACCACATGTATATAACAACACCAACGATTTTTGTAGCTTGAGGGTCACCCTACAAATTGCGATAGTTTTTTCTCAAAATAGACGATTCCGAAGAATTTGAATAAGCAATGATCAAAATCGACCCAAGGGGGTCGTATTTGGCCAAAAAATATAACCCTCAAAGGGGTAAAAATAACATTGACTACTGTGCAAATAGGCATCATTTGTAAACAAATCACCGAATCTATTTGTTTTGAAAACAAATGTTGTCTAAGTACTGCAATAGAAACTTGTTATATTCGTCAGTGGGCAATTACTGTAAATTTGTGTTCACCGTGTTCCACATAAAATACTCTCAAAACTAACGGAGAAATGTTATTCGGACTTGATAACTAAACTCACCCAAAAAACCGGAATTGGAGCAAGCGTCTTAAGAGGTTCTGGAACATATTTTTCTGTGTCAGCCGCGTATGTCATAACAAACTCAAGATGTAAACCAAACAGTGCAAGAACAGTTCGTTTACTCATTTCTATACTTATTATATAAAAATGATGACAATATATAGAGCACTTCTTTTTATATAAAGGTCTGCAAAAAAACTGCAAAGATTTAAAATATTGCCGGCGGGTACTATTGTATTTTAACCTTTAAAAGTGTACAAAACAAGACTATTGACAAGTTTAAAACCGTCGACATAAATCACCGCTTGTTCGGAAAATCAACAAACACTCGTGCAAATGAAGATCTTTTTACGCGATAGTATATGTTAACATTAGGTCAAGTGATATTGTTCCATCATCGACCAATGCTAAAGAGCTTTAAATGTAGTACCTATTTACAAACGCATTTTCAAATTTTATTTGTGTAAATGAGATTTGAACAAAGCTGAAAACTGCGTGCTTCCTTTTCAAGGAAATCACATGCCCCAAATTTGAATGTTCGATTCCAATTGCACATTTATTGACAGGAAAGTAATAGGTGGCTCTTTTACATACACGCATTGTGACGTGCAGAAAATCAAAGGTAGAAAAATTTACTGCCTTTTCACTCTAGGGGAAGAGGACCAGCGAATCAGGCCGCAGTTCAAGGAGCCCGCGACCCAAAACGAGTTGGTTTGTAATTGGGTATTTAGCACGTACACGATCATTACGTGAGTTATACATGATGCTGTAACTTCCCCAACTACTTCGTCGGCAGTTTACTCTCATTTGAACTCACCAACCCTAATTTCACGAGAAGCAAAGGGGTGCAATCTGGTGTCATCATGACGTGAAACAATCAATTAAAAATCTCCTGCTTGCGCAGCCGGGATGTCATAGATCATCGTGTAAAGAATGGCGTAACGTGCACCCTTCACGCCCCCCCCCCCCCCCTACACGTGCTGTCTCCCAGTAAAAAACGACCAGTCAAACCCATGCGCTTCCACAGAAACAACACCAGCCGAAGCGCCTTTGCGTAATCTTTTTTTTGAAAAACAGAATCACTAGCCGAAATTTCGCTGAAGCAGCCCTTTAGAATGCGGCATAAAACGCAAGCTCTAAACACACAAAATTCTGTTCTTCACAATTTAGCTGTCTGGTACGACAACAGAGATCCAAGAAATTGGGTCTTTTCTGTAACAAGAGTTTTGTTAGGAGAAAGCAGCCACTGGTTTTTGGGATAAGAACGCTTTTCTGTCTTTTTACCTTTGCTCAGTAGCGTGTTACCCACCTGCTTTTCCCGCTTCAGGGAACGTAACCAGAAGAGCGGGAGGAGAATTGGAGGTGGGCTGTAAGAAAAGGGGGCGTAGTGGAAGTGGGGAATCTGAAACACAGGGCAAAAGGAATAAACGCCGCTGCCGAACCAGAAAAAGGAGCTGCTGTGCCAAGCGAAAGTTCCGACGTCGGGAACAGGAGGCTCCTGGCGATGGTGAGCGAGTAATCCTTGCTTGGGTGTGTGCTGTCTAAAGCGCTGGTGAAGTGGTTACTGGCGCAGGCGTGGAGGAAAGAGAAGTCGCCAGTAGCTTTTGCTTCCAGCGGTTCTCGTTGGTCGACGGACGCGCCGAAGTCGTTCAAATGACGGTCACAAATGAAAAAAAATAGTACCTATTGTGCGCAATTAAAGTATGGCAGAAAAGACATAGGAATCTTCCGAATCGTACATCAGGTTGGCTTTTAAGGGCATGATACCTTCTAGACGCCCCGCAGTTTACATCTCCCAAGTAGCTGGAATGCCTCCAACTTCTAGAGTCAAAAAGTGGTATTTAATGTGGTCACATTATTGTGGCCATGTGGTCGCATTACCTCAGGTGATAAGCGCCGATGACATTGAAGTTAAAGGGACACTGAAGTGAATTTGTCAAGCTCCCGTTTTTGCTTGCACTGCGTAGACTGGCTCAAATTAGCACACTTTTCATCGTTTATCCGGTTGACAAATCGGTAAATATTTTACAAAGCGCGAAAGAAGAAAAACTACCATGCGCGGTTTGCGGCGGCCGCACCAACTAAGGCTGTGACGTTGGGATGAGGGGCGCCGTGATTGGACGATGTTCAAGGTTAGCAATCAAACAAGTTTCGGTTTCGGTTTCGGTTCTGTAAAACATAACCAATGGCGTTCTTGGATGGGCATTCTCAATATCTCAGTAATCATCGTGCCGCGCTTCTGCCATGTTGTCAGCTGTAAAATGCACACGATAAGCCTCCCAGGACGGCTTGTAGTCGTAACATTCACTAGCCGAGACCTACGCAGTGCATGAACGCCCTCCGCGTACCCGCAGACGCCCAAATGTCACGCGCTTTTCCCCCATATTTGGAGCTTGCCTCCCTCATAACTGTATCGTAAAAAGCGTGTTCGCACCAGGCCAAGGGTCTGTTCATTCTGGCCTGTGCCCACTGCCTGCAAGCAGTCGGTGCTTGTGGCAACAGCACGCCAACGAGAACTCGCTAGCGCGCCAGTGCCAACCTGCGCGCGTTTTGTGAACTAGTTCGTGTAGCCATGAACGTTGCGGCCGAAAAAAAGGTTAACTCAATATAGAAAACATCGGCGGAAAACAAAAAAGTTAAGTTACAAAAAAAAGCACATACCCGCGGGGATTCGAACTCGTGACTTGCAAAACACTTGCGGTGACATACCTAGCACCCCAGACCACTGAGGCACGAAGCCGGATGCGAAAGCCTTGCTAATATAGGGTATATATTGTACAACCGGTTTACACTTTTATTTAGTTTTGGCATTTCAAGCAGCTTAGGTGACTATTTGTTGTACTGCGCTCGTGCAGTAAGGGTCGCCCGAGTTTCCACAGTAGCTCACGTCTAGCAATTGCATTTCTTAGACGGAAAAGCGTTCGCAGATGCGTAGTCGTGCTCCTGACCACTGTGCTTGTTCGCCCAGCGCAAAAAAGTGCTTCCCGCGCCCTAGTTTTACGCTGTACGGTAAAAATATCAGTTGATTTTATTTCCTTAGTACCTATATTGACTTCGCTGACTCTTCTCCTGCCTTCAAGAGGCCTTATATTTTCCTACTGGCGTACCAGTCAGCGACGCATCGCATGTGCGCTTGTGCAGCGCTTGTGTGAAGCGGCCTTGATTTGGAGCTAGATACAGTGTACAAACAAACCAAGTAAAGAAAGGCACATTCTACCATTCACAAACGTGGCCTAGCTTCGTTTCAACTAAGCGAACGAATTGCGACCAAGCAATTTTTTTTAACCTTCTTGATTGCGACGACCCGCTGGCGGCCGGCGGACGAAACGCTGGGCCGGCTGACTCTGTCTGAAGCCGGGGAGCCGTGCAGTAGCGCGCAGCCAATTGCCAGCTCATCCCCTCCTGACGTCACACGAAAACGCCACAGAAAATGGGCGAGCGTAAAGAGAAGAGGACAGCATTTTCGAATTAGTTTTTCTACTAAATAAAATCGCGTAAACGCGCCTAGAGTGGTCGAAACATGGCCTGGGGACTCCGGACTACAATTTGCGCTAGTAATCCCGCAATGTTTACGTATCACTTCAGTGTCCCTTTAAAAGAAGAACTCTTCCCAACACTACCGAGCATACTCAACCGGAAGCAGATAGAAAATAAAATCACGCTTTATCGGCTGCGCTGCCCTCTCAATTAGTCCACCACATTACAGGAGACAAAAGAAAAAAAGAAAAAAAGTGTCATCAGATTGCCTACAAGATAACAAACCCCTTTCGTTTGCTTAAAAGCACACTCGCCCAAAAAAAGAATAAAAAATGGGACTACCGTCCCAATAATCACCACGTACTATCCGGCAAGAGTCAAAGACTGAAGAAATGAAAGTTTAAACAATCTGATTTCTACCAGATAGGCTATATGAGGAGCACGATATTTACACCTCCTCCTTGTACAAAGCTGTCAATACACTCCCTGTGGATGCTAGATGTTAGAAGCTCTATACCCGTTGGAGGTGTGTTGTTCGCGAGTACAATACAAACCTACCCCCTACCAGCGATATAACCGTTTAATGCCACTAGACCTTTGTGTAGGATAACTGGAAGTTCATTTTTACCGAGTGGATTCTGAAAAAGCCTTAAGGGGTAAAATGTGTTGTGCCCTCGATTTAGAAATTAGAGCGCTGAAGACACAGCAACCTTAAGAGAAGACAAACGCGCGTCCCATCATGCAATTTCTTTGTCGTCGTCCTGTTGGTAGTGCACAAATCTTTAGAACACGTAATCACAAACTTCCGAAACAATGTGTTTTACGGTTCAACACAACAACACGGGCGTCCGGTATTAACTGCAAGACAGAAAAAAGTGTGTTGTACATAAACAAAAAACAACGTAATCGATATAAATAACAAATACAACTAAACAACACAAGCTGCCAAATGTAGCTTACAGAGCATGCGTTTTTACTCACCTAAGGTAAAATAACTAAAGAAAAACAAATATTTTCCCACAAAAACTGTTTGCTTATAAAAAAAACAAGAATAAAAACCTTCCAAAAACGTACAAGTAAAGAACAAATGACTGAAGCAGAAAACATGAGCAAGATAAAATTACAGGTTTTGATAATTTTGAAGCATTTCGTTGAATATGGAGAAATTGTAACGTTATAAATGAACGAAAGATTGTGATCCAGCATTAAAAATTGTTATTGGTGCTAAAACGACCTAAGTACTGTTCTTTTGCGCTTCCGTGGCAGATCATTTATATTGTTTCTCGAAAAAGAAAAAGACTAACTTTATTGTTACAAGAAACCCCTAGCCCGAAACTCCCACTTTGAACAACATGGCTATGTCGGCGCTCTGAATGAGTGCCCTTCGCACTTGCATGACAGAGTCGGTAAGCCTCCTTTCTCATATTTAGTGAGAAGGATTCGGCATGGGCAAAAACTTGCTTTTCAGTGATCACGTCCAGAGAGTCTGACAAATGTCTGGGTAGTCACCACAGTTCGGAAACTAGATGATCCACTGTAATCCCAGAAATTGTCTGTTAGGTGTACAGAGAGTACCCTGTTTTCTCAATTGGCCTAAGTACAGCGGTTTCCAGCACGTAGATGTTTTGTGTGGTGGGGGGATCCTATGCGTGTTTACGTTATGAAGGCAGGACATATCTCATTTCAACTGGTTTTTCATGCGCTGGTTGCGTTCCACATGCCCTTGAGTGTGGCAGCGCATGATCAGGCACGGGTGAGTGCATGTGCGCTCTTTTTTACTGTATTGCCTTTGTTCCAAGGTATCCAGGGGACCTTTTAGCACGACTGACTTCTTGAGTAGCTTGGTGGATATGCTTGTGATATTTATGTGTATGCAGTTGCAGTGAATTTGTCATCATACGGCCAGTGGGTTTGTATAGGTGTGAAAAACACCTGTCTATGGTGCAGAATCCTACGACTGCTCTATAGCATGCACGATAGCACTTGTCAGCATATCCAAATTGGGTTGAGGTAAAGTTCTGTGAGTGCAGTAATGAGGGCTTGGTTTCAGCCTACGACGATGGTGACTCCCCTTCAATTTAGAACGACGGAATCGGTGTAGTAGAATTCTGTTTTCGGCTCAGTCCTGTTGATCTGCTTCAGAAAGAGCTTCTTCCGGCGAGTTCGTCTATGTTCCTCTCCGGATGTCTGTTACGAGATACGGCAGCCGCGCAAATTTTACCACGCATGTTATGTTCCAGTTATTTGTGCGAGCTTACCTTATTTTGTCTGATGTTTCATCGTACATTTGGAGTTAGGCTTTTACTCTGTCTCAAGCATGCGTGGCAAAAAAGCAACTGAAGCCAGAAGACATGTTTGCGACGTAAATTAACCTAAAATATGCGCACAAATTGCAATTTTCGCAAGTGTTTGACAATGCAAAATGATATTGGGAAAACAAATTCTTCAAGCAGAACTAGTAAATACCGATATATTTCTTTTTTAAATTCCCAAAAATATTAATAATGTTTCGTTTGTTGTAGTGGGCCAAACAACACTACAGCAAATATTATTTGAAGCAAAGAAGCCATGATAAACACCAAGTTTCGCCCAACTTGGTAGGGAAGAACGGCAGTGCAAAGTGACACTGGTGTCTGTGGATAGGTTTTTACAAATTTTATCCATGCGTGCAGTAAAGATTCGATGTTATTTTCCCTGAAGTCCGGTGTCAATCACGAACCTATCGCGCGGGCTCCGGTTGATTTGGCAAAAGGCTCGCAGAGTAATGGCGTTGATGTTCTGGGAGATGGTGACCGAATTGACGACATCGAGGCGTTTGTAGATGACGAAGGGAAACGAAGAATTTATATGCAACTTTGTACATTAGGGTAACTCCGTACATAAGGAATAAAAACAAAAAACTTTCAACTTCATCTAGACGCCATCTCCAAGTGCGTACAAGTCACTCGAGCCTTCCAACTCCATCTAACACTCCTATCCTCAGAGCGTACACAAACCACTCTAGAAACGACGGCCGGGACTGTTCCCGTCGTAGGACCCGGCTAGTTGCCCGGTACGCAGCTGTATCCTAAACTTCCGATGCGATCCTTAAGACAACCCCTTGCTGAGGGGGCGCACAAATCCCAACCAATCTTTAGCGGTTAGCTTATCTTTAACTCTCCAGCTGAGAGATAAGACAAGAACGATTTCTAAGGGCCTAGTTCGGCCTTATGACACGTCGGTATTACTCTCTCTCGGGACCGTCTCTGTAGCTTTCGTATACGCGTAAGGGAGGGCCCAAATTCACGTAGTAGCTGTCACTCAGCCATCTGCGGAATATTCAATAAGGCGCCAAGGCCTTCGGGTCAAAAGCCGACCCGCGGGCGAGAAAGCACGCAGAGACGACTAACACGTGACTCCGAGGGGGGGGGGGGTGAAAAGTGGCGCCTGCCGAAAGCTAGCCGTTCAGACAGTGGCGCGCAACAACTGAATTTCGCGGAAAAGCCGCCGCGCGGTCACAGGATGATAATTAACGCTTCGTTGTCCGCAACGGCAACAATTCTCGGAACTTCGCGGGGACGCCGTCATTCTTGCAGATGATTATTTCCGCTGGATTCCTCCATCCAGACAACCCGTCTTCCGAACGCGCCGCACCAAATTGGCCGCGCACACAGCGTAGCGTCGGCAGTGCTGTGCCGCTAGACTGAGCGGCGGGGATCTTTCCTTTCACATCCGCGGCCGGAGCGCCTGGCCACCGAGCCCAAAAGTGGACCTTACACGTTTATTCCTTAGTAGATTTGGGAAAATGGAACACAGAGATAATTTTTTTTTCTTTTAAAAGCGTTCTCTTTTCATCCGCAAAACTAAATGTTCATGTATACAACTTCCGCATTCGTGTGGCGAAATGATAATTTTAGTCGTTAAAAAAACTGGAATGCAGTTAGAATGCCCCCGAAAGTTGACTTTGCCATGTACAATTGTACACTTCTTGAGTAAGTAATCAAGAACCATTCCAAAGTTCAGTAAAATGCTGTCATCACCTCATGTGAAGATTTTACATTGAAATAAAATTCATCACTGCCTATACATATAGGGTAAACGAGATTAGCCCCAGAAGGCGTTAATAAGGTACACGAGTGTTCAGGCCATGAAATGACAGTTCTGGTTACCACTGCAAGCAAGCCGATGTCTATAATCCACTCAAAAGAAAAATAAACAACCAGGGCATATTGCCCGTTATTAGATCTAGAGCTGAAACTTTGGGGCTTACTAAACAACTAAAAAGCAAACTGGCTGGCTCAACGCCTCATGGAGTGTATAATGGTAGGCGTCACACTCAGGGACATGAAACGAGCAACTTTTATCACAGAAAAAATTAGTGTAAATGATTTAATAGTTCAAATAAAGAGAAAGAAATGGATTTGGGCTGGCCATGTAGGGAGAGGAACGAACAACTGATGGACAATTAGTATGACAGAGTAGGTGCCTAGAAAAGGGTCTAGAAGAAGGGAAAGGTCATTATTCGAATGGACAGGTCCAATAACGAAAATTCGGGGTAAAGTGTGGACTAGAGCAGCACGGGCCAGGAGAACTTGGATGTTATTGGTAGAGGCCTTCGTCCTGTGGCGGACCTATGTAAGATGATGATGATCATTCCTGCTTTTAAACCTTTTGTTACGAGTGCATAATTTTAGCTCAGGAACCTCTTGAAAAGCGTAGCAGCTCCACTGCAGAGTAAAGAAGTGAAGAAAAAGCGGCCATCGCTTTGAAAGAAGAAACTGCGCCTAATGAATTTAATTCCTCAAAAGATATCCGAGACGTTACCTATGCAAAGAATTTTTGGTGACAGCAATAAATGTGGCTTGTCCGCAAAACATCTGAGGCATTCTTTTCATTTTTGTGCCTCTGTCAACATACGAGTGATTGAATGACCAAAGGCACTAATGATGATGTAGGGGAGGAGCAGAAATAACTATTCAAGAGTAGTTAGGAAAGGGAGTCTTTTTTCTTAAGTAAGGACCACGCCCCTGTTCACAGGCTCCTGCGGCTCTGGCCGCAATCGTCACCCGTCGTAGCAGCCATTGCTGATCTTCCAGAACAGAGCTGAGCAATGCGGAAAATCTCTGCTCAAGGTATATGTGAGGTTTTACGAGAATGTCCGGGATACCACTGGAGGCAAACGTAACGTGGCACATGGAGGAATGTTCAGTTGTGCAGAAAGAGGATTTCTCTGATGCGTGATTGGTAATTTACATGGCCTGAATCTTTCCCAGTTGCAGGAAGGCGTTCGTTTGGAGATGAAGCCAGAATATCGTCCCTTCTCTCCTACAAGATTGGAGCCGAGGAGGAAATGGTTCTCCTTTAATTACTACTGCTGCAGAGTCTCATTTGCTGCAGCAGTACAACCATGAGTTATAATAAGTTAAACTAAGTTAACTCCTCTTGTTTAACCAGAACTAGATCCGATAACTCCACCGTGCAGTTAAGTTAAATAATAAATTAAAAAAGGTTACCTAACACGAAATATAAGTTTAACTTCTCTAGTGTAACCAGAACTAGATTCCAATAATCCACAATGCACTGTAGTCCACTCGCTTCTGCGTATTCTTGCACTTTTCGTGCGGGCATGTGCAGTTTCTTAAGCATCTTGATATCCGATCCCGTGTTCATCCAACTCGTTATACAAGTGGCATAAATTACATGATGGACACTTTTATACTCGAGATGAAGGGTTTGGAGCTTCGTTGCTAGGTTATATAGCGTTGGAGAGAGCATGCAAGCTTGTCGCCTTTCTTTGTTTGGAGTATGTATGATGTCTCTGTAGTAATCTCGGATTACTGCGGCATGTCTAGAGGTTTTCTGCACGACGTCCTTCCACATATTGTAGCCGAATATCCTGCGTAGACAGTGGCGGTCAGTAACCCAAAGTCGTTTTGAGGCAACAGTTGGCAATGTTCTAGGTATGGCAGTGAATAGATCAGAATTATGTGGTTGAGTGGTTTCCAAATGTTCCTCTGTTCAAAATGAGAGATGCGAGTGCTTGTTTGACATCGGCAGTCATTAGGTGGGGATTAGCAATTCGTTCGGTTTCACTGTGCGTCCAGTCTTTGGTATACGTTGGTTGTGGGCGCCTAGGTATTTCGCCGTAAGCGCATCTCAAAGTTCCTCCTCAGTGTCGCAGTGTTGGTGCATGATGCGCTCCATAATTTTCGGCCACGCAGAATCTTTTGTGGTGGTTTCGAGCAGCTAACGCAGCAATGAGTTCGTTTCGGAGGTACTCAAGCTTTCTTGCAGATAATTGAACAGCAACTACCAATTCCGGCACGTTAGCGCGAAAGCTCTATTTGCCGCTTCCACGGCCGGTCGGGCTATCCCAAGTTTAAGCTTTCCATTGTTTCTTTGTCACTTTTATTTCTTGCTTAGACACGCTCTTATTCCACTGATAGAGAAGATGCGAGTATGCCACCTGTGCACCTGTTAGAGCAATTTGCGTTGCACATTTTTACGTTCTAGTGAATCATAGCAGAATTTTATTTAGAAGCGTAGACAACCACCCTAACGAGCTACCCGGTAAACAATCGGACCAAGCCTCTCGGTTCCAATGCGGTCCCTGCCTTTCATGTTTCTGTTGAATAATTTTACCTCCGCCTCCTCGTGGCCTTTGCTGCACCCAGCAGACAGGGTGCTTTCGGGCAGGGTACAGTTGTATGCAAGTTACGATGGGTGGAGCGGTTGCCAGAAAAATTAGGTTTAATGAGCGGAGGAAATGTAGATTGCGCACTCGGGGTGGATGATTGTCGGTTCTTTATTTTTTTTCTTGATCCCTGACGCGAGTGTTTCTCACACTAATCAGATGCAGACCACGTTTAGCGTGGTAGGGTTTCACTTTTCTACTGGGAGTTTTCTTCGGATTTACCCCAGAAGGTGCTGTACTGAATTTTAAATATTTACTATACGGCAGCCCCATCGCCACAACATGGACTGCAAGTACATCCTGGTTTACCTGTTAAATAGTGAATGAAAATACGTGAGTCTAGAACGCTAATGTCCATCGAGACTTTCCGATGTCACGAGCTACGCGAGGTGAATCTCTAATCGCTGTTCTTGAGTTTAGTTAAACACGAAGCCCCACTCCATCTGTGAATGGTTACGCAAGCGTCAAGAGGTGCTCTGAATAGCATGAGTTGAAATAACACATCGTGCGGTGGATTGAAGGTCTTGTAGCAGCATCTCTGCTGTGCGATTCATTAAAGGGAAAGCAAAGTCCTCAGTTGTGAAGCAGTCACGCGATTCGGCATACAAGGCATACTGTAAGGACCACAGGTACAACCAGCATCGCGCTCCGGACCTAACCCCTCGTTCCAACATTCATCGCAATTACACGCGTTTGCAATTAGGCAAACAACCAGCGAAAACACGGGCTCATGACTACTTCTCAGGCCACGGGGGCAGTTACAGAAAATACACTTTTACAGAAAATGTGCCCTCGGCGTCTGCCCACACCACGGTAAATGGGCGGATGACTCTGTGGTCGGTGACCAGGCGAGATGGTTCATGTGGTGGTGCTCCTCGGGCAAACACCGCACAGCGCAGGCGGCGTCAGGTTGCGTTGCTGCGGCACCTCGAACGCACACCCTATCAGATTCCCCGGCTCGGGTTTACGCCGCGTAGATACGGGCACCGGTGCTGAAGGAGTACTTCTCCCGAACGGGAAAGAGAGGTACTCCATTCCCGACCGCTTAACCGGAGGTCCACGAATACAGGAACCAGTGCTACGCCAGTCCCGCTCGCCGGACCACCGGTCCGAGAACACAGGAATGAGAGGTACGTCATGGCCGCTTGCCGGCCCGGAGGTCGAAGAATACAGGAACGAGAATCTTTTTTCTAACTGTACCTTCTTCACGCGCCTCCGTCTTTTTTAACGTTCTCGTCACTCGTAACGCCCGTCAAACACACATTCCATCGCTTGTTTTGATGATACCTTAGGCCATACTTTAGCACTGTCACTGACCTTTCTAGAAAGTTGTGTACAGAATAATTCCAAGTTCTGGAGATATGAAGTTTGACTAGGATATTTCGAAGTGCCTTACAAGGGGCCGCTTACAAGACAGTTGCATTACGACTGTACAGGAAAAATCTATACAGAACTCAAAGAACCCACGACATTCAACCGTCACGACGTATAACGTTTATTCATTTCGTCCAATTACGCCCTCGTCATATATTGGGCACCAGTGTTTCGAGCACCTTTGACATAGTGTACGATGAAAGCATACTCATGCAATCACAAGCTCTATTTCAAAACCCTGTTGTTACCGTGTTTCGTGGATTGCAAGTGCTGTAGAAGTTGTGGTCATAATCGATTAAGAAGTGTTTGCCGTAAAGGCAAATGTGATTTTTTGGACTGCTCAGACCATCGCAAAGCCTTCGCGCATGATAGTGAAATATCGCGCTACTCGAGGGAGAAGGTTGCGTCTTGCGTAGGCAACAGTTTCAACGTGTTGTCTTCTCCGGCTTGTAGAAGCACGGCTACAAAGCTAGCATTGCAGGCGTATGTGCGCAACACGAAGTCTTTGGTGTGATCTTGGGTTTGAATAAGAGGAGCTGGAGTTAGTTTGTTTTTAAGATCATGGAAATCCTCCACCTGTGTTTCTTCGCTAGTGATGGTGTCTTCTCGCCTTTCTGTGTAGGATCCATTAAAGGTTGAAGTAACTTTCCGTAGTTGCGTAGGGTGGTCTGGTTGTACCGGATTAGCCGAAGAAGCGATTACACAGTCTTCTTGGAGACTGGAGTCTTGGCGTCTTTCATTTTTTTCAGTGTTTTCTCGAGAGGCTGTACTTATGATTAGCTGATTTGTTGGCCGAGGAACGAAAGACCGTGATCTCTTAATTCACTTTGTAGGTGTGATTGTGAGTTTCACGTCTTTGACTCGCTTGAAAACATGCTGTACGGCTAGCAACAGCTCGTCCCACGTGTAAGTAGCTATAATTACATCATTGAATTTGTTGTACACATGGTTCAAGTTCCCCAGAACAGCCCTCCAGTACAGCTGGAAAATGCCGTCTGTTGGCTGCTTTCAGGGGCCATTCGCACTTGCCAGCACCCCTTCATTGAATCGAACTTGGAGAAAAACTTCTTGGCAACAAAGGCAGAAAAACGTCTATCCGTGGGATCGGTTTCCAGCAGCAGACAAGGAGCCTGTTGGGCGCGTAGAAGTCACTACAATACCTGACAGTCCCATCTGGTTAGCGCACAACCTCAACAGGGGCATGGTAGGAAGTTTTAGACTTTTGGATAATGTGAAGCTTCGCACGCATTGCAGAGCCACTCACGAGCCTGACAAAAGATAGCACCCCTTTTGCCTGGGAAAATGCCCAAAAGAGCATTTTTCGAGCTGCAACAACGCCTGCAAAACCTGCCTGTGCTTGCTCATTTCGACGAAAACGCCGAAACGTAAACACACAAGGACGCCAGTGATATAGGTTTGCGCGCCATCCTCGTTCAGAAGCAAAGCAGTTGGGAGAAGCTATTCGCCTATGCAAGCCGTGGCCTGTAGAAGGAGGAAAAAAACTACTCTGTCTTCGAAAAAGAGTTCCTGGCTATAATGTGGGCCATTTAAAAGTTTCGCCCATACGTACATGGCAGACCGTTCAAGGTTGTGACAGGCCACCATGCGCTGTGTAGGCTCGCCAATTCGAAGGACCCCTCTGGCAGTCTTGGGCGGTAGAGCTTGTGCCTTGAAGAGCACGACGTTACAATCGTCTACAAATCCGGCAGAAAACACACCAACGCCGACTGCCTGTCCCGTGCTCCCATCGACACACCAGCACAAGGCTGCGATAAAGACAGCGCGTTCTTCGGAGTCGTTACGGACGCCGACGTAGCTGCCCTGCAGCGGGCCGATCCCGACTTGCATGTCACGATCGACTACCTCGAAGGACGCAACGTCGCCGTGTCTAAGGCCTGAAAAACACCATTCTCGTGACAAAAAATGTCAGCCCGGAACAAGCAGGAATTATTTTCTTGTCATCCCGGCTGATATTCGTAACGAATCTTTGAAAGCATGCCACGACGACCCGTCTTCCTGACATTTCGGCAAAGCTAGCATAAAGCAAAAGTGAAGGCCAAGCACTTCTGGCCTCGCCCTACATTTGGCGTCACCCATAAAATTCAGAGTTGCCGTGTCTGCCACCAACTAAAAACGCCGCCGATAAGAACCGCTGGACTTCTGCAACCAATCGCCGTCCCATCGAGGCCATTTTAACACATTGGAATGGGCCTTCTAGGCACCTCCCTTAGGTCACGATCACTGAAAGGGCCGATTGTCGTAGCAACAGAATACATGACGCGCTACGCAGAGACCGCCACTCTTCCGAGGGGGACTGCACAAGAAGTCCCCAAGTTCTTTATAAACCAAATTGTGCTGCGACATGGAGCCGCTGATGTCCTAATCACGGACCGCGGAACGGCAGTTCCCCTGGCACTCTTCCGCAGTTCCCCAGCCTCTTCCGCAGTTCCCTTGGCACTGCGGAAGAGGCCGATACTGCGCTAGCACTAACTGATCGGCCTACCTAACAATTGTTATCTGATATTCGAGAAAGGCCAATAAAAATTACCCTAGAGGGATTATTTCTCCACAGGCTCTCAAAATCATCCTTCAAAATCTTCCAATCCCCCCGCCTAGCTGATCGATATCCAGCCCATGTGGGTGGGAAAGAAGATGCGTTTGCTAACCGTGCCGCTCTACAGCTAACCGAACTAGATGGGCCGAGTCGCACACCTTTCCATGGAGCCCAATGAACCTGATACAGCCTTCTGACTTCCACTAAATCACTTGTCACTACCCGCCCACTCACCGACGCTAGCCTCCACCTCATTCTTCACTCTCTATCATTGAAGAACCATAAAGCCGCCTTCTCCTGACCAACACATTCCCTTGAAACGCCATGACGATTGCGCGGAACGAGGACACAAAGAGGAGACAACAGGACGAGCACTACCTTGTAGTGCTACACCACCCGCAAGTTATCGACCTGTGTTTTAGTCTCCCGAATGTCGCCATTGCGGAGCCCATGAAACATTTTCTCATATTTTTTGGCGATTCCCTCACGACTCCTTCCCTCTTATTTGTTGTACGGAGCACTGGGTGGTGCCTCTATGGAGCCCCGGATCCCCAGCTCCACAATGACGTGCTGCACGAGCAGCCCGGGTCACCGGTGCCCTCCAAGCGCTGCTCACGACAAGTCGTTCAGCCAACAAATTTAGAACAAAGCTTGTTCTCTCCATTTCTTCAGGGAGCCCATTAATACAAATACTGCAGTACCATATGTTGCAAAGTTATTTCGTAGAAAAAACAAAAGGCATTACAAAGAAACTTGATCTGCTGGCGTTAGAGGTATTTAATCTCCCTCTTTTGGGCATGAATATCGTAGATAATGACACTTAGATTCGATTTCTGGTATTATGTGCGGACACAAAGGGTTTCGGTCAGTTATGCATTCAAAAAACTTTGCCTTGCACTCATGGTATACCGCATGTTCAACTTGTTGTCCAGTAAGCTTCTTCACTCGCAGAACACATTTTCCGTTTTTTTTTCCCACTGAAAAAGAATGAAAGAAATAAGGCTAAACAGATTACCTGAAACATCGTTTTGGAAATATGAGTTTGTAAATTCTAAAAAAACCGAAAACAAAACTTCCTTTCAAAGGCTATTATTGGAAATAACAATTAAGAATGCTGCAAAACATTTACTGTATGAAAAAGGTTTTTGCAAGCATCCGTATCTCTGTGAGATCTCAAGCACCGGACAGTACATTGATAAACATTATATGTGAACAAAAGAGGTCTACTTGATAACCAGGGTTGTTTCCGTGTGGAATCATGTCCCATTGTATATTGTACCCATAGGCCAGGTTCAATAGGTTTCCTTAGCAGAGCTAAAATGCCTTTAGAACATTTGCCCTGGAAAAAATAAATTCCTCAGTATAATGTTGCCTTAGAAGGATTTCCTTGAGAAAGCCTCACTTTTGTGTTCAGAGTTCATGAAGCGGAATCACCTATACAAAGTCTCGATTACAAAGACGTTTGGGGCGAGTTACGCAAAAGAGAACAAACGGCTTCGATGCTGCTCGACTGCCACCTACGTGTGTTCGTTGCTTCACGAGACCATTTTTCGTTGGGTTTCTGCTGTAAATAACAAGGGGCTAAATCCCACGACCACATCGGCAGCCTACATTGGTGACAAGGACGTCAGCATTATCAAGCTTAACCACAAACCGTGCCATCCCACGACACTCCGGAGCCAGGTTTCACATTAAATAAACGCAGTTTGAAATGAGCTGCATCGGCTAATCACGAAAGCAACTCTCTCACCGCCGTGCTGCATACACGTTAGCGAAAGTGTGATCTCCCAAAATAGGGAGAGTGGCAGCACGGCGCCCGGACGGACGTCTTGCAGGAGCACGTGGTAAGGAGTTCTGCTGGCTAAAATGCCTCTACATTGCCCACTTTCCCCTCTTTTTTTGCATGCCGTACCGTACTACAAAATGCGCAGCCAGCAGAGCATCCTGCCATCTTCATGGTAACACAAGGAAAACGTTTTCTCTCACTCCGTGCTATCCGATCTTATCTACTGTGTTCCTTAAATGCCATCACCTCTCCAAATCAGTAAGTAGCAGCCCCGCATGGGGCACCTTGAGTATTCATGGTGACGGTGAGCAGCGACACCGCGGACCCCGAGCTCCCACACATAAGCCGTGTCCAACCGTGCGAGGTGTTGAAAGGTGAAGGGTAGAAGCCGTAAACGGTGGCCGTCGGAGCCTTGGTCAAACTCCGGCCGATGGGATCCCTCACTGTCTACCTGGCAGGGACCTCTGGGACCTCTTTGACTACCAGGCTAAGGTCACAGGAGAAAGTACCCCCGTTTCCTTGCTTTTATACTATGCCATATGGTATTTTCAAAAACCCCCCCAACCGTGATCGGTCCCTGAAAAGGGGCCGCACCGAAGTATCCTTTCCCCCATTGCCGTCGTTAACCTTTCCAGAACCGGATACTTTTTCTTGATTTCTTGTCATGAAATCCCTCAATTCAACCCACCCTCTTGCATCTCAGTCAGTCTTCTTGATTGCAAAATATCTTGAAGCCATAATAGGAAAATCATATCAGGCCAAAAAACAAAGAACTGGTGAACTTCTCAACGAGGTAAATGACAAGCAGCAGTCCACAAAGCTTCTAGCTCAGACTAGACTGGCTGATCTAGACATCAGGGTTACACCCCATCGGAGCCTTAACAGACATTTCATGTCAGGTAACATGATGAACACACTTGCCAGCTACTTGTCTCGAAGAACCTTTCGTGTGCGAGTTGGGACTGCACTCTCTAGGGTTCATGTGCAGGAAAATGGAGTGCCGCAAGGTGGAGTTTTAAGTTGCACCCTTTCTATTGTGAAAATGAATTCCCTTAGGAAAGGGCTGCCACCGTCGATTTCCTGTTTACTCTATGTAGATGACATTCAACACTTCTTTAAATCCTGTAACTTGTCTGTCTGTGAGCGCTAGGTCCAGCTTGGTGTTAACAAGCTAGCTGGATGGGCAGATAGCAATGGTTTTAAATTTAATCGCGGGAAGTGCACTTGTGTTTTGTTTTCCAAGAGGCGTGGCATCTCGCCGGTTCCAGATATTCAACTCAATGGTGTCACGATTCCTGTCAAAAAGGAACCCAAGTTTTTAGGTATAATCTTCGACGAAAAGCTCACATTTATCCCACACATAAAACAACTAAAACCTAAATGCTTAAAGGCAATGACTATCCTGAAGGTTCTCTCGCACATTTCGTTTGGCGCTGACAAACAACTTCTTTTAGGTGTTTTTACCAGCTTGAAAAGGTTCACGATTGGACTATAGTAGCGTTGTTTATGGGTCAGCAAGTAAAACATCCCTGAAAATGTTGGACCCAGTGCTCCATCTCGGGCTCCGCCTGGCGTGTGGCGGCTTCCGCACTAGCCCAGTCGAAAGCCTCTATGTGGAGTGCAACCAATGGAACCTACAACGTCAGCGAGCATACACAGATCTCCTTTATGCCTTTGAAATTTGATTCATGCCACAGCATTCCTTTAAATCAGTTTTTCATGATACATCCATGAATCAATTCCTTTTAAATCGACCATCGTTCTCTGCGCCTTTCTCTTACAGAGTTAGAGAGGAAGTGTGAGAGATTTCTGTCTCCTTTTTAGATACAATCCAAAGTTCTCTAACAGATTTTATAGCGCCATGCCATCTCCGCCCTGTATCATGCGACACATCTTTTACACATATAGATAAAAACCGAGCTCCCACATGTCAATCCTGCAGCACTTCTTGTATTTGCAGCAGAAGTATCAGTGTTCTGAATTTTATACGGCCACCTCTAGAAGTGCCACCTCTGTGTCCTGCCTGGCGCATGGGCCAGGCCTTAGTGTCACTAGAACTCTTAGCAGTAATACAAGTATCTTTAAGGCAGAGGCTTATGGTGTACTTCTTGTTGTTAATCATATACTCCAAAGCCACACCCCACAATCCATTATCTATACAGATTCCCTCAGTGTTGTGCGGGCATTGTCATCAACAAAGTCTTCAAAAAATCACGTTGTAAATCTTATCATCAAAGGTATTATGTCGTTGTATGTCCACAAATTTGAACTCAGTTTTTGCTGGGTCCCTGGCCACTGTGGTATAGCCGGGAACGAAGCCGCGGATCGAATGGCCACCGCTGCTACACTCTCGAATGCAGTAGACATCACCACATTACCCTACACCGACGTGAAGCCACACATCAAACAACAACTTCCCAAAACATGGCAAACACATTGGAATGAACAAACAGACAAGTTACACGTAATAAAACCACACTTGGGACCGTACACCTCCGATACACGCAAAAGATACATAGAAGTCGCCTTGGCTACATTATGGATAGGGCATACGCACGCAACGCACTCGCACCTGCTCACTGGATCTCCAAGACCTCTGTGCAGCAGGTGCGGAGAGGCCCTATCCGTGATCCACATCCTCATACCATGTAAGGCACTCGACATTACACGACGCAAACACTTCCCACAACTACACACTCGACATATTCCACCACACCCGCCATACTTCTTAGGAGACGATGCCATGTTTTCTGTTCAGCGCACCTTTGAGTTCCTTTGAGAAGTTCACTTTTTACAATTCATCTCATACCACCCATAGTTTTAACCCTAGCCCTATACACCAGCCACCTTATTTATTATTTTAACCACTCTTGTTCTTCACCCTGGCCCTTTACACCAGCCGTACTCATAGTTTTTAACTAATTTTATTCTGTGTTCTCTCCTCATCAAATAACTTTGGGTTTGGCGCTCTTGGCTTGTGTCGGACTTGCGCAAATAAAATCAAACCATCATCATCAGTAAATAGCCGCGCCACGGGCAAGGTGACAACACCACAGGTACAACGGTCGTGGTGACCTCGCAGACTTACCACTCAGCATTTGCGAGCGGGCAAGGTTCAGCGTCGAACGCTACGGCTTTCTGTCGGCCACTGTACCGGCGTTTGCTATACCGTACTCAACCATGGCGCTCGGCCGTGAAGATGCATAGTTTACCCACTTCAATCATGGGTGTTCTCCTAACAAAAGCTTTATTTAGCCAACCAGAACCCTGTGTTTATCCATAAAACTGATGGCATCAGTCCAAGATGCTTCTTCTTCTCCTGTTTCGACCAATCGTGATGTGGTTGACGCTTTCATGGTCCCTCCACTGCGGCGGCCTCTTGCCACGCACGTGAAACCAGTCGCAAAGTGGTTTTTTTTTGCTGGAACTGAGCCAGCACTACTAGGTTATTTGTCTGTTCTGAATGTGCTAACGACAGCACTTCGTGGTCTATATTGGTCATTGCAGTCCCGCATATCGCCACCAGCTATGGGTTATTTTCGCACCACGTCTGGGCCGGGCTGAATCATCATCGACGTCACATCGCGATTGACCTTCATGCATGCACATCCATGATGCGAACGTCTAATTAGGATTTCGAAATGACAGGCTGGCTAACGGCCATTTCTACAGGACATCTTGATACATGATACGTCCCACAATATGCAGAATATTTTTCTTGGTAAAGGTATAAATTTAGACGCAATGGATGTTTTATTTCTTAAGTGAAATAAATGAGAGAAATTTAGAGCCCTCCATACCTGTTGATCGGACGAGGTGAGAAGCGACTGGAGGACGGGGCTCTGCGTGAGAAGAACGCCTGCAGAGTACATAGCGTCTTCATCCTGTTTAGATTGACATGTGCCTTCTCACATTGAGAGCCATGCTTCAGCAGCGCGACTTTTTTGGTGTGTACTAACTTGTCTCACGCTGCTAGAGCTGTTGCTTTCCATACATGCACAATTATTCCTACGCCACCAATGCATGCTTGACTGGGTGTCCCTAAATTACCAAAAAAAAGGGAAGCACCAAACGAGAACGACATCCTGTCGCTGCACAAGTCCTCGTCTTATGGCGCGGCATGGCACACCCGTTGCACAATCACGTCCCTTTTGGGCAGTGGGGCTGCTTTAATCACTAGAGCCGTGTCTCAAGTATACCCTTGCCCTTCCGCACAGCAGTTCTCACTTGACGGAAGGACAATTTCTTCCTGAGGGGAAATGAAGAAAGGTGGGGTAAACATTTACATCGCACTAATGTGTTGGGTGTAGCATTGACTTGAAGTGTTCGTTTGGAAAGGGTCCGGAAAGACCCATAACGCGGTAAGGCAATTTATTTTACGAATCTTGCAGCAAAAGTGGTCGCGTCCAGTCACTTCCGGCTCATTGGAGCGCGGGCCCCTTTGAGGCACATTAGCATTTATTGGGTCCAGTGTTAAATATGGTGTTTTTTAACATGTAAAGTTTCCCAATTTATTGCACTGGACGTATTATATACAGGGCGATGTGTGAAATGCGTTTCAATAGAACAAACCACCCCATTTAAAGTATTCTAAGGAAACGTACAAGCGCAATTTCAGCTTGCATCTTCGTTTAGTGATTTTTACTCAAAAACAAGCTGATAACTTAGCGATAGGCACCAAGCATAATTCATTTATATGGTCATTTTTGTGTCCGTCAAAGCTACGGTTCTCATTCGAAGGCTTAGATATATAATTGTTCGTACCACTGTTTAGAATTGTCTTCGCATCGCGAGCCTGATAGCTGGTTTAGTCTCCAATATGGAGCAGCAGCAAAGGAACAAAGATAGAAATAATTGTCGTGTGGATAATTGGTGTAACTTACACTTTGCGGTAGCTGTCAGCCCAGACCTTTATTCAGGGTTTGCCTCTTTGTCTTTTGAAGCGCAACATGTCACTACTAACAATTTTTGGCGCAAGATTGAGGCTTGTTTTAATTTATGCTTAGCACTAGTTTTTTATTTTTTAAGGCTAATACCAACCTTGCGAACCCGAGCTTTTCTTGATGATACTCGTAAATCTTTCGAGGCAGTTTTAAAAGACGGCACCAGAAGATTGGAAAGGGCTTTTACTGTGAAAATAATAGAGTAAGACAAACATATGCCTCGACCTCCTTGTTGCAGAAAAAAAGTTACCATGTTTCTTAGGTTGGGCAGGGATGGGCTGCGTCATTGTTGTCGGTAGGTTCGCAGCTTACCTACGGTTGTGTTTTATTCCCTCTATTGGGAATTTAAAGTCCTTTCCTGCTCATGAGGAGAAAGCCTGGTGACACGTATTGGGAATTTTTTACTGCCACGTCGTATTTGTGTCTCTTTGTTTGTTTCTGTTTTTTTGTGTTGCGAATGATTCTGACCGGCTTCTTTTACTATACACCCAGGTCCGTCTCTTTGATTTTGTCTCAGAGTCTGATGAAGAAAGTTACACAAGGAAGCCCACTGGCACACTGAGGAGATACCTTCGATTCACCGTTCTGTGCGGCTCGTATGCCCTACTTTTTACTCACGTGCATCAGGTTCAGATATAAATTTGAACACACTATTCTACTATTTTAGTAGTTTTACATTAAAATTTAGGGTTTGGGTTATCTACTCAAATACCAGATTTACCTCCGAAGTGATCGAATTCCTGCCCAACTGGGGAGTGGTATGTGGCAAAGTAGAAAAAAAAACTTTTGCTGTAGAGCTTGCGAGGAAATTGCACAGCCCATGAAAAAAAAGAGATAGAAGAGTGGTACTGCATGTGTATGCTACTGAAAAGACACGTGTTTAATTCACATGGAATCTTATCTGTGTTTTATGCATACTTTTACAGCCGTGTCCATTTGATTGACCCCACGACCATAATGGTATTTCTCTAAATCACGCACTTTTGTTAGTTTGGCTTGAAAAACAAGAGCAATTTCTCAGCCTATGTACTAACTCATCGCCCCTCGTAATCCTGCTGTGCTTCCTGTCCAGCCTGTCACCCTAGACCATATAGTATATGCGGGCCAACGCACTCCAGATATGTTCCCACTTCCCGTGCCAATTTTCGAGTAGTGGAGGGATTAGCTGGCCAGCCCAGACACGGATACTTGTTATTCAAGGAAGGACCGTCACTCGAATTCAAGCAATACATGTGTAAGGTGGTCTTTCTACAGGAGGCACGCAACATCAGTCTCTGCTGGTTGGATAAAAACTCAAAAATAATAATTCTCTCTCTTTCTCTCTCTCTCAGTCTCTCTCTCATGCCTCTTTTCCTAGCGACCACTACAATGACACTGGCGGTTGGAGCAACCTGTACGTGCGGAATCAGAGCAGTGAATATCAGACAACAGATAGAGGCAGAAACATTTGTGTTTTTTTAAGACCCAGGTAACAACTGCTCTTTGAAACATCGTGCTGCCAGTAGGCCATGGCATTCTTCCTCAAAGATTCATAAGTGCGAGCCGAGGGAGTCTAAGCAAAGCGTTTTGCAGTGGCAGAAAAAAGGCAGACGAAGTCAGTTTCGTCTAAACTGACCGATGTAGTGATAAACTTGACACTACAATTCAGTTTTCTCTGTCACAGCATTGTTCTATTATAACTTGGTATTTCTTTTGAAACTACTCAACAGCCAAGTATGCTTTATATTTCTTGCTCTGGTACTTTAGTAAATCATAACAATAATAGATTTACCTTGAATAACAACTTGTTGTTCTCTAACATAAGAACTGAATATGCCGAGAAAACATTTCCTTTTCCCGCTATTAACGCGTGCAACCGCCTACCACTTGACATTAGGTCATCACATTCTATCAACTGTTTTATAAAAATCTCTGAACCACTGACGACTGCCTCAACGTTCTGTTCTCGGTGCAAGAACTGGATGCCGCTCTTTCAGCCTCCTGCTGTTCTTCTGCTCGAGGACCTGACGGTGTACGGTATTGCGTACTGCGAAACCTTGGCAGTGAAGGTCGGAAAACTCTCTTATCATGGTTGAATGCAAGGTGGATCTCCAGCTCTGTCACCAACCAGTGAAAATGCAGTCAGGTGGTTGTTCTGCTGAAGTCAGGAAAATCCCCCTTGGAACTTTCCTCATACAGACCCATCGCATTGGAAAGCTGCATCGGAAAGGTTATGGAGAAAATGGTGCTGGCCCGACTCGAATGGGTTCTCGAGAAAAACAACATTTAACCGGATGTCATGATAGGATTCCGAAAAGGACGATCCTCTATAGACAGTGTCGTCGATCTGGTGTCTTCAGTGGAGCAAGAAAGAAACCGTCGCCAATTCGCGGGACATCAAAGGCGCCTATTGACATTTTGACATCAAAGGCGCCTATGACAACGTGCTCCACAATGCGATTATGGATGCTCTAGAATTTGTGGGTGCAGGCGGTCGACTCTATGAGTGGATTTCCAGTTACCTTGCAGGTCGCACAATCTTCATATCCACGTCTGCCGGTGAAACAGGACGCCACCAGGTTAATCGCGGTGTTCTACGAGGAGGAGTACTGAGCCTCACCCTCTTCAATATTGCCCTATTCGTCTCGTGGACGAAATGCCTGAAGTCACCAAAGTCACTATGTACGCTGACGATATCTGCATCTGGACTTCTGGTGTAACTCGACCGCAGCTGCGAGCCCGTTTACAGCGAGCCGCAACAACGACGTCTCGGTACGTATGCCATCAAGGTCTGAGTTTGGCGCCAGAAAAATGCACCGTTATTGCATTCCCCAGAAAGTCGATGCTCCGGTATCCTATCATTATTGAGGGGACACTAATGCCTTACGTCACGCACCACAGATTTTTGGGAGCGACTGTAGACCGTGGTATGTCGTGGACGAAACACGTACCCTTGTTGAAGACTAAACTTGCAAGCATTGTACATGTTCTTCGCTTCGTGGCGGGGATTAGATGGGGTCCATCTGAGAGCGCTCTTCTGCAGTTGTACCGGAGCCTGTTTTTAGGCATCTTCGTTACAGCCTGCCAGCCATTTCAAACCTTCGAACTTCTTCCCGGCGCACATTGGAGGGTTTGCAAGCACAAGCCCTCAGAACATGCCTGGGACTACCACGATGTACCTCTACTGTGGGCACGATCGCCGAGGCACGTGTTTTTCCAATGGATGTACTTCTTTTGGGCGAACCCCTTCGAGTCTACCTTAGATGTTTCACGAGGCATGAACACCACACATTATCGGCTCTTCCAACTACGTGTTCGAGAAGTAGATTTGAGGGCAGCCATTTTGCAACGCCAACATTGGATCCCATCAGGTTTCGCCACCAATGGTGGTTTCCCATAATTATTTTAGTGGGTATTATCAAAACCATCAATCCACCTTTCCATCCCGGGAATTGGGAAGAAGTCTTCTTTGCCATCAATAGCCGTCAAACAGTTGACTCTAGCGTTGTTGACAGACAAGTACGCCGCAACTGTGCATGTATATACTGATGGCTCTACGACTGGATCCCGGTCTACCGCGGCTGTGGTAATTCCAAGCCCATGCGTTACCCGAGGATTCGCTTTAAACCACAAGACAGCTTCTACTGCCACTGAGTTGGTTGCCATACGGGAGGCGATTCGTTTAGTCTGCCGTGAATCACCTCAAGCTTGGACCCTGTTTTGTAATTCCAAGCCAGCACTCCAGGTCCTCAACGGATTTTTGAGGCAAGGCCCTTATTATGCCCTTGCTGCCGAAGTACTCGAATTATGCTCATTGGCACTGCTAAAAGGACATGTCCTCACCATTCAGTGCCTACCAGGCCATTGCGGGCTAGCCGGTAACGACTGGGCGGGCCACGACGCAAAAAGGTTTCCGCAAATGCATATGTTGTACGCCTGCCCTTCGCAAGAATGGACACGACCGCCCTTCTGTCTACTATGCTCCGCCACGCCTCGGTGAATCACTGGCCCCACCCTGACAAGCGTCATCGAAGACTACACCGTCTGGACCCCGACTGCAAGTTTCGGTTACCTCCTTAGCTACGGCTTCACGTAGCCTTTACCAGTCGCTACAAGCACCTCATTGGCTTTACGAGTGACCCCGACTGGGAGGCATGCCATGTACCAGAGACTATCTCGCATGTTCTCTGCCACTGCCCACGCTATGCGCATCCTCGAGTACAATTAGCGAGAACATTGGCCCGTTTGGACTGTCGTGTGGTGTCGGAGGAATTGCTGCTGGGCCCTTGGCCAGACGAGAAGCGTTGCCACACGGCATTTAAAGCTGTGCTGACGTTTCTGCGCAGCAGCGGCTTCTCAGAGATATTGTAATTGAGGCCCTACCAGCTTAACTTTAACACATGCACAGTATCGGTATAGGAATCTTCTATATATAGCCATTTATTTATTTCTCCGCCGTCTTCATCTCTCTCATCCTCTATCCACGCTCTTTCCTCCTCTTTCCCTCCAGACGCAGAATAGCTGGCCAGATATACTACCATCAGGCCGAGCTTTCTGTGATTTTCATTTTAATAAATCTCCTCTCCTCTCTAAAAACTCTTCTTCTAACATGATATGACTGATTTCTTGGTTTCGCTGCTTTCAGTTTCGTCATTTGCTTGCGCAATAGTTTTTCGTGTTCTTTTGTAAACAGTTAGTATTTAATTCAAATAATGATATTTTGCTGTTGGAATGCCTTTCTATGTAGATAGCCTAATATTTTAGTAACCTCTTTATGTAAACCATGCACTACAAGTTTTTGCTTTTTCGTTTTCTTCGCTAATGTTTTATTTTACTTGTTTTCGCTTCCACTGCTGCTTCTGCAACCTTTTTTGTGCACTTCACGATCGAGGGTCCCAGTGCATTAGCTGACTTCGGGATACTTGTCTCTAAACTTTCTTTGTAAGCGTTTACTTGTGATGAATAAACTTCAACTTGAGTTTACTTGAAAAGAACAACGGCTGCAAAAGCACTCTAACTGCTTATGTGTATTCGAGTTAAAGGGTCAATGAGACTTTCTTCATAAGCGGTTCCTAAATATACTGTGTCGTACTAACAATATAGACAGCGGAGCGGTTTATGGCGGGCGAATCCCTCTGTTTGACCAGAAAACCTCGACGTAAGAGTGAAAGTGGTGAGGAAGCAAGAAGTCTATGAGCAGGCATTTTGAGTACATGCGTCAAGGCAAAAAATTGTGGTTAATAATTTCCCGGAAATCCAACGCAGCACCTTTACGCCATAAAACCGGCAAAGAAACCATTGCACCTTCCAAACGCCCGATGGGTACGGGGGTTAGCAGTAGCGGTGAACAATACAATGAGCAGTAAATCGTAAAAAACACGATTGCCGCGTTCGGAATCAAACCTGGATAACTCGAGTTATCAAACGGCGTCTATCCGATTCACTTATAATCAAATTCCGGGCACAGAGAACCTCATTTCGATTCGTAGCACGGGTGTTTGCTTTGAACTTGGCCACGGGTACGAGATTTTGCTAATGCGGCACACTTTGGAAGAGATGAGAAAGCCTGCAGGTAAAACGATCTGGGCCTGAAAACATTATGCACAACTTTCAGAGGCAAGCCCGGAAAAAAAATGGGCGGTGCAACAGCCAGGTATTCGACAAAGGGGGGAAGAAGGCGGGGGCGCCATATCCACTCTTTCTCCAGCCTTGCTGCCTTCAAGCTGCAGCAATTTTATTAATTTTTCATCAGCGTTAAAAACTCATTCGTGATAAAAATGAAAGCAGATAAAGTACACCTACAACTTTTATGATTAGACAATGCAACTTTATGCGCTCTTGGAAATATTTGCGGCGAACCAAAAGCACCAACAAAAAAATTCATTTTTATTTTGTACTGATCCTCGACTTCTCTTTTACCTCCTCATATGCATTATAGCGTGCGATATCTCTACAATTGGTTGATAATTGGCGGCTCCAGAGCTGCTTGGGATATATCTAGCGTCAACGCAGAATGATTTCCGCTCTCTATTGTGTTTGTGCTTGGGGAAGCATTGCATTTGTGATGACAAAAATAATGTGTGCTAATAAGGGCACAGTGATTCAATAAACAGGCCTGTATTGTGATGTAGCCAGAAGTTTCCCTAAGAAATAAACTGTACGGAAGCGAACTTGTGCTCTGCAACAAAAGTACCGAACATGCTAACTTGTAATCAGCAGTCAACAAGTTGACTTGAAGAGGACGTGGTTGTTGAACTGAATGTCGTAGCATTTCCTCTGTACGCAGTTTCGCCAATGCTTCTCGCTTCAATAAACGTCCAATGTACGCCGTGTTTGAAACACCAGGGACGATAACTTTAGGAAACCACTTGGTGCTAACGACGGAAAATGTAACTTTTATCATCTTTCTTGGCAAACGTTTTTCTTAACGACCTTTTTCTGGGTGTAAGAAGAAAAAAATTCTAGTGCGTATCAAATACGAATCAGAACTATGGTAAAACGAAGTTATCCTGATTCCATCTTTTTAACGTACCATACAATTTAAATAGTATTATCCAAACAGAAGACAAATTAAGTGTCAGCGTTTTCGGGACAGCAGTATATAAAAGTAACCTAAATGAAGTATTACCGGCGTTTTCCTCTTAAACCAGGTTATGCGCATGACCATGCAGCGTTATATTTGGTCTTTTGTTTTACAGTATGGCTGCGGGAAGCACGGGGTATCCTGCATAGGTACGATGTATTTTGGCTCACGCTGTTTTGTGTAATTCTCCCCTTTCATCGTACGGCCCAATCTTTGTGTATACCTTCCAAACTGGCCAATCTGTGGACATGACCGAAACGCGATGGTTTGCCCTGTGCTAACTCCAAAAGGTTCCCGCTCTGCGCCTGGTGTAACGCAGATGTACGCGCTCTGATTGCCAAGATTGGGCCGGATCACGCACCGGAAACAAAATGCTGTTTGTTCAGGCGAGGAAACGGTGATGAAATATACCCGTGAAGGAGAATGGCCCCATATTTTACGCCACAATGAAATTTCAAAGACTACGGGGGTGCGGCTGTGGTGGAGGAAGAAGTGGTGTCAACGAGGCACGGGCAGAGAGCGAGTGAGACCGAGCCAGGAGACAAGGCGAATCGAACATTGCACGGTACTGTCAGAACTTGCGTAAGGCGTCCGGTCAACGTGCTACAGCGAGACAAGGCCCTGGCCAGCCTCCGCCACGGTTTCCAGCGTCGCCGCTGAGGCCCGGGGCATCGTCGACAGGGTGGACTACCATCTACCTGGCTACGGCGTGCCGAAAGGCACATGACCGGGCCCGAGGCCGGATCGAGCCTTCAACTGTTTCGGCTAAGATTCTTTCCGGCGTCGCCACCTGTGTAGTCAAACTCGACGACGCAAGGACGGCTACTAGGGCGACGTCGGCACCCGCGTCCTCATACGCCGACCGTGAGGAGGTCCTTTTCTCGGGACGCTTACGCAGGGATAGTCGCGGACCTTGCAATTGTGGGCAGTGGAGCGGGGCAGTGGGGTTGTTTCCTTGAGCTGAGTGACTAGTGTAACGTTTCGTGTATAATCTTTTGTCGTTGCTTTAAAAGCACTGTCCTGTGACGTCTGTAATTATTATATCTTCTTCTCTTTCCAACCAAGAGCATTCCTTTCGTTTTGCGTGATCCGGCCGATTCTTTGCAAAAAGTGGCTAGCGTGCAAGGACCGTATCATTTATATCTGCGGAAATGGTTCAATGCTGTGTGGAACGAGTGATTTGACATTTGGAAGATGGATTTGGATACGTTAATGGCGATAGTTTTACAGCTAGGACTGGCGGGACCCGAACTTCGGCAGTGGATTGAAAACAAGCGTGCGGAGGAGAGGGCTGACAGCGCAGCCGAAAGAGAGGCCCTTAGTTAAGCAGCGGAAAGGGAAAAGGAAGCCGACGAAAGAGAGTTGGCATACCTCCAACCTATGCTGCGCATCCAGGAAGGGGCGCAAAACAATCCAGTACTTACTGGAGAGAGTAGCACTGGCCCCAACGCGCTTGTGATCAATTCACAAAAGTAGCTACGCTTGCTCAATGAGAGGCGTGATTATTTGCACGCCTATCTTCGAAGGTTCGAGCGCGTGGCAACGGGTCAGGGTTTTCACCATTACAAACGGGCTGTTGCCATTAGTATGTCCTGGTCTGGGGAGGAACTTTTAGTTATCAGGAGGATGAAGGCAACAGAGTCGTTAGATTATGCGAAAGTCAAGAAGGCTCTGCTGCAACGGTTTAAGTTTACTGCCCAAATTTATCAGAATAAGTTTCGCAAAGCACGAGCTGAGGATGGGAAAACAGGGAGGCAGCTAGCAGCTAGGATGTCCGGTTATTTTGACCACTGGATTGAAATGACAGGTATACCGAAAACATTTGAGGGTCTCTGCCATCACGTTCTTGCGGAGCAGTTTCTCCGCTACTGCCATTCGAAGCTCGTAGTCCTTTAGATTCAACGCTTCTCTTAGTCGACCCTCCGCCGGGCGTCCGCACCTCTCCTCCTGTCCACAACAGCTGTGATAACGCCGCTCTCTATCCCTTCCTCCTCTCCACACCAGCTGTCCAATCACGCACATGCGTGCTGCTCCGCCTGTTCACTCCCTCTGCTCTGCAACTAAACCCGCGCTCCACTCAGTTGCTTCGTCGGTACTTGCCCGTCCGATGACTGGAAATGGACGCCAACGATTCCATCAGAGAACTGGCTGGCACACCTACAACTAGCGCCAGACAGCACACTGCCAAAACCGAGAGCACCTCCGAATACAAGGCTGCACAGAGGCGAGCTGGTGACACCGAACGTAAACGGCAGCGTCCAGCAGCGGATTCCTTGCTTCGAGAACGAGAAGCCGCTTTGAAACGCCAGCGGCGAGTAGCTGATCCAGATGACGTTCGGCAACGTGACAACAGCTCTAAACGCCAGCGTAGAACAGCGGATTCCTCGCTTCGAGAACGAGAAGCCGCAACACGTTGCTCACTACTCAGTAAATAAAGAAGACATTTCTTACGCTACTACACGCGTCTTTACTCTAACAACCAAATAAACCGCTACTACTCCACGGCTTTGCATACCCTCGGGATTCCCATGTGGGAAGGTGGTGCAATTTTTTTAAAGAGCAATATTGCAAAATGCTGGATAACTTGGCAGTATATGCCGACCGGTTTCTGAAGGCGCAAATTTTCTCAAATGTCGGGAAAGGCCCAGATAACGGGGAGGGACCAACGAAGAATGCGCAGGACGCGCAAAAGACGCAACTTTCCAAATGGTTCCTGTGAAACTGGCCGGGACACCGCGCTTCGGACTGCCGCAGCACGGCAAGGGATCCACCGAAATGCAGCGCCTGTGTACGTCTCGGGCACAAAACAGAGGAATGCCGGTCAGACAGTGAAGACCAGTTTGGTGCTTGTGCACTTACCAGGACCTCTCCAAATCATCCGGTGTGCAGCCAGCAGAGCCCTTCCGGAGAAAATGCATATCCTTCTGCCCACGAGAGCAGTCAAGTCGCTGGAAAGAATGCGTTTTGCATTAACGGCATGCCTGTCGTGGAAGACTGTGTTCAAGGGAAACGTGCTATATTCCTTCGCGATACTGGAAGCAATACCGGCATTGTTCGAAGAGATTTGGTTGACGGCGTTTGCTTAACCGGAAGATCAACCTGTGTATCGCCTATAGACGGCTCCGTGAAGCAATTAGCGCAGGTGGGGATTCATTTGGAGAATCCGTACTTTGTAGGTGAAGTAACCGTATCCTGTAGGAAGCGGACGATCTACGATCTTGTCCTCGGGAACCTTCCAGGTGTCCGAGCGGTGGGAAACCCGGATACTCAGTGGAAATGTCCCAATGGACGTTCACTCAACATACCAACCTATATCACCAAGGAGCTTAGCTATCCGAGCAAGAACGTTTTGGTGTCGGCCGTCAAACAGGTGACCCCATCGAACGTCAAGCACTGGAAAGGGCTTGCGGTTCCGACCACCGACACTGAAATTGGACCGCTCCCCTAAGAGCAGTAAAGCGGTCCTTCGCTACGAAGGTGTTTCTGCAAGATTAGGATAACATTCTCACGAGGCAAAGGATTCAGCTACTGTCTCGTCAAACCCAACGACGTCTTATTTCGTCACTTCCACCTGCTAACTAGTAGAAGATTCTAACAGGTCGTTCTGCCCAAATCAAAAAGGAAATCAATCCTTCGATTTGCACATGAAGGCTTCAGTGCAGTTCATCAGGGCATGCGGAAAACCGTCTACCACACCCTAGAGAAGGTTTACTGGCTGGGTTTGCGCAGAGATGTCAAACGCTTCGTCAGGTGATGCGACGGCTACAAGAGAACTTGTACGGCCAGGGTTGGATTACCCCCATGCTTTGCCCCTGATTTTCAGCCACCCTCTCATGGGGTTGCTGTCTGCAAACAAGACATGTGCGATCTCGTGCAAAAGAATGAGCCTTGCCCGGGCAATGGCATGGGTAGCTTGAAAGTACCCCGTCCACGGATATTAGAGAAGATCGGGGAGTTTAAAAGACCTACAACAAAAAAGCACCTGCAGTACTTCCTCAACTTCACTGGGTACTACCGGAAGTTCTTTCCGAATTACGCTTCAATCCCCACGCCCCAAACTTATCTGATGGACACAACCGAGAGAAAAGGGGTTGCCTGGGATGAGTAGCAAAAACCTTCATCGGCCTTTTGCTCTGGGCACCTGACCAAGTGTAATTATTTTTTCTTCAAGAAGAACCGACACATCGGACACTAACCTTGATGCCTCTCGTGTAGGCCACAGCAGAGACAATCTTTTGCAACCAGTCTCAAAGACTCTTACCAAAACAAAATAGCGGGAATAACTTATTTTGACAATACCTACAAGCAGCTTAGTATGTCCACAGTTTTGCATATATTCATGACGTCAGAGGGCACCGGTTTGAACCATAGACGAAGGGTTGCACTCTACCGAAATTAGCTTTAAGTAAAGCCCCAAGCGGTCCGCTCTAATTCCAACAACTGAAAGGTCCGCGAACGTCCCTGTCCGCGAACGTCCGCGAACGTCCCGAACATCCCCGTTCTGTTCCGTAAAACAGAACAGGCTCACGGTCAGTCGTATGTGGACGCGAGTTAACTGCGCCGCCCTCCAATTATTGCTTGCTCAGTTTGGGTTGACTCGTTACCACAGCTTGCGACACCGGAGAGAAGCTCAGCCGGGTCAGTCTAAGGGCTCGACCTCGCCTGGCGCCCTTCAGCACGCCGGAGCGGCCGGTAGACTTTGGGACAGGGCTGCTCGTGCTATCAACGACGCCCAGTACCTTGGTGACGATACCCGGAACAGTAATGGTGGCTGGCGATGGCCTTGCCTCGCTGTGGCACGCAGACCAGGTATTTTACGCAGGTTTCCGGAGTGGCTTGCATCTTTCCGTACGCCTTCGCTCGTGGCAGGCTCAGTCTCTCTCTCTCTTTCTGCCCGTGTCTCGTCCACACTTCCTCTTTTCTATTCCAGCCGCACCCGCTTGGTCTTGGGGTTAATATTCAAAATTTAACTGCGCGAAAGACGGATACAAGAAAGGACACGGACGAGCGCAGTCTCACAACTGAAGTTTCCGTGCAAAAATATGTTCTGTTTTTTCAATTAAACTTCAGTTGTGAGACTGCGCTCGTCCGTGTCCTTTTTGTATCCGTCTTTCGCACAGTTAAATTTCGAAAACATCATGTGAACCTGTGTTTTCCGATACTGTTGTTCTAGCAAGGGAAAAAAGCAAGCTGAAAAGGGAGAGTATAGAGGCCTTTCATATTAACAAACTTGGTAGCGTATGCGTGAGCCATACGTCGGTTGTACTTAGTGATAACGAGTATGCCTATCTGTGCGGAACATGCAAATAAAATAGGCCTAGGCCGGGTGACCGGTTTATTTGGAGCACGTTCGTTTTTTGCTTTTTTTTTGTTTTTTGTTGTTCTTGGAGTGGCCTTGGCTAATCGGTTACCCACAACGTCATATGAAGCTTAATGTGACTGCGCTTATAGATGTTCTGTTTTTAAATAAAACTTCAGTTGTGAGACTGTGCTCGTCCATGTCCTTTCTTGTATCCGTCTTTCGCGCAGTTAAATTTTTAATATAAACCCCTTCCATCTCGCTCAGCTGTGTCTCGTTCCAATTGATATTTGGAGCTTCGTCTGGGCGTAGGTTGTGGGAAATTCCCCTCCATGGGTATGTGCCATCATAATACACGCGGGTTAAGAAAGTTCTGTGGGAAACGGCTATTATATAGTCCAAAGCAGAGTATTAAAACATCCAACACGCACAAAAAACACACACACACACGCACACACACAGAAAAACACGCACAGTCCTCATGAAGTAATTGAGTTCACGAAAAAATGCAAGTCGCTAATGCACGCCAAAAGTAATTAGTCAGATGCGACTGAAATAACCTGCTTCTACATTGTCACTACCTTTGATATAGTAGACAGAGAAGTAATATTATTGCAACGCCAGGCTCTAGCACAAACTCTGGTGTTTACATTCTTCGCTGATTGTAAGTATTGCAAGTTTGGGTCACCAGATTGAATCTCGATCGGTTTGCCGTACAGATACATGTTGAAGTTTTGTACAGCCCAGATGAAAGCTAAGCACTACCGTTCAACGGTGGAATAGCGTGCCTCTCGTGGCACCAGGCTACAGCTAGTATAGACGACAGGGTGTAAAACGTTGTCGCTACAACGTTGCAGAAGAACGCCGCCAAGACTGGTTTTTGAGGCGTCTCTCCTTAGCACGAACGGTTGAGCCAGGTCAGGTGCTTTTAGGATAGGAGCCGACGAAAGTTTCTCCTTCAAGCTGATAAACGCAGCCTTATGAGAATAGCCCCAAGCAACAGCGTTTAATTTTCCTTTCTTCGTCAGGTTGGTTATGGGTTTGGTGAAGGTAGCGTAATCCGGAATAAACTTCCGATAAAAATGTGTCAAGCGGAGGGAGGACTGAAAAACTTCCTTGGTCGTCGGCTGTTTGGGCTCTAAAATTTTGTCCACTTTTCACGAGAGGCCGGACATTGGAGTCCCCGATGCGATGTCCCAGGAATGCTTTGTGGCTTTCCCCGATCTCGCGCTTGCTGGGTATACTAGTAAGGTGCTTGCTGGATCCGTTTAAAAACTTGACGTAGGGAGTTGAGAGGTTCCAGCCGTCTGTCTGTGGCTGTAATCTCGTCGCAAAGTAATGATGGACGTTCGGAAAACATCACAGTATAGCTCGCATGTGGCGTGCAAAGACGGCAGGGACAGTCTTGATACCAATAACCTGTAGCAGAAATGGTAAAGGACAGAGATGCTAGCAACGCAGTTTTCTCCCGGCTTTCCGGACCCATCAGGACTTGAGCCCATTGACCACTATTGGGTCAATGGGCTCAACACATAGCCGTTTTTAATGCAGAGCATTTCAACAACTCATGATGTCACCCGCGTTGACGTCCGTAATCGTAGTCCGCACCCCTCCCCCTACACTATATAAAAGAAAATACTATCCGGCGTCAGGTTTCGATCCCTCGACCGTGCGGGCGGAACGCAATGTACATGGTGCTCTAACCACTGCGCCACAAAGCCGACACGGAATGGGACGCTACGAACGCGCCTTATATTGTTGACTCATTCAAATTACAGCTGACGAGCGCTCTCTCGTCAGCAGTTGCCACAAGTGCAACAACATTAACGTAACGCAAACTACTTAACGTCGTGCGCCCCTGGAAATGCTTTGCATTTGATCGTGCCCCTCGCGAGGGGGATGCTTCGCATTTGATCGCACTTCCACTGCTCTCTGCGCATGCGCCCTGTCGTTATAGCAAGGGAGGCGCGTCGTCTGCTTCCATGACGCCACGGCGCCAAATTGAAACGGGTGGTGAGCGGTGGTGCCGCACGCCGCTCGTCGAAACACGCCGTCGGAAGCGAGAAACGTCGTCGCCACATCTACGATCGAGATAAATAAATGCAAACATAAATCGCCAGAAATTCGCCGCATTTACCTCATCTTGAGAGAAGCGGCGGCCATGTGGACGTGGGGACACGTTCTGGGGTGTGCTGGCTACGCTGAGCTTTTTTTCGTTTGTCGCTGTCGCCCACTCTGTGTGTTGTACCGATTACGTCACTTTTGTCGTGTCGGTTGTCACCGTCACTGCATGGGTTTTAACTCTTTCGCTACCGCGCCTATGAAAATCGATCAATTTGATCGATACTTTTGTTTCCCACAAGACCCAGCAACTAGAAATAAATTACCTAATTCAACCCTCTCGAGCAAACCGCGTTGTGGCAAAAATTATAGCGGGGTCTTGCTACAGTGACTTGCAGCGGCGGCCCTTGAGGGACACAAAAGGGTGATACCCAGGGTACGTGTCTCTGCCGTCACCTCCTGTATTGTGCTCTGCTATTGCGGTGAACGCGAGTGAATTGAGGCATTCTAGGAAAGAAAAGAGTGGAGTGACACCGGCTTTTGATAAGCAGAGAGCAGATATATATGGCAAAAGAGCGTCGTGAAAGGAAGAAACTTCGATCAAGCGGGCGGGAAAAGCGGCTCTCCGGTCATCGCCGTGGGGCTGCTTCCTATGTGTTTCTGCATTCGTCGGTGGCTTAACAGGAGCTTCGATTTCAGGGTACATCTGCCACCTCAACTTCGACTTCTCGCGGTGGGCGCGTTGGCGTAATGCTGCTGCTTGGGACCATCGCAGGTTAACTCTTACTCACGACTACCCGCCTGCTTGCTTCCATCTGTTCAGTAGATGTAAATTAGTGGAAAATCGCCGCTTTATCCGTGACAGGGTCCGTCGTATAAAGCCGACCGTGTGCACCTCAGCGTCATATCATCCATGTTTTTATGCATTGTTTCATGGCTAGTTTGGTGGGACCGCGGTGATCCGTCGTTAGAAGCGGGTCGTCGTAACTGGGGGGTCGTATCAGCGTGGTTTCACTGTATTTTCAGGGCACTGCTGTATATAAAAAAGAACATTCAGACCTTTCTACTCTATGTAAAAGGATGACCAGCCATTTAGCGGTAAGTCCAAAAAGTGCGAGAAACAAAGCGCGTTTGTTTTTAATTTAAAATGAGCGTTATTCTTAGAAAATTGGCTGAATAAAATTTGGAGGGTGCGAGATTTAGTTGGGTTGACTATGTTGGGGCTGACCGTTACCCTTCCACGTCGTAGGCCTCTTACAGTTTGGATAATATACCGACCCAAACCGCTCGACCAGGCATTACAGCTGCCAGGTCGCATTGGGCCTCAGACATCATGTTTTATTTGACTTTAGCCCCAGCACAATGAAAATGTCATCACTGAGGGCATGAAGCTAAAATTGCATGCACGCAGACTCAGTCTTTACCAACACCCACATCTATGCACGCATAAACTGGCAATGACTGATCTACTCCTGTTCGGACGTGAAATACCGTGAAAACATTTCCCTACAAAAGCCAGTCTAGATGGGCAAACAAAACAGGTATGCGTAACAGTTTAAAGATTGCAAGATGCTTTAAAACATTAGGAATTCAATCTACACGACTACACGACGAGGCGGATCGTCGCGGGGTAGCGGCCATGGTGGCATGTTTTCCGGACGCGACTTTCTGTTCTTTTTGTGCCCATTCGCTGATCGTTGCCCGCCGGCTGTCATTCGAATTCCGGTCTTGTACCTACTACGTAAAGACACGCGTCCGCCCACTGCGAGTTCACAGTGCGACTGCAGATTGCGGCGATTATGCCGTTATCAGCTGTTTGCGCGAATTGTGAAAGATGCATGGGTGGTTTTGGATGGAATAAAACTTTCGAAAGAGGCGTTGGCGGTGGCGAGAAGGAGCACACAAGGGAGGCCTACCTCAGCTGATTAAGTGGGATTGAAACGGGAAGGGGGACGGGGGTGTTCGTTATATACAGCCCGCCGTGAAGTCGATTCCCCGGCGTCTTGAAACCTTTTTATGCAGCAGTTTTTTATGGCAGTTAGCCATCTCTGCATTGATATTTTACCTTACCGCAAATAACGTAGCGCGCAAACCACAGAGTAAGCTATTTTTTCTAGGTGTTTCTGGAAACACAATTGTGGACGAAATTGTACAGAAAACGCGTTTTCGTTTTTACTTAAAACACGCCCTAACCACTTAAACGTTTACCAGACCACATGCATACGCACAGTGCGATAATACTAAATGTACATTTTTATTGATTTTAAGTACATAACACTGAGCTATACATACAAGCAGAGTATTGGGGAACTTGGGTGACTACTACTTCAAAAATAAAATACAAGGCACAGTACCCACCCCTCAGCTCTACCAAACGCCCGGATGAACTGCAAAAGATGAGGGAAGTGTTCACAAAAGATGCATTTAAAAGGAGTCAAGATGAACAACTAAGGCAGTTCTTAATACACTGCCTCTATTTCCTCAGCATTACTCTCATATGTCACGACTTTGTACCACCAAATGAAAGATGACAAACGACCATCTGATATAGCAAGCGTGATTAAGGCAATTTACACAAAAAATATAAACAGTTGGTATTGCTATTTCTAACTCATTTGAATTACTTTTGAAGAGTAAAAAATATTGCCGGATAATAACAAACATAGATTTCTGTCTGACCTGATTTGCTTCCACGTCTTGACACGAAGAAGACACCACACATTCCAGAGTTAGATACGAAGAGCAGAAATTCGCGTGATTTAACTTTTTGCTCATCCTCTGGAAAAACATTTTTTACATTCATTCACGCTTTTATGATTACTATTCAAAGCAATAAGGCCGTCTGCATTGGCAACATCTCTCTTTTTATACGTTTCGTTTCCTTTTTGCTCCTGTGGTGGCAAAATCTTGCTTGACACCTTTCTAATGTCAAAGCTTTTTGCTATCGCAATACAAACATTTGTTGCTTTGCTATCCAATTGATGCCTATACACAAGGTAATAATTCAAAAAGTCTTCCTCGTTTATTTAAGTAGTACGTTATAGAGCTTGCAATTCAGTTTAGTTATTTCTGTGTTTACCAGAAACCAGTTGGAAACATTGAGGACTTATAACACGTTACGTTAATAAAAAGTGACATGAGAAAAGTACACTCCTTTACACCACTTGCTGTTGATGCTCCGCAGTACAGTTTTATTTTAAATATTCGTATTTCAAAACTATGCCTTTTATTTCACATTCAGGTGAAAAACGCTCGGAGGCAGAAAACATTCAACCAAAATATTTTTATCTAAAGCACAATGCCTTTGTAAAGTTTTGCCCTAGATTGTTGGATTTCTGTTTAGAAATACATTTTTATATTACCCCCTGTTACTTTTACACCTACATTCCCGTCAACAAACTCTTATTGTAGGACGCTAAAGACAACACTCTTTTGGAATGTTTTTTTTTTCCATTATTTTGAAGCAAAAATACATTCTTTGGGTGTTGCTTCAGCGCCTTAAAATCTTCAACACAGAATCATGATTGGGGTTTACCACGAAAAATGGTATTTTTCTATATTTAAAGCACCACTTCGCAAATGTCCTTTCAGTCGGTTATATCTTCATTAGTGTCTCATTAAGCGGCTGTTACCTAATATGCGCTACATGTTTATTGTGCAGTGCGTTTTTTTATATATTTTTGATTATCCACGTGGTAATTGTTAAGAAATAAATTTCACAAAATAAAATGATAATTTTCTATATGTCCCGAAATCAACTATGTACAACCTTCTTTAGACTCAGTTCCAGCCAGAAGACCATAATATACATCACTTCAAAGCTTCCCAAGACGTTCGGGTAACCCTAAAGGGGCCATGAGGGCAATCTACAAGTTTGTTTTATTCGAAAGATTTCCTGTTATATAATGCTCCTGGCACTTGTCCGGAAGGAAATGATACCGTATTCAGTGAGAAATTATTATAGGGTAAACGTTTCATTCTCCCTCCAGATCGGGCGTTTTTGGGACTTAAGCAATGAAGTCATCAGCGCCTGTATACAAACTAACTTCCACTGCGTGATTCAGCTGCAGCGTTGCTGGCATTCAATCTTCCCAGACAGCGTTACCATCGTCATGCATGGACCGTTGTATGCCGTTGCTTTGTTTTTTTTAATGCGGATCATTTCTTAGGCTCGCGATGTCGCTCGTCGATGTTGTTGGCGCCGTCCACACGCTCACTGCGCGTCGCGTCAAGGCCATGGTGCGCGTCTCTCCCCCGTACCCTCCTCGCTGTTAACCACAGGTGCGGCGGTGCGGGAGGAGCGCTTGTACCCCGTGCGCTCCGTCGCTCTCAACAACACCTGCGGCTGTGCGGGGAGAGCGCGTCTGTGCGCGCATGCGTCGTAGCTACCCGTGCGCTGCGTCGCGCTCAACAGTAACGGCGGCAGGGCGTGTACACATGATAACGGCGTGGTGGGTGCGTGGAAAGTTCGCGCGCTTGTGTACAGAAGTGTGCGCTTGCGCGTCTCTCCCCTGTACTCCTCTCCCTCGAACGCGGGCGGTCGGTATATAAGCGGCGGAGCGCCCGTTCGGAATTCAGACAAGGGCGCCTTTGCTTGGTCTTCGCTTGACTTGACGCTTTTTTTGACGGCACCAAGCAATAAAGACAGACTTTAACTTTACACTCCTTGACTTCGCTTCACCTTCATTCAATAAATAAGAATATTAAAGGCGAAATAAAAATTAAGCATTCCCAAACCATACCCAATTACCCAACATTAAAGCGATACCCCCCCGCCACTCTGCGACGAATTTACTCGAGTTCACCCCGTTGGAAGATGCGGGCGTTTTTTTTACTGTATTCCCCCATGGCTTCTTTTTGTTACTCTAGAAAGTAATCGTTTCATAAAACATGGAATATCGTCGACAAATAGGGTCAAGTAAGACAACGCCACATATGCCGATCGGGCAGTGCGTGCCAGAAAATTCGAAAGTGGCGGAATGCTGTGCAATAAAAGACGCAAAGTGCGCGCCGTAACAACATTAGTACGCATCGGTATTTCTGTGTTTACGTGTTTACGTGTGCTTTGGTAAGTCCCACTGTTTATGCCACCATTCTTATTGCTCTAAATACGATGTGCCCTACATTTAACCGCAACTTGCTTGTTCGGCAAGCTGATAAGCTCTGCCTTATTTGTGTTTGCTTTCGCTGGCCTCCGCCAATCGCAGAGCTGGATGGCAGGACATCATAGGTCCATAGGCCATAGGCCATTCCATTTTTCCATCATAGGCCATTCCATTTTTTTCTTAATTATAAGGCCTATTTGAGCGATGTGTGCGTTTAAAGTGGTGTCAGTATTATTCCAATGAGGCAATTTTTCGAATGAACCAAACTTGTATTTATTTTCTTTTCATGGTTCCTTTAAACACCTTTTTCCGAAAAAAAGTGGCTGAATAAACACAATAATAAAAACCAGTGACGCCTAATACCGTCTGCATATACATAGACCACTTCAATAAAGCGTGGAAAGTAACATACATGGTACACCATGACTGAATATTCCAGAGAAATTCAAATTCCACTGGTCTTCTGCAGGTTGCACGCGTACGCATTTGCCAGCGGATTATGTAAAGGTGATGTTGAATTGTTTACACGAAAAGCAAATTTACTGCCTGCCGATCTCATGTATCAGATGTTTCCTAATTACCAAAGTTTCAAAAAAGTCATTCCCAACTGTTACAAGTTCACCAATCGTGAGAAAATTAAGTAAATACCATGCGTGTTCAGAGCAGCAAGCCAAACATGTTTCAAATAAGAAAGTATACCGCAGTTTAAAAATCTACTAAGTAAAGTACACTTGAACAAAGTGACCCCAGAAGCCAACGAAAGTGTGGCCCAAAACCTGCCCGCCTATGGCCGCTTTCTGGCACGTCCGGCCAGCATCCAGGCTCTAGCAGGCACTGGTTATACCATGAGCGGCCAACACCCGGCAACCAGCGCTTCGGTATTTCTCTGGCCCCCCGTGTTCAGACGCAAAACGGCAGCTACCCGGCTGCGAGATATTAAGTTCACTTTTGGCTGCCGATGTTGAGAAAGAGAACGGCAAAGAATGAGTTTAGGGGTTTCGTTTTTCCTTCGGGAAGCGGTGTTCAGCCGAAGCACTGCAAGCGACCGTCCACAGAATATCCGTATTCTTGTGGGAGTCGGTGCTCAAAAGGAGACCGGCCGGAGTGCGGCTGCCTCCCATTCGCTCTTTCAATGGTGAACCGCGCGTCCGACGGCAGAATATTTGTTTTCTTCTTCCAAACGGTGTTATACAAGATTCCCGCCCCACGCACCCCCCCCCCCCCATTTACATTTTTCAATCGGTTAGCGGTCCTCGGCGGAATTGCGGCAAGCGAACGGCCGATAAGTTTCGGCAACCGGTGTTCAAGAGGAGACCAGCGTTCGTATGGTCGCAGGTTATACGTCATTCTTTCGGTAAGCGGCGTACAGCGGAAAAACGGCACGGGTCTGGGCACCGAGAAATCATGCACAGACGTGTTGGGAAGGACAGCCGCCGGTGTAGGACCTGTTTTTCCCTGGGTGAAGGAAGAGCGGTTAGGGAGCCGAATGACTCGGACGCGTTTTTTATCCGGTCAGTATATCTACGTTTTAAATGAACGAACTTCGTTTGTCAAACAGTAATGAGTGGTTTGGGTGAACGGGCAAGGTACAAGGACTCACTTGACATTGTCAGGGAACCTTTTAGGCCATCGGAAGGCCATTTATTGCACAAGAAGGGTGCGCCACACCCATGGCTGAGCTAAGCTTCGCCAGTCATAGCCGCTAGCACGCCTCGCCCGCCGGCTTCATCGACGCATCAGCTCTAGGCTATTCGCCCCCTCAAGAAATGGAGACCATTAGAGACATCAACCCGGCAGAGATGTTCGACCCGAAGTGATGGTGGTTCACCAAAAAGGGCTTCGAGCAAGCGGCCGTCGAGCCACCGGCGGGCGTCAAGCAAAGGGCATCGAGCAAGCAGCCGTCACGCAGGAGCTCAACCGGCGGCATGTCAAGGACTTCCCACCAAAGAAAGCCAAGGGCGCAGAAAAGCGCACGTTTGCGACTTTTCTTCTTCAATAATACTGCGAAAAACAATGTTGCACTATTTTTTTGGGGATAAACGTAGAAGTGGTTCAGCTCGTGCATTGGTAGCCTCTAGTCCATGCCCTGCTTCATGGGTTTTTATGAGTGTTTATTTAGAAACTCGTTGTTGGAACTTTGTGGTTAGAGGAAAAAGAAGTGACATTGAATGATGGCGCTGGGCCTGCACTGCATGTTTGGGGTATGGGCCCGGATCGTGCACTTCGTCTTCGTCTTCTTCATGTTCGGTCATGGAGGTGGACTGAGGGTGGTCAGCGAGACGCTCAATAAAGCCGCCTGTTGTCCTTGAAGGGCGCCGTCTTCTCTTCAAGCGTGGTGCCGAAATCCGTGGGAACGGCGAACCAGCGACGGCCTCCACATCACGGAAGGCGAACGACCGTTTCAAGGACACCCGCAACCGTGCCAGCGAGACCTTCCGAAAACCTTTCACCGGCACCATCATGGATCAGCTGAAAAGCAAGCAGAAGCCACAACGGTCTCTACTAACGAAGGGGATTTGTGAAACCGAGGCGGCCTTGGACCGAGACGGGGTGAGTCTGAAGGACTAGGTCAACTTCCATGACCACGTTAGTGCAACGTCTACCGAGCTGAAGCAGACCGACCGCGAGATCGAGCCTTATTTGAAGGGACAAGAAATGAAGCAAGAATATCTTCGCACCGCAGAGTACAACCGCAAAACCATCACACGTTTGTCTAAGCTAAGCCAACGCATCACTGAGTTGAGAGCCTCAGCCGCTGTGTTTTCGGCCGCCTCAACAGAACCAGTTCCGCCACGTGGGGCCAGTCACGGTATCAAGCTTCCACGCATCGACGTACCGAAATTTGATGGCCGTCCGCGCAACTGGAACCCGTTTTGGGAGCAATTTGAGCCCACTGTCCCCAACAATCCGACGCTTACCGACAGCGACAAGTTCGCGTACCTCAGGTCGTCGCTTGTAGGAACCGCATCGGCTGCCATTGCAGGCCTTACTGCAACGTCTCGGTGTTACAAAGACGCAAGAAACATACTTGTCGACAAATTTGCGAAGTCCGACATGATCGTGCAAGATCACATCGAGAACCTTATTGATCAGCTGCCCGTCCGCTCATCAGAGGACGTCCATGGTCGGTGCCGTCTCTATGACACACTTCAGACACATATCCGTGGACTAAAGGACTTACACGTCGCAGGGGATCCTTTCTCTACTGTGCTCCGCCCCTTGAATGTTCGGATACTTCCAAAAGTCCTCATTTTGGAGTTCAATCGTCGCTCGGCCGAACAGGACAACGCAGCTTCTTCTGGTGATGCAACTGCTTCCAACCCTGTGAGTTTGGCTCCTCTGCTTGATTTCCTCAAAGCAGAGGTATAGTCGTTAGAACGCATGGATGGTTGCTTCCGTGCGAACGAACCAAAACGTCCGGGTCGTAGCGAAGGACCTCAGAATTTGCAGAATAGTTTTCTTCCTTCCACTACCCGAGAATTCGCATCAGTGACATCCGGAAGTCGCTAAACCTTTCCTTGTTTCTTCTGCAAATCGAAGGATCACTGTACCGACAGTTGCGACGCTCCCATTACAGTTCGGGACAAAAAGGTAACGCTTGAGCAAGATGGTCGATGTTTCCTCTGCACAGCCCGGAATCATATGGCGAGAACCTGCAGGAAAAAGGTCAACTGCACCAAATGCCACCGCCAGCATGCTGTGACAATATGCGAGCCCGACGTAACTTCTAGTTCAAGGCATCAAAGACCGCAGGCTACTCCCGTTCAACTAAAAGCAGCCGCATCCCCAACCGTCACCACAAGGAAAATAATTTACTTACAAACTGCCGTGGTATACGCATCTTAACAGATGAAAGAAGTTATGGCACGAATCCTATTCGACGGGGGCAGCCAACGTACCTTTGTTACGGCTGGGTTAGCCAGAAGATTAGCCTGCCCCAAAGCTGACCGTGAATAGCTTTCCGTGGGTTTCTTCGGCGGAAACGACAAACCGGAGACGTTCCGTACAGTTGAGATTGCGCTACGTGGAATCACCGAAGGTCCTCGTTTTAAGATCGACGCCCTTGTTACAAAAGAAATCTGTGCCCGGCCTATTCCTGTACCTACCGAAAATGCCTTGAAAGAGATACGCGAATGTGGTTGCATTCTAGCAGCAATGGATTTACACACCGGCAATGCGGTTTCATATGAAATCGATATCCTCATCGGCACTGAGCATTATTGAGACTTCATCACAGCCCGAACAGAGACCTTGAGAAATGGCCTGAAAGCCGTCGAGACAGTTTTTGGGTGGACTCTACACGGACCTACTTCTGAGTCAACAACCGCAGCCCTTTGTTCACAAATTATTGTGCTCAAATCTCATGCGGGCACCGCCGAACGTTTCCTAAAACGCTTCTGGGACCTCGAAACCATCGGTATTCGCTCAGAGGTGTGTGAGGAACCGCAACACGAGACCACACTGGCTCAGTTCAACAATTCTATAGGAAAAATCGATGGTCGGTATGAAGTACGACTTCCCTGCAAGCCATCAGTCGAGCTGGACAATAACAAGGCGAGCGCTGAAGGACGGCTGACTCAGCTTGTTCGAAGACTTGAACAAAATCCCGACCTCGTGTGTGCGTATCACACAACAATCTCGAAATACTCCAACGAGGACATGGCGGTGGCTATGGGCAGCACTGATGGCCCAGTTTATTACATGCCGCACCATGCAGTCATCAGGGAGGAGCGGACGACAAAAACTCGCGTTGTGTTTGACGCATCGGCGCAAGCACGTGGTCATGCATCTCTAAACGAAACCATCCACAGCGGTCCCAACCTGAATGCAGACCTAATAGGTATGCTACTGAAGTTTTTGCACTCACCGTATAGCATTGGTGGCAGACATAGAAAAGGCTTTTTTGGAAATTCGCCTTGCACAAATGTGACAGAGACGCTCTGCGTTACCTCTGGTTCGAGAGAGCGGCTGTTCCAAACCAACCCCTTCCAAGAGTAATAGAGTGGACAATGAAACAGGTGCCCTTTGGTACAACTTCTACTCCGTTCCTACTTGCCGCCACAATTAACTACCACCTCCACAAAATGTCATCGCAGTTTCCAGACACTGTTGCTCGGTTAGAAGGCTGCATTTACGTGGATGACATTTTAACAGGAGCCGAAACAATTTCCGAGGCACTAAAACCGCTTCAATGAAATTGCACAAGTGGGCATCAAATAACAAAACCGCCTCCTAAAAGCTTCGACTAAAGCAAACCTGCAAAGAAATTCTTCTCGGACAAGCTTTCGGCCTAATCAAGGTTCTCGGCTTGGTTTGACATGCAGACACTGACGAACTGACCTTTTCCCCTGAAAGCGTGAGCGATTTCGTCCAGCGTCGGAACGACACCAAGTGGTTCGTGCTACAAGCTACAAGCAGGCTGTATGACCCGCTGGGATTTCTGGCACCTTTCACTATCAGAGCCAAACTTTGTTTTCAACGAATTTGGAAATTGAAAACAGATTGGGACGCAGCGGTACCACGAGGAATATTGTCAGAGTGGCAGAATTGGTGCAACGAGCTTCCCGCGTAGAGCACAATCGTGGTTCCACGGTTTTACCCACACAATCTTTTACCAGGAAGCACAAGAGGAGCTCTTCATATATTCGCAGACGCTAGCCCCCTTTCTTATGGAGCCGAAGCGTATTTGTGTACTTTCGACCAGCAGGATGAGTCGTTCGCAACACTCCTGCTCAGCATGTCTCAGATCGCTCCTATCAAGGAGATAAGCCTGGCGAGATTGGAGCTGTTGGCTTGTCTCGTGTGAGCACGACTGTATTCATTTTTAAAGACTTACCTTCCTGACGCCTTCAGTGACGTACATTTATGGACTGACTTCATGATTGCGTTTCACTGTGTAAAGGGAGATGTAAACGAATAGAAACAATTCGTGCGAAACCGAGCCACCGAAATCTACGCCAAGACAAAAACAGAATGGTGGAAACTTTGCCCTGGAAAGGAAAACCCGGCCGATATGGTGACGAGAGGCATCACGTCACAACACCTAATTTTATTGGACTTATGGTGGCATGGACCCCAGTGGTTAAAGGTAACGAAGAGTGGCAGCCACAACCAATGCGCGATACAGACTTCACAGCCGAAGCGAAGAGGGAAGCGGTTTTCAACAATGTACCAGAAGTGCTCGTGCCTACATCTCAGACACACCCGCCGGTCATCGACATAGCACGTTTCAGCTCCATCGTTTGTTTAATCCGAACGACGGTGTGGACTCTGCGCTTTCGCGACAAGCTGCGCCACAAGAGGGTGTTGAAAGGACCCCTTACTCCAAAGAGATCGATAACGCGGAAAAGCTCTGGCTTCGAACCGTTCAAGAAGTGCGTTCTTAGGAAAACTAATAAACCCCGCCCTGCCAATTTTGTGGGCGCCAGGTTGTCGGAACTTTGTTGTTAGCAGAAAAAGAAGTAACATTGAATGGTGGCGCTGGGCCTGCACTGCATGCTTGGGGTATGGGCCCGGCTCATGCACTTCCTCTTCGTCTTCTTCATGTTTGGTCATACAGGTGGACTGAGGGTGGTCTGCGAGACGCTCAATAAAGCCGCCTGTTGTCCTTGAAGGGCGCCGTGTTCTTGTCACACGTGTTAGTTTAAATATGCCATAACAAAAGAGCCTTGTGAATGACGAAGCCTGGATGGTAATTTAGTTGCGGTGTTTGGAGGTGAGCTTAACTACACTTCATAAATGACTCATTTGTTTAAACATAATCGCCAGCATCCCAGCAAACACGGATTTTGTCGGGTTTTAAGTGCGAATGCACTTTATAAGCGACCCCGAACCTTCCGCCGTCCGCACAGCAACAGCTGCGGGTGCGCGCGCTTTTCGTCTTCCTTAGCAACGTTGGGAGATGGGCGCGCGCTGCCTGGCCGCTGACATGGCACATACCCACGTGGGAGATTGGCCAGGAATAAGTGGGAATGCACTTCTTAAGCGAGCCTGAATCGTCGCGCTCGCATAGCGCCTCCTCTCCCCCCTCGCCTACTCTCCTAAAGCCCCTTTACTACTCTCCAGCTCGCAACACCCTCTCTCGGCGCGCCAGCCAGGCCACTACACTATATAAAAAAAAACAGCATCCGGTGCCAGGTTTCGATCTGCGGACTTTGCGGCCGCAGCGCGACGCTCTACCGACTAAGCCACGGACGCGACGTTGATATCAGTGTTAGTAACGCGCCTTATATCTTTAACGCATTCAAACTACGTCGTCAGCGGCGTGCGTTGGCGACTCAGCGGCGTTATAGCGGCTTGATAACTGCGTGGTGTACACGTGATACTACAAACCCGCTAGTTCTGCATTCTCTCACGTGACTGCGCCTCCTCTCCCTTCACTCCGGTAGGCGCTTCGCAGCTGCGGTGCGCTGCGGTGCGGTGCGCTCCTCCTCTCGAACATACACGTTAATTCACCAAGATCTCCGCAGAGGGACAAACGAGGCGTGTTAAGCCGAACGTGATCAAGAGGGGGTGGTAATGTAACTAGCGAGCAAAATGCCACCCAACTTCTACAAACGCCCCCTCATAGCATCACCCCGTGCTTCGCACTTCCTCTTACTCCCCTTCGGGGAAATGCGGGAGAATTTTTTTCTTGGTCAACGCAGCTTGTTGAGTTCATGCACGATTTGGCTCTAGCAATAGATAAGCTGAAAGTGATTGACTGTAATTTCGTGTTCCGCACAAAAACATTTGTAGGTGTTCTATTTCAGCTTCGTGTTTTTACATTGCCGGCTATTAACTGAATGAAGTGGTTATTGCATGGATAGCCTAGCATATCTGTCTATGACAGCAGTGGGTCGCTCTCAATGGTGTTTTGTGCGGATATGTTTCCGTGACCTCAGGAATTTCCAAACGGTCAGCTGCGGGCCCTTTTTTGTTTCTGTTATACATAAATGTCATTACTATTGGCCTTAAATTTTTATTCAAGATGTTCGCGAATGACTGTGTTGTTTACAGGACTATAGCGGATGAGCGTGATTTCGAATACCTGCAGCATTATTCTAATTCAATAACATCCTGGTATGCTAATTCAGAAAAGTGGTTGAATTTAAAAAGTGTGATAACGTCACATATACAAGAAAACCTTCATTCCAATTGAATACGTATACCGTAAATAACACTGATTTAAGAACGGCCTGAGAATATAAATAATTCGGAGTTTATTTACCGAGAGGTTAGAGGTTAAATAGGCCCGTTCACAACACAAAAGTTACGGCTGCACGTGTTTTTGGCTTTGTAAGATAAAATTTCCCCGACCCTGCATCTACCTTAAAAGAACTACCATCTTTTACTCAAGTGTTCCCAATGCTGGACTACGTATGTGTTTTCTGGGATCCCTACACCAAAGTTGTTGTTGATGCGCTCGAAAACATACAGAATAGGGCAGTGATATTCGTATTAGGTAACTGGGACTGGCAACTTAGCGTAAGGGAAAGTAAAAGCAAACTTGAATGAAAAGACAAGAAAGATCAAAGACGAAACGTCAGGTTGAATTTTTTTGTAATATCTATCATTCAAAAACTGGAATTGAAGGTCTGAAATATAACGATGCGTCATTCTACATATCCCAAAGTGGGACCGCTAGCTTAAAGCAAATTATTACCTTTCCTTTAAAGATGACGCCTTGCGCGAATACTTTTATCTGAGATAAATACGAGAGTGCGAATTTGTTCCACGTATGATTGTACCAACTGTGTATAATGAGGATATTCACGCCCTTTGTGGACGTATTTTATTATTGGGTCTCATATTTGAGGCTTAGTGTTATGCATCTCCCTGCTGCAATGCTTGCAAAGGCAATCAGGTATCAAATAAAAAAAAAATATATACATAAACAAATAAATAAATAAAAAAACACACGAACAAACAAATAAATAAATAAATAGTAAATAAATAACCACATAAATAAAAAATAAATAAATAAATGAATAAATAAATTAACAAACTTGCGGAGCCGCAAGTTCACCTAAAACGGGTTGAGAACCTTACGCATTAGAACTTGACCAATGAAATATTTATTGTTTTATTCGTTGCAGTATGCACGTTTTGCTGTATGATTACTACCATTGCTATGTTATTGGTTTTAATTAAATTATGAAAATATAGTATTACGCCGTTTCTTGCGTAAACACAGAGGGATACAACTGCAGCCACCTCAATCAAGGCATCAATCGCAGGCGTCTAGAATTTTTTTACCGTAGTACGACATTAGAGGAAGATTAAGTTCTTTTGGGCTTTTAAGTGGTGTGCACATAACTGATAAATACAACGTAAAAATAGATTGAAAATGAAAGCAGTTGTTCGATCTCTCCTAGGATCAGCCCTGTAAAACATTATCAGAAAAGTTCATCGAATAGAAAATTGCTTTGCAAGAAAAATGGGCAAATACTGAATGTGCTTTTTGTGTGAAGGACTTTATATTGAATGCTGCTCAGTTTTTGTGGATTACCAAACCGCTTCGTAAAGGCATTCGCACCGGTTTTATATACAACGAAACCCCCGCACGGGGCACCTTGAGCAATCTTGGTGACGGTGTTGGCGACACCGCGGACCCCGAGCCCCCATACATAAGCTGGATCCAACCGTGGTGATGTATTTTAAGGTGAAAAGTAGAAACCTCAAACGGTGGCCGTCGGAGCCCAGGTCAAGCTCGGGCGGATGGGCTCCCTGTCTGTCTACCAGGCAGGCAGCTCCGGGACCTCTTTGGCTACCAGGGTAAGGCCAAAGAAGAAAGTACCCCGTCTCCCTGCTTTTATACTATGCCCTATGGTAATTACCACCCCCCCCCCGCCAAACGTGATCGGTCCCTGAAAAGGGGCCGCACCGAAGTATATTTTCCTTCATTGCCATCTTCGACTTTCCTGAACCAGATCATTACTCTCGATTTTTCGTCATGAAGTACCTCAATCCAACCCACCGTCTTGCATCTCAGTCAGTCTTCTTGATCGCAAAATATCTTGAAGCCATCATAGGAAAATCATATAAGTGCAAAAAACAAAGGTCTGGTGAACTACTAATCGAGGTAAATGACAAGAAGCAGTCCACGAAGCTTCTAGCTCAGGCTAGACTGGCTGATCTAGACATCAGGGTCACACCCCATCGGAGCCTCAACAGCTCGCAAGGTGTGATATCCGAGACGGATCTCTTGAACGAAACAGATGCGGATCTCCTTGCCGGCTTGAACGATCAGGGCGTCACGGCCGTGAGACGCATCACTATCCGCAGAGACGACAAGGAGATTCCTACCAAACACATTATCTTGACTTTCTACCGCGGATTTCTTCGACAACACATAAATGCAGGTTTTATCCGTTGCTCCATCCGTCCCTACATCCCGAACCCGCGCCGCTGTTTTAAGTGCCAGCGGTACGGGCATGGTACAAACTCTTGCCGTGGCCGAACGACGTGTGCAAAATGCGCGTCGCATGACCATCCGAGCGACAACTGTCCATCCGACACCCTCTCTTGTGTAAACTGCGGGGGGGCGCATGCAGCCTACTCCCGCAAGTGCGAAAAATTTCAAACTGAAAAATAGATAGTCAACATCAAGGTAACTGAGAGCATCACCTTCCCAGAGGCGCGAAAGAGGTTCGCCTCTTTCCCCCTGGGGAGGTACACCGACGCAGCTCGCCGGGGGCCGGAGCGGCGTTTGGTTTTCACAAGGACGGAGTTCAGCGAGTCTGACCTGGTCCCTCTCCCGCCCCCCCCCCCCCCCCCTGGGTTGCCTCATGCAGCCCAACCCGACTTCACGCCGCTTGCTGAGGCAGCAGCGGTTGTGGTGCCAACCTCTTCCGTTGGGACCGGTGCCGCTCCCGCCGCTTCCTCCCCGCCCTCCAGTGCGTTGGAGGGCGTAGAGGGGATGGACATCGGGGGCCCCGCATCGGCTCCCACCGTCACCGCACCGCCCGTGCCACTTCTGGCGTCCCCGACGCCCGCGGCGGTGGCGGATCAAACGAAGGGCTCCCGAAGGGGGACCATGTCCGAGGGGCCCGGTTCGACGGGCACCCCCCGGACATCTGATGACGAAATGGATGTCGCGCCGTTCCTGCCTGCAACGCAGCGCAAGGGGCGGCCTCCGACGGCCAAGCCAGTAGAAAGGCCTAAAAAGCCTAATCCAAGAGTAACAGCCCCGAAAGACGACACATGCACACACACGAACACACACACTCCGGTCATTCTTAAATTTAAATATTGGGAACAGAAAATATCATCCAATGGAACTGCAGAGGCCTCCTTAAACATCTTGACGATGTATATAAAATTCTGCATGCCAGTCAGCCAAGTATCATGTGCCTCTAGGAAACCCACCTCATTTCTAAACAAATTTCTTAAATAGGTACATGGTATTCAGAAAGGACAGGGTTGGCTGCACCCACTATTCAGGAGATGTGGCCATTATCGCCCGGAAATCATTAGCATGCCACCCTGTCACTCTGAACACTGTCCTCGAGGCTGTAGCAATCCGAATAATAATATTTAATAGGTTGGTAACGGTATGCTGCATTTACATTCCTCCTGATCATGCTTTTCTGAGCTCTGATTTCGAGGCACTGGTTGACCAGCTGCCCGAACCATACATACTAACAGGCGACCTTAATGCGCACAACTCTCTTTGGGGCTCCTCCATAACGGATGCCCGAGGTCGCCTGATAGAGAAGTTTCTTACATCCTCCGGAGCATGCCTTTTCAACAAAAAACAGCCTACATACCATAACTTAGGACACAATACATACTCGCATCTTGAATTGGCTATTGGTTCCGCAGTTCTCTTTCCATGTCTTGAGTGGGGTGTGGGTACAGACCCATATGGTAGTGACCTTTTCCCCACTTCTTTAACGTATATAGGTATAGGCCCGAGCAGTCCATCTTCCCATAAAAGGTTTAATGAATCACAAGCAAACTGGAGCACATTCACACAAACATCTCAACTACACCACACATCCATAAAACACCTACACGTGGAGGAAGCCACCCAACTCGCCACGGCGCACATCCTCGACGCCGCCGAAAAGTTCATTCCCCAGGCCTCCAGTGCGTCCCGCACCCCAAGGAGGCCCTGGTGGAACGAAGCCTGCAGGCGGGTGCGAGAGGCCCAGAACAAGGCGTGGGGTGTCCTTCGCCGGTACCCCACGTCAGATAACCTCATTTCTTTTAAACGGGCAAAGGCTTTTGGGAAGCGAGTGCGTCGTGAGGCGAAAAGGGAGAGTTGGCGCACCTTCCTCACTTCCATCAACTCATACACTGATTCACACAAAGTCTGGACACGAATACGAAAACTAAAAGGACAACAGACACACAGCCTGCCCCTGGGTAGTACAACAGCGGACACACTGGAAGACCAGGCTAACACACGTGCACACCACTTCGAACACGTGTCCAGTTCAGCACACTACACAAAAATATCATGAAACACAAAACATCTGTGCAGAAGAAGTCACTGCGTGATAGCAACAATTCGCACACTTCTTACAATTCTCCTTTTACAATTTAGGAGTTGAAGGCTGCTTTGACCACATGTAAACCTTCAGCTCCAGGGCCAGAATAGATTACTTACACAATGATACAATTCTTACACCCAGACACACTTGAAACACTCCTACACCTATACAACAAATATGGCTTTCGGGGCACATTCCACGCTCTTGGAAGGAGGCCATTGTAGTGGCTTTCCTAAAGGAAGGGAAGGACTCTTTCACTCCCGCCAGTTATCGTCCCATTGCCCTGACAAGCTGCCTGTGTAAGCTCTTTGAGAAGATGATAAACAGGAGACTCGTGTACTTCTTAGAGTACCATGGTCTTCTCGAGAGCTGCCAGGCAGGATTCAGGGCGGGGCGATCAACTAACGATCAACTCGTTGCATTAGAGTCACATATTAAAGATGCTTTCCTCCACAAGCAGTACTGTATAACAGTATTTTTTTATCTTGAAAAGGTGTACGACACTGCTTGGTGGTACGGCATCCTCAGCGATTTGAAGTCCTTTGGTATGTCGGGTAACATGTGGAACACGCTTGCCAGTTACGTTTCTGAAAGAACGTTTCGCGTGCGAGTTGGAACTGCACTCTAGAGCTCATGTGCAGGAAAACGGTGTGCCGGAAGGAGGAATTTTTAGTTGCACTTTGTTTATTGTAAAAATGAACTCTCTTCGGAAGGCGCTGCCACCAACTATTTCCTGCTCAATCTATGTAGATAACGTGCAATTATCCTTTAAGTCTTGTAACCTATCTGCGAGCGCCAAGTCCAGCTTGGTGTTAACAAGCTAGCTGGCTGGGCAGATAGCAACGGTTTAAAATTTAATCCAGTGAAGTGTACATGTGTTTTGTTTTCGAAAATGCGTGGCATTCGGCCGGATCCAGACATCAAACTCAATGGTGTCTCAATTCCAGTCAGAAATGAACACACGTTTTTAGGTGTAGTCCTTGACCAAAAGCTCTCGTTCATTCCACATATAAAACAACTTAAACATAAGTGCTTAAAGGCTATGACTAGGCTAAAGGTTCTCTCGCACTCTTGATATGGTGCTGACAAACAACTTCTTTTACGTGTTTTTACTAGCCAGTTAGGTTCACGATTGGACTATGGAAGTGTTGTTTATGGGTCAGCAAGTAAGACATCCCTGAAAATGCTGGACCCTGTGTTTCATCTGGGGCTCCGTCTGGCATGTGGCGCTTTCCGGACTAGCCCAGTCGAAAGCCTCTATGTGGAGTGTAATAAGTGGAACCTACAACGTCAGCGAGCATACAGAGATCTCCTTTTTGCTGTTAAAATTTCATCTATGCCACACCATCCTTTTAAATCAGCTTTTTATGATACGTATATGACTGCACTACTCCTAAACCGACCATCGTTCTCTGCGCCCTTCTCTTACAGAGTTAGAGAGGAAGCCTCAGAGCTTGCTGCCTCCTTTTCAGATACCATCGAAAGTTCTGTAACTAATTTCATAGCACCATGGTATCTCCGCCCTGTGTCATGCGACACATCATTCATACATGTAGATAAAAACCGAGCTCCCAGATGTGCAATTATGCAGCACTTCTTGTATTTGCAGCAGAAGTACCAATGTTCTGAATTTTATACGGACGCCTCAAAAACCTCCACCTCGGTGTCCTGCGCGGCGCATGGGCCCCGCCTTACTGTGACTAGAACTCTTAACAGTAATACAAGTATCTTTACGGCAGAGGCTTATGGTGTACTTCTGGTGGTTAATCATATCCTTCAAAGCCACATCCCACAATTCATTATATATACAGATTCTCTCAGTGTTGTGCGGGCGTTGTCGTCAACAAAGTCTTCAAAAAATCGCGTTGAAAATTTAATAGTCCAGGGTATTATGTCTGTGTATGTCCACAAATTTTAACTAGTCCTTTGCTGGGTCCCTGGCCACTGTGGTATAGCCGGGAACGAAGCAGCGGATCGAATGGCTGCTGCTGCTACACTCTCGAATACAGTAGACATAACCTCATTACCCTACACCGACGTGAAACCACACATCAGACAACAACTTCGCAAAACATGGCAAACACAGTGGAGAGAACAAACAGACATCAAGTTACACGTAATAAAACCACACTTGGGACCATACACCACCGACACACGCAATAGATACACTGAAGTCGCCTTGGCTAGATTGCGGAAGAGGGCACACTCATGAAACACACTCGCACCTTCTCACTGGGTCTCCAAGACCTCTGTGCAGCAGGTGCGGAGAGGCCCTATCCGTGATGCACATCCTCATACAATGTAAGGCACTCGACACTACACGACGCAAACACTTCCCTCAACTACACACACGACATATTCCACCACACCCGTCATACTTCTTAGGAGACGAAGCCCTGTTTTCAATCAAACGCGTTTTCGAGTTTCTCACCGACGTAAAATTTTTACATCTCATTTCTTGTCATGCATGTTGACTACCTGGCCCTTTACACCAGTCATCTTCATTACGTTGTGTTTTACTTTGTTTATTTTTACTAAAATGTTCTTTTACTTCCATGTCACTTTCATCTAATCACATTTGTTTGGCGCTCTTTGCCCTTAGTCGGCCTTGCGCCATTAAACTCTAATCGTCATCATTTATAAAACAAAATTAATCAAGCAACTGTTGTAAAAATAGTTGATTTAGTCAGAGTAGGACAGTGCTCAGGAAGATTGTTCTGAATTAAATTGGCTAAAAGCGGCCCTTTCATTGTGAAATTCAACACCCTCTCCGCCCTCCTTTCCTGTTTATTGCAGGTAAGCCGCCCCACAGAAAATATCAGGACAGGAACCATACATCTCTTCCAGCTCTACAAAGAACTGAAAATTTTCTGGATTCGACAGTAAAAAAGGCACAGCAATTAAAGGAACGACGATTTGTGGGCACTGTTTAATTAATGAATTTTTGTGTCACCTGACGCTTATAATTAGGCAAGGATGATATGAAGACTGGACGGCTGGTGGTTTCGCGCGGGCTCACGTTGATGTGGCTGCATTGGACTAAAAATACCAGGTTTGTGCTCCACAGCGTGACTTAGTCTTCTGCTTGCACGATATGCAGTGACCCGCCTCAGTACAGTTAACGTACTGTGGCTGAACTCCAATGCCCGTAGCACTGGAGTATTTCCGGCAGTTTAGTCTGCCTGGGGTCCGACAACCCCATCTCGGCTGTCCTCCGGTGGCCCTATTTCGGCTGTTCACGGGTGGCTTTGAAATGGCCGGAGCCCTACGGCTGGAATCTGGCTGTATGAACGTAAGCGGTGCACTGGCTGACCAACACTGGCTATTGGACAACCATGGGAGTACGGCCACGTATACGGCCAAAAGGCCCAAATTTGGAAACGGGCCGAAAATTGCTTCCGGAAAAAGGCCCGACAGAAAATCACCGGCCAAAGTACACTGATTTGATATAGGCCTAACAGTCCTGTGCTGCCTGGGAACCCTATAAAAACCCCCTTTCCTACTACATACCTAAAAAAACCTCTTCGAAACGCCACCCATACAAAATAACGCAAGAGGAAGAAATCAATACCAGTACCCCTATTCCGTAAGACAAAAAAACTATTCCTTTAGTGTCGTTAGTGATAGCTTAAAAAGGTTGCTCAAGCTAAACTGACAACACATTGAATGGGTTCACTGTGCTTCCACAGTTTGTTACATGGCTGTTTTCAAAAATACTATCTGACCTTTGTTCTCATTGACCCTCACAAATTTTTGTATAGGTACGAGTTCATTTTGGAAGTTTAAACATTCTAGGCGGCGTGGGTAGTTGGAAATGAGGCAGAAGGATACAGCCCTCGCAAAAGGTAAGAAGCGATCAACATGTTGCCCTGTCGACTAAAACCGAGTGAATAAAGGTGCTTACTTGATACACCGCTAGCGCCGCAACGCGTCTTCGTATGCAGTTCTTCGTCCTTATTAAAAGAAGCGTGTTATTTCGTTCAGGATTTCATTCCTGCCATTTTTTTATGGATTTCCGCCCGAAACACATAATTTATCGGTAGACGAATGTTGCTTTTCTGAGCAGTGTCCTTATAATAAGTAATATTAAAAAAAACATTTAGCACCCATCCGCATTGCAAATGGAATTGTGGCAAAAACAAAATAAAAAGAATGCTCCTGTTTCCTTTAGCTTCAGCGCATTGTCGGCATCACTTAACGATATCGGCACTTGTTATCACTTACTTTCACATTATCTGCAAGTTGTTCTGTGTCACCTGTCAAGCGATTTTGTATTTAGCAGTTCTATATTGTGTAAACGTGTACTTCCTCATTCTTAAAAACATGGTTTTGTAGTATACTCTATACAGGTCAAGTGAAAAATGCGAACTTTTGGTCACTTTAGATTACTCTGAAACTTTAAACTACTCCATCCGTAGATGTCTTAAAAAGAAGGAAACAAATAAACCTAAAAAGGCGAGCGCCCAGAAGCCGAGAATGACGTACTTTGTTTCTTCGTTATATCCAAAATATATCTACAGTCACTACAACTTCGTAGCTATCAGAAACAGCAATAAATTACAAAAGGTTGCATTTCTCAGCCGCCCCAGTTCTGTAGGGGTGACTACGTGCACAAACCGTGTCAAACTCTGCTTCTTAGCACATGTTATGTTTTGAGTTTTTCTTTGTATTTTCACAATATTTTTTACATTGTTGAGAGGCATTGTGAAGAGCTGCAAAGCACTGTAAAACAGAAGCGAATATCATGTACATCTTTCCATTTTAGCTTTAGGCATATCGCAACCCCACCCGCCCCCCCCAAAATGATATCAGAGATCTATACCATGGTAAAATAATCGGTAAAAATATTGCGGTGACTGCGACTCACCTTTGGGTACTTGTGACCTTGGTTCCCGAGCGGTACTTATTTTAGGCGCCCGATCATCTTCATTTGTGGAAAGAAATTTTTAAATAAATCAGAAACCTGCCATCGCTTAGGCGATGTAACCGTGGAAGAAAAAGCTGGTATGCGTTCCATACCTTTTTCCCTTATAACAATTTCTTAAAACAACTACAGTTGTTCGAACTCTCCCGTGCCAAAATTCCCTTTCACTGCAACCTCTGCAAATATACACTGGAGTGCATTGTATTTTACTGTTGACAATTATGCTTAGTTTGATTGTGCAGAGTGCCCCGGTCCTCACTACAATGCATAATGCCGTACTGTCATGAAGGTTTGCCGGGTTGGTAAAAACACCGCTACTGCAGGTTTCAGAGATCTGGTGGCCTATTCCATGGTTAGCAACGCCGTAGTAACCTGCAGCTACCTGTGGCAATCTCTTCGCCACCACTTAACGGGGACGTCGGACCTTCTGCCTGACTATCGGATCAGCTATTCGCCCACCAGCGATATCTGCAACATTCTCCAAGCAGTATAAAACGCAGCAAACGCCACGCGATATGTAGAGTGGATTTGGTGGGTATCCTCGAACCACAATGAGTTTGGCTTGACTTCACAATTATTTAGTCCAGGTTACTGAAAAGTTGCATTATGTCAGCTCTATCAAAGAAACTGCTCTTGTTGTCTTATTGGCGTGGTGGCAGCCCCGGTGAGCTTTTGCATTTTGTGTGCTTGAAAATGATGCGTTTATGGCTGAATTTTAACGCCGATATGTAAGACATTCTTCACCCGTTAAACTAGAAAAACAGCTATGAGTGTATTCAAAATACAAGAATCGCCACTGGCGTTTATTGAGGCATTGTAAAACGTAGAGCAGAGGTTTGAAAGGTATACACGGAACTCTCTGCACCTAAATTCTTTACTACAAAATGAGCAACAAGATAGACGATGTTGCGCCTATTGTGAAAATTCCCGGACTTATCAAAACGTTTAGGACCTACAGAGCACATGCCTTACACAACATCAAAGGGTTTGGTATAAATAAGATTGCAGAATAGATCTGGTGTATTTACAGCGGATCAAGAATAAAACAGCGCAACAGCCAGTATAAAACAGCTTATCAGGAGATAATTGTTTATGGCATAGTAGGCATAAAAAGACCTTGCTAATATTTACCGGTGATTTTAACGTAGGAGGCTTTTATTTAAAGAACTTTAAACCAGGCCAAAGTAACAGATAGCTTCACTGTCGGCTAAACCGCGTTTTTCGCTATTTTATCGCAATTATTCCGACAGCCAGATGGTTCTGAAGGTTGGGCTTCTTCTCTGGTCGACTAGATCCTTGAAACTCCCAGAGTTAAATCTCAAATTGAGCGCTTAAAAGTAAATATCTGACCGCACATTAGTACGAATACTGTATTTTTTGCATCTGAGACAGAAACGTAAAAGCTGTAATTCGAAAAAGAAGCGTAAAACACAACCGAGGGGATAATGCTGACATTGTTGTTTGATTACTTAAAAGGATGTGGGCAGTTTCACTACTAATAGGCATGACAGCGTTAGTACTATAGGGGTGAGATCCAAACATTCTATACGAAATTGCAAAAAGCATATCATACTGATCAAAACACAGAAAGCCAAGCGGAAGCACCCTGGATATCGCACAATTTATCCCAAACGCAACAAAAAAGAATTTGCACAAGCGTAATATCACCTCCCATCATTTACCAGCTCTCTCAGAGGTTACGCACTAAATTGAAACTGCCACGAGTAACTGTTTCACTGCTGTAATCCACGTCTTAAGAACATCAAATATTTTGGCGTTACCTGGCTAATTGTGATAAGACTGTGAGTCAAATAGTACCCGAAGTAAGTGTTCTGCATGATGTTCTCGTTACCGACAACTATTACCTACTACTTAGATCACTTCTTGTTCTCCCTAAAGCTTGTCACAATCCACAAGCCATATTTTCACGAATAGGCGAATCGCGATTAAAAAACAAGGACATTTTCTTTCCAC